>NC_090923.1:191194441-191803441 GCF_040938575.1 Ambystoma mexicanum
GTTATTACAGGTGCCGGTTATATCGGCAAAATCCTCAATGGGACTCCTTGAAATGGGGATTTACACCATCTACAACCACTTGTTATCTGGCAGAAATACCATCAGCCCGAGTGGTGGTATGGGTAAAGCCGTTTGCCGGTATTCTGGCAGCTGCCAGAATACTGGCAAACCCGCAATGACCCTGAAAGTCTGATGAATGAGGAATATAAAGCTGAACACATTTATTTTTTTGCCTTTACAGCATTTTTACGGTGGCACAAATTTGAAAATGCAAAGAGAGTTGACAAAACATTTTTGGGGCGTGTTCTTTTTACCTTTTATGTGGGAAAGTAGGGGTAAAAAGAAAGATGCAAAAAGGACAAAATAAAGAAACAACCAGAAAACAAGAGGCCAGAAAGAGCTTAAAGGCCCTCACTGCCAAAGAAACTCAACCTGTACATAACCCATCAGCACTCATCACATATTCGAAGATTCTGGGCTTCCCATGGTGCCCAACAAGATAGTCAGTTCCCTTACCCGCCAATCCCCATGTCATTAGTTGTCAATTGAGAGCACATCCGCAAAATAAAATGTTCTCCTTTCACCCAGTTTCATTTCTGGGCAATGCTGCATGGGCATCCCACAAGCGAGGAAGGGTAACTGCTGTTACCATCGGCAGCTGGGATAGGGGCAGCCCCAACCCGCCGCGCCTGCTCCTCTCCTTCCCCCCAGCTACAGAGACATGCAGTCTCGGCAGCACAAAAGCCACAGAAGGGTAAGCTGCGAACAGTCATCGCACCCTTCCTCCAAACAGCAAGGTGCTAAAGCGCCACAAGGAAACAACCATCAGGCAGGGCCCAGGTTCAAAGATCTGCCCCCACCAGGGGGTCAGACAGTCGGCTATACGGCCGGGGGCTGCGACAACAGCGACCCCCATCACATACACAACAAAGACCCATGGCCTACCTGGGTCCTATAAGTGAGAGCAGCATGCTCAGAGTAAACACAATCTGTGGACCCTGAATGGGGACCCAAGCAAACAGCAGGTTCCCTGTTTACTCAGTGTCTTCCAAATCTTCTTGCTTCTTTACCACAGAACCCACCCACCCTACAAAAGGGGAGAAGAACAAAAAGAAGTACAAGGCACTGTACGGTGCCCACAACAAGTCATGGGGCACAAGAAGGCGGCACGGATCCGAGGGGGTAACCTCAGGACCCGGTGCCCAAAAGTATGATACCATCATGATATGTGATATTGTTATTGTCATAACCCATATCTGTACAATAAAATCCTACGGCCGTTTTATTGCCAACACTTGAAACAAGTTGTGAGCCTATCATTATGGGTGAGGTTTTGGGGTCCGGCCATTACTAATGCAGGCATATGGGTTCAGCAGTTATAAAAGTGCATGCTAACAAAACCCACAAAGGCAAAGTGAAAGTGATCTGGTACTTTCACAGGAAATCCCAGAGTTCAAAGAACCTGGCCTTTGAGTGCCAGTGACTCTGATTGGCCCACGGAACAGATTGCCAGCCTCAGCCCCAACCCACGGGATAGGTTTGGCTGCTGCTATGGGATGCCAGATTCAGTGCTGAGCACAGGGCCGGCACTAGGCGTGTGCAGCATGTGTGGCTGCACTTGGTCTCGCACCTGCTAGGGCCCTGCGCCGAAGGTGCTTTTGACTCCCTCCTCTTGCAGGCTGCAGCGTGGGCTGTGTGCTCAGAGTACCTAAACTTGCTGCAGTCCACTCTGAGCACACAGGTGGCACACGCTGCAACATTCATGATGACGGGTTGCCGGAATATCTTTTTCACAAGAGGCTGGTCTCCCTTGAGGTTTGTATCCCTTTTGTTTCTGGGGTGATGCAACGTGTCACCTATCAACCTCCTGCTGCGACCTGTAGAGGCTAACTCCCCACTACGCCTCCCAGCAGCCCAATAGGTGCTGCAGGCCTCATAAGCACTGCTGATCACTTTCTTTCTTGAAGCAGAGTGTTTAAAGTGGGTGCAATTCACTATTTATGGCCTATTTACGAGACCATTGTGCTAAGAACTGCAAAGGAGCATTTTTATTTTGAAATCAAATGCAAAGCATCAGTTAGCAGCCTAAAATCTGTGCCTTCCGCCAGCACAAATAAACATATTGCACAAAACCGTTTTAGCTATTTGCCATATTTCCATATATTTACCAAGCCAAACAGCGTTTAAGTAGAATGCAACATTTTCCTCACATTGTAGATGAAGCCGGCAAGTGAGGAGCCATGAATATTTACCAGGGATGTGACAAGAAAGGTTGTCATCCTGGAGACTGGAGGGGATATTTTCTCTCGTTCTGGCCCTGTATTGATGTTCAGGTAACAAGCCAATGCATGTGGGCAGACAGCGTTTGATGTTCAGGTAACAAGCCAATGCATGTGGGCAGACAGCGTTTGATGTTCAGGTAACAAGCTAATGCATGTGGGCAGACAGCGTTCGCTCACTAGGCAGACGCAACCCCACTTCTTTGTTTTTGAGACCAGCACTAAAAAAAAAGTTTGCTTGCTCGAGTGTTCAGCTAGCAGGATTTCACACCAGGTTCTCATTTTTCCAATGTAGACGTGTACTCACAATAACACGTAAATGTGCCATTAAAGCACACATTACTTGTTTGGATTTAGTTTTCTTTGGATTCTTTCATTATAATATATTGTTGGGCTTAAAAAGTGGGCACCTTTTACACTTTGCTAGTGTAGCTATTGTAAACTCTCCTCTCAGACTATTTATGTATACATATTATGTTCTTTTACTATGTTTTCACTGCTACCTACATTTATAGTGGTCATTATCTTGTGTTGTCACTTCCTGTGATGTTATGAAATGCAGATTAAGGGGTCCCACACTTAATTTGCTGCACTTAGCCCCGCAAATCCTAGGGCCGGTCCTGGCTGCACATGCCCTTGAGGGAATTAATCCTTTACAGATTATGGAATTCAAGGGCATTTTGGGTGCAATATTGGAGATGCAAAGCGTTTGCCCATAACTGGTGAGTATCTGGTCCTGCAGCTTCTTTTTTCCATTTCCGGCCCTCTCGACAGGAGGAGACGTGCTAACGTGGTGGGGAGAGAATGGGAGCTCCTGGAGTGAGGTAGTGATAGGCATTGGTCATGACGGGGCTTGAGTGAGGACCAACACAGAGATTCAAACATACCTTGCAAGGCGAGCAGGTAAAACAATGGGAAAGAATGACATGGGGCCTCATTACAAGTTTGCTGGTCCCGTAACTATGGTACCGGTAAGCTTGCCGGTACCGTAGTCACCGGACCAGCAAACTACGAGTTCTGGACTGGTCTGCCGATGTAACGGCACCCGCAAGCAGATCATGTCGGATGCACTGGTACCATTCTGAATGGTGCCAGTGCATCCAACCTCCCCATTTCCATTGAGCCCTATGGGCTCAATGGAAATGGGGAGTAAAAGTTTCCGGCCCCTGGCAATGGGGAAATACAGGGTCTGCCAGGGTTGTAATGGTCCTGCATTTCCCCATTGCCAGGGACCAGAAAAATGTGCAAGTTTGGCAGCAGCCTGCCAGTTTTACCAGCAAGGTTACCTCCAAACTTGTAATGAGGCCCATGGACTTGACTGGGGGGGAAGAGACTAGGGCAGTTTATTGGAAAATATGTCCTGGGACAACCGGCAACAGGGGTACTTTAAGCAGGCAGCACCCTGAACAAACATCTTATCTGCGGGGAACTGACTTCAAGCGCTCTTCCTTAAGCACAGAAACATATTTTTTACATTCCAAACAGCGGGAGGATTGAGGTCACTCCATATGCCTCCTCCTTCTCCAAAGAACCTCTAATGGCAGAGCTAGAATCAGCTCATACATCAACTGGGAACTGTCTTTCTATTTCACATTCAGCTTGTGCGCGTTAGGCTTATTCAAAGATCTGCGAGTGGGCTCGGGGCTCATTCTCCCATCCTGTAGCAAGCCCCTGAGCTCTCGGAGCCCGGCTTCCTCCGCCATGTATGCTTGATTGTAATCAGTGTCTACACGTAGGACGCGGCCTGCTGGAGGACGCCGCCTAACCTGCTTTTCCTTTGGAGCTCATAGCTGCAGCTGCCCTCCCCCCGTCCCCACAGGGGCTGCGTGAGAATTGCAATCACTGCAAACATTCGCCACGCTCCATCCACCAGGGAGAACTGCTTCTGGAAGCTGCATCAATGAGCACGCGTTGAAACTGAACAGGGTGGACATCTTAACCCCTAGAGTTCCGGGTCCATGAACGAGGTGGGAGCAGGCGAAGCATCGCTGACGAAAAGTAAGAAACTAACACTGGCCGGAAGCCCATTTGATGAGTTATATGTAGTTTCTACTGTATCCAACTGTATCATGGATGAGTGATTCGGTATTCAATGGGAGCTCACCATGTCGAACATTACACCCTTCTGACTGACTGTCCAGAGCCGACCTGCTGACCAATCAAGTGAGAATTGGCAAGGCTAAAAGGATTTGGCTATTTCGAGCCATGTACCCCCTCGGAAGCCCCAAAACACTTCATGCTAGAACTAAAGGACATCACTAACCTTTGCACCAGGGGTGGACTGGGAACCAAAGGAAACACTGGAAATTATTTTCAAATGGCCCCATATTACACATTTTCAGCAAGGCCAATCATTTTCCTATGGGAAAATGGGGAAATACCACACACAAGAGGCCCTTGGTGCAGAGGACTACCGGGACATCTCCAGAGTTCCCTATAGGCCAGTCCACCACTGGTTTATACCATTGCATCCGATGATAACATTCATTAAAATGATAAGATAGATGTTAAGATAGGTCAGTGGGTTAGTAGCTTGCTGCTGAGATCTGTGTCTGAACTGCACATCACAGGTTAGAATCCTGGCAAGGTCAACTGATCCTTTCACCGTTTTGAGGTTATTTAATGATACAGATTTCGGTTAGGTAATTATAATTTTATATACAAATGTTCTATGTAAAGTGCTTTGCCGAAAGCGCTACTGAATAATGACGTATTATGAAGGGGGGATGAATTCATACACATTAGCTGTTTACCACTACCCAAATCAATAGTTTTTATTCCACAATGTGTCAATAAATAAGGTGCTAGCACCCTTTTCCTTGCAGTCCAGACAGGAACTGATCTGAAAACCCCTACAGAGGTATTTCAATTCTGAATGCCCCACACAGAGCAAAGTGGCACACAAAGGGGTGCAGCAGACAGTACAATTCTGAGGGACGGCCGGGGGAGTCCAGCATTAAGCATGACAGAAATAACCAATACATTAAAATAAATACAACAAAGTAAGGTTGTGCTATGGGGACCATGGAAATGGACAAGAACATGACACGGAAACATAGTCTGCCTAGTCCAAAATGCGCTCATTTCCGCTTTCAGTTAGCTCATTTTCCAAGGCCCCCTCAAGCCGCGGAGATGCTTATAGGAAGTCACACCTGTTTGTTGCTGGTCTCTGAATCACCAGCATCAGCAGCCGTCATTCCCCTGCAATCTCTGATTATCAAAGCTCCTCAGCCCTGTGCTCTCCCTCATCAGCAGGGCCTTTTCCCCACTACCTGCTCCAAAACCAAAGCCTGATGTTGTTGATGCAATGTGAGTGGCACAGAGACCGAATAATGTGTCATGCTGGTATGCACTGCCTGTCTTGTCCGTTGACCATCAGTCTAGGAAACAGAACTCCATTACAGTGGTGGATGCCGTGGCGGGGCACATGTTCTGGCACTAACCTACCCCCTTGTAGGTGGCTGGGAGGTCTTTGAGCAAGAGTGTAGAGAAAAGAGTAGATAGAATGACTGCCCTCAGACTCACGGCCAGAAGGATGGTGTCCAAATATTGTGGGATTGGCTCTCTAAGTGTACACGAGGGTATGATGAATTGCAGACATGGTCTAGTTGCTGTCTGAAAAACTGAAGAGAGTGTAAAAAGATGAGAAAGGGGCAGTTCCTTCAAATATGTTATGGTTTAAAAAGATTGGCTATAAAGAAAAATATATATAAAAAATATATTTACAAAAAGTTCACATGTAACATTTTCAGGGAAAGGAGCCTCAAAGTTTGCACTAGGGGGCATCCATTTTCTACAAGGAAGCAGTCTCCTGATTTTGTGTTAACTCTGCTCTCTTGGCACAAATCAAGCAAAAGCCCCCTACTGGGAGCTTTTGCTTATTGCTGCCGGGGAACAGAGAATGCTGGCAGACTACATAATATTGTGGCGGCTGGCGGCCGCTGAAATCCTATGTTAATGAACTTCAGTAATATAGAATTGCAGTGGCTGTCTGAGTATTCATAATTGCCCTGACTTTCATTTTAAGTTTCCAGCACAGAAAAGTTAAAAAGAAAGTCACGGCAATTATGAATATCTCCCCAGCCGACGCAGTATTTATAATTGCCCTGACCTTCGTTTTAAGTTTTCTGGGCTCACCTGGTCCAAAGGAGCACAGAAAATGGCAGGCAGAGTATTTATAATTGCTGTGACTTCCGTTTTAAGTTTCTGGAGGATCCTGGGAAACTAAAAGCAAAAGTCACAGCAATTATGAATACTACGCCGCCCACTGATTGTGGCGGGCAGCGTAGTATCTATAATTGGCAGTATTTTTGTTTTAAGTTTACGGGGGAGCCCAAAAAACTAAAACAAAAGTACTGGCAATTATGAATACTCTGCTGCCCGCCGCATCTCTATATTCATGAATGCGGAGAACCCGAGTTCATTAATATAGGATTGCAGCAGCCGCAGTAAATAGAAATAGAAATTAAGGGACAAGCCTCCAGCTGCAGCCTGCCAGCATGCCTGCCAGCATTCACTGCTCTCCGACAGCAATAACCAAAAGCTCCCACTAGGGGGCTTTTGCTTGATTAGTGCCGCAGGAGCAGAGTTAACATGAACACAGGAGGCTTGTTAATTTCACAAAATGGATGCATCCTAGTGATTACAAATCCTGACTTTGCGGCTCATTTCCAGAAAAATGTTACATAGGAACTTTTTGTAAAAATATTTTTTATGTGGATTTTTCATTATGGCCAATCTTTTAAAACCATACAATTTTTGAGGAAACTACCCCTTTAAGGAGTTAATTGAAGTAAAATATGCTAATCAATCTGAATGAATCAAATGTTATATAGCACATGGTTGCAACTTTACAACTTTTAGCACTGCTATAAAATCATCTAATAGAAGTAAACCATTGAGTTTGGAGGTGTGATAAAAGAATAGGTGGTCATTCACTGGAAGTAATCTATTGAATTATGTCGGCTTTTTATTAATCTACCTATTTGCAATTTTCATCTACAGGATGGAACATTGTTCCAGCTAGCAATGGGTCCCTTGTGTAAATCAATTTTCTGTCAAGGATTGAAGAAAGGACATTGGGCCTCACCGCGAGGTCGGTGGTGCTGTAAACAAGTGGTGGTAATTCTGCTGCTACCACTGTTTTGGTGGTAACAGAATTACTGCCGTTTTTTCTGAGCTGAATTCCAAGTCTGACTTTAAAGTGGAGAAGTTACATGCAGCATTGTGTTGGAGGTAAATCCTTGACTTTAAGACCAAAAATCAGTGGATTTATTGTGGCAGAATTACTGCTCGCTGTAATTTTGCCTAAATCCCCATGGAGTCCTATGGACTCCAAAAGTGGGTATTAAATCCTCCTTACCACAGCTTCTAATGCCATGGCAAATCCACAGTCCCAAGTGTCAGCACAGTATTAGTCTGTAATATGGCAGATTGACTGCCGAATCACTGCGAAACTCATAATAAATCCCATTCTGTAGTTGACATGGTGGAAAGATACCACTGAATCAAAGCTCAGTATTACCTTTGACTAGGATGTGTGGTAATATTACTAGACATATAGTATAGTGAAACTGCTTTAACTTCATTCATATCAATAGTGTGAATGTGATAAATTTTTGTCATTGATGTCCAGGGGCTGATGGTGTGCTTTTTAAAGCAACAGTTTGTGTGTTTGCAATTTCTGAAAAGCACAAGGAAGTATATAGGGGGTAATTCATAGAATTTAGCGCACAAGTGGCGCACGCGGCTGGCGCACAGTGTGCGCGTGCGATAGTCTGCGCCAGACGCATGCGCTAAAATCCATTTCTGCGCACAGAATATTCATGGATTTTAGCCACCAAAAGCAGCCGCGGCGCAGAGTTGCGCAGCGACCCTGCAGCAGCGCCGGTAACGCCCCCAAGAACGCCCCTCGCGCAAGGAAAAGCCATCAAAATCCCCAATCCAGCACAAAGGGCTGCGCTAACCCTGGACCAGTATACAGGGCCGCCACACAGCTCACGGCAAGCGGGGAACGTGTATTACTGGGGTTCGCGGGAAGTTTCACCCGCAATTTCGGCAGGGTACGTGTATTTCTGGGGTGCGGGGAAGTTTAACACGTGATTTCAGCAGGGGACGTGTATTACTGGGGTGCGCGCAAGTTCCACATGCGATTTCAGCAGGGTACGTGTATTACTGGGGTGCGCGGGAAGTTCCACATGCGATTTCAGCAGGATACGTGTATTACTGGGGTGCGCGGGAAGTTCCACATGCGATTTCAGCAGGGTACGTGTATTACTGGGGTGCGGGGAAGATTAACACGCAATTTCAGCAGGGTACGTGTATTACTGGGGTGCGCGGGAAGTCCCACACGCGATTTCAGCAGGGTACATGTATTTCTGGGGTGCGGAGAAGTTTAACACGCAATTTCAGCAGGGTACGTATATTTCTGGGATGCAGGGAAGTTTAACACGCGATTTCAGCAGGGTACGTGTATTTCTGGGGTGCGGAGAAGTTCCACACGCGATTTCAGCAGGGTACGTGTATTTCTGGGGTGCGGGGAAGCTTAACACGCGATTTCAGCAGGGTACGTTTATTTCTGGGATGCGCGGGAAGTTCCAGATGCGATTTCAACAGGGTACATGTATTTCTGGGGTGCGCGGGAAGTTTAACGCGATTTCGGCAGGGTACGTGTATTACTGGGGTGCGCAGGAAGTTCCACACGCGATTTCAGCAGGGTACGGTATTTCTGGGGTGCGCGGGAAGTTTAACATGCAATTTCAGCAGGGTACGTGTATTTCTGGGGTGCGGGGAAGTTTAACACGTGATTTCAGCAGGGTACGTGTATTACTGGGGTGCACGGGAAGTTCCACACGTGATTTCAGCAGGGTACGTGTATTACTGGGGTGCGCGGGAAGTTCCACATGCGATTTCAGCAGGGTACGTGTATTACTGGGGTGCGGGGAAGTTTAACACGCAATTTCAGCAGGGTACGTGTCTTACTGGGGTGCGCGGGAATTCCACACGCGATTTCAGCAGAATACATGTATTTCTGGGGTGCGGGGAAGTTTAACACGCGATTTCAGCAGGGTACGTGTATTTCTGGGGTGCGGGGAAGTTTAACACGCGATTTCAGCAGGGTACGTGTATTACTTGCCAGCAGGGAAGTTCCACACGCGATTTGAGCAGGGTACGTGTATTTCTGGGGTGCGGGGAAGTTTAACACGCCATTTCAGCAGGGTACGTGTATTACTGGGGTGTGCGGGAAGTTCCACACGTGATTTCAGCAGGGTACGTGTATTTCTGGGGTGCGTGGAAGTTTAACACGCGATTTCAGCAGGGTACGTGTATTACTGGGGTGTGCGGGAAGTTCCACACGCGATTTCAGCAGGGTTCGTGTATTTCCGGGGTGCAGGGAAGTTTCACCCGCGATTTCAGCAGGGTACGTGTATTTCTGGGGTGCGGGGAAGTTTAACACGCGATTTCAGCAGGGTACGTGTATTTCTGGGGTGCGCGGGAAGTTCCACATGCGATTTCAGCAGGGTACGTGTATTTCTGGGGTGTGGGGAAGTTTAACACGTGATTTCAGCAGGGTACGTGTATTACTGGGGTGCGCGGGAAGTTCCACATGCGATTTCAGCAGGGTACGTGCATTACTGGGGTGCGCAGGAAGTTACACATGCAATTTCAGCAGGGTACGTGTATTACTGGGGTACGGGGAAGTTTAACACGCGATTTCAGCAAGATACGTGTATTACTGGGGTGCGCGGGAAGTTCCACACGTGATTTCAGCAGGGTACATGTATTTCTAGGGTGCGGGGAAGTTTAACGCGATTTCAGCAGGGTACGTGTATTTCTGGGGTGCAGGGAAGTTTAACATGCGATTTCAGCAGGGTACATGTATTTCTGGGGTGTGGGGAAGTTCCACACGCGATTTCAGCAGGGTACGTGTATTACTGGGGTGTGGGGAAGTTTAACACGTGATTTCAGCAGGGTACGTGTATTACTGGGGTGCGTGCAAGTTCCACATGCGATTTCAGCAGGGTACGTGTATTACTGGGGTGCGCGGGAAGTTCCACATGCGATTTCAGCAGGGTACGTGTATTGCTGGGGTGCGTTGGTTGTTCCACATGCGATTTCAGCAGGGTACGTGTATTACTGGGGTGCGGGGAAGTTTAACACGCGATTTCAGTAGGGTACGTATATTACTGGGGTGCGCGGGAAGTTCCACACGCGACTTAAGCAGGGTACATGTATTTCTGGGGTGCGGGGAAGTTTAACACGTGATTTCAGCAGGGTACGTGTATTTCTGGGGTGCAGGGAAGTTTAACACGCGATTTCAGCAGGGTACGTGTATTTCTGGGGTGCGGGGAAGTTCCACACGCGATTTCAGCAGGGTACGTGTATTTCTGGGGTGCGGGGAAGCTTAACACGCGATTTCAGCAGGGTACGTTTATTTCTGGGGTGCGCGGGAAGTTCCACATGCGATTTCAGCAGGGTACGTGTATTTCTGGGGTGCGCGGCAAGTTTAACACGCAATTTCGGCAGGGTACGTGTATTACTGGGGCGCGCGGGAAGTTCCACACGCGATTTCAGCAGGGTACGTGTATTTCTGGGGTGCGCGGGAAGTTTAACACGCAATTTCAGCAGGGTACGTGTATTTCTGGGGTGCGCGGGAAGTTCCACACGCGATTTCAGCAGGGTATGTGTATTTCTGGGGCGCAGGGAAGTTTAACACGTGATTTCAGCAGGGTACGTGTATTTCTGGGGTGCGCGGGAAGTTTAACACGCAATTTCAGCAGGGTATGTGTATTTCTGGGGTGCACGGGAAGTTCCACACGCGATTTCAGCAGGGTACGTGTATTTCTGGGGTGTGGGGAAGTTTAACACGTGATTTCAGCAGGGTACGTGTATTACTGGGGTGCGCGGGAAGTTCCACATGCGATTTCAGCAGGGTACGTGCATTACTGGGGTGCTCGGGAAGTTACACATGCAATTTCAGCAGGGTACGTGTATTACTGGGGTACGGGGAAGTTTAACACGCAATTTCAGCAGGGTACGTGTATTTCTGGGGTGCGCGGGAAGTTCCACACGCGATTTCAGCAGGGTACGTGTATTTCTGGGGTGTGCGGAAGTTTAACACGTGATTTCAGCAGGGTACGTGTATTACTGGGGTGCGCGGGAAGTTCCACATGCGATTTCAGCAGGGTACGTGCATTACTGGGGTGCGCGGGAAGTTACACATGCAATTTCAGCAGGGTACGTGTATTACTGGGGTACGGGGAAGTTTAACACGCGATTTCAGCAGGGTACGTGTATTACTGGGGTGCGCGGGAAGTTCCACACGCGATTTCAGCAGGGTACATGTATTTCTGGGGTGCGGGGAAGTTTAACGCGATTTCAGCAGGGTACGTGTATTTCTGGGGTGCAGGGAAGTTTAACATGCAATTTCAGCAGGGTACATGTATTTCTGGGGTGTGGGGAAGTTCCACACGCGATTTCAGCAGGGTACGTGTATTACTGGGGTGTGGGGAAGTTTAACACGTGATTTCAGCAGGGTATGTGTATTACTGGGGTGCGTGCAAGTTCCACATGCGATTTCAGCAGGGTACGTGTATTACTGGAGTGCGCGGGAAGTTCCACATGCGATTTCAGCAGGGTACGTGTATTACTGGGGTGCTTTGGTTGTTCCACATGCGATTTCAGCAGGGTACGAGTATTACTGGGGTGCGGGGAAGTTTAACACGCGATTTCAGCAGGGTACGTGTATTACTGGGGTGCGCGGGAAGTTCCACACGCGACTTAAGCAGGGTACATGTATTTCTGGGGTGCGGGGAAGTTTAACACGTGATTTCAGCAGGGTACGTGTATTTCTGGGGTGCAGGGAAATTTAACACGCGATTTCAGCAGGGTACGTGTATTTCTGGGGTGCGGAAAAGTTCCACACGCGATTTCAGCAGGGTACGTTTATTTCTGGGGTGCGCGGGAAGTTCCACATGCGATTTCAGCAGGGTACGTGTATTTCTGGGGTGCAGGGAAATTTAACACGCGATTTCAGCAGGGTACGTGTATTTCTGGGGTGCGGGGAAGCTTAACACGCGATTTCAGCAGGGTACGTTTATTTCTGGGGTGCGCGGGAAGTTCCACATGCGATTTCAGCAGGGTACGTGCATTACTGGGGTGCGCGGGAAGTTACACATGTAATTTCAGCAGGGTACGTGTATTACTGGGGTACGGGGAAGTTTAACACGCGATTTCAGCAGGGTACGTGTATTACTGGGGTGCGCGGGAAGTTCCACACGCGATTTCAGCAGGGTACATGTATTTCTGGGGTGCGGGGAAGTTTAACGCGATTTCAGCAGGGTACGTGTATTTCTGGGGTGCAGGGAAGTTTAACATGCAATTTCAGCAGGGTACATGTATTTCTGGGGTGTGGGGAAGTTCCACACGCGATTTCAGCAGGGTACGTGTATTACTGGGGTGTGGGGAAGTTTAACACGTGATTTCAGCAGGGTATGTGTATTACTGGGGTGCGTGCAAGTTCCACATGCTATTTCAGCAGGGTACGTGTATTACTGGAGTGCGCGGGAAGTTCCACATGCGATTTCAGCAGGGTACGTGTATTACTGGGGTGCTTTGGTTGTTCCACATGCGATTTCAGCAGGGTACGTGTATTACTGGGGTGCGGGGAAGTTTAACACGCGATTTCAGCAGGGTACGTGTATTACTGGGGTGCGCGGGAAGTTCCACACGCGACTTAAGCAGGGTACATGTATTTCTGGGGTGCGGGGAAGTTTAACACGTGATTTCAGCAGGGTACGTGTATTTCTGGGGTGCAGGGAAATTTAACACGCAATTTCAGCAGGGTACGTGTATTTCTGGGGTGCGGAAAAGTTCCACACGCGATTTCAGCAGGGTACGTTTATTTCTGGGGTGCGCGGGAAGTTCCACATGCGATTTCAGCAGGGTACGTGTATTTCTGGGGTGCAGGGAAATTTAACACGCGATTTCAGCATGGTACGTGTATTTCTGGGGTGCGGGGAAGCTTAACACGCGATTTCAGCAGGGTACGTTTATTTCTGGGGTGCGCGGGAAGTTCCACATGCGATTTCAGCAGGGTACGTGTATTTCTGTGGTGCGCGGGAAGTTTAACACACGATTTCGGCAGGGTACGTGTATTACTGGGGTGCGCAGGAAGTTACACATGCAATTTCAGCAGGGAACGTGTATTACTGGGGTACGGGGAAGTTTAACACGCGATTTCAGCAAGGTACGTGTATTACTGGGGTGCGCGGGAAGTTCCACACGCAATTTCAGCAGGGTATGTGTATTTCTGGGGTGCGGGGAAGTTTAACACGTGATTTCAGCAGGGTACGTGTATTACTGGGGTGCACGGGAAGTTCCACACGTGATTTCAGCAGGGTACGTGTATTACTGGGGTGCGCAGGAAGTTCAACATGCGATTTCAGCAGGGTACGTGTATTACTGGGGTGCGTGGAAGTTTAACACACGCGATTTCAGCAGGGTACGAGTCTTACTGGGGTGGGCGGGAAGTTCCACACGCGATTTCAGCAGGGTACGTGTATTTCTGGGGTGCGGGGAAGTTTAACATGCGATTTCAGCAGGGTACGTATATTTCTGGGGTGCGGGGAAGTTTAACATGCGATTTCAGCAGGGTACGTGTATTACTGGGGTGCAGGGAAGTTCCACACGCGATTTCAGCAGGGTACGTGTATTTCTGGGGTGCGTGGAAGTTTAACACGCGATTTCAGCAGGGTACGTGTATTTCTGGGGTGTGGGGAAGTTTAACACGTGATTTCAGCAGGGTACGTGTATTACTGGGGTGCGCGGGAAGTTCCACATGCAATTTCAGCAGGGTACGTGCATTACTGGGGTGCGCAGGAAGTTACACATGCAATTTCAGCAGGGTACGTGTATTACTGGGGGACGGGGAAGTTTAACACACGATTTCAGCATGGTACGTGTATTACTGGGGTGCGCGGGAAGTTCCACACGCAATTTCAGCAGGGTACATGTATTTCTGGGGTGCGGGGAAGTTTAACGCAATTTCAGCAGGGTACGTGTATTTCTGGGGTGCAGGGAAGTTTAACACGCAATTTCAGCAGGGTACGTGTATTACTGGGGTGCGCGGGAAGTTCCACACGCGACTTAAGAAGGGTACATGTATTTCTGGGGTGCGGGGAAGTTTAACACGTGATTTCAGCAGGGTACGTGTATTTCTGGGGTGCAGGGAAGTTTAACATGCAATTTCAGCAGGGTACGTGTATTTCTGGGGTGCAGTGAAGTTCCACACGCGATTTCAGCAGGGTACGTGTATTTCTGGGGTGCGGGGAAGCTTAACACGCGATTTCAGCAGGGTACGTTTATTTCTGGGGTGCGCGGGAAGTTCCACATGCGATTTCAGCAGGGTACGTGTATTTCTGGGGTGCGCGGGAAGTTTAACACGCGATTTCGGCAGGGTACGTGTATTACTGGGGTGCGCGGGAAGTTCCACATGCAATTTCAGCAGGGTACGTGCATTACTGGGGTGCGCGGGAAGTTACACATGCAATTTCAGCAGGGTACGTGTATTACTGGGGTACGGGGAAGTTTAACACGCGATTTCAGCAGGGTACGTGTATTACTGGGGTGCGCGGGAAGTTCCACATGCGATTTCAGCAGGGTACATGTATTTCTGGGGTGCGGGGAAGTTTAACGCGATTTCAGCAGGGTACGTGTATTTCAGGGGTGCAGGGAAGTTTAACATGCGATTTCAGTAGGGTACATGTATTTCTGGGGTGTGGGGAAGTTCCACACGCGATTTCAGCAGGGTACGTGTATTACTATGGTGTGGGGAAGTTTAACACGTGATTTTAGCAGGGTACGTGTATTACTGGGGTGCGTGCAAGTTCCACATGCGATTTCAGCAGGGTACGTGTATTACTGGGGTGTGTTGGTTGTTCCACATGCGATTTCAGCAGGGTACGTGTATTACTGGGGTGCGGGGAAGTTTAACACGCAATTTCAGCAGGGTACGTGTATTACTGGGGTGCGCGGGAAGTTCCACACGCGACTTAAGCAGGGTACATGTATTTCTGGGGTGTGGGGAAGTTTAACACGTGATTTCAGCAGGGTATGTGTATTTCTGGGGTGCAGGGAAGTTTAACACGCGATTTCAGCAGGGTACGTGTATTTCTGGGGTGCAGGGAAGTTCCACACCCGATTTCAGCAGGGTACGTGTATTTCTGGGGTGGGGGAAGCTTAACACGCGATTTCAGCAGGGTACGTTTATTTCTGGGGTGCGCGGGAAGTTCCACATGCGATTTCAGCAGGGTACGTGTATTTCTGGGGTGCGCGGGAAGTTTAACACGCGATTTCGGCAGGGTACGTGTATTACTGGGGCACGTGGGAAGTTCCACACGCGATTTCAGCAGGGTACGTGTATTTCTGGGGTGCGCGGGAAGTTTAACACGCAATTTCAGCAGGGTACGTGTATTTCTGGGGTGCGCGGGAAGTTCCACACGCGATTTCAGCAGGGTATGTGTATTTCTGGGGTGCGGGGAAGTTTAACACGTGATTTCAGCAGGGTACGTGTATTACTGGGGTGCACGGGAAGTTCCACACGTGATTTCAGCAGGGTACGTGTATTACTGGGGTGCGCAGGAAGTTCCACATGCGATTTCAGCAGGGTACGTGTATTACTGGGGTGCGTGGAAGTTTAACACACGCGATTTCAGCAGGGTACGTGTATTTCTGGGGTGCAGGGAAGTTCCACACCCGATTTCAGCAGGGTACGTGTATTTCTGGGGTGGGGGAAGCTTAACACGCGATTTCAGCAGGGTACGTTTATTTCTGGGGTGCGCGGGAAGTTCCACATGCGATTTCAGCAGGGTACGTGTATTTCTGGGGTGCGCGGGAAGTTTAACACGCGATTTCGGCAGGGTACGTGTATTACTGGGGCACGTGGGAAGTTCCACACGCGATTTCAGCAGGGTACGTGTATTTCTGGGGTGCGCGGGAAGTTTAACACGCGATTTCAGCAGGGTACGTGTATTTCTGGGGTGCGGGGAAGTTTAACACGCAATTTCAGCAGGGTACGTGTATTTCTGGGGTGCGGGGAAGTTTAACACGCGATTTCAGCAGGGTACGTGTATTACTGGGGTGCAGGGAAGTTCCACACGCGATTTCAGCAGGGTACGTGTATTTCTGGGGTGCGTGGAAGTTTAACACGCGATTTCAGCAGGGTACGTGTATTACTGGGGTGAGCGGGAAGTTCCACACGCGATAGGCCCTGTGCGAGTCGGGTACGTATATTTCGGGGGTGCAGGGGTTTCCTACACGTGAATTGGCAGTGTGGGTCCTCCCAGGTGTTCCCTGTACACCCTCTACGGCCCCTGCAGGCAGACCACACCACAGGGGACTACCCTGCACCCATGGTCATGTCCCGCAGGCAGCCCATCCACCATGGGCATGCCCCCCCAGCCAAGCCACATGTCACTTTGCACTAGTGATCACCAACGCATTACTCCCTTGTACCCCCACCCCCAGATGTGCAGGGTACCTGCCTGCAGGCCCCTACTCATGTTATCCAGCACCCCCACCCCCCAGCAGTCAGGGGCACCTGCCTGCAGGCCCCCACTCATGTCCCCCAGCACCCCCAACCCCCAGCAGTCAGGGGCACCTGCCAGCAGGCCCCCACTCATGTCCCACTCATGTCCCCTTGCACCCCCACACCCCAGCAGTCAGGGGCACCTGCCAGCAGGCCCCCACTCATGTCCCACTCATGTCCCCTTGCACCCCCACCCCCCAGCAGTGTGGGGCACCTGCCAGCAGGCCCCCACTCATGTCCCCTTGCACCCCCCCCAAGCAGTGCAGGGCACCTGCCAGCAGGCCCCCACTCCCCCACTCATGACCCCTTGCACCCCCATCCCCCAAGCAGTGCAGGGCACCTGCCAGCAGGCCCCCACTCATGTCCCACTCATGTCCCCTTGCACCCCACCCCCAGCAGTCAGGGGAACCTGCCAGCAGGCCCCCACTCATGTCCCACTCATGTTCCCTTGCATCCCCACCCCCCAGCAGTCAGGGGCACTTGCCAGCAGGCCCCCACTCATGTCCCCTTGCACCCCCACCCCCCAGCAGTGCAGGGCACCTGCCAGCAGGCCCCCACTCATGTCCCACTCATGTCCCCTTGCACCCATACTCCCCAGCACTGAGGGGCATCTGCCAGCAGACACCCACACATGTCCCCTGCACCCCCACCCCCCAGCAGTGCGCCCCACACATGTCGCCTGCACCCCCACACCCCAGCAGTGCGGGGCACCTGCCAGCAGGCCCTGACACATGTCCCCCAGCCAACACGTCATCACAATCTAGATCCCTGGCCCTTATGGGCAGCCTCCACATGCCAAAGACCCACCCAAGTATTGCATCCACCCACATAGAAATGCCAATTACATGATACAACCCCAATGGCAAGTATGTAAATGAACACATGTCCGTCACACACATACACACAATGGGTGCAAGTGAATGTCAAAACCCATATCATGACATGCATGAAAACAATGAGATAATACCACACATCGAAGTATGAAGAAAAGAATGTATTAAAAGCAACATGAATGTAATTAAAATCAAACAAACAACAATGTGAATAAAAAAGAAAAGCTGCATGTCCGTAAAATAATGGAAAACAAGAAATCATAATGCAAAGGAAAGGTGTCCAAAGTCACAGTCCAACAAAGCAAATCCAAGGGAAAAACAAAAGTGAAAACCATTGCTCCATGGGGTAATCCGAAAAAAAAAATGAATCCAAAAGTGAACTATATACAGATGAACAATCCAGGGTCCATGATCCCAACTGAAGAAATGAAACCTACCAAAAACCACCTAATAAAAAAACTATATACAGAAATGTGGTGCATTGTCCAAGCGCAACCAAAATAAAGAAAAAAACAAAGGAAACCTAACACTATCTAACTATTTACAAGGGCAGCAGGCAAGTCCAACGGCTCACATGTTGATGTCCCGGGCCAGGGCATCATCGAACTCCTGCTCTATGTCCTGGAGGCGGTCCTCTTCCATGCCCCGAGGGTTCGCAGGGACAATGACATCTGGATCTCCAGGTCCCTGCGAATGGCCTCGAGGCACTCGGCCCGCCTCAGGGCCCTACGCATGGAGTTCTCCACCCTGACCATCGTGAGCCATGCCTCTTCCGCCCGCTGCCGCTCCGCAGCTATCGCATGGCCCAACCGCTGCCACACGGAAGACACTTCCCGTCCAGGGTCCTCCTGCCCTCCGGCCGATGCCTGCCCCTCCGATGATGAAGGACACGAGACATCATGGCTCCCACCTTGTTGCTGCTGCTGCTGTGCCGCTGCCTGTGCCCTGGCTTCTGCTGCCTGCACATCCTCCTCCAGCTGGGGTGCGGATGTTGAGGTGGCCACCCCTGCTGGACGTCCGACTCCCGACTGTTGCAGGGATCTGTTGTCCACCAGCCTGGCCGCAGGGTCAGAGGCAGCTCCACAGGGCACCCAGGTGATACATGGGTGGGAAGATGGCGTGGAGGACGACTGGGGCATAGGGGGTTCAGTTGAGGAGGGGGTCGGAACAAGGTCCAGGAAACGGAGGAATCCGGCCCTGGTGAGCTGTCCCAGTGGGTCACCGGGGTCAACAAGCCATGGGAGAAGCCGTGCAGTTTCCTCATGAAAAGACTGCAGGTCAGCTCGCATGGCCCGTTGACGCAACGCCACCCCACTCAGGACAGGCTCAACCCGGTGCCAGATAGCCACATCTGCAGGGAGAGGAAGGCCAGTTGGTGTAAGCCAATCCCCTCCCTGAGAATGGGTCTGGACTTAGGCATCCCTGCTGGTGCGAGATGATGCAGTGACAGGATCAGGGACAGGATTGCACACAGGCACCTCTGCGGCGGCCTGTGCTGCCTCCTGTCCCTGGTCCTGCACTGCACCACTAGCACCAGTGGAATCCCCACCTCCAGACCCCGTCTCTGTCCCTTGCACAGCCTCCTCCTCCACCAAACCCCCAACCAACCTGGATGGCTCCATGCCATCTTCCTCCGTTGGGCCCTGTGGGGTCTCAGCTGCCCCTTCTGCTGCCGAGGATTCCAACTCCGACCTCCGCCTCTTGGACCTCCCCTCGGCAGCTGCGGCCTGGGACGCGGCACCGGACTCCTCACTCCCCGACGAGATGACAACCTGGGAGGGGAGCCGGGCCTTGCGTCTCTGCCTGGCGGTGCGATCCTTGCCGCTGTGCTCCACAGCACCTTCTCCGCCATCTTCATCAGTTGACGCTGCAGACAGGGAGAAATAAAACACAGGCATCATGGCACTGTACAATGGACTCATACACACAAGACAGTTGTACATGAGTGGCATTGTCAAACTTCAGACATGGCATCACAATCCCCAACACACATGTCATTTCGACTCACACACATGAGCTATTCCACAGCCATATCGCAACAGCCAGCACCATCCATACACATACAACAGCATGAGCAGCCAAAGGTGAACCAGACATCACCTGAAACACAGGGAGTGTACTACACATGCACACACGCCACCACACTTACATGCATGTGTACACCTCCGCCAACTGTCGCAGTGTTGAGATCGGCATCAATGTCGCATCTGCCAATCAGTCTTCCACATATCAGTGCCACATGCATCCATGTTGCATCACTGTTGCAGCCTTATCAAATACACACACATGCACATGTACACGGTGCAGATACATGCAACTGGAACCAACATCCATGTGTGACACCACAACCATGCCAACTGACATACACAGTAATCCAAACATGTGTGCTCACACATCTGCATTTGGCTTGCATGCTTACCCACACATACACCACCCATGTGTCTCACACATGAAAGGACTTGCATGTGTCAGCCTCACATCCCTGTACATACACATCCATACATGGCCCTAGAAAACCACATGTACAACCTGCACACTACTGGCACACCACCACACGCACAGCTTCCAATCAGTATGCATGTACACTTACCGCTCAACTCCAGACGGGACTGCCTCTCAAAGACCTGGACGTGGAGCGCTGGGCATATGCATTCCAGGACCCTCATCTGATGTTCCGACAGGTGGCCCCGGCGCCCCTTAGCATCCGCTGCCTTCAAGAGGCGACGGGCCTTGTTGAGGGTCCTGGACCTGAAGTCCTCCCAGCGCTTCTTGACATGTTGGAAGTCGCGGACTGCCACCCCCTCCGCGTTGCTGGCAGTCACGATGTCCGTCCAGATCCGAGTCCGTCCTTCCTTGTTGGCGCATCTTGTTCCGAAGAGGACATCATACTGCCCCAGGATTTGCTCCACCAGGACACCAACTTCGGTGGCAGTGAAGCTGGTGCCCCTCTGCCTTTCTGGCGGTTGCCAGTGGTACCAAATGGTGTAGTGCCCGACATGGCAACCCCAGAGGCAGGTGTGGGTGGGCAACTGGGTCCTGGGGCTGGGCTGTGAAGCGATGGTATCCCAGTCGGGAGTCTTCAGTTCCAACAGGGGTGGTTACAGCAACTGCACCCCTGGCTGATGTGCAGGCAGCAAATAGCAGGGCACGTGGGCAGGAGGCAGTCAGGCAGCAGCAGATGGCAGGTGGGAGCATGCTCGGGGTTCTGGGGGGCAGTGATTCAGCCTTTTGGGCAGGAGCGTGGTCTTCCGTGTGTTTTCACGTGGCCAGCTTGATACAGAGTGATTTGGCACGTGAAAAATGTGCACGTCAGCGTGTAATTCGAGGAAAGGCCCCTAGCGCGTAAGCGTGTTAGCACTCGTACGCGCTTTCATTGGACCAAAGGCCTTTCAAGCGTAAGCACCTCTGTGACGTGACACGCGTGGGCATGCGTGGGCGTTTCCCTCGTGACATTAGCATAGTGGTTCAGCGCGCGTGAAAAAACTGCACTTCCGCGTGTGAATGCGTGTAATCTGAGGAAAGGGCCTATGCGCGTAAGTGACATGACACGCGCAGGCGTTTCCCTCAGCACGGGTTAAAGGTGAGCGGGGGCAGCAGTTCGCTGTACGTGCCTTTCGTGGAGACTGACGTGTGTTGCTGCTTCCTGTTGTTTCGCGCACCATCACAACTTCACAGCTGTCAAGGACGTATCTCTTCTTTTGGCGGGGGTATTGGCTACCCGTGTTTTTCTGCATCGCGCTAGTCAGACGGTGAGTCACACACGCTATTTTTCCCACTGCGGGTGCCCCTGTGTATCGCACACATTTTCAAGGTCATAGTAGCCTGCGTGTCCCACGCGTACGCATTATTCGTGTTACTGGGTGCCACTGCGTACTGCGGGAGGTTGATTCCACGCACGTAGGCTGCAGGGTTGCATGCATGGTTTTACTGCAGTTTTGGGGTGCCTGAGCGTTGCGTGATCCGTCACAACATCACCGGGGTCACATACAGCCTTGCAGGTGCAGGGGGGCTGTTAACATCTTGCTTCCCACCCCCTTCACCCCAATTGCCAGGTCAATTGTGGTGTACACCTCCCATTGGCATTATTCCATCTGTGCCATCACTACTACATCTGTGCCATGGTTGGGAGGCCACCAAAGGTGAGGGGCGCCTCAGCTGGGCGTACTCCTCATGGCGGGCATGGTCGGGGACGTGGCCGTGGTGACCAGGGAGTAGGGGGACTCCAGGGTGTCCAGGGCGGCCACAGAGGGGGAAGAGGCAGGGGTGCGCCACTTGAGCACAATGTTGTGCCATGTTTCGGTGCAATCATGCCACCACCCCCTGTGGTTCCGGGAGATGCAGCTTCTGCATCTGGCACTGGCGCCCGTGTGACCCGGCAGTCCGTTCCATCGACTGCCACGGGCCCAAGGGTAGTGGTAGCTGCAGGTGCAACTTTGGACACCGCCACCCAGGCTCAGGATCTGCCAGCGCAGGCTGCGTTAGCACTTGAGGAGCCCTTGGAAGATTTCCAACAGGCCACGAGGGAAACTGTAGGGGCACGCAGGGCTGCTCTGACCAAGACACGTGTCCCTGGGGCAGTTATGTCATCTGCTGCCCCGAACAGCCGGGTGTTGGCAAGTGCAGGGGCAGATGCACCCAACAACACCCCGTTGTGAGTCTGCCAATCAGGACCGTTGCGGTCAATGACCCTGCCACAGCGGATGTTGCTGCCCAGGGTCCATTAGAGGGAACTCAGCTGCCACTGAAACAAGTCAGGCCTTTGGTCGTCCCTCCACCTGCCACTCCCTTGGCTCAATCCACCGAACCCACTGGCCATACTGGTCAGGGCGGCATTAGCCAGCCAGGGTCTGCGCCACAGTCCAAGAGGAGGAAGGTTGCACCTGCAGCACAGGCTGGGACCCCACACACAGCCACGACCTCCTGCACATCGAGGAAGAAGCCTTTCTGCAAGCAGGAACTGGACTTCCTCGTGGACTACGAGCGGGGCCACAGCCGGGACATGGTAGTGGGTGCCAATAGTCAGACTACGGCTGCCCACCGTGACATCCACTGGAAGCAAGTTGCGGAACATGTCAGTTCATTCGGCCATGAGGTGCGCACAGCGCAAGAGTGCAAAAAGCGTTGGAATGACCTCAAACGCAGCGCTAAGGCTAAGCGTGCCTCAAATTACAACTTGACTCTGGTGACTAGCGGTGGGCCTGCACCAGAGGAGGAAGAGCTCACTCCGCATGAGTTACTCGTTGCGGAGTTCATACCATCTGAATCCGTCGAAGGAGTGGGAGAGATGCTGGACTTTGATACCCAGTCCAGTGAGTGTTGATGCGTGTTTGTTGAGGACATGTGTGTTTTACTTGTGGGATGTGTTGTGCATGATTGCCACTACATGTGACGTGTACATGGTTCTGATGTGCAAGTAATGCAATGCTTCCGTGATGCATGTCTACTGTGCTGGATGGTGGACATGTGGAGCAGACGGGGAGTGTCCGCTTCACCACTATTGCACCCTACTCACATGCTGGTTACCAGTATACCCCTCCGGTCCATGTTCCAGCTCACTGGCCCTTCTGCATGTAGCGTGGGGTGACCTTCCTCTCAGCCCAGGCACAATGTCATAGCATGACTGACGTGCATGTGTCCTCTGCCTGCATGCAGGTACTCCATGTAGGCATGCTCCCTTGCCCCTCCTCTGCCACTCTGCACCTTTGCACTGGTCTGCTTCAATCATGCGATTGGGTACTTTCCTGTTCATGCGTCCTGTGTACATGCTAACTTCCAGCGGACAATCTGCCAGACATATGCTGTGTGGTACAGCCTTAGTACTTGATGCAGGGTATCTCACTTGTACTGTGCAGAGGTCAGATGCCCCGCAGGGACATGAGTGCACATTCATGCTCCATGTGCATTGCACGCATGCCCCTATGTGTCCTTGACTGGATGATCACTATAATACAAGTCCTGGGTGACATACGTTGCATGGCATCTCATCAGCCTTCCCATGTCAACTGTGGCTCAGTACTGCCTTGCACACATGTTTAGGGTCTGACAAACTGTGTGGGTCACAGGCCTCAGCCTGTTTAATGGACAATGACTCTGTCCGACTGTTGTACTGTCTTCTTCACACGTTGGCGGCTTCCAGAGGTTTCATCATGTGTCCTGCTTACTGTCCCATCATCATTTGCAGTGTTGTCACTTGAATCACATTAAGCTGTTGATGCCAATCAACACTGCCTGTCAACACACAGGTCTATGGTCAGCCTTTTGATACCATGCTAGGCATCCCTGCTTTTGCACTTGGGTGGAGGGGTGCTTTGCTTGTAGATATGCTACCCATTGAATGCACATTGCACGTGATGCCTGAAGTTGACCTTGCACTGCCTTCACATTTTTTGACACAGACCATGAAGTACTTGTACATGTAGGTAGTGAGTGACATACACATTTGCTGCACTGCATAGATCCACTTCTATGCAAACTGCCACCTTTCAACAGGTCTGATCACAGAAGCAATTCAAAGTTGACCCAGCATGCATGCCAGGTTCTATTTTGTGTGTCACATGTCTGCCTGATGTGTTTGTTGTCGGTGTGTGTGTGTGTGTTGTGTGCTTCTGACATGTGTAGTGACCTTTTTTCTCTATATTTTTCATATGATGACGCAATGGAGCCGAAGGATGGTGTTGTCATGCCAGACACAGCATTGTTACCACTACATCAACCCGGCACAAGTGAGGGTCGTGGGGTGGTAGGCCACGAAAACCCCCAAGTGCTACAGTCCATCTTGTCTCTGGCTGCCTATGAGTCCAGCCCTGATGACGACTCTGACGTCCATGTCGAGTTGGATGAGCATCAAGTCCAGGTGTCAGGGGTGAGTGATTCTGATGTGGACACTCCTCTGTCCGCGACACCTGCACTAAGGGGTCAGACAGTCTTGGTACCTCTGCCCGTGGTGGATCGGGACGCAGGGTCACCCTCCACACGAGTCACTGATGTGCCTGGGACATCACGTCGACGGGGGCATGTAGTCGTGCAGCCGCGGGCGGTGCCAACACAGCGAGGACACCCGGTCCTTGGGTCCCGCAGGGGTCAAGCCCAGCAACGCGGTATCCGCGCGAAACCGCAGTATACTGAGTGGGAGCAAGACATGACTGCCAATTCTGAACGGCAGGGGGCAGCAATGGAGAACATCGCTGAGAGCATGGAGCGTGTGGCCCGATCTGTGCTCCCCCCTGCTAGGCAAGTGCTTCTCCAGCAGCAGGCGGCACGGTCCATGGCCCGCTCGCTCAGGCTGGGCATGGCGGCCTCAGACAGGGCACGCCAGGCTGAAAGGTCGTCTTTGCGTAAAGCAATTTCTGCTCACGGAGAGGCGCACATGGAGGCCCTGAGGGATGAGTATGCTTCCCTCAAATCCATTGTGGGTGTCCTTCTGATGTCACCGAGGCAGCGGGCAGAGGAGAGGTTGGCACAGCTTGAGCGTACCGTCTTGGCTGAGCTACAGGCTTGCCGGGAGGTGCAGTGGTTGTCCAGCCAGGCCTTGCAGGAGGAACTCTGTGTTACACATGCTACCTTGCAAGAGGAAGCACGTGTATCACGTGAGGTTCTGCATGCAGACCTACGTCACATCGCCACACAGAACCAGGCTCACCCGTCCGGCAGACTTGCTGCTGTCGAGGGGCAAGCTGCGGCTAGGCGTGGCCAGGCTACTGTGCCACGTCCTCCTTTCCAGGATGAGCCAGACTCGGACGACAATCTATCTCCCACATAGGTCGGGCTGTGCAGGCGTTGAGCCCATGGAGGTTTTTTTTTGGCTCAGCATCATCGCATGTGGGTGTTGAGCAGCTGCTTGGGGTCCTTGACTCACATATGCCACTCCTGCTTCCCTTATCCATGGGCTCGTAAGGATGGTTCGGTGTAACAGCCTATTACACAAGGGCTTTGGACTGTCATATGTGTGGCATGTCTGGTGCTGTGTAACTTGTGTTAACTCCCCTAGTGGGGATGATTGCTGTGTTATTGACCACTGTTCTGCTTTTGCTAGATGGGGTGTTTCATGATTAATGTGTACATTCATTGCTATGCATTATGTAGTATGTTTCTTATCTTTACTGTACACGTGCTTGTTGCAATTCATGCCGTAGATAGTGTGTTCCACACTTTGGATGTGAAAGACAGACTGATGGTGTGATTTCTGATGTAAGTCTCTGACATGGTCCAGTAATGAGATGTCTGAAGAGATACACACAGATGACTCTAAAGCATTAATCATGTGTTTCATGCCCTTTCTGCAGGGGGATGAGCCTCCAGATCATCTTTGCCTGCAGACATGGCCCATTGGACGTCTGGATTCTGGACACGTTTGGTGGTGCCCACGTGCACATGTGTGCGCAAGCAGAGGCACAGGGATTGCAGACATACATCCTAGAACTGCTGTCGTGTTTCAAGGGACTCCAGGCAAGGTGAGCAGCACAGGGGGGCCACAACACAGCAAAGCTTCCACCAGGCCAGTTGCACATGCATGCTTAGTAGCAGCACTGATGGTGAGCTTGGACGAATATTGGTGTTGAAGCGCACAATGCAGCTCAGATGTGTTGGTGGACTGATGGCTAGTTGATTGTAAGGTTGTCTGGGGCACCTGCAGGGGCAGTGGCACATACCCTCCGGTCCACTATGGGCCATTGAGGTACTTGTATTACCCATGTAGCCTTCCGAGACATGGAAAGGAGCAGCTCACAGGGACATACAGCAAGGGACAGACTTGGGTGCATTGCATTTAATTTCCATGTACATTTTGAAACATGCACTGCCTACTTTGTTTCGGTCATGGTGGAACACGACTTTTTCTGAAGTCATACCTTGCTATATGCGTCTGTCTGCTTACCCAGGGAACATTGCATGTTGAGTGAATCGTGACACATTGGTGTTCTATTTGCCACGCACCCGCCGGCGCCTGACTTACTGCATTGACTGTGTATGAACCATCACAGGGGTAATGTTACGTATGGGTACGAAGCATCCACACCAGATTGTCTGTTTGTAGAGTAGTTTGTTGCTATGGGGCATATTTGGTGGTGTGTTTGTTTGTTATGGACACGCACAGATTATTAACTGTGGCTCCCTTTGCAGCATTGAAGTGCTCCTGTAACTGGACCTGAGAGTGCGCAGGCAGGAGGCCAGCACTCAAAACCAGAGCTAAGTGTCTTGTTGTGTTTCTTTCAAACTGCTCTGCATAGGCTTGCTGGGGGTGCGCTAATGCATGGATGATTGTGTAATTCAATTTGTTATGTTTTTTTTTTCCTAATCACCCCGAGTCCTATCCAATTCTAAACCCTGTACCCTCTACCCAGTGTTCCTGCTTCCCGTACCTATCCAACCAACGTTCCCTAACCCTCTTTCCCCGCTGGGGTTGCGGATGCCTGTGTAAGCCCCAAACTTGCAGGTGCCAAAACCCTAGAGGGGGTGGTTGGTTCGTGCCACTCCTGCGCCTGGACTCCGGAACGCCCTGACAATGATGTACAAGTTTGTTATGATTGTGTATCTGTTAATGCAAGTACTACATGTTAGTGCATTCCCTACTTTCACGTGTCATTCCTACTCCCCTCTCCTGCCCCTCATTCCAGTTATCCAGTATGCCAACGCCTGTCCCGACTGCAGAACCCTGACCCTCCTTCGCCACCAGGGTCTCAGAGGCCTGTGTGAGTTTGACCTTGCAGGCACCCAGGCCACGGTGGGGGTGGTTGGTTCGTGCCACTCCTGCGCCTGTACACGGGAGCTGTGACAGTACACATCCGTTTGTGGTGCATCATTCTATGTTATGTACCACACATGGTTCACATCCTGTTGTGACATTGTTTTACTGTGCTACCTTGGTTGTTACATCATTGTGGTAGTACTTGGCCTTTGTGAGGTACTGCTACTTCAAGTCATCTACTGGAGGCTGTTCTGGTTCGTTTTTCTGCCTTGGATTTTGTGTTTTTGCAAATGAAGGTGGACTCTGAGGGTGCAGGCAACTTTGTACACACAAGGTGGGAGATGGTGAGGAAGGGGAATGGTGATCCTGTGGCCAGGTGGAATTGAGGGTTGAAGGCTCCATGACCCAGGTGCAGTTGTTCAGTGGGTCATGGTCATTTGTGAGGGAGGGGGGTGTTTTGTTGTTGATAGTTGCCTTGCCCTGCAGTGTGAGATGGGAACCCTGACATTGTAATTGTGGTATCCTATGTACATGATGTGTTCTGCTGATCAATGCCTGTTCATGTGTTGTGTTTACCTTTCAGGTGTGAGGGGATAGTTGTGGTTTGACATGCTGGGGTGTACACAAGGTGAATGTCCACATGTGATGTGTAGAGGACACTGATGGTCACTTGATTGCACATGCATATGTTGAGTGCATGTCCTTACTGACCCACACACTCGCACTGTGATGCACTACATGTACAACCACCCTTCGATATCCACGTGTACACTCTGTTTGCCTTCTGCTGCCCACTTTGTCCCTGCAGCACATGTTCTGTGACCAATTATGGATCCTGTGCATGCCTAATTTGCTTTGTGATGTGGTTTGTCGCTTAGCTGTGATGCTCAAGGTGTGCATCACACACAATGTATGTTCACTGTGCTGTGCACTGAGCAGTGTGTTGCAGGAGTTGGACACAGCACACAGAAGCTGCAGTGTTGATTTTGCAATGCACAATGTGCATGTAGACAGGCATTCATTGTTATGTTACGGCTACAACTTTCCATGTCATCTGATTCCATGTCAGGCATCATTGTCTGATGCCAATTTACATTTTTCACATGGCAATGTGTACCTTATTGGTACTGTGTTGGTTTATGGCTATTGCTTGCCATGTCATGTTATGGTTTGGGAGGGTTTGAGTGACATAACGGTGATGGTCATGGCCTGTTTTGCAGGTGTGTGTGATTCACACCTTGCATGTCAGGGTCAGCTGCTTCTAGAAGCAACGAGCTGGGAGTAGATCTCTCTCCGTGGCAGGGGCCTCCCTCTGGAACAACCTTCCTGCCTCCCTGAAACTTGAGGAGAACCATCTCCGGTTCCGGAAGCACCTCAAAACCTTCCTCTTTGCTTCTGCTTTCTCGCTCCCTCTCCCTTGCTAATTTCTTCACTAAAACTGCACTGAATCTGCAACTGGGCCACTCTCACCGACCTCGGTCCCAGGCCCAGCCACTCTCCACTTGCACTGCCTCCCTGGCAACCCCTGCACTGCGGGACTGTCTCTGTATCCCTACAGCCCCCCCTTCCCAGCACTTGTCGGCACTTACCTTTGCACTTGCCACCAGCTGGCCTATTTATTTATTTTTTATTCTACTTACCATGTACTGCACTCCCCCGTCCCCTTCCCCTTGCACTTTTCCCTTCCCCCTACCCCTGCACTTGCACAATCTAAATGACACCTGGCCTAGTAGGATCGTTGTCTGTCTTCCCTTGTTCCCCCCTCCCTGCCTCGTCGCGCCTTGAAACACTTGTGCATAGGTGCATTACAAATGCCATATCATATCATATATCATATGTGTGCCTTTTGGTCACACAGGATAGCTTGTATTTAAGTAGCTAGGGATGCACACAACGTGGCACTTCCATGGCAACAATCTCAGGGTGCTAAGGTTGTGACAGTTGACTGTCTCTTTGTCATCATCGATTGTCACCTGGTATGTGCCAGGCCTGTGTGCACTCCGCAGGGGTGGGAGTTTAGGTGAAAAATGTGGCCACAAGCTGGGTCTGGCCTTCTTCGCCACGTGCCCTATGCCCTCCCATGGACAGCGCCTGTGCCTGTGGTTGGGGATGTGGGGGCACCATGCTGCCACAATGATCCTGCACACTACTGGGGGTGCATAGAGTAGCTGCCCGCCAGAGCGGTCAAGGGAGCGGAAGCGTGATTTCAGCACTCCGAATGTGCGCTCCACTATGGCCCTGGTTGCAATATGGGCCGCGTGGTATCTTACCTGGGGTGGTGTGGTGGGGTTCCGGATTGGCGTCATCATGTGGTTGCTCAGAGGGTAGGCACTGTCCCCTGGGGAGGTGAAAAAGGTTGTCATTATTGGGGTTTGTGTATTTGTGTGTGTGTGTGACATGCATGCATGTGCAAGGGCATTTGTACTCACCTAGGAGCCATGTGTCGCCATGCTGCCCAGCTTCCAGGGCCAGGCTCAGGGCAGACATTCTGTATATGAAACTGTCATGGGTGGAGCCAGGGTAGTTTGCATAGACAGAGGTGATGATTCCCTTTGCATTGCATACCACCTGTACATTGATGGAATGCCAGTGCTTGCGGTTTCGGTAGATGTGCTCAGTGGCCCTAGGTGGACGTAGGGCCACATGGGTGCAATCTATGGCACCGAGCACTTTGGGGAAGTGTGCCACCCTGTAAAAATCCAGGACAACGGCCTGCCTTTCTGCGGGTGTTCTGGGCATGTATATGTGCCTGCGGACTGAGGGGCGCGCTGTCATGATTGCCAAGACCTGGTGTAGGCAGCGTGACTGCGTGGCCTGTGAGACACCCCCACTATGTAAGGTCATCTTCCCACTCCCTGACCAGGTCTAGGATGATATGGGGGGGAACCTATACCTGCCGTAGACCTGGTCGTCAGGCATCCCAAAAAGGCTTGTCCGTGGTGAGAAAATGCGTGCCCTGGCTATTCTCCTCCTCCTGCAGTGACCCACGATCAGTGCTGCGACAAATGGGGCATTCATCGTAGCTGTATATACGTGTTTGTTGTTTGCGCGCACTTTTATACTGTGCGCGGGGACGATTCTGTCTGCCTTAGTGTGGCGGACGCGTTGACGCCTGTGCGCGTCTTTTGCCGTGTGCAGGTTTCCCGTATTCGAATCCATGAATACAGGGTGCTCGCGTGCGTGTGGGCGTTCCGTGTAGTTCCCTGCAGTACTTCCCCAGCTACGCCTTCTTTTTCACGCGTGCGCGCGCGTTTGATTTCTCATGCTTGCACCACCTTGCGCCTGCTTGCGCTGGGATTTTCGGCACACGTTTGTTCCGTGAATCGACCCCTTAATGTCATAGACAACAAAAATATATTTATTTTATTTCATTTATTTGTTTATAAGGCGCCAAAAGCCTGCAGGGCACCACATAGAGACATTTACTTACACAGAGAACATGGACTAAAAGGTACAGGGCACAAGATGCTTGGCATGCCAAGAAACTGATGAGAACAAGTACTACTCAGGGTTGCTTAGTTCATTTAAATAGGAAGGTTTTTATTTGCTTTTGGATCCTGAGGAGGTTGGTTTCAACTCTCAGGTTCAGTGTCAGTTTATTCCATTGCTAGGCTGACCAGTTAGGGAAGGCTCTGCCCAACCCATTTGCTTTCCTTTGAAGGTTTGTTGTAATAAGCCCTTGAGCCTCAGATCTAGCCCACAATCTTGGACTTAAGGTAAGCCGGAGCTTTACCATATAGGCACTTGTGTATGAGTGTCATTGATTTGAACATTACATGGTCTTGGACCTTTACCCAGTGTAGTTCCTTCCTTGCTTCACTAATATGATCAGTTTTTGCCTTATGCTTGATTATTCGAACAGCATGATTCTGAATATGCTGGAATTCTGTCAGGCATTGTTTACTGGCCCCCAATAATAGGGCATTTCCATAGTCCAGTCTAGAAAGAATAGTCGCTCTGGCTATGGTAGCGCAGTTTGATTCGTTAAGTACAGGTCTGATGGCTTTTAGCAGTCTTAAGTAGTAAGAGCAGTTTTTGCTGACATAGGAGGCTTGCGCATCTGAGCTCAGGGAAGCTTCCAGAGCCATGCCCAAGGTTTTAACGCTAGTCACTACTTGGATGTGCGACTCTTTTATCATGAAGGATTCATAACTGGATGGTAGTTTTGCCCTGGCTTGTTTGGACCCAAAAACCATCAGATCGTTTTTTTTCCCATTCAAACATATTCAGTTATGATCCATCCACTGTTCGATGATGTTATAGAGTTTGTTTACCATTTTGTTGTCTTTCAAGTGGTCCCCGCTCAATTACACTACCAGCTGAGTGTCATCAGCGTAGTTAGTGAAATAGGCGTTAATATTGTCTAAAACCTCACAAAGGAGGCGTAGATATAGATTGAAGAGTAGTAGGGAGAGATTAGCTCCTTGGGGGACACCACAGAAAATATTGGACTTATCACCCCAATGCACTCTAGCGATTCGGTCTGCTAACAATTACAATAGCCAGCCTATGGCTTCCCTAGAGCAATTGGTGATTTTCTCCAGTGCTTCCTGTAGTAGCTGATGGTCTAATAATGCAGCACTAAGGTCTACCAAGATAAGCAGACCAGTGTTACTCCTATCGATGATACTCAGCATTTTTGTCTGCAGGTCCAGCATCACTGTTTCGGTGCAATATACAAATGCTTCCTTGTGCTACCATAGCAAATTAATGCAGTCACTGCAGTTGAAACATGTATGTTTCCAGCTGTCATGCTCTCCTACTGCAGGGACTAGTGCAGCCAAAAAATGCTATTTTTTATAGCTCTTGTTTTCAAAAGGAGAATGGAAAGAAAATTGCATGGGGCACTCCTGTGTGCCCTATTGGGAGGTAGCACTCTGTGCATGGACAGGATGAAAAGAGCTAGGAACTCTTGCAGCCACCCATCTTATTTCGGACGAATCGCAAGTGCACCAATGGCTGATTCATATACAGAAAGGTATCCCCTCAACCAGCCATGCAGACCGAATCCAGTACATGTGCTTACAGGCATAGGGGAAGAAACGGAGATCGTGGACGGAAATACCCTAATGGACAGTCTCGATTAAGCACCAAAAAGCCACAATGCTGACCTCATAAGTGACACCATGACATAGCATGACATAGCAGGGTTAGTCATGAAGCACACTCACAGCCCTGCACCACATTACACTAACTCACATTCGCATACACAAAGAACATGCTTACACAGTCCTATAGCTAGGGGACGGATACATATACATACTCTCAAAGCTTTTATTATTTTTCTCAGCCAAATGCGTTAACGCAGAACAAGAGATGCAGAGCAAGCTTGCAGATGCTTAAAGCCAATAAGCCTATGGAACCACAGGAGTATATATGGAGACTGGTAGGACCATGTGTGACTAAATTATAGGTTACTTAGAATAACAAGAGCATGTAGAAATCATTTTGTAAGTCTAAGGAAAATTAGAGAAGGCCTCAAGCCACAGACCCGGAGATGAGAATTGCTGATTCAGGCTGCATGGAGTGCAAAGCAGGCTCACAGCCAAGGTCAGAGATAGGTGGTCACCTTCCAAACTTTAGACGACAAGGGACCAGCTGCAGAGAAATGGAATAAATCCGCATAAATATCAGCTCCAGAGCTCCATTTTGTGGTCTACGAGCTTGTGATGCAGCCGAGCCAGACAATGGGCATTCACCCTTGGAGGGAAAGCAGAGCCGATCTCATTGGCAATGGTGGTATACTACCAGTTACAATACAGGCAAATAATCGTTCATGTCACCTTGAAGAGGTGCACAGAGAGCTGAGAACCTGATCGAGTCCCAGGCCTGGAAGAACCGCTCTAACCAATCACAACATAGAAATCCAGGGGTGGATGGCAAGGGGCAAGAACCAATGGAAAGCCCACTACTCTGCAGCAATGTAATAGATAGTTTCTTGGGGATGGGACAGAGAAGGCACCTGATATGCGAGGACCAGTAGAATAATCTCTATAGGAACCCCAGACAACCTCTGGCATATCAGGGAACCATCCCAACACTCTGCCGGCCAATATGTCTCATTTTTGAGAGTCTTACCCAGATTCTTTAGCTCACTATTTCTTTCACATAGGAGAAATATCCATAACATATCAGCCTTTGTTCTGCCCTCGGGCAGTACAACACCGAAATGCTGGTAATTATCCGCTGAACAAGAGTAACGAGCTGTCATGATCTCTGCTTCCAAAAGATCAGGACTTGCCCGACTCCCTTGGAAGCAGACCCATAACCCCGGTTCTGACTGCCAGCCAGTCCCAATTGGGACCTTTTGGACCCTGTCCTGGCGCCAGTGGCACCAGGCTCATAAAGATGCCCAGTCCCAGCGCTGGAAGCGCCGGGCTCATAATGCTTGGGTGGACTTACCTGCAGCAGACCATGCTGCTTACTTACCTGCCAGTTGAACCCCTGATCCTCTTCTGTTTGGGACTATTTTTCCTGTTGGGTGGGGCAGGAGCCACTCCCTAGGTTCAGAACACTGGAACTCTTCTGGAAAGCAGGAACTCTTTTTTTTACCTAGGCGTGGCTGTGGAAGGAGACACCTAAGCACTACAGGAGGCTATTTAAACCACACCCGATGGATGAATCTTGCTTTGCGTTATTCTGTATTCTCTGCAGCAGAACGCTCATCGTGTCTTCTGCTTCTGATCCTGGGCCTAAGGGACCAAAGGCTTACCATTCTGGAATCCAGTCTTCAGCAGCACCTGTAAAGACAAAGAAAGAACAGGTTAGCACTACGGTCTTCAGTGGCAGCGCATCTCTTACCTGGTCCATCGGCTGTCACCAACACCTCGCGCTGAATTCCGGCATCTGAAAGACAAAGGCTTACCTACTCTTCGCATGCTCCGGAGGTCTTCGCACTGCATTCCGGCATCTGAAAGACAAAAGCTTACCAGCTCTTCGCACGCTCCGGAGGCCTTCGGCGCTGCATCCCGCATCTGAAAGACAAAAGAAGGTGCGTTTAAAGGCATTGGGCAACTTTATTACTCACGTGCCATTACTCCTTCCCACACCGAATCCAGTGGGTATTCCAGCACCCTTCAGCTTCTCTAAAGCTCCGAACTTGTACCTGCAAGATAAAAGGGACAGTTAGTGCGCATCGTGAAGCAGGCTACAAGCGCTTACTTACGTGCTTTCAGGCGCTTCTATTCCTCACACGGGTTCGATCCTCAACTCGCATCAGCCCACCATCCGCCATCGCTGGAACCCTGCAAAACAAGAGATATCATTACAAAAGACTTTTAAGACATTTGAAGTGCCCAGAACTTACCGTTCGTGCAGTTAACGACGGACAGCAGTCCTCTGAGGTCAAGAGGCCTGCACCCTTATCCAGTGAAGAAACTGGGTACGGCACCCTGCCCCGAGGCAGATGGAGAGCTCGGCGTTCACTTACCTAAGGTGAGGGCGTTAACCTTTGGGGTTCTACAGGAGAAGAGAAAGGGAAGAGGAGAGATGCACCCAATAACCCCAGTTCATTAATCCCATATTTTCTATCTGCAGACATCTTACTCTTCGAGTCAGACATACAGTGCACAGAGGTCCAGCCCAAAGAGCCAACCGTGTGTTACACATCACCTTTGAAGATACGGCATTCACCCACTCAAGACCGGCGCCTCTGCGGGAATCAGGTGAGCGTTACAGAACGCAAAGCCTACCGCAAAACTCCCACCCAGGCGCTATGGAAACCTCGGATACCGACCAGCTAGCCCAGTTACTTGGGGAACTAAGAGCAGAAGTGCATGCAGCCCGTCAGGAAACAAATGCTCTAAGAAGGGAACTGATTATTTCCAAGGAGCGAACAGACGATCTCGCTAGACAATTGCTACAGTCACAAGCCGGACAAACTCCGTTACCCGCATCAGGGGCAAATCTTCCTTCAACATCCTCTACGAACCTGGGAATGTACCTCTGGCTCCGCCCGAACGATTTTCTGGTGACCCAAAGAGGTTTGCAGTATTTATTAATCAGTGCCGGCGGTTGCACTTCTTATGCCGGCCAGCAGCCTTTCCAACTGATCAAGCTAAGGTAGCTTTTGTGCTTTCGTACCTTAGTGGCAATGCGGCAGACTGGTCGATCCCTCTAGTTAATCAAGATGATCCGGTTCTCCATGATTTTCAAGCTTTTCAGCTCAGTATGCAAAAACTGTTTGCAAGACATTCACAGGGGCAGGCCTTGGACAATGAGCTCCTTTCATTGTGACAGGTTAATCAAGACCTTTTGGCTTATATTGCGTCTTTCAACAGACTGTTAGTGGAAACTCGATGGCCTGAGGACAAAAGGATTACGCTGTTTTATAGAGGTCTACGTGGAGAGCTCAAAGATGTGTTAGCCCAAGTAGTGAATCCCCCGCAAGACTGTTCGGACTATATTGACTTAGTCGTTCAAATTGACCACAGACTGCAGAACAGGAAGGCTGATCGTTCCAAGTTTGATGCTCGAGTATTTTCCAAACCACCAACTCCTACCAAAGGAATAGACTCCGGAGAACCCATGCAAATAGGGGGCCTGAAAGGACCACTAACACAAAAGGAGCGGAAAAGGAGAAAACAGCTGCAATTATGCCTCTATTGCGGAAACTCAGGGCACTTTCTTCGAGACTGTCCGGTGAAACCAGCCAAGAAGGCAGTAGGAGCTGCAGTTACCAGGGTCACAAACTCTGAGCAGGGAAACAACCTCACCCGACAAGAATAGAGGTCCTCTTGCCGAGCGTTAAAACCAGTTCCGTGACCTCGCATTTCGTGATACCTATGGTCCTCATTAGCCCTGAACATCCGGATCGATTACATGCGATTGAAGCTTACATCGACAGCGGTGCCATCGGCAATTAGGTGGATCATGAAATGGTTTTGAGGATGAATCTGACTCTTTGTCCAAAGGCTGTAAAGGACGTCATTACTACGGTGGATGGTACGGAGATAGCCTCCGGACCAGTAACGCATACCACCCAAGAAATGACGCTATTAAGTCAAGATGGACACCATGAGAAGATCGTGTTCGATGTGATCAAGGCCCCTCAGTTCCAGATTATTCTAGGAATTCCTTGGTTAGAGAAGCACAATCCTCAGATCGATTGGCGAGCAAGAACGGTTCAGTTTCCAGAATGTGTCTCTACTTGTCACCCTCGACCTGGTGTTGCACTGGCAGCAATTTCCTCGGAGGCTCCCCAGTTACCTCCTGAATACCTAGAATTCCAAGATGTTTTCGGGAAGGATCAGGCTAACTCTCTACCTCCTCATAGGTCTTATGACTGCCAGATAGACCTGATACCTGGATCTACTCCTCCTTGTAGTAGAATTTATGCCCTCACCGAGCCTGAGAATCTTCACCTCCGACAATACCTGGATCAATACCTAGCGAATGGGTTTATTCGTCCTTCCAAGTCCCCTGCTTCCTCAGCTTTGTTCTTCGTTCCAAAAAAAGAAGGGGACCTTAGAACTTGTGTAGATTATCACGCCCTGAACCAGATCACCGTTAAGAATAGATATCCGTTACCTTTGATCCCTGAACTCCTGGACCAAGTCAGAAAAGCATGCATATATACAAAGCTGGATCTTAGAGGAGCCTACCACTTGGTACGAGTAAAAGAGGGCGATGAATGGAAGACGGCCTTCCCCACCAAGTATGGGCTATTTGAATATCAGGTCATGCCCTTCGGACTTTGCAATGCCCCGGCCGCCTTTTAATATTTTATGAACGATGTCCTCAGAGAGCTCATAGATGTGTGTGTTGTTGTTTACATTGACGACATTCTCGTTTATTCTTCATCGGAAACTGAACATCGGAAACACGTGAAAATGGTCCTCGAGAGATTGCGTCAACACAAACTTTTCGCTAAGTTGGAAAAATGTGTTTTCAACGTGACTAAAGTTGAATTCTTGGGATTCATATTATCACCTAGCGGAGTGCGTATGGATTCAAAGAAGGTCGATGCAATTCTCAAATGGCCATCACCATCCTCCGTAAAAGGTGTTCAAAGCATGTTAGGCTTCGCTAACTTTTACCGCAGGTTTATCCCAGAATTCTCTCGAATAGTCCAGCCCATCACCGCCTTGTTAAAGAAAAACAAACGTTTTGAATGGTCTACCGAGGCGGAACAAGCTTTCCAGAATTTGAAGACTAGATTTATCTCTGCACCGATCTTAAAACATCCTCGCCCAGAACTCCCCTACATCGTTGAAACTGATGCTTCGAGCCTTGCCATGGGGGCAGTTCTTTCACAAAAGGACCCAGTAACCAACCAGTTGCATCCCGTGGCATTTTGGTCCCGCAAATTCTCGCCTCCTGAAATCAATTACACTATTACTGATAAGGAACTTCTACCTATCAAGTCCGCCTTTAAGGCTTGGCGGCATTATCTTCTGGGGGCCCGACACACCGTTACTGTGATTACAGATCACCGAAACCTGCAATATTTGAAAACCGCAAAAGCTCAATCCTCTAGGCAACTCCGTTGGGCACTATTCTTTGCCGAGTTTGACTTCATAATTACCTATCGACCTGGTACAAAAAACGGTAAAGCTGATGCCCTTTCTCGGATGGGAGTGGAAGAACATTTGATCAATCCTAAACCTGTACCTATCATTCCCGAACAAAGAATTCTAGGTGTAATCGCCACACAATCCATAGAGGAAGTTAAGGATAAAGCCAGGCTACTAGTAACTCCAGCAGACATACAGAATTGGCATCTGCAGGGAAAGGACATTACGGTGAAGGACAACCTATTATATTTCCAAGAACGGTTATACCTGCCCAGCACAGATTTACAGAAAAAGGTAATCTCTTGTTATCATGATTCTTTAATGGAAGGACATCCCGGTATGACCAAGACCTCGGAAAAGATCAAGCGCTACTTCTGGTGGCCGTCTTGGAAAAAAGATATCAGAGACTTTATAATGTCCTGTGGAGTATGCGCCCAAAACAAGAGTCAAAAGGAAAAACCAGCCGGCCTCTTACGCCCTATTGACATCCCGCCTCACCCTTGGCATACGCTTTCTATGGACTTCATCACCGATCTACCTCCATGCTCCGGATACAATAGAATCATAGTAATCGTGGACCTATTCTCCAAGATGGCGCATTTCATTCCACTCAAAGGCTTACCAACAGCAGCAACTCTGGCCCGAGAATTTCTCGAAAACATCGTCCGACTGCACGGTTTTCCTTCAGTTCTAATTTCGGATCGAGGTAGTCAATTTATTTCTCATTTTTGGCGAAGTTGCTGTCGGTCGGCTCAAATTGATGTGAGACTTTCGACCAGCCACCACCCTCAAACCGACGGACAAACCGAGAGGACCAATCAAACTCTGGAACAGTTTTTGCGCTGCATGCTACAACAAACTGAAAAAACTTGGAAAGATATCCTTTCGATAGCCGAATATGCCTACAATAACTCTGTCCACTCGGGAACTGGGAAGACCCTGTTTTTTCATTTATACGGTAGTCACCCTCGAACCTCGGAGTTGGATCCACTCCAAGATCTTGGAACACCAGCAGTAGACCACTTGCATTCTACAATCACCCAAGCCTTTAAGGAAGCCGTTTCTCACCTTCAAAGGGCTAAAGAACAATACAAGAAAGGAGCAGACCAACATCGGAAGGAAGCCCCCCAATATCAAGTAGGAGATCAAGTCTAGTTATCCACCAAATATCTACCTCTAAAAGGACCACGCACATTCAACCCAAGATACCTTGGTCCCTATTCCATCACTACCATAGTAAATCCAGTAGCGGTCAAGTTGGACTTGCCCCCTCACATGAAGATACATCCGGTCGTCCATGTCTCTCTATTAAAACCCGTGCAACCTCAAACCCGACTAACTACATCTCCAAAACCTATTCTAGTTGATGGAAAACTCGAGTTTGAAGTCAAAAGCATCCTGGATTCCAAGATCTCCAAATCTAAACTATTTTACCTGATTGACTGGAAAGGCTACATTCCCCAAGAAAGATCCTGGGAACCTGCAGAATATGTCCACGTGCCTCGTCTAATGAAAAGATTTCATTGAACATTTCCTAACAAGCCCAAACCCCCGGAGAAGCCCGGTTTGTGAGAGGCCTTGAGGGGGGGTGCTGTCATGATCTCTGCTTCCAAAAGATCAGGACTTGCCCGACTCCCTTGGAAGCAGACCCATAACCCCGGTTCCGAGTGCCAGCCAGTCCCAATTGGGACCTTTTGGACCCTGTCCTGGCGCCAGTGGCACCAGGCTCATAAAGATGCCCAGTCCCAGCGCTGAAAGCGCCGGGCTCATAATGCTTGGGTGGACTTACCTGCAGCAGACCATGCTGCTTACTTACCTGCCAGTTGAACCCCTGATCCTCTTCTGTTTGGGACTACTTTTCCTGTTGGGTGGGGCAGGAGCCACTCCCTAGGTTCAGAACACTGGAACTCTTCTCGAAAGCAGGAACTCTTTTTTTTACCTAGGCGTGGCTGTGGAAGGAGACACCTAAGCACTACAGGAGGCTATCTAAACCACACCCGATGGATGAATCTTGCTTTGCGTTATTCTGCATTCTCTGCAGCAGAACGCTCATCGTGTCTTCTGCTTCTGATCCTGGGCCTAAGGGAACAAAGGCTTACCATCCTGGAATCCAGTCTTCAGCAGCACCTGTAAAGACAAAGAAAGAACAGGTTAGCACTACGGTCTTCAGTGGCAGCGCATCTCTTACCTGGTCCATCGGCTGTCACCAACGCCTTGCGCTGCATTCCGGCATCTGAAAGACAAAGGCTTACCTACTCTTCGCATGCTCCGGAGGTCTTCGCACTGCATTCCGGCATCTGAAAGACAAAAGCTTACCAGCTCTTCGCACGCTCCGGAGGCCTTCGGCGCTGCATCCCGCATCTGAAAGACAAAAGAAGGTGCGTTTAAAGACATTGGGCAACTTTATTACTCACGTGCCATTACTCCTTCCCACGCCGAATCCAGTGGGTATTCCAGCACCCTTCAGCTTCTCTAAAGCTCTGAACTTGTACCTGCAAGATAAAAGGGACAGTTAGTGCGCATCGTGAAGCAGGCTACAAGCGCTTACTTACGTGCTTCCAGGCGCTTCTATTCCTCACGCGGGTTTGATCCTCAACTCGCATCAGCCCGCCATCCGCCATCGCCGGAACCCTGCAAAACAAGAGATATCATTACAAAAGACTTTTAAGACATTTGAAGTGCCCAGAACTTACCGTTCGTGCAGTTAACGACGGACAGCAGTCCTCTGAGGTCAAGAGGCCTGCACCCTTATCCAGTGAAGAAACTGGTTACTGCACCCTGCCCCGAGGCAGATGGAGAGCTCGGCGTTCACTTACCTAAGGTGAGGGCGTTAACCTTTGGGGTTCTACAGGAGAAGAGAAATGGAAGAGGAGAGAGGCACCCAATAACCCCAGTTCATTAATCCCATATTTTCTATCTGCAGACATCTTACTCTTCGAGTCAGACATACAGTGCACAGAGGTCCAGCCCAAGAGCCAACCGTGTGTTACACATCACCTTTGAAGATACGGCATTCACCCAGTCAAGACCGGCGCCTCTGCGGGAATCAGGTGAGCGTTACACGACAGCAAACACAGACACGTGTTTCAGCCTCATTGGGCCTCATCAGTAGGGTGGTCCTGTGCCTCTCTAAGAGCAGTGAGGAAGGGGTGCATATTTGGATTACCCTAGTACTTAGGGTGAGATTCAAAGTTACTTTAATTATGAAAAGACAAGGGGGGTCCTGGGAGCCCCACTGCCGACCAATAAGTCCTGGTTTCGAGAGTCTTACCCAAATTCTTTAGATCACTATCTCTTTCACAGAGGAGAAATAATCAATAACATATCAGTCTTTGTCCTGCCCTGGGGCAGTCCAGCACCAAAATGCGAGGCAATTCTCTTCTGAACAATTCTCCTCGGAACAAGGTTACCAGCAAACCCAGACACGCGTTTCGCCCTTGTTGCGACTCATCAGTAAGGTGGAGCTGTGCCTCCCTAAGAGCAGTGAGCAAGGGGTCCACGTCTGGATTACCTTAGTAACTTAGGGTGAGACCCAACGTTACTTTAATTATGCAGAGAGTCTTACCCAGATTATTTAGCTCACTATCTCTTAAACAGAGGAGAAATATCAGTAACATGTCAGTCTTTGTCCTGCCCTGGAGCAGTCAAGCACCGAAATGCCAGGCAATTCTCAGCTGAACAAGAGTACCGACAGCAACCCTAGACACGTGTTTCGGCCTTCTTGGGCCTCATCAGTAGGGTGGAGTTGTGTTTCTTTAAGGACTGTGAGCAAGAGGTCCACTTCTGGATAAGCCTAGTAATTTAGGGTGAGACCAAAGTTACTGTTATTATGCAAAAACAAGGGGTGTCCTGAGAGTCCCTCTGCCGGCCATTAACTCCCGGTTTCGAGAGTCTTACACAAATTCTTTATCTCACTATCTCTATCACAGAGGAGAAATATCCATCACATATCAGTCTTTGTCCCTCTGGGGCAGTCCAGCACTGAAATGCCAGACTCTTGAAACAGGGATTTATTGGTCGCAGAGGGACTCCCAGGACCTCGCTTGTTTTTGGCATGTACATATATGTCATAGTAATTGGTCACAGGCATGTAGGAAAGTTAGTATTAGCGACAAAAAGATGGCACATATTATTTCAGTTTCCTCCTGCCCCTGAGCTAAATCGTATTTCCATGTAAATGTTCTACTTCTCTCTCAACTAAATCTTGTTCCCACAACAGCTCTAAGAATCTCCTGCCATCTACCTCACAAGACTGATCCTAAAATCAACCCTATTTATGCTATTTTAGCCTGAACCAATCAAACCACTTTGCCTGAACCATTGATAATGTTACGACCCACCCGATTCATCAACAATGACCAATTTTTCCATGTTTAGTTTTACGTCCAAACAATTTCACCAAGGTTAAGTAGCACGGCATAAAAATAACAAGCAGTGCCTGTCCTTCTGTTTGCCCACCAGTCTTTGCTTGCAAGTATTTCACAAGAATTCCACACAGCACACAGATAAGAACACTTTCAAGTGCTTATTGATTTATTTAGGGTCTAGTCTGTTGTCTCTGTTCATTTGTGATGTTGTTTATGTGACACACTTCTTATGTGTCAATGTGAAGGTCAACACACATGCGCTATGTACCTATTTGCAGTTATCAGCTTTCTGCAAAGTACACAAGCTAGTGAGCTGAAATAGATCCCGGTAAAACACAAATCTGCTAAGCTCTGAACAAGTGGGACGACACAGAGCCTTTCACCTTAAGAAATGAAAGGTGCAGCGCATTAGAAAAGAATACGGAACCTGCGCCCTCCATGAATGGCTAGCTCTGGAGACTGGCCCATGACCACAGAGTCGTTTCTCTGTAGCAATACGTGGCTCAAGTGATTGGTACAGAGGGGAAGAGAGTTTCCTTTCTCGCAGAGGATGAGACTGACCAGGGAATTGCTCTGGGCCAGCAGAACCTGTCCTTTGTGACTACATCACCATATGTTTGCAGTACAGGATGTGAATAGGACTAAGTCGCATCTGAACAGTGAAATGGAAATGGCGCAATTTTCACTCGAGCGATTAGAAACATTTGCCAATTGTTAAGGCCTGGAGCCTATTTGGTGATATGTATCTTCTGAGAAGAGACACATTGAGGGTGACAGGCAGTGATTATCGCCTAACACTCACCAGATGCTGAATGCAACTAATGCCAGGTAATTAAATCACTTTCCCCAGCAATGGATGCCAGATGGCGATCAAGGACTCTCGTTAGACTACCTGATAATGTGGCGAGCTTTCGACTACTTTCCCTTAAGTTTTTATTAATTTGTGAACGCTATATCTCTGCCCTGTCGGTGTATGCTGCAAACAAACTAGCACACCAGGCTTCCCTGCTCGATTTCTCCTTCCATACACCGCCAATAGATTAACATTAGGATGAGGCCACGGTGACTGCGCAGACGTGATGTGATTGCCAATCGTCCTCGCACATGGAGACGGTGAGAGGCTGATTCAGGGAACCCTATAGGGCTCGCGTATAGAACTCCTGGAGCAGATTCCATGTTGTGTGTACGAAGCCCTGGGAAACGGGTTAAACTGTGTGCACATGACATTCAGTAATAAAGGACACATTTTGCAGAGTAAACAGTAAAGGCTGTGGGATATCTTATACTGCACGCACAGAAACCACTAGGGGAAATATTATATTATAGATTTGGTGAGAATAACCCTGCGTGGAACAGAGAATACTGGGTGTAAATAAAAAATGGAAAACTGAGACAGAGTATAATGGATGAACAGTGAACTGAAACCAGTGCAATGCAGATTATAATGGGTGAACAAGAAACACTGTTAGGTCGAAATTAAACACTGTGTGGCAGATAATATTGTATTCATAGGAGACAGAGCAATATTGGACATATTTTCCTGGAAGGGCAGGACATATTAGCATCCTTGGCAGTTGTGTTGGCCAATCAGCTTGCTTGGTTTGCATGTTGTATCTACTGGCACAGGCCCGCATCCTAAGAAAACAGACAGCCATTTGCAAATGCTCACTCTCTCTGTCTACCACACATCCCACCTCCTGTAACCACAACGTTTCTGAAGTAATTTTTACTGACCTAATGGATGTTTTCTTCTGCTTTTCAGCCGCGTCTCCTGGCGGCTGCTAGCCTCGATAGCCAGAGGTCCTAAGGATGCTGATTTACTGGGCTTCATTACAAGTTTGCCGGTAAATTTTAAAGTGCTGTTAATTCCATTTGTACCATTCATTTACCAGTAGGCAGAAACACTGTTGTTGGTAATACCGCCACTTGTACCAGACTTTCTGGAATGACAGTCACCGGTAATACTGGCAACGGAATACTGGATGTCCAAGACCCCAGCGGCGGCATTACCGGCACAATGGTGATACCGGTAAAGTATGTCAGGTGTATCGACCCACGTTCATGTTATTATGCTGCAACATTTGGTACTGTGGGCTTAGAAAATCCAAGATGGCCGAAAAGCCCACATTTGCGCCAGAATCAAGGAAAACCGCACAGTCTTTGCGTACACCAAAATGGTCGCCCGACCTGCCACCCACCAGTGCGAGCGTGATGGGCCAGAACCGCCATGAGTGAAACATGGTGCCGAAGGAAAAACAGCAGTGCCTGTTAGCTCAAAAAGCGCTTTGAAATCACCTTTGTTTCTCTGAATGCAAGCTCAAAATGCCTATTTCAAACATTGCAAGATATTAAAAATCTTACTGAACACCAGCAGACGTTTGGTAGAATGAAGTCTTGTGTGCATACTAAATATGGAAAGATGAAGAGCCTAAAATAATGTTCATAACAAAACTGGCTGGGCTGTGGATGTCAGCAGCTTAAGTGAAATGGGATTAAAGCCACTAAAACCGAAATGTTTAAAATAAATGAGTGACCTACTTTTGAGTGTCACATAGGTTGCAACTGTTTAAATGTCATAGTTTTGAACTTAGAATCAGCGTTCTAGCTGCATGTGTCAAAATTGTAAGTTTGATTTGAATGAAGAAAAATGGGAACAAAAGTGACCTTTGGCTGAAGCCTGGCTTAAAAGGATTGAATTCTGCCCGGCAACTACCCCCAACAGGAGTTGAAACTTGCCCAGCAACTGTATTCACAGGCCTTGTCTGCCTTCTGCTGCCTCACCAAAAGGAGATTACACCTCTCTGATAGAATCAGGGGAGGAGTACCTGGGACTGCAGGAAAACAGAACAATGAACTTCCCTTTGCTCCAAGCAATTGCTAAATTCGGGGGTTGTAAATGGCTTCCTCTTGGAAGGAAATGGGAGGGGCACTGCCTCTGTGAGCCAGCCGAGCTTGGAGGAAGTGGACAAAACAAAAATTCCCCCATGTGCTTTGGGAAACTACACCCCTCTGGGCCAGAGCATGATTTTAAGAAGATGGATAATTCATAGTACAAAATTGTCAAAAAGTATATCAATAATATCATTATTTCTGTGATTTTTCTGTGCACATTTTAAGAGGTGTTAGGACTCTGTGGTATGTTCTGGGGGGTTGTAGCGGAAAATAGGGTATTACTCCAAATGTCTGCATGTTAAAAATCTGATACTTCATCATCTGATGCCCATATTCCTTGCACACATTTGTGTCAATTCTGGAAAAGTTTAGAGATTGTGTTCTGGATGAAAAGGGCAGAATTCTGTCAGAAGTGAACACAACATCTTACAAAGACAGGGATCGGATGGTTTGGCGCTACAGAAAATATGTTAACCGGACATATAATATTAGAAAAATTGTACATAGATAAATATGCAAAGTGACAAGGGGAGTGTTCTTTCTGTATGCCATAAAAATGATGCCTGATGACACCGGATGACTCACAATTCAGTTCCCCAGTCAGGCGACAGAGGATCCTATAGCCTATCAGGATCCTCAGAGGGTTGGGCATAGAAAGTCAGCCTTCACACCCACTTTCAAAAGACATAAAAAGAGCCACTGAGATCCAGGTAGGGAAATTCACTTTCCACTTCAAACTGATTTCTTGCGAAACGCTTTGCCAAAAGACTCCAGAACCAGAACTTAGAATCCAGGTTTCAGAACTTGCAGCAGAGAGGCCTAGTCCAAAAGCTGAATCCTTCTCAGCAGGCCTCAGAATCCAGCCACCTAACCAAACTATTCAACAGCCGGGCTGTGCTGTTCGCTTCTGGCTAGAACTTTTGCCGGAACCAGAGACCCAGACCAGACCGCTGTGCAGTGCCACGAACTTTTACCAGAACCCGTGAACAGACCAGCAGAGCAGAGCTGACCCAGATAGCTGTGACGTCAGAACCACCCGCCAGAAGTCCCGTCTTAACCTGTTGACCAGATCTTGTCGGCCTATTTCAAATTTATAGTGTGAGTTTCCAGCCAGAACTGTGCAGAACCAATCTCTTAGTCTAAAATAATCTCATCCCATCCATTTCAACCTATTTAGAACTGCATAGAAATCGTGTGTCCATTCTGTGATTTCAAACCTGTGAAAGGGTCATTTGTCATTTGAATCTTACTTTATTTCTGAGAACCTACCTCCACTTAATCGTCCGTACCTTTAGAACCATACTCTCTACTCCTTATAGTTTTTCCGTAATCGCGATCGACGCACTCGGAAAAAGTGCTGCGAATTGCAATTTGACTCAATTTCTCCACCTGTCAAAAATCGCTGTCTTTTGCTTCCATTGCTGAAATTCGTTTTCAACCTGATAATCCCTCATGAATCATTGCTAGTGTTGACCTGAACTAATTCAAAGTAACTGTCACCTACCCTGAATCTCCTATAGCGAAGTAACATTTTTTAGCATATTTTCACTTAATTGCAAATCACATTAAAAGTATTTCTGCATGTTTTAAAAGCATACCGGTTGCTCCAAGCTTGCTAGGGGGGAACTAGAATTTGTATTGCATTTGATTGTATTCCTGAAAACTGTGTGCTCCCCTTCCATATTCCTATATTGCATAGGGGGGGGAGTGAATTGCCACAAGGTGAAAAGTGATTATATTATATCATTCTTTTCCATCATTGCATTTCCTTGAAACCATAAAGGATTCTCAGCTACCTTATCCTTTCTATACCAACTCCAAAGTGATTAAAAAAAAGTGTGCTAGTGTAATATTATCGATTGTTGATCACTGTCATATTCGTAAGTGTGCTATCAAATATTAATTTATTTATAAAAGTGTGATATATATCTTGTTTAATTTTTCAATAAACCTTTTAATTTGCAAAACAAACCTACTTCTTGGCTCACTGAGGTCAGGGGGATTCAAAGAGAAGGGCGTTATACAAGGGTTTATCATCCAGATCTATGAACTTGTCATAAAAATAAATAAATAAGGGCTTCCCTTGGGCATCCCAGGCTAGGCATTGGCTTAGTTGGAGTGCTGAATTGAAGTCACTTAACAAGTACGAGTATGGATTTGCCAGTAGTACTGACACTAATAAGCCGGTATTACTGGCAAATCTCTGGCAGAGATACCAACACCTCAGAGCAGCCAGTATATGGACACAGGTGATGTCAAACAAGCCACGGTTTACCCAATCCACCCAGGTGCACTCAATGCACACAGAAAGAGTACTAAAGGGCCACACCTGCCCCAAACAACTTTACCAACACAACCATGCTGCCACTCATTGCTGCTAACATGGACCTGGTGGTGCTCCATGCTGATTTACAGCTGCTGGGGCTGGATTACCAGCAGTGGCTAGAGGAGGCCAGGGGGAGAAGGAGGAGGATGCTGCAGATAGTGATTCAGGTGGCAAAGAGGAGGAGACGTGCAGTGATCCCACGCAGAAGGGCCACACCATGGACTTTCACAGACACACAAATCCTCACCCTGTACTGCCTTGACAGGGAAACCATCAGAGAATTCCTCACTCACATCCAGGTGGACGTAGGGAGCAGGATCAGCATCAGGACAGCCATACCACTGCTGGCAAAGCTGGTGTCGGTCCTGCACTTCCTGGCCCTTGGCACATTCTAGCACTCTGTGAGCCAGCTGCATGGCATATCCCAGCCTGCATTCTTCCAAGTGCTGCTGCAGGTGCTCCCATTGCCCTCCCGACCACCTTGGCACAGCTCAATGCCACCAAGACCCGGTTCTATGCCATTGTGGGCATGCCCATTGTGGTGGCCGCATTGGATTGCATGCACGTGGAGCTGGTGCCTACCACGCCTGAGAGGAGGTCTACAGGGTCCAGGAGCAGTTCCATTCCCTCAATGTCCAGGTGACCTGAGACGCCAAACTGACCATCACACACTGATGTGCCCGGTTCCCAGGATCAACCCACAATGCTATGATCCTGCGTAACAGCATCCTGCCAGCCTACATTGTGTGTCACAGAGAAAAAAGGACCTGGATGTTGGGTGAGTACGTGTACAATCCCATCTACCTTGCAGCTTCAGTGACAGTAAATCGGGGGGTGTACAAATATAACAAATGCTTGTCCGGAATGCACACTACACATGCAGGACCCACAAGCTGACCCCTGAATTGACAGGCCACAACAAACAGGGGTAGCACATGACTTGAGATATAGCAGTCACTGAGCAGGCAAATATAACCCCAACGGGACGACCACACATAACACACTATAGGTACCTGGATGCAACACCACACCCCTGTCGCCCCCCCAATGCAAAAGCAGTACATCATCAGACATGGCCACCTAGGGTCATCAAATGCATGTCCTGGGACAACACCCTTAGCAGTGCAATACACATGCAAGGACTGGAATGTGAAACAGTATAGCACAAAGTGAAATGGAAAATGCATTCACAGACTGACCATTGCAATGCCACCATAATGGACAATTCAGTTTCCTATCTACTGTACTCGCACCTTTGTCTCTCCACCTTGTAGGTGACTGTGGCTACCCACTGATTGCATGGCTGATGACCCCTCTGAGGACTTCTGAGATGCTGCAGGAAGTGGCATACAACTGGGTCCATGTGAGGATCAGGGTGGTGATTGAGCTGACCTTTGGCCTCTTGAAGGCCCGATTCAGGTGCCTGCACAGGTCTGGGGGCACTCTCATGTACAGGCCAGAGGAGGTGAGACAGATTGTATTGACCTGGGCAAAATATCTGCATCAGGCGCAACATACCACTGCCCCCACATCTGGACCTTCCTCCCCTGGAGGAGGATGATGATGATGTGTGAGTCGCTCACATGCACCCGTGCACCGAGCGCATTGAGGCAAGGGATGGACGCATGACCCATCAAGAACTCACTGAGAACTATTTCACAGTTGCCCCTCCACTTAGCACTTCCCTTGCACTTTACAGTTTATCATGTACAATCACAGTAAACACTTGGAATGTCCAGTCATTGCTTCAAGTGAAAAGAATGTATCTGAGAGAAATGTGAATACACCCATACCCTGTAATCCCTTCCCCAAACACCCCCTCCCCAAATACCCTCTACCCCTTCCCCAAACAACCCCTACATCACCTCACCAAAAACCCCCCTCCAATCCTTCCCCAAACAACCTTCTTCAAGCCCTCCCCAAACACACCCAGTAGAGCACCCAGTCAGTGTCATTGTCACTTGCGGGCCCTCTTGGCCATAGGGCTCTTGCCAACTCCTGTGTGGGATGTAGTCTATGTGACCAGTGCCTTGGGCTGACCTGCTGGGAGCCCTCAATGGTGGTCATGGCTGTGGGTGGGTCTGACTACTTGGCCTGCATTTTGTCCAGGCAGAGTTGGACAGCATGTCTCATGACCTCTACGACAGAGGAGGTGATCTCATTCCCCTCCCTCACTCTTTGTACAAGGGCGAGGAGGGCTGTGGTTGCACGGCCTCGGGATTTGGCTCTGCTGCAGTTGGAGGCCTGCATATACTCCCTCAAGAGTCTCATCCCATGTAGCTGTTCCTGTGCTATGGCAGTGAGATCTTCCTTCAGGGCCTCTTTTGCACGCAGGCATGCTTTGATGCCACAGAGGCTGGGCTGTGGTAATGGTGGGGGGCTATTGAGTGACAAGGGCCTATAACAGGTTCAGGGGTATGTTGTGCCATCGTCATCTTCCACATCCTCCTCTGTGGCAACCCAGCCACGATGGAGGGCACAGAAGGGACAGTAGACCCACTGACCACAGGTGCAGTGGTTGCAGATGTTTCCACATGCAGTGGTGGGTGGCAATAAGTGCTGTTGGCGGGGCTGATGGTGCTGGTGGTGAGGCTGATGATGCTTGTGGTGGGACAGGTGGTGCTGGTGGTGAGGCTGATGATGTCTCCAATATGGCTGTTGTACTGCCCTGCTGCCTGGGCCAGCTTGCCTTTGCAGGTCTGCCTGCAGCTGCTCGGCCTGTTGACGGTCGTGGGCCATCACTGTCGGAGGACTGTGTGCCTGTTGGGGAGAGATGAGCATGCTTTTAGTATTCCGGGTGTCACGACTGTGGCCTTGAAATTCATTCATGCCACATTGTGTGTGTACTGCTCTTGACATGAGGCTACTCTGTTCCGTTGGCTTGGATTTGTGCATCTACATGTGGGTGGTGGGTGTGCACATTGCATGTGGGTCTGCCAAGGTGGCCTGTTGTTGTGTGCGCGCTGGGCCTCCTATTCATGTCTTGTCCTCCTTGGCACACATGTGTGGGACTGTATATATTGACAACAGGGCTTGTGCATAGCTACTTCTACCCACAACCCATGCATTTATTTGTTTATTTATCTATTTTAGCATTTCTAGAGCGCACAAAACCCATAGGTATCAAGGCACTGGTTACATGAGTCCAAACCGCATAAGACATCAAAACACATGATAGCAGGGACAGCTTGCTCAGAGTTATGTGAGTAAGAGAGCTTTAGTGAGGGGGTCCAGGATATAGGGCATCCTTCCTTAAAACCCAATACGATTGTTCAGATCTGAAGTTGTGGGGAAGCGCCTTCCATGCAGGTGAAGGAGATTTCCTTAAATAAAGTTAAAGGTCATTATATTTTTTGTGAGCTAAAGGCTGCAACGCAAAATCATGATACCGCATACATTTGGCTCTGGTGGTTATCCAATCTTGCGGAAACAATTTCGTTTTAGCCCTTGTTGGGTTTTGTAGTAGTAATTCAAGGGTAATGTCAGCACTTCCCATTGCTTGTTGTACTTTTAATCTCCATTTTTGTGTGAATAGATCTTCTGCTTCAAACATGTGTTTTGCAAGAGTGCTCAATATATCTCTGGAGGAGTGCACCATTTTACATTTCCTAAACAGGCGGAGTGGGCTGCAGAGTGGTAGTGCAGACTGTGCAGACTGTGCAGACCGGAGTCTTTCCACAGTGGACACTGTTTACCCAGCTCCCTCATCTCTTCAAAAGGTCTTTCCTGCCGCGGAGCGGCCGCGGAGTGGGCTGCAGAGTGGTAGTGCAGACTGTGCAGACTGTGCAGACCGGAGTCTTTCCACAGTGGACACTGTTTACCCAGCTCCCTCATCTCTTCAAAAGGTCTTTCCTGCCGCGGAGCGGCCGCGGAGTGGGCTGCAGAGTGGTAGTGCAGACTGTGCAGACTGTGCAGACCGGAGTCTTTCCACAGTGGACACTGTTTACCCAGCTCCCTCATCTCTTCAAAAGGTCTTTCCTGCCGCGGAGCGGCCGCGGAGTGGGCTGCAGAGTGGTAGTGCAGACTGTGCAGACTGTGCAGACCGGAGTCTTTCCACAGTGGACACTGTTTACCCAGCTCCCTCATCTCTTCAAAAGGTCTTTCCTGCCGCGGAGCGGCCGCGGAGTGGGCTGCAGAGTGGTAGTGCAGACTGTGCAGACTGTGCAGACCGGAGTCTTTCCACAGTGGACACTGTTTACCCAGCTCCCTCATCTCTTCAAAAGGTCTTTCCTGCCGCGGAGCGGCCGCGGAGTGGGCTGCAGAGTGGTAGTGCAGACTGTGCAGACTGTGCAGACCGGAGTCTTTCCACAGTGGACACTGTTTACCCAGCTCCCTCATCTCTTCAAAAGGTCTTTCCTGCCGCGGAGCGGCCGCGGAGTGGGCTGCAGAGTGGTAGTGCAGACTGTGCAGACTGTGCAGACCGGAGTCTTTCCACAGTGGACACTGTTTACCCAGCTCCCTCATCTCTTCAAAAGGTCTTTCCTGCTGCGGAGCGGCCGCGGAGTGGGCTGCAGAGTGGTAGTGCAGACTGTGCAGACCGTGTCATGACCGCGGCATCGGGTTCCACCACTGACTGCCCGGACAGTATGAGTAATTACATCGAGGAGGCAGACATTGTTCCCCCGAAGAAGACACCTCCAGGCATGGAAAATCTGCTACAGCGACCGGAGGCCTTAGCCTCAACCACAGCCTCAGACACAGACCACTCAAGTCCGTGGTCCGGATTGCCCCCATCGAACAGCCCCAGACCGGGCACAGGTACGGCACCTCTCCCCCTTCCTAATTTTGAAAATTGTCTCCCCATTCCCATCCCCACCTCTGTAAGTGTCTCTTCTAGTACCCGACCTATGTTCGTGTTTGTGCCTTCAACCTCCCCTTTGTGTTCTTCCGTCCCGTTGCCGCCTCCCCCCCCCCTTCCCTCCGCTCCTCCCGTTCCCTCCCCTTCATTACCATCGTCTCTATCCGTTCCCCAAACCCCCTCTCCTCTAACCTCCCGTACCTGTGCGCCGGCGGTTTCGGAGGCAGAAATTAGTTGCCGCGTTCTCCGTCCATTGAAGGAAACGCCAGCAACGAGATCGAGTTTGAAGAGGAGGGGTGAACGGCAGGCAGCGCCGAAACGGGTGCCGAAAAGAACAATAACCTCAACTCAGCTGGATTCGCTCGAGGAAAACAACGCTAAAAGCGCGAGGCTGTCGTTCAATCAGATCAATTGCAGCACACTTACTGATGTCGCTGCGATATCCGCTGTAACGGTAGCAGCTTCAAGAGTGGATTTAAACCATCAGCCGACAGATCCTCCTACCCAAGAAGAGGGCGTGCACCAAACAAACGAACGGACACGCTACGAGATTACATCCCCGCAGGTCGACTGTGCTTACCAAAAAGAAAGCACCTCTGAATCTGAAAAACCTAAGGGAAAGAGTAATAAGAGAACGGGACAACTGCCCGTAATTACAGAAACACATAATCCGAAATGTAATTCACCCGCAAAGGAGGTCAGCGAGGAAATAGTTTGTGCCGCCCAAATACACACGGCCAAAAACCTGGAAGTGCGGGTGAGTTCCGCAGAGGATAATCTTTTAAAATTATACGACGCAAACAGTAAAACCAAAGAGTCTAAAGGGAGAAGCCAGCTTCAAAACCCAGCTGTACTGGATCCTACATCTTGTAAATTGAAAGAAGTGATTGAAGTCTTAACTGACTCAACCACTCCAAATGGGAATATAGAAACACCAGAGGTAACACACCCACAAATGGTAATTTTGCCGACAAAGAGAAAAGAAAAACATGGATTTCATAACGATGACTCACTTAAAATACCTCCATTGATCTCAACGAAAATTCAGCGACACACTCATAACAAGGTTAGAAGGAGACAGACCTCAAAACCCAAGGTCCCCTCAAATAAGAAAATGGGCCCAATGAATGGGCAAACTAAGCCTTGTACAGCGTCACTTCTAAATGATTTTTTCAAGAAAAAAATGGAAAGGCGATCTCATTTTCAACGAGATCTCTCGGATAACGAAATTTTAGAAAGCCTTACTTACTTAGAGACAGAATCATCAAAGGCAAGAGGCACCTCCGAGGACCCATTGGAAAACTTGGATCCACTGGGAAATACTGTAACCAGGACTGTATTAACGGGTGCCTCACCCCTCAGAGGGCACTACTCGAATAAAACGGCATCCCTAAACACAAACGATGAACAGCAAGAAGGTTTAGGTGAAAAACCCAACCAAGAAAGACACCTTGATAATATCGAAGGGGAAAACTCAAGCCGCGAAGGCAGGGGACAGGATCAACAGTCAAGTACCAATTTGATAGAGACCTTACTTAATCAAAGCTGTCACGCTACGGAGCAAAAAAACACTGTGACAAACAGTGATGGAAATCCGGAACAGCACCCTGCCCCTACACAATCATCTAAGTCAAAATGCTTCGTCCAGACTACCGTGACGAACTCAAACATCTTCACTAGGGAAATGTCCCCTGAGCCAACAGAAATACCTCCAACGATCAACACGCCCACTGTAACGGGCAGCTTAAGTAGAACCGCGTATTTCTCTCCCCAGCACCTGGTCCACCAGAAGTCGGACTTATCTTCCATAATGTCAACAGTAACAGTGGCACTGGCTCCGTTCTCTAAGCTATATGAGAGCATTAACGACACACTTCGAGACCAGGTGAACATGTTATCCATAATGCAGTCGAAACTGCAATATTTGGAAGGGTTCATCCTGGGACGCCAAGGTCTGGAAGTTGGTGAAAGTACTTATGGGAAAAGACACTCCGAACGCGAACTTCTTAACCACCTGACAGACGAACATCAGCCTGTCAAAGAAAGCGCAAATTGACAGCTGCAACATCCGAAGGGTAACGTAGATACTCTGCTCATCACTTCAAACGACCCCGACGGAGTGTTAACCACACAAGACCCTGAAACTGAGACTTCAATTAACAATCCGGCGAGAGAGCCTTTAGACGCCATCATAGCCATACTGGAGGAAGACGACGTCCGCTCTGCGCTTAATCAATTTATTGCTACAGAAGCAGAGGTGGAACAAGCGCCCAATCCCTTCTCTTACATAAAAAGAGTAGAAAGTACAAAAAAACCCAATAAAGGCTTGGAAAAGATTACTAAGAAATTCACGTATGGAATTTTTAACCAGCAAAAATCCATAGTGAGCCAAACTCCCTCAAGGAGCTCTAAGTCCCAAGTTCAGAACACCCCTTCCAATGAGAGGGAGAAGAAAAAAGACGCACCTAATAAAACAAAGGAGATAAAAAAAATACACCAGAAATATACGACGGAAAAGGGTTCAACTCATCCAAAAGAATCTGTGCCCGTCCTCATGGTTGAGGATGAATTGGATTGGAGTATTCAGACAGTCGATGAAAACGGATCCGAAAATCGCCAAAAAAAACAAGCGAAGAGGAAAGCAACTGAACCAATTTCTGAAATTTCTAACAACGAACCACCAAAGAAAGTACAAATTGTTGACAATCCTGTCCCGTCGCCAAAGTCCTTGAGGAAAACTGAAAACTTTAAAAAATTGGAGGCAGAGAGGAACGCAAAGTCGAGGATAAATACTAAGGCTGAGATAAGAGTGGATCAGACATGCAGTGAAGAACCAAACATTTGGAAAAGGAATAGACCCCAAATCGCATCTCCACTTATTCGGAAACGGGAGGTTAGACCTGATCAGAGAAAGAACTCCAAACCCTTAAGAGAAACGGAAAAAAAAATCTCAGACTCATACTCACGCTTCATTTCGGATGAGAACGAGAGGAGAAAAGAGGTGAGAAGACCCCCCTTGGAAAGCACGCAGAAAACCGCAGCAAAGCGTATCGTTAGCGATTTTACTCTCAGGTTGAAAAACATTAACCCAAGACAGGATGACCTGACCCTGAACAGAACGAACATTATTAGAATCCTAAGCAAACTCACCAGTTTGAAAAACATCCAAAATAAAGACCTGTGGATAGTCGAACCAAGCACTTCAGGCAGAACAGACTATTCATATATCCATCTTGACTCCGAAAGTATCAAACTGCGCCTACTGAAAGAAGCGAAAAACCTTCTGGAAGGGGGCTTCGAATTAGCGGACATTGGGAACTCAAACACCCAAATAGAGAAAAAAGCCAAACCTTACGGAGAAGTAAATAATGGAAATGAACTCTCTCAACAGAATAGGGAAAACCGTGTACGATACATTAGTCGGATGCCCCATGCCTGCCCGGAGCAGAATACTCAACCAACAAATAATCAGAGAACTCAGAGGTCTAATCGAGAGGAGAACGGAAAACTGGGGAGAAACTACGTAGCAGAAAACAATCAAGAATGGATCCAGGGGCGAGGCAAAGAACACCAAGATCGAACACGAAAAGACCTGACACTGAGGAGCTGTGGAACACCAAGGGAGAACAAAACCATGGCGTGGGCTCGGCAAAAATCCGAGACCAACCGTAGGCAAAACCATTAGCAACGATGGTTGGAAAAGAAGAGTGGCCCTGATACACCCAAAAAGAAGACCTCAAACAAGATTTCCGACTCACCGCAACCACTAAGATTGAGATGCTGGAATACAAGGGGCTTTTCGCATCTTACCAAAAGGACAGACGTTAACCTGGGCATCTTCGACGTCCTTTGTCTCCAAGAGACGTGGCTGACCGCGAAACCTCAATTGGATGGCTACGAACTAATCTTCAAGAGGGCTAAGAAAGGAGTAACAGGGCGCCCATCCGCGGGACTCATAACCGCAATCAAAATTGGAACAGGACTTGAAGCCTACGAAATTCCATCGACACTGCACTGGATCCAAGCTGTAATCTTGACAAGAAAGCCTTCAGTAAATGAACATCAAGGGATTACTTTGCTCCTAATAAATGTATATTGGAACCCGGTGACGACAACAAATGAAGACTTTACCAAATAATTTCATAGCCTCTGGGAAGAAACCCAAATAAATTGGCCGGACCGTAGCATAATTATTAATGGAGATTTCAACGCAATTTGCGATGGTATCGGTACACCAACAAAGCAGACGTGTCAAAAGACCCCAGCTCGGGAAAGAGGGATTCTCCTTGACAAGATAATGGCTGACAGGGACATGCACAACCTCCACTGGATTCGTTCCAAACCAAACTTGGCGATCCCGTCATGGCAAAGGGGTGATCAAAAGGGGACAATAGATCACATCTTTGTATCAAGAGAAACTTTGCCAAAGATCCATACCTTTAAGGTAATTCGTACAGTGTTCAGCGACCATAACCTCTTAATCTTAGAAGGTTGGGTGTCACGACCTAAATTAATCAAGAGCTCTCTGCCGCTCGAGTCCTCAGAGAGAGGTAAAAGGGTGAAGATCTCACAAAAGGGACTACAGCAACTTGAAGCGCAATATGTAAGATCTGGAACAAAAACCACGTCACAAGGCCTAAGGGACGTGAACGTTCTGGACTACATTCCCTTGTTAACCAGATTCCAGAGGAACCCAACCAAAACATCTAAACCACAGAAGGGACATCACCACTTCTACAACAAAGATCTGGTAACGAAAAGGTTGGAACATAGAAGGTGGAAGAAACATTATCAGAAGTTCCCCTCTACTGAGAACAAGGAACAATGGCTAAAGGCGGTGCAAGAATATAGAAGCTGGTTGGTCCACTACCGCTACAAACTTTATTCGAATGATTCAGACCAAATGTTGATGGCGGTTTGTGGAAACAAACCAAAAGAATTCTGGAACCTGATCAAAGGGACTCAAAGCAACGCTAACGACAACATCCAGAACAACGTGGGCGAAGCACAATGGATCGAGCACTTTTCGAAATTGTTTGCTCCAATCGTAGACGAGATTAACACCTACTCGCCTACTAGAAAAAGTTGCCACACGGACTCAACGTGGAATATCCCTGTTGACAAAGAGTCAATTCTGAACAAGCTTACAAAACTGAACAACTCCAGGGCGCCGGGGCCTGACGGCATTAGCAACTTAGAACTTAAAAAACACCCAGAACTATGGGCAAGCTTTATGAGCAAGATCTTCATGAATTGCAATCAGTCAAAAGACATCCCTCCAACATGGAAAAAGGCGAACATTGTGCCAATCTTCAAAAGAGGCGCAACTGACGACCCGAACCACTATAGACCAATTGCTCTTTTGGATGTCATGGGAAAAGTGTTTGCGTCCTTTGCACTGGACGATTTTCAACAATGGGTTCATTCCTCCAAATCTATGGATCCCTTCCAGAATGGATTTGTGAGGAACTCAGGGACAACTACCAACATCTTGCTTATGAGCGCCCTGAAAGCAAAAGCGCTACAAGGTGGTCTTCCGATCTACGTCGCCTTTATTGACCTGGTACAAGCATTTGACCAGGTCAATAGACAGCGTCTTTGGTCGAAATTAGAAGCAAAAGGGTGCCCGGCCTCAATCTTAGACCCTATAAAGGCCTTGCATCAAGGAACCTCTATTCAAGTCCGGCTCAGTGCCGAAGGAATCTTATCCGAAAAGATAATGACAGCCAGAGGAGTGAAACAGGGTTGCCCCTTGGCCCCCTCTTTATACAACGCATACATCGCAGACTACGGGGAATCAAGTCTGGCAATCAGACATTTTCCACCAGCACTGGGCGGAGAGAAGATCAATCGTCTATTATACGCTGACGACATTATCCTGATGGATAGGACGCCTATTGGTCTTCAGCGTCAGTTGGATAACCTGGTAGCATATATGTCAAAAAATAATCTCCGATTAAATAAAGAAAAAACTAAAGTACTCATTCTGGGGAAACCACCAAAAAAGTTCCAAAACTGCTCCTGGTATTGTGAGGGCAAGAAACTGGAAACAGTGCAGGCTTTCAAATACCTGGGAATTATACTTAGCAACGAGAAAAATGAAAAGACCACGCTAGATACACTTTGGACAAAGTTGAAAAATCTCACAGCCCAAGCTAAGGCAGTGGATAGAAGACACGGGCGCTTCTCGCTAATTCCCACTCTGAGGTTCTATAAGGCTAAGGTGATACCCGCACTGATATATGGCATAGATGCTATGCCTTCGGTTCCGAACTCAATTTGGTTGAAATACGAAGGCTACTTCTGGCGAAGTGTCTTGGGCCTAGCGCCATCCACTCCTATGCCATTAATAAGGAGGGAGCTCTGTATCTCATCACTCCTGGCAGTTAAGATGAGAGCATCGCTGATGCTATATCGCAAAGTTATCAACAAGCCGGAAGTAAGAGTGCTAGAACTTATCCGCAAAGAATTGACAGAAGGAGACACCCGGATGCTTGCGGAGTGGGAACAAGCAAACCTAGCACTCCTGAAAGAATTGGACTTATCGTTGGAAACTCTAATCCAAAACCCGAACAGAGCGGTGGCAAAACTGTTCGAAGCGGACTGGATCCACACACAAGAACTGGCAACTGACCACTTACTAACAGCCGGTTTGCCTAACGCTCCCATGAAGCTAAATGCAGTCCGAGGATACCTCCACAAATTCCCGGATAAGAGACTCAGTCGCCTATTCTTACGATTTAAACTGAACCTACTGAAAACCAATGAGATCTTGGCAATCCGTAAGCAAGCGCAAACGAACTTATGCCGTTTCTGTAAATCAACTGAGCATGTTGAAACCTTAAAGCATCTAATAATGGATTGCATAGGTTTGGTGTCAGAAAGATCCCGCTTCCTCACGGACCCATTGAAACATTATGCAACATTAGACCAGGAGAACCTCTGGTCATTATTGAACAACGGGAACAATAAGAGATGTGTGATAGGCGTAAGCTTGTTTCTTAAATCACTGAATTTGCAATGAGGGAAAATTGTAAGGATGGCCATGCCGCCCTCAAACGGTGAACTACGTTTGGATTCTACGATTCTATGTATGGATAGAGCCCTGCGATCATTTCCATTACCAAAAAAGAAACCTGGTGAAGGAAAAACATGATTGGATCCAATATACATAGCTAAATGGAGCCGTGGCCACTCTACTCTACAAACTTCATAAACTGTAAATAGGAGTTCACATGAGTTCCCGTTTTGTAAAAATTGTAATACAATTAAATCAAAACAATAAAAAAAAAAAAAAAAAAAAAAAAACAGGGTCATTATGTTCCATATGTATCTGATGTTTAATGAGATTAAGCCCAACTCATACCTTATCCAGGCACCGGGAACACATTGCGGCAGATTCAATAATCGTCTCCAAAATGTGATTTCTAATTTATTCCAGTTTATTTCCGGAATTATATTTTTAGTTTCTGCACCATAAATAAGTATCGGTGTGGTTTTCTGAACAACATTTTTTAGGACCGGATAGATGGAAAATTTGCCATATTTGTGTATTATTAATCTGGCCTGCGTGATGGACGTGGTGAGCTTACTCTCGAGACAACTAAGAAACATTTTTTCATCATAATGAGCTACCATTGTTACTCCTAGCTAGGTGTATTTGAAAACTCTTTCCAGTTGTTTTTTTTTAAGTGTCCACTTGAGTTTCCTGGATGGATCTCTTGCTTTGTTAACACAAACCATTATTTTGGTTTTTTCTAAATTAATGGCTAAAAAATTTGCTTCAACTTAAGTGTCGAAGGCATTCAATAAAGACTGCATTCCTTGCTGAGTTTTAGCCATTACGACTAAATTGTCTGCATAAAATAATGCAGGTATGGCTCTACATGCAAATTTCGGAGCATCAGAGATGATATTTATAAACACTCTTGCAGCATCTGCAATGAAAAAATGAAAAAGCGCGAGTCAAGGATACATCCTTGTTTTAAACCTCTGTGGGTCTCAATATGAGGAGACAAGTTGCCCTCTAAATCTACTCTCACTTGGATCTTTGTGTTTGTATGTAAAGCTCGAATGAGACGAATTAAATTTGTTGGGCACATTGCAAGTTTCAATTTGTTGTACAACAGATCTCTAGAGACTGAATCGAAGGCTGCATTTAGGTCCACAAAAGTGAAGTTTATTGGTTGTTTTAATTCCATGTGATGGAAGATGATGGCCTTCATAATTAACAGATTAATGGCAGTGCCCATTCCTGGAACAAAGCCTGTCTGGCAGGGATCTCGCTGTAAACTCGTTTTCGTCAATGCATTAAAGTCTCTGAGGATAAATCTCGAGAATAATTTGCCTGGAGCATCTAGAAGGGCGGTCGGTCTGTAGTTCTTTCGACAGGTCTGATCGCCCTTCTTGAAAATGGGAATCACCACATAATTATGCCAAGAATCTGGAATTGTATTAGTTCTTAAAATCTTCTGAAAGATTTTGTATAAGATCTTAACCCACATAAGTGGGTGTGCTTTAAACATATAATTACTCAGGCCATTCGGGCGTGGGGCTCGGGACCTACTAGATTTGGTGATATAATAGAGAATGTCTTGCTCCATGATGGCCAATTTGTCAAAGTTAGAGTAAATAACAGTCTCCTTGCTTTTAGTATGATGTGGCGCTTCATACAATTGGACAAAATGTGTTACCCACCGGTGTTGTAATACACCATTAATTTGGACAGAAAGTTGTTTTTGTGGGATGCTAGATTAATTAAAGCCCAGATTCCTGCACTGTTTTTAGTTTGTATGGATTTCAACATATGTTCGCCATCAGTCTGGTATAGTTGACTTCTGTATGAGCGTAGCCAGTTCATAGTACATAGTAATGCATCTGCTTTGGTAGGACATGAGCATATGCTCTAATGCCTTAAACGATATTTATTTGGTTCCATGTAATAATGTCCCCGCAAAAATGTCTACTGACAAAAATGTCGCCATTTTTTGCAGGGTCATTATTACATTGAACATGGAGGGGAGCAGGTGACAGACCTGCAACCCATCCCCATACATAATGTCATCATATATAATGTTGGCAATGGCTTTTCCCAGTGACATTATGTATGGGGACATTATTACCCGATACCATTTATTTATGGTTGTCTGAGCCATCAGAAACCTCAGTTTCAACACTGAGAAGGGTTGAAGGATATGATACTTATAACGCGTTTAATACCCAGAGGTTTCTTAGCGCGGACACAGGGATCGAACCTGTGGTGCTCTGTGTCGTCTTTCTTCCAAGGTAAGCACGTTGCCCCTGAGCTATCCTCCTGAGACAGGATGAGTTATCAAAGCCTTTCAAGTGGGGCGATGAAATGAATTTTCTGAGGGAGCTGTGGATATGAACTCCAGTGGAGGGTTGGAAATAGAGTGTATGGCAAGCTGGTGGCAGGTTCTGACAACCTGTCAGCGGTATGAAACCTTTCTGAGGAATCACACATCCATGTGGTGCTCTCGCCTGCATCTATCGATAATGCAGGGGGTTGCAGTACTCACGGATGCGCTGGCTGTTTCGCCGGGGTATTCAATCGGTTGCTGCGCCCCAACGGATAAGCAGAGAAATGGTGGGAAGCTCCATAAACTCCCCCATGAGCATGGTTACTCACGAGCAGTATTTATATTCCGTAAAAAGGGGGCCACCCTACCATCCATATGCAGGAACTATGCCTGCAATGAGTAATCCTGAGAGGCACCGGCTTCTCTTGCAGGAAGAGGATTGGATGCAATAATCACTACTCCTTTGCGGTGTGTTTTGGGGAAAGTGTTAGCTCAAATCCTCAAGAGAGATAGATAGACGGTTCTCTGAGTGTAGGAGTGAAGCCTCTGCTACAGCAGCATTGGGTACACTAAGGCTCAGGTGACGAGAGAACAAGGATTGTTCAAGTGAGTTCCCACACTGCCCGCTTGGGTCATCTGAGGAGAAAAGAGATCACCAAGATCGCGCCTAGAAACACTTCTGTACAGACGGGTTATAAATGACATATATCATATCATATCATATTGTATCATATCAAGTGCAAGTGAGAAGAATGTCTCTGGTCACAGCGGTCCAATGGGTGTAAGCCTTGTGATGACAGAAAGAAGATCAGCATAAGAGTGAATTCTGTATCAGGTGATAAAGGGGGCCTTTAAATGTGAGGAGTGGAAGGAAGGGACATGCCTGGTATTCATGTACATGCAACGGCTATGAATAGCACCGCCTTGGTGCAGAGAATGCAGTTGATCTGAGGCCAGGATGACAGACATCCTTGGGTATCAACACCACAGATCAGAGGATAGCCGAAGAAACACCTGAGACACGTTCTCTTTTTCAAACCTTTCCATACAGAAGGTAAAAAAATGTAGTGCAAAGACATCACCCATGCTCATACCTGTCAGTTGTTTGAATGCCTTGGTCAAGTATATTTGGGCCTAATTACAGGTTTGGAATTACAGTTACCGCATGCGGGAAGCATTGGGGTTAGTGGAAGCGTCCGCATGATTCCGAGTCATGTGAATCCCGTAGGCGAGTTGTGTAGATTTTTGTGTATTATGTAATAGACTGACACCCATTTAAATGGGATTGCATTTTATCTGTTTGATGTCATTGGTTGGATTATATCGTAACATCTGATCGTCATCTAGATGACTAATTTCGGGTGCACTAATTTCACAGGAGTATACATTGTATTCTTCAATCTTTACTACTGTCTGAACCATTGAAACAGCTTGTAGTACATTCTGCATTGTTGTGTCTTTCAGATGTAACTGGAGGGACGGCCCAAAAAAAACCAGACAGGACTAAGGGCTATGAATGAACTGAGACTGTAAGGGCGTCCTGCCGGTGAAAAAGAATCAGTGCAATTACTTGGTGCAGTCTAATTCAACTATGTATAGTGTACAAGGGGCAAACATTACTTATATAGTGTACCAGGGGCAAGCATTACTTGTGGCCACACTAATATCCAAAGTACATTGTTCAAACACACAACACAATAAAGAAGTGTTTTGCAGCTTTTTACTATTATCAAGCTGTGACTCGTATTTTTTTAAAGATATTTTGGTGTTCATCATTTTACTACACCTATCACAATGTGCATTCTAGACACACTTCTATATTTGACACACTGTGCCTGCTCGTATTTGCAGCGACTGGTGAGTAGCTTTGCTGCATATACGAATCAAATCTAAATGAATCAAAAAGTGTTTTTTCTTTTTTTATACAAAAAACATGCATTTGTTAATGCAAGACAATACATCATGCAGCATGTGTGAAGAAATTACAAACAATTGCTAAAATCTGCATTTCAAATTTTACTGCATTTATCGTCCCAGAGGAGCATATACGGTGTAGCTCTGCTAGGTGGGAAACCTTGGGCAGGTCTGTCTATGCCAGGCAGAAGGCTGACCTTATAGTTGTCTTTCATGCATGTCTCATTGAAAAAGAATTCCCTCTTTGCTTACTCTGGGCTGTTTTCTTAGATGTCGGTGGTTCTTCATGATCTTGCGCTCTTCTCTTTTTACCAGGATAAGATAACCTCATAGTGTCTCCTATGTTCTTTCATTGCAGTAGTATGAATCTGTTTGTTGGTAAGTAGACTCTTCTAACCATTTATGTCTTCGAACAAGTTGGTAGTCAAGCATATGACATTCGAAGTGCCTGGTTTTTCAAAATGCCATTCTGGTTTCCATCTAATAAAACATTTACATCCTCTAGGGGGTCCTGCCTTTCTGTTGCTGTGATATCTTTCCTAGCGATGCTTGTATTTTTTCAATCCCATTATCAGTTTATTAAGTGTTCCCAGTTAGTTCCTAGATGACTAGGAGGAGAACATTGAGTGAACTCTTGATGTGGGATCATTCTCTATTTGATGGTAAAATAACTCTTGTTTAGGCATATCATTGGTTGCAGCATTGTTTTTAATCTTTTGAGGACTGTTTTAAAGTTTTGGTTTAATGATGGAGTGGTGGCAGGCACTTCGGGCAGAACACCTTTTACATTGAGAATTGCTGAACTATGTGGTCTTTAGACATCGTCTCTAAATCTTATCTAATTTGTAAAGGCTTTTATTTTACCAATAGATATTTGGCACTTAGTTTGTGGAGAAATCATTTTGGTGGGGGCCAGGGGGTGTAGTTGCTGCAGGTTCTATAAATAAACTAGGTAGAGGCTCTGTATGTAGACTAGGATTGGGAAACTGGGGATATTCTGAGAAGCAAACTGGTGTTGTCAAACTGGGAGAATGCTGTGACTGTCAAGCTAGAAATATACAGTCATTATTCAAAGTGCAAATATATACTGCCATTGTATATCTGGCAATAGTTTCCGATTGTTCAAACTGGGATTGCTAACATGGGAACATATTGCAATACTGCAAACAGAGGATATATTATTTTTGGTCAAATGTAATGTTTACCGGTATTGTGCAAACTGGGAATTACTGGGAATACTCAGTTTGGACAATCAAATTGGTAATGTATTGAAAGATTGTGCAAAATGGAATTGTCACAGTTGGAGTATTCTGGCATTGCAAATCTGGGAGTATGCTAAGATTGTACGATGCAGATATGTACTGGGACGTTTCAAACTAGGGGCATACTGGAAGTGTGCAATAGCATACTGGGACTCTGTAAACTAGAATGTAAAGTGATGACTACACAATGAAAAGATTTCTATATTAAAGACTGGAAAAATATTGGGATTGTGCCAAATGGGAATTTACTGGGGTTGTAAAAAATGGCGTATGGTGAGGCTGTCAATTGTGGAGGCTTCTAGAATTTGTTTTTAGAATTGTGATGATCATAATATGCAGGGACTGGGGAAATGGTGACTATAGAGATGATGGCAAATCAAGAAAATACTGGGGCTTCAGCCTGTGAGCATACTGGTATTGTCAACCTGTGAGTATACTGGTGTTGTTCAAACTGGGAGGATGCTAGGATTGCATGAGTCCTAATATGCTGATGTTTCTCCAATTGGACCTATACTGAGTTGTACTGACTGGAATCACAGTGAAAACTGGGAGTGTACTGTGAAAGTGCAACCAGAAATATACCGAGGCTGAAAAACTAGGCATATAGGGGTTGACATCTCAGAATATACTGGGATTTTGTAAACTGAAAGACTAAACCTCAGCGTGTAATTGAATTGTCAAATTGAGACTGGGCAGGGATTGTGTAAACTTTGGATATGTTGGGTAAGTCCAACTGGAAGAATACTGGGTTAGTCAAAGGTAGAGTATACAGAGATTGTCAAATGGGAAGGAAGTACTTGTATTCTCAAATAGAGAGTACACTGTTATAGTCAGGCTGGGATTATGCAAACTGGGTGTATAGGTGGATTGCCAAATTACAATTATTTGGATGGCCAAATATACTAACATAGTGCAAACTTGGGATACACTGGTGTTGACAAAGTAGGAGTATACTGGGTTTGCCGAAGTGGGAAGAAACTGTGATGCTGAAAGTAGAAATGTATCGGCAATGTAAAAAGTGGAATAGCCAAACAGCGGGGACGCTATGATTGTCAAAATAAGATTGTTGCAATCTGGTGTATTTTGCAATTGTTAAACTGGAAATATACACGCAATGTGCAGACTTGGGATATACTGGGTATGTCAAATGGGGAACATATAGTTATGGTCTAACTGTAAATATACTTGCATGGTGAAAACTGGGATTACCAAATGGGAGTATTTTGTAATTGTTCATTTCAGTTTATAGACAGAACACAGTAAAATGAAAACAAGCCCATTGGGTAAAATGCAAAATATACTGGCATAGTGGAAAGAGGGAGTGTACTGATAATGTGAAATTAGGCGTATTTTGGGATTGTCAAATTGAGACCATACGCGGATTGGCAACCACAGTATATACTAGGACATGGTGACATAAACGTTTGTTGAGTGTACTGGGAATGTATTTGCTTAGTCAAATTGTGATTATACTGGGGTTCTCAAAGTGGGACTATACTGGGAGTTTGACAATTGGAGGTTTACTGAGATTATCACATTTGGAATGTAGATTGATTATGAAAAATGTGTTTACATTGGAGTTGCTAAACTGGTTGTATACTATTTATTTAAATTGGAAGTGTACTGGGATTGTCAAATTGGCACTACATGGAAATCGGTAAACTGGACATGCATTTATATACTTGGTTTATGAAAACTGGGAATGTCAAGCTGGGATACTACCTATATTGTGCATATACTGACACACTACTGCATTATGCTATTTGTGATTTTCAAAATGTTATTTATAGAATACGTTGCCCATTGCATAAGGATAGCAAAACGCAGAGTGAAGATTAGAATATCAGAGCGTCTAGCACAATCTAGGATAAGGACCAACAATTTGAAATCACCAGTAGCTTTACATTTTACAGAAAAGAGACACAATTGCACAACTTACATTTATAGTGCTTGTTAAGATGGATTTCTAAAATCTTTCCTGGTGGACAGGGGGAGTTTAGTCAAACCCAATCAAGGAAAGACTTGTCAAGGTTGAGTCTCAGGAGAGGTGAGTGGGGTCCACAATGAGTACACACAGTGACATACACAATGATTCTACTTAGACAAGGAACTACAAGAATACTCTATTTATTGTAGGCCCAAAAACACACTATAAACATAAATCAAGCAGGTAATATCACACAACACTCTAAATGTGAAACATATAAACAGTCACAGTTGGTTAATACAATGCATACAATTCACCAGTACACCGGGAAGGGAAGTAGTTAGGAAATTGTAGAACCAGTCCACAGGAATAGAAGCCCTAACTTTATGAGTCCTGCCCTAAGTTGAATGGGGCCTTTTGCCCAGAAGTTCACAAAGTACCTTTAGAATAAGAGACACAGTTTGGAAATGTTCATGTGGATGTGAAAATTGTCCCAGAAGTCTTTCAAAGGGATTTACAGTTAAGTAAAATAATTTTCCTTGCTTCTAAAGCAGCTTTTTCAACAAACGTTGATAAAGCAATGGAATGGAATATGTATATAAAATCTTCACAATCTTCATAATGGAGGAGATAGGGGGCACAGGTAAGTATTGCAACTACTCATGCCCTCACTTCAATTTTCCCAAAGGTCTTGATAGGTCGAGTGGGGGTCGCTGGAGGTAGGTATTCCCGCCATTGGATCCAGTAGAAGATGCACAGGGCTGCGGCTGCAAGGAAGTTTACGGTTGAGTAAATGAGCTGAATTCAACCCTTTTCAGTAAAGAAAATGCAGCAGGCACCGGTGTAGGACTCTTCAGGACACTCTACCAGAAGGGGGATGTCTGGTTCCAGCGACAGTCACCTCAGATGGGCAACAGCATGGTTGTCACCTGTTGCGAAAAAAGGAAGCCTTCCAGACCGGACCCTTTGATGCTTGGATGCTGAAAAGGAAGGAGACTTGTAGGACTAGCTGGAGACCACCGAAGACCTGGGCAGAACTGCGATGCGATGCTTCTGGCACCGTAGCCTAAAACTGAGCTGGTCAGTCCACCGGGTGGTCCAGGGACACTTCAGAAGGTTCGAGGCTGCAAGTCTGTGACAAGGCATCAAAACTATTTGGACCCATCAGCAAGAATCTAATGAGATCAGGTAATAGCAGGTCTTCACTGGGACAGCAGCAAGAATGGCCACCAGGCATCTACAGGGTATATCCTCGGGTCTTCTATCATCTGCACAGCTACACAGCACACTTGGCTTCTCTTTTGATCTGCTGGAATGGCTGCTGGACTACTTTTCTTATTGTAAATTCAGGTCAGTGATCAAACCCGGCCCTCCAATAGCAAGGATAGGCACCACTCATACACACAAGTGGTTGTCCACTTCGGGCTGACTCATGCATGCACACTAGACATACTGGCACCAGTATGTGGATTGGGACCAAACAGTCCCTGCCCAATTCCTGAGCCCATACCCACCTGGCATGAACTAGCCAACAAAAACAACAGCTTTCCCGAGCATGTGCATGACCATAAAAGGGAATTCCTGACCTGAGAAGGCAGGATGAAGGCCAGATAAAAAAATTGCTAAAGAACAAGCAAAGAAATGTGTGGCACAGCCATCTTTGGGCACTAGCCGCTGTTAGAAGCCAAATGCAGGAAACGCGAATGAGCTGACTAAAAATATAGCAAAAATTGTAAGAATGTAACTGCTGCCACCAGCCTGTCTTTACGCACTTTTAAAAATAACCAAAAATCCTTTTGATGTAAGTCTAGGGTGATACAAAAGTATCTCCATTGCACTGCATTGGAAGATGCTGTTTGCGACACGAAAAAGTTACCCAAACAGGTAACATGTCAAAAGACAAAAGGGAAGCATAGTTTCCCAGTACTGACAGTCTGAAGGACTAGTCAGTGTCCCCATTACAAATGAGCAAAAGGCCAGTGAAGTGAAGCTGAAGACTTCACTTAACTGTAAAAGGTCACAGCCAGTTGTAAAACGAGAGCAACAAGTTTGGGGGTCCATAGAATATGGAGGGACATTTCCCTAAAAGAGAAACTTTCCTAACAGTGCTTGAACAAGTGACCAGTCCGAAGAGAGGTGGCAATATTATGAAACTTTCGAAAAAAAAGGAGCATTTCGGATAAATAGGCTATCTGAATATGGAGTTGGATCCTACCACATTTAAAATTTAGAAGAGATTTGTTTTCTAAAATAAGAACTGTTTATTTATTAGATTTGGGAATGAGTATTGCAATACATAGATTTTTTTTTTTAACTTTAGTTTTTATTAGCATTTTTAGAAATAACAAACACATTCAAGAACCCAAGAGAAAATCCCCCCTACCCCCCGACCCCCACCCCAACCCCCTGCCTTCCCCCTTACCCTGTGTCCAAAAACCTAAATTTGCCTTGGGAGAATGTCAATGTTCAGTCCTTCCTCTGTACTGTGGAGATGATGCGAATTGTGGCCTTTCATCTGATGGTCAGATGCCGCTTTTCCCTAGGTCGTGGGCACCCTGTCGTGTTGCCTCACCTTTCGGGGTCCGTCTTGGCTCATTCAGGCCGGATGCCTGACGTCAATACCAATGAACGTCCCAGCCCCAAGACTGCTGTACACCATACCAGTTTGTGAGGAACGTGCTGCTTTCTTTGTTCACCATCGCAGTTAGTTTGTCCATCAAGAACATATTTTTCACTTTTAGCAGCCAGTCCTCTTTGGAGGGGGGCTCGGGGCTTTTCCGCTTCTGGGCAAGGGCCACTATGCCCGCCCTCAGCATGGTTTCCCACATCCTAGGGTATCGATATAGCTCTGTTTCCTACGGGGGGAGACCCAACAACATTGTTAAGGGATTCAGTGGCAAACGTTCTTCTATTACTTCTGCCATCCAATCCCGCACTGAGCCCCAGTAGTCCTGAACTTTCGGGCAGAGCCACCACATGTGTCCTCTGGTGCCAGGCTGTCCACAACCTCTCGGACAGCTAGGCGAGATCCCCGTGAACATCCTCGACAACTTCGCGGGATCCCTGTGCCCCCCCTGTAGCACCTTAAAGTTATGCTCCATGTCCGAGGTGAACAAATTTCCATTGAATGCTATCTTGAAGATTCTGGCCCAGGTGTCATCGGAGATCTCTTCACCTGCTAGGTTGTTCCAAAACATACGAACGTTTCTTCTGCCTTGAAGGTCATAGGTGTTTAAGATCTTATACATGTTGGACACCGCCCCTTTCCTTGAGGTCGCCAGATCGAGGAGTTTTTCGAAGGGGGTCAGCTGTCTCCTCAAGTTCGAACCCATGACGGGTTGCAGAGGATGCCCTTCAGGCGGAGGTATTCGAAGATGGACAGTGAATCTCTTCCGAGAGCGTCCCTGAGGTCCTCGTATGTTAGGAATTCCCCTTCTCTGAACAACTGCCCTGCCCATTCCATTCCCTTGTCTGACCATTCCTGAGAGTGCCGGAACCTCCTGCTTCCCAATCTAAGGGGGTGGCCCCAGAGAGAGGTCATCGGAGACGGCCAGGTGAGCAGTCTGGGGGCCCTCTCTCCAGATGTCCCAGAGGACTCCCAGGGTCGGGTGGGACCTTAATTGTTGAGGGATCGACCCGCGAGGGGCCCACACGAGGTCTCGTACCTTCAGGGGATGGGCGTCCATGTCTTCCAGGTATGTCCAATACGTCCCCATTCCCTCTTTCATATGCTCATGAAGGACGCGCAGTTGGGTGGCACAAAAATAGAGGTAAAAATCCGGGAGCCCAAATCCCCCCTCCTCCCTAGGCAGAGACAGGGTGGTCCTTCTTATTCTCGGGGTTTTCCCCTGCCACACAAAGTCTCGGACCCCCTTTTGTAGCTCTCTAAAAGTCTGAACAGAGATGTTGGTTGGGAGAGCCGTGAAAAGGTAGAGAAGCCATGGTAATAGATTCATTTTTACTGTAGTCATTCGGCCATACCACGATAGGGTCATCCTGTCCCATCTCCTCAAATTTGATTTGATCTCTGCCATTATGGGGTCATAATTTGCGGCGCTCAATTTCGATATGTCTCTGGTGAGAAGTACACCCAGGTACCGTACAGCGGCCTTCTCCACTTTGATCCTGTGAAACCAGTCTAGAGGGTCGAGCCCCAGGTCTATTGTCCTCATAGGAAGCAGGACAGATTTAGCAGCATTTATCTTCAAGCCTGAGAAGCGACCAAACGCGGCTACCAACGCCAGGAAGGGGGGAAGTGATGCACCAGGGTCCACCAGATATGCCAGGATGTCATCTGCAAGCAGGGACAGTTTGAACTCAACGTCCCCCCTTCTGATCCCCTTGATGTCCGGGTGAGCTCTAATTGCTATTGCCAATGCCTCCATCGTGAGGACGTATATCAGGGGGGAGAGAGGGCAGCCCTGCCTTGTCCCTTGGGAGAGGGGAAATGGTTTGGACAGGCTCCCATTCACCTGTAGCCTTGCCGTGGGTGCCCTGTAGAGGGCGGTCACCCAGCTCATAATGTGGGGCCCGAAGCCCATCCTCTGGAGGAGGAGCCTCATGTATCGCCACTCGACCCTGTCAAAGGCCTTCTCCGAGTCCAGGGAGAGAACACATGCGTTTAGCCCCGACCTCTGGGCAAAGTGGAGGAGGTCTATTGTCTTGCGAATATTATCCGACCCTTGCCTTCCCGTAATAAAGCCCACTTTGTCACCATGGATTAGCTTTGGCATAATTCCCTCCATCCGCCTCCCCACCACCTTGGCCAGAATCTTGACGTCAATGTTTAACAGAGATATGGGGTGGTATGAGGAGCATTCCGTGGGGTCCCTCCCCTCCTTGGGCAGAACTGCTGTTATGGCCCCCATCATGGACTCGGGGAGGATGCTGTCCACCAGGACAGCATTGAAGACTCTCGCCAAGAACGGGGCCAGGGTGGAGCGGAATCTTTTATAGAAATAGACAGTGAAGCCGTCATCCCCAGGGGTGGTTCCCACCTTCATCCCGCCTATCACCTTATCAATCTCATCCTCTGTCACCGGGCCCTCTAACCCCTCTGCCATCTCCCACGAGAGGGATGGGATTTGTATGGAGTTTAGGAAATCATCTATATGGGAATTGTCCCCCTCGTACTCCGAGGAGTAGAGGGTTCTGTAGTATTGGCGAAAGGCCTCTCCTATGTGGGAGGAGTCGCGGCCGAGATGTCCCTGGGTATCCCTCACCTCCTTCACCCTTCTACTTCTCTGGACTTCCCTTAGATTCCAGGCTAGGATTTTATCGGCTTTGTCCCCTTTCTCATAGTATTTTTGTTTCACCATTAAGAGGCTCCTATCGGTTTTGTGTAGGAGCAGATCTTTCAGTTGAAGCCTGTAGTCCTCCAGTGCAGCCACACGGTCCTGCTCTACAGCTTGGTCCGGGGAGCCCCCCGGCTGGAGACAGGCTATTTTACCCCGCAGGGCTTTCTCCTGGGCTTCCCTCTCCTTCTTCTTCATGGAGCCTATTTTTATGAGGACTCCCCGTAGGGTTGCCTTAAAGGCGTCCCAAAGTGTGTGCCTGGCTACCTCCCCCTTATCGTTAAACTCAAAAAACTCTGTTATGGAGTCAAAGATTTCCTGGGCCAGTACCTCATCTCTTAACAGGGCATCATTGCATCTCCAGGGCCCTCTACGTTCTTCACCCCAACCCTGCGCTAAAGTGATTCGGACTATGTCGTGGTCCGACCAGGGGACTGGGTCTATCCCGTAGCCCGCTACATATGGGGTGAGGACCTCGTCTACCAAGATGTGGTCTATTCTTGAGAACGAGTTATGAATAGTTGAGTAATAGGAGAAGGTGGGGGTCCCTACCCTGGGAGATGGGATCGTATCCGACAGTCCCAGGTCTCTGTTAACCCTCTGGAAGTGTTGCGCCATGGCCTCATCCGTGTGTCTGAGGTGCTGGGGGCCAACCCGTCTTCTGTCAATAGTCGGGTCTAGGACCATGTTGAAATCTCCCCCCACCACCAGTGGGCCCTGTACGAACAGTCTCAATTTGTCCCCTACCTCCTCCCAGAATTGGGCCTGGCCTTCGTTAGGACAATACACTACTGCTAGCGTCAAGGAGGACCCCTGCAAGGAACCCCGCATCATCAAGTACCGACCCTCGGGGCCTCTCTGGATGGCCTCCTTTTCGAAGACCGTATCCCTTGCCACCAATATGGCCACCCCTCTTTTTTTGGTCTTGTGGGAGGCATGAAAGACCTCTCCAATTCTTCCCCCTCGCATTCTGGGCTCTTTTCCCTTTGCCCAGTGTGTCTCCTGCAGAAAGAGCAGGTCAAGATTCGCCCTCCTAAACTCGCTATGGACCAGGGACCTCTTCGTGGGGGTGTTCAGCCCCCGCACGTTAAGGGTGCCCACACCCAGGGCCGGCCGGGGATCAACCATGATCTGTGCTTTCCTCTCTATTAGCCACTATCATTGCATCATTGCTCCCTTCTTGCTCCCCTTGTTTCATCTTTTGGACACTTTCGGGGCCTTCCCCCAACTGCTCCCTAGACCCTTTCCCCAGCAAACAAACCCCAACTGATTCGTACTCCCCCTCCCCCCACCCTGGCGTCCAGCCAGATAGTTCCGCCATTTCTGGCATTTTGGCCAGACCACCAGCCCGCCTTCTACGGCCAGGCAATCTTTTCATGAACACCTATTTTCTTGAGCCCCCCCCTCCCTTCGTCCCCCCGGTCGGCCCCGCCATACTTGCATTGCTCGGGGATTCAGGGCACTACTTAGACTGCAGTTTCTCGTTTCCAGACCAACAGGTGGTCATGCCCCATTTGACGTTCCCATGGTCCGAGCTCCTGTGCCAAACTCGGCCGGGATACCCGGCGCTCATCCCTCGGAGTCATTCCGTTCTCCCTCCTTTGTCAGCGAGGGAGTGTTCATCTTCCTGAATTTCCTTGGGCCAGATTTCTTCCTCCTTTCACTAGACGGGACCTGGCCTTTCGCTCCACCTAGGTCGGGTCCAGTTGGCCCCCTCTGAGGGGCCGGGTCCGTCACGTAGTCCTGGATGGCCCCCTTGATATCCTCTTCGGTGGTCAACGTCGTCCGCTGGCCCAGGTATTCGAAGGTTAGAGAGAAGGGGTAGCCCCATCTGTATCGTAACCCCTTCTCTTTTAACAGGTGTGTGAGGGGGCGGCACATCCACATCCTGCGCTTGGCCAACGTATATGCAGAGAGGTCCTGGAAGATGGAGACCTGGGAGTTAATATATGTGACTTCCTGAGCTTTTCTGGCGGCCTCCAGCACCCGTGTCTTGTCGGCATAATAGTGGAACCGGACCAGAATCGATCGAGGTCCACCCGCTCGTCCTCCCGCCCTGTACACCCGGTCAAATATGAGTTCAGTGGTCATCTCATCTTCGAAGGGGAGGGCAATAATGTCTCGCACCACTAGGGTGACCTCTCTCTCTGTCTCCCCCTCTGCCTCAGGGACCCCAAAGAATCTGAGGTTGTTTCTCCATTCCCTGTTTTCAAAATCGTCCATTTGTCTCGACCTCTCCTCCTCCGTCTTTCAAGGGCGGATAGCCTCATGTCCATCTCCACCTCCAGGGTCGCTGAGGATGACTGGCTAGATTCTACCTGAAGGAGCCTATCCTCCACTTTGTCTATTCTTTGGCCCATTTTATCGAACTTTTGGGCAAAGTCGGAGCGCATGTCTCTTATCTCCTGTAGAATGGAGGCAAAGCCCCTTTCCATTGCCTCCGCCGAGGGCGCGAGGCTTCAGACTGGGCCATTGCACTGTAGTGGGGCGGGCTGAGAGCACGGGGCCTGGATTCTTGGTAACAGTATTTTTGTAGCTTCCTCTGCCAGCCCATCTGTTTTCCCGGCTTACCGTTAAGTGTGCCTCGCTCCTGCGGGGGCTACAGAGTCACCTGGCGGGTCCACTGATAACTCGCTCTCCCCTCCCCGGGCCTCCCGGGTGCCCGAGCGAATGCTGTCGGGCGGGAACACGCCCCGCCACCCTCAGGTGGGGGCCTCACACCCAGAGCAGGGGTCTTCGGGGGTCCTCTGCGCACTCCAGGGAGGGGGGGGCGTCTCGTTCCCTCAGGGGTGGGGAGCCGATGCTCTGATCCGCCTGTGGTAATGGTGGTCGTCGGGCCCGGGGAAAGGCGGGAAGGGCCCCTCCTCCGCAGGTCCCCGGCGGTTCACCCCGCCCGATCGGGGGCCGCAGGAGAGGGTCGTCGCCGCGCCCGCAGGTGTTGAACTCGGTACGCGGAGGGAGACGGCTTTGCTGCTCTTCTGGCCTCTCGCATGGGGCTCCAGTCATGGCGTGGAAGCAGGCCTCTGGGTTAGGCGGCCTACGGCTCCTCCCCTGCCCAACTCTCCGGGGGCAGTTTTGCCACCGAGGCCGCGGCTCTTGGTCTCAGCCTTCCGGGGCGCTATTGATGCCGCTGTTTTTCTCGGTGGGGGCCCCGGGGGTTAACTGCCTGTGTCGGCTCCTTCGTTCTCAGCGGGGGAGTCTCGGGGGGGCTCAATCCCCAGTTTGACCTGGCCGTTGGTGGAGCGCGGGTTTCAGGCTGCCATTGCCTGTGCGCCCCCTGGTGGCCTCTCAATATATAGATTTTGATGTGCATTTCGATTGGAACACTGTGTTTGAGCTAACTACACAATATATCTATTTCTGTCTAATCACGTTTAACAATTCCCCATATTAAAGAATAACTGTATATACAAATAATATATTTTTTTTAAACTCTATATTTAGGTTATTTTCTAAATAATTTGAACAAATTAATGTGTATATTGTCCTAATCCATAGAAAATAATGCTCATACTCATGTGTAGTTTCGATATTACAATCTTATCCATTCTTCTCTATTCTCTTAAACTTCATGTACTATGATTAATTGTATATAACATTTTGTATTTTGTATTGAAAAGTTGATTTATTTCAACGATATCAATAATAAAAAAAATAAAAATAAAAAAAATAGCTAACATTCTAACAATTATCTTAATTCAAGAGTGATCATTACTATTGATAATGCGATTTAAGGTGATTTAGAATGTCTGAAGAGATTCATCATACAATCCTTGTAGAATGTGCATTTTATGGGAATTACTCATCTTTTAATGGTTAGTGAAATTAAATATTCATTCCAAACTGTGGTCAAATTGGGTGTCAATGGACTTGTATAGTTCTAGTTTATTCTGGAAATGCATAGGAAAGTAAATACTGTTACATTCGTTGCTACATACATAATGTTATCATGTTAAAGAAAGGTGGAACATAGGAGTACTAATCCCACAGAGATGATGCCTCCTAAGACCATAGGAGGTGAATGTCTAATTCAGATTTCTGGTTTTGCTGTTATCGATTAGAAACGGGACAACAGGACTTTACTGCCATAGTTCTAACATAGGTTTAGCATCTAGATAATGAATTGGAGGTCTGCAAGCTGTTTACCAGATTGCCTATGAAAGGTGATTTTGTTGCAGTTTCTATACGATTTTAAATTGTTGGCGAAAATGAGACAGTGAAGTAGATTTTAACTATATATCATTAGTTACTTTTTTTACAGACTGAATACTAAAGACTGAAGCCCAGGGAATGCATCTCTCCTGCCCTAAAAAGTTTCCCTGGCTCCTGGTTGCTTCACGGATTAAATTCAAATCCCTCTGTATGATACACAAGGCTGTCTGGGGCCAGAGACCACACTATCTGAAACTCTCGCTAAATATTCCCCCTTAGAGATCTGTGCTCCTCTCGCACCAACTCTTTGTGGGTAAAGCATTTGGCTAAACATAGGGCAGGAGGTCGATCGCTTTCCTCAGCTGGCTCCCTTCTTTGGAACAGCCTCCCCCTACCTCTTCGTCTTGAGAAGGAGCTCCTCAAGGCTTTCCTCTTTACCTCCTCCTTCCCCTGTCTCTCCTCTGCTAATCTCACATTTGCCTGTTTGGTGTCCAGGGCCCTAATGCATCCTCAGGGTCCTGGCCTCTCACACAGTGGCGGCCGCTATCATAGGGCGGCAGGGCGCCGCCCCCCCACTTAGGCCCCCCACCAGGTATGAGTACTAACAAATTCAGTAGAAGTTCTGAAGTTCTTCTTCTGAATCTGTTTGTATTTTCCACCTTGTGGGGGCGCTGTGGCGAGACACTGGCGACAATTGCCTTCCTATTGTTGCAACCGGCCCATGAATAGGATTCCTTTTCATGGGCCGGCTGCAACAGCGGGGCGCGTCCCGTTTTACATTCCTTTTTCTTATAGTAAAGTGCGTGGAGTTCGTAGCTCCACGCACTTTACGTAACACTTTTAATTAGGATGCTGGCGGGGCGCCCGAGGGGTGGCCCCGCCAGTATCACTATGTGCGCAAACAGCGCAGCAAAGATCTGTAATCTGCAGGGAGGGAGGGAGCCTCCGTCCCTCCCTGCATAAATACAGTAATCTCATTGGCTGTTTGCCAATGGCTGGCAAACAGCCAATGAGAATACTGTATCTATGCAGGAGGCAGCCAATGACTTCAGTGTTGGGGTGTGGTGATGGCCCAGGCTGCATTCACCCACCACACTCCTCTCTCTCTTCCTCCATGTCCTTGTGTTTTCAACGTGTTGAGCTGAGCTGCCCTGCCCTGCTGCCCACCAGAGAGAAAGAACAGGCCGCACTGCAGGCGGAAGAAGTTTGCCTCCGACTGCGTCCACCAGAGTAAGTACAACTGTTCTGTGGCCACAGCAACTTTTACTTGTTGCTTAGTTGTACTGGTCTTGCCTGGATATGTGTGAAGGCCTAGCTCCATTATGGGAGCTGGCACAATGCAGGTCCCTGCTTTTGATCAATGCGCCTCGCTTTTGTTACCCTGTAAACTTTGATTACTTGCCTTTGATTTCGCCAGCCCTCCGCCTCCCCTCCGACTGCTGGAACCTGGGGCCTGCTCATTTTTTGTATGTCCCAGCAGGACCTCAGGTTCACCTGCAGTATCACGGTGAAGCGACTCGAGGCCGCTTACATTTGAATAGAGCTCCGGGGCTTGGCGAAGGGTGTTCTGGAAGCAACAGGTAAAAAAAAAAAAGGAGGCATGCAACGGTGCAAGCCATCGCCGAATTCCAGTGTTAAAGTCAGCGGCAGGACAAGGTCAAGTAAAACGACCTTGTCAGCAGGGCTGGCTCATTTTGAGATGATCAGTGCCGTCTCAGGGTGAAACACTCCTTCAGGGTTCAGGTGCACGGCCAAACAGTGTTTCATGTCAGGTGGCAGAATAATTAAAACATACACGACGCACTCGGAAATAATGTTTCGGCTGCACAACTAGCAATGCCCCATTCAATGTTCATTCAAGCCAGTCGGTACGTCATATACGCATTCCTTTTAAAAAGATTGTTTTGCTAGCTGAACGAATGCACTTCATAATGTTTTGTGTTTGTAGCCACTAAAAGGAATTCCTCTTGTCTTCTATATTGTCGTTGCATGTATTATCATGTTTTCATTGTGTGTTTGCGCATGTGTCTTGCATTTAATAACATATTGCCGCTCACGCAAACCGCGTGTGTGTAGTGTTCTCTTTTTAAGTAATGGTCTGCCACACAGCGCTCTGTATTTGCCATTAGCGCATTTAATGTCAACGTGTGTGCAGAAAAGTTTGCAAAATAATCAATCAAAAGATTCTTCCCAGTGACGTATGCCCACTTGCATTAGGAAAGTACCGCTAGGCTCGGATTGAAACGCAAAATGGTGCTGTGGGCAAGTTTGATGAGTTACTTCACTATGCGGCTAGTCGTTTTGGCCAGTGTTGCGGAATACATATCTTTAAAATGCACAATCTGTATCACATTTTATTAAAAACTCCCCTTGTTTACTATTCAAACAGTCTGTCCCAAAAGGAATGAATAGCCATTTGCAACTGTGGGCCACTTTTTCATTGGTGCCCGAGACAATTTTATGCAACCAGTCTGAGCCTGCGCTGGCTCATCCTTGCCGCCGCAGTACAAGCATCTGATCTAGGCCTCCCATTGGCCCAACACTGAACACCTGACCCCATCATCTCCCGCAAGAATCCCTGCACCCAGGAGCCCGTCAGCCATTCTAGTTCTCAACCATTGTGTGATGGGTACTTGAGGGTGATGGAGACCCAGGCCATTTCCTCTGCATGGGGCAACCCAAAACTATCCACTTCTTTGCCAACCAGCACTGACCTCCAAAGTCCCTGCAGGTGATCCAGGCTTTTCATTGGATCAATCACTCCCATATTTATACCACCACATCACACACCATCCAGCCTGTCTAGTTGCTAGAAAAGCGTCTTGCCTGTTCGCCCTCTTTATCCCTTGCATTATCTCGATGCAAGTATTCTGACCCTATCTTCACCAGCCTACCACTACCACCTGGGCATTCATGAATCAGACTTTAATCTTCAGGCACCACAACTGAACATTCTGACCACCACTGACCTTGATTTTGTTGGTCACGATTAAGCGGTTAAAAAGTGATATTTTAGCTTAGTTGCCCCCCTTTCAGAAAATGCCGAAAATCCCACCTTAGTAAGAGGATGAACGCATATGAATGCCAGTAACAGCATAACAAAATGATAAAATGATATTTTTCCATCATTACTGACTATATAATGATGAATTTCTTTATGCATACATCATAGTACCAGCTATTCTCAATACAAGCTGCTGTAAAATACACTTGCACACGTAAGAATAATTTACCACCATTAGTATGTAAAACCTAATGCTTACTCTGGCTGATCATGGAATTTTTGCGCCGCAAAACAGGGATTTGTGCGCCATTCTGCCCGCAAATCCCTATTTAACAAATGGGGATTTGTGGTGCACAAATCTCCGTTTTTCGGCGCACAAATTCCATGAATCAGCCCCTTTATGTCATATTTTGGTGGGTTTTGGACAGTAAATAGCAAATTTTGGAGGCAATTTTTCAAAAGATTTCGCGGGGGAAAACCACCTCACACCCACCTTGGGTGGTGTGGGCTCGCGCGCTCGCTCCCAAATTCCCACTGGGAACTTACCGCCCCACCAGCTTTAAAACTCACCAGCCGCCACTGCTCTCACACCCAATCACCCCAGCTTCTTCCTATCCTCAGAACTTGCCTCGGCAAACCCTCCATCCTGGAAGTTCACACTAACAAGACATTGCACTTCATCTGTTGCTCACCCATGAGCACCACAGCACCTATCCCATTCCCCCCCCCTTCTGCACTTGCATGTTCTGAACACTCACAAGGCATAGTAAGTGCGTCCTTCCCCCTACTGTATTTAATACTTTGTATGTATATTTTGTATGTATTTTAATGTTTCTCATCCCCATGTCCCCTCCCTGTTGCCCTGCGGGCACTTTGAAACAGGATGTACTTGCTTTATAATCGCCTAACAGGTGAACAAGACATAAATAAATAAATAAAATAAACACTTGCTGTCATACATAATGCTAGTTGTTAGAGAGATATAGTAACTTGTTATCAGGAAATATCTAAAGTTAGGCAAAACGTTCTTATATAGGTCACATAATGGTGGCAAGATTAGCTAATGATTAAAATTATAGTCATTTTGAAAAGCTGCAGGGGCTTGTTTCCCGCTTCTTTATTTGGTGCTACATTTTGGAGGGATTCTGTGAGAGATAAAAGAAAAAGATCTTACCTTCAAGTGAGTTTGTGTCCAAAATGCCTTTCTGTATGGAAAAAATGAAGCTCAGTGCATAAATGCAAACGTATAGGTTGTTAATTACTTACTTTGTAAGGAAGAAAAAAATGCTGAAATCCTGAAGATAAGTTGATTGACTCGAAATGCTATCAATAATATGTCTTATATTTATGGACTAAACACATTGGAATCTTTAATAAGGGTTGTTGAATATATGAATAATGTTTTCTTTATTCAAAAGATAACTTGAATACATTTTTGGTTACAAAAACAAACACCCACCAAGATGCATACACTGCAAACAGATTGTGATTGATTTGATTAATTTACAGTATATTAAATAACAGTGGAATTTAATCCATGAATTAATGTTGAAATGTGTTAAACATTATTGTGCAAAATTTATATTTTGAGACATTAGTCCTAAATGCAGGAAAGTTTGACCACATAAGTGCATGACATATTTTGTTTTTGTTTAGCTAACAGCCCACCTATTACCTCACGGAGATCTGTAGATACATCAATCCGCAGATTAATAAATATTATAGTGTGGGCAGCATCTTAATATTTATCTAGATGAATGGGTTTGCCCAACTGGGATTATAATAACAAATGCGTTTACACTGGATAGGCAAAATTACATTTATTGGGATTGTGAAAACCGGGTACATACTGGGATTGTTTAAATAGAGAATACACTTAGGTTGTAAAACAAGGATCTTGATGAGTGTGTCAGACTGTGGGCCTCATCACGAGTTTGGCTGTAACCCTTAAATCCAGCGGTAGCGCTGTTACCGCCGGATTTAAGGGTCCGCCAAATCAGACTTTCGGCGGATTTCTCCCCAGCTCTGAGCTGGGGGGAAATCCGCCGAAAATTTGCGCTCATAACGCCGGTGGGAAATCCGCCGTGGTATGAGCGCGAAATTTCCCCATTTATCCTGTCCCTACTGGGAAGATGAAGAGGCTCCCTGAGTCCCTCTTGGCTCTCCAGCACCCCCTCTTGTGGGACTGCTCAGGGAACTGTGCTAAAAAATTATTCACTTCTGCTTTTCCTCCTTTCTCAAAGGGTGGACAACGACAAAGATGAGGACGATAGTTTCCCCTTATTTATGAAAGGATCATTAGCCACTGGAATTTAAAGGGGCAGGACTCTTGATGGGGTCTGGTTGTGACCAATAGCAAGTTTGAAATGTCCCTTTGAAAGCTAATGAGTGGCTTTTGCTTTCAGGGTCAGCCCCAAGATGACTCTGGGATGTGTGTAGGAGGATTTTCAGTTGGCACATGTTTAGAAGTGTTACTTCTTTGCCAAAGAAGATAAACTATTCTTGTCAATGATACTCCCAAAAACCCCTACATGGGTTTCAGGTCTTCTGTCCACATTTGAGAAAATAACCCCACAAAAAACTTTTCAGGGAGTAGTGTTTAGGGTTTGGAAGTAGGGTTTTGCTTTTGCACAGATAATTACTTTACAGCCAAGGAGGTGAGTGTAATCTCTTAGTGTTTTCACAGACTTGAATGTCTTTGTTTTCTGCTAACTTTATCAATTTTCCCTTGACTCCCTCCTGGATTGTAACGACTCCCGTTACCTGCTCTTGGCATCGGGATTCCTCACCAGTTCTGCCGGGGATGTCATGGCAGTTTATAGATTCTCTCCTGTTGGGCGCATATCTCTGAGGCCCTGCAGTGCTCAATGCTCTGAACGTGGTAACAGACTCGACTGTCCCTTCTGTACCGGTAAAGCATACACCACCACTCGTATTCTCTCCCTTGCGACAGGCCTGGTGTAGCAGTCTTGGTGTAGTATGTTAGACCACACAGCCCACCCACAACATATCACGCCACCACGATACACCCTTCGTACTTCCGTTGGGCCAGCTCCCGGGTCAAATGGTAAGATGCTTTCTGGGCACCTCACCAATGATATCTATTAGGAAGTTCTGATCATGTACAAAAACACATGGTCTCTGATATGGACCCAGGTAAAGGAAATCTAGGTGATGTTAATAAGCGTATTTCTTTTCCTTTTCCTGTAGCTCTCCTTGACCTCGCCCTCTAACCCGCCTCCCAGCCCGATCCCCACCGCATCACTTCCTATATCTACAACGGTGCGCGAGCATATGGATCCGAAGTGCTCCAAAGTGACTGTTGGGCTGTTCGGCTGGAGAGGCGTGGGTGAGTGGGTTAAGTTTGATATTGTGCTTATGGTTTTAAAACATTGCGTAACCTGACAATTGACTGTTTAATGGTGTGTGGTTGGTACAAGCCGAGTCAATTGATAAGGTGACCTACATTCTTTTACTTTGGTGTGATCCTTTTCTTGCAGTAGTCAATCTTTTCCTAATTTAGACCCATGCTAACTCCGGTTTTCTAATATAGAAGTCATATACTTTTGTGTGACTTTTTCGATAAGCGTGACTAAACGATGGTTAATGGTTTGCGCAGTGGGAGAAAGCTAACAGGAAAAATGAAATCTCCAGTAAATGAATGCTCGTTTCCTACATTATATGCTAACGGAGTGGAAATATTTTCCACTAATATAGCGGAAAATGAAAAGAACATCCCTCCATCTCCAACTCCAGACCTTTCTTTGACAGAAGAGGAGCCTAACGCTTCAGCTCCTCCCTTATTATTGGCTGTTATGTCCCCACCACATTCTTCACACATGCGAGAGGAGGTATTAGTTCCATTAGATGCTTTGAACTTTCCTCCATTAGACGGCACTTTTGTTTATCCTAATTCAATCAATAAGGTACGAATGGTTTTGGAAAAGACACCCTACCACGAGCAAAGTGAAACTGGGGCGCTTTCAAATATTCCACCATTACACCTACAAAAAAAGAGCTGCCTATCCATTAAAGATGCAAACAAAATTTCTCCAAGAGAATGGGAGCCGATTATTAACATTTGGGACTAAGTCTAGATAAATACGAGATAAGGAAAACATGGGTGTTGAATGTTTTAAAACCCAAATCGCAGATTTCTTAATGCTAGCCCCCGCAATTGAAACTGAGCTGGGAAACGCATTAGACTTTTGGATGAGCCCTCTACTCCTGTCACCCAAAGGAAAAATGGTGTTGAAAACGTTTTTCTCTTTAATAATATGCCTAATTACTCCTATACTGTGCCCTCTCGCTTCACTGCACATAGAGAGGACAGAGAAATTGGGAGTATATTTACACCAAGAATTGCACCTGCAGCTGCCGTTCACACGCAAAATTAGAGTTTAACCATTTCAGAAAAGTCTGTAAGTGAGCCAATCCAATGCCCAAATACATCAGACTGTACGTTGAACTTTGATTCTTCTTCCAAAATCCCAGACAAGCTAGACTTGGGTCCAACGTTGGCTCCCAATCCTGAGAATGAATATAGCCCAGAGGCTTTTCCTGTAATTAGAAGAATTCTTAATCTGCTCCATAAGGGTCATGCAGAGTCTCGTGAGTCTGCTGTGCCTGCTGGACTGTTTGGAGCTTCAGTCCTCTTTCTACCTCCTTCTACAGCTGAGAGGAGTGTTCTTAAACCCCTGTACACCGCGGAGCGGCGCGGCGTCGTGCAGAGTCTCGTGAGTCTGCTGTGCCTGCTGGACTGTTTGGAGCTTCAGTCCTCTTTCTACCTCCTTCTACAGCTGAGAGGAGTGTTCTTAAACCCCTGTACACCGCGGAGCGGCGCGGAGTCGTGCAGAGTCTCGTGAGTCTCTGGAGGCTCTCGAGGCTTGGTGGCTTCTACCCCTATGGATCGAGGAAAAACACTCAAGGCACCTGCAAGGCCCATACACCACCCCGTCACCCGTCTGCAGCTGAGACGTGCCGAAGGAGAAGAGGGTCCTGAGGGTACTCAAGCTGTGACCGGCAACCACTTTGCAATCAACACCACATCAGCAGGGAGAAACCAAGTAAGGAAATCCAAACCCCTCTCCTCCCCAGCTGCACATATAATATCACTGCCTCGCGCGCTAATGGAAGATCTGAGCACCCGCGCTAGCGGTGCGAGAGTTTTGAAAGATACCGCTTCTTTTGCAAACCGATTGCATACCGAGCTAGACTTTGAGTTAGCTACTAGTCCTCCTCCCGATAGTTCATTGGCCTTAGAAAACATAGAACCCCTCAGTATTAACTCAGCTGGTAGAGGGTATGAGGGGTATGAAGGGGAGCCTCCTAACAGTGAACTACAGAGAGACGAAAACGGACATGCGCTGAGTTACATGAACCCAAGCGTAGATTACCTCGCTGAAAGCGGTACCCCATCAATGGGCGAATCCGCATTCGCAGTTGACATTGTTAACCCGGATAGCGACCACTCCTCATGCACACCACCTGCTGACATGGTAAAGCCTGTACATTCACCAGGAGTTGTACCGCAAACAGACGATATGCGAGCTCCAACCAACCAAAAAATCCAACGGCTAACCTCGGAAGCCACTGGCTCTTGGCTTGATTGTACCTCCGATACGAATTCCCTGATGCCCATGTCTTCGTTCACTGGATGTTCGCTACTGCCTTCTAAGCCCACCCCCGTCCATCCTCTGATAGACTATGTTAGTCCATTGTCTTGTAATAAATTTTTATATGAGATGGAAGAAAGAGTCGTTGCCACCGGGCCCCAGACAAACAATTTGTCTGTATCTACGACAGAAGCAGAGGAACAAGACTTTGGATTAGCTAAAAATAGCCTGCTATCCGCTAACTGCATAGACCCTAATGATTCTAAAATACAACATGAACGAAAAAATAATTCCCTGGCTATAGTGAATAAACTTCTTGTGGACTTAACAAAAATGAATAGCTCTATAAACGCTAAATCAATAGCAAGCGTTAGTGATGCTAATGGCGGATCTCTTCCTTCTGAACCCCGTCCTATGGCAAATGAGCTTGAGGATAATATGCGATCGAGAAGCGAATGGCTAAAGCTTCCCAGCAAAAGAAGACGAATTGCCTCTAGTGTATCTCCTCCTGTACCATGCTCCCAAAACAGAAAACAATGGAATCGAACACCCGGCTCCCAAACTTCATCAATGTCATCTACAGGCAACAAGAAAATTAACATAAGGCCGACTATATCTTCATGTAATGAAGAGCTGTCTGATATTTCATCTCTGGACGAATCACTGAATGATTCACCCATCAGACATCAGCCTCCCAAAGGGAAAGCTTATAATTACAGGAAATCCGCCTCTCAAATTCTGAAAGACCTCAAGCTACAAAACTTTATGAAAGATGCCCTACATGATCTTAGACCTTTTGTTCTGTCTTCGCTGACCATAGCCATGGCCCCAATGCTCAAACTTTATGAGCAACTAAGTGATAAAGTTAAAGATCTAACAGCACTTACAGCCTTGGCAAACACCAAGCTCGCAGCAGTAGAACCGCTGCACATTGGGGAAAACACGAAAATGCTGGATTATATCCAAAGACTTGAAACCATAACCAGAGACCTTGCGGACCAGAAACGTTTAAACGTTGACGAGAAACGTCTAATGTCCGAAATAACTTTAGAGGCGTTAAGCTTGCTGAAACCGGCCCAATTATCAAAAAGAATGTATGACGAGCCACGTCCTGCCTCCAGAATTTCTGAGCCGATACTTCAAATGACAAACACTGCCTCAACCTCACGGGATGGTTGTTTTGATCGAAATGATGACCCAGGAACGTCGCAAAGGACCAATAATGTACTATTAAGACTGAATAGTCAAGAAAAGGTACCGAGCTTCATACCTCACTCAATGTCGTCGACTGGGAACTTTTCCAACAGGTCTTCTCAATGCGATGAAAGATCTACAAAAGAGGGATCTATTCCTTCTGACGTGTCACAGACATATTTATCAAAGAACACACCATTGTCAGCCTGGGCTGCTGATCCTGATAACCACTCGCAAGTTGTAAACTCCACATCATCCTTCGCTGAGCAAACTGAAGCCGTAATGAAACCCGCTTCGAATACTTCATCTACTTCCACAGAGAATAGCATCGCGGGTATCAACATCCCAGTGTCATCCACTTCTGCTAGCGCAGAAGGTATTACAAGCTCCTCAAATACTTTGTCTACTTGTCCAGTCAACAACCTGGTAGATATAAGCACCCCAGTGTCATCCACGTCCGCTAACACAGAAGGAATTACAGGTCCTTCAGAACAAGAATTAAGCCATTGCACAGAAATGAAAGACAAAACGTATGGAATATTCCAGAAAGCACACACCGCTGATGTAAACAAACAACAGGAAAAAAAACAAAAGAACCAAAAATGCAAACGAAAATGTAACAATACGGGATCAAGGAAGTTTCTAAGAAATTTAAAATCTGTCAACGTATTTGTTAATACAGACAAAGTAAGTGAACCACCAAAAAAGATTAATATCGATGCCTCGCAAAAGTGCCCAGACCGACCAGGACCAACAATTGTGCTAGATGAAAGCTCCGAACCTGATGTGGAATAGCTCCTAAATTTTTCAGTTTATGAAGACGAGATTAATACAGAATTAGATGACGAGGAGGTGGCACTAAAGACCCCAAGCCCTGACGACCTGGCTAAAACTGACAGGCTAAATCCTGCGAACGGGGAACCTCGAGATGGTACTGGCCGAATTTGTGAATTAATACTCCCACCAACAGAAGCAATCCTGTTGATCCCCGATGGAAATTCCAATAAATTTGAAACCATGGCCGAAAAAAGAAGACGTTTGGGTGATCGAAATGAAGCCCAAAAATCAACAACGGAAATTAGCCCAACCTGCTGGACTGGGACTAGGAGAACGCAGGATAAAGGAAACTCCAAAACAAAATCAAATATGACCGATACGCCGAACCCTTCAATTCGGCCCATCCTGAAGGATCATAAAAAAACGGTAACATTCAATCAGGTAAATAAAAATCAACAAAATCTTCTCGCAACCAAAGATAAATTCGGAAATTGTGCTAAGTATATGTTAATACTGGAAAGAATATTGGACACTAATGATGGTCTAACCTTGAACCGAAATAACGTCCTTAGACTTTTACATCATGTACCAGGACTTCGGTCAATAGAGTCCAATGACATTCAAACAGTAGACTTTATCAATGACCATCAAAATGACAGAGTCTGCTTACATATAAACTCCAGACTTGTCTGCGATTTACTCCTAAATGCAGTTTCGTTTCTGTTGTCTTTGGGCTTTGATATTTATGAAATGCCTCAAACTAACGCTGTGGATACATGTTCGACAAAGGTAAGAGAAGCAATAGCCAACAATTCGTCCTTACCCTATAAGGCTACATTTGGAAACATTGTTAACTTAAATTCTCCCATTAAAGTCGCCTCTATGACACTGCTTAACAAGCCGGAAACTAACAAGGAACAAAATGGTCCGATACAGGAAAAAAACATCCGTAATATGGGAGAAAACATCAAAATTACAATTTTAGGAACAACTTCCGCTGCTGCAAATGACCATACCAATGATCAGCAAATTTTGGAGAACAATAATACAATAAAAAACTGGAACTGGCTTGCTGGAGTCCTGGGAGGGCAAGCCAGCTAACGCCATCAGGGACCTAGTAGTCCCCACATGCACGTCCTCTCATGGAACACCCGAGGATTCATGCATTTATTCAATAAATTAAATAAAAGTCCCTTGAATCAGTCAGTGATCTGCCTGCAGGAAACGTGGCTCACCCTGTGTCCATTGTCGGATGAATATGAAATAGTCATGAACCCAGCCATATCGAGAAAAAAAGGGCGACCGTCTGCTGGGTTAATAACAATGGTGGCAAGAAACACGGGATGGAAAATGAAAAGTTCCCACAATCTTACTCCTTACATCCAACATACAATCATAGATGCAATTTCACCGAACTCTGGGAAAGAAACCAAAACCCAGTTGAATATAATCAACTTGTATTGGCACCATAAAGAAGCAGGTACAAATAAATTCATGAATATAGTGGTGGATCGAATCGATGCCATAATTTGTTGTGGTGACTTGAACCTATCGTGCTTAAGGGATGTGCAAGACACCGTAGCTTCGACCTCAATCCAAAAACTGGCAGCAAAATGGTGTTTAGCTTTATTAGAAAGAAACATCACAATGGTGAATGGGAACATTAGTGAAGACACACCAGCCCAAAAAACATGGAAACATGGGAAGTCATCATCCACCATAGACTACTTTTTTATCTCTGATAATCTAAACCAAAGAGCAGTGGCACTAACTGTCTTAGAAGACCTTAATAGCGACCACAGCAAATTAACATTGACTTTGCTTTCTCCATCTGTAGTGAAACCTAATTTCTGGAAGAGCCAGGTTGAAGTAGAATCTAACAGAATTCGCTTAAAAATAAAGCCATCTGAGGTGGAGCGGATCACAGATTCATATCATAACTTCATAATAAATTCAAGGGCCTCCAGCCTTGAATACACTGCAGTTTTAAAACAGTTTATGATAATTCAAAATGGCTCAAAAAAACCGGCCTTTGCTCCAAAACACTGTTATAACTGTGAAATTGCAGAAAGAAAGAGGCAATTGAGGAAAGAACTAAGACAGCATGCACAACTAGATCTCGACCAGCGTCACCTTGCAAAAAAAGCCTCAAAACAGCAATATAAAAATTGGCTAATTTCGCATAAATCAATACAATTTCAACAGGACAGCGAAGCCATGTTAATGGCTCTCAGCAATAAGAACTCAGCTGATTTTTGGAAGTTAATTAATAACAAGAACTGTCAACAAAGTGCAACTCAGACAAACATGGTCACACAAGCAGAATGGCTTGTTCATTTTGACTCGGTCTACGGAAAAAACAGCTCTACAATTGAGCCTGAACTTCCGAAGCTATCTAAGTGGGATTTAAAGTTCAACAAGGAGAGTATAACACAGGCTATATTACGAGCATCTTCTTCAAGAGCACCGGGTCCGGATGGTCTTTCCAACCACCTAATAAAACAAAATCCAGAGGGCTGGTCCAAGTTCCTCATGCTACTCTTCACAAAAATTGCGGAAGAAGCTTCTATACCATCTAGCTGGAAATCCGCAATCATAATCCCCATTTTTAAGAACGGGAATAGAGCAGATCCCAAAAACTACAGGCCTATAGCCTTACTAGATGTCCTCGGAAAAATCTTTGCTACTCAGCTACAAAACCAACTGAATAAATGGATTGAATCCACAAAACACATGGATCCCCGACAAACTGGCTTTGTCCGAGGCGTTGGCTGTGGCCTAAACCTGCTAATGCTTAATATCTTAAAAATGGATGCTATAAGAGCAAATAAGAAAATCTATCTCGCATTTGTGGACTTATCCCAGGCATTCAACAGTATTGACCGGGAATTATTGTGGAAGAAAATGGCGACCTGGAACTGCCCCCTTAGTTTACTCCTGGCGATTAAAGCTCTTCACACTGATACAGTGATAAGAGTGAGATTGAATCAACAAGGCCTTCTTTCTGAGCCAATAAAAACTTACCGAGGAGTTAAACAGGGTTGCCCACTTGCAGCCACAATATTTAACCTGTTCATCTCGGACTTAGGGATCGCATTTGAAAACAACAATGCCTTCGCTCCAAAAATAAATGGAAACGAGGTAAATTGGCTTCTGTATGCGGACGACCTAGTCCTACTGGACTTAACCCCAATAGGCCTGCAACGAAAACTGTCTATACTCGATCAATATGTCATGCAAAATGGACTAACTGTGAACCCCCAAAAATCAGTAATACTAACTCTGCAAGATCTTCAAAAACACAAAAAGAGAGAGGGTTTGAAGAAGTTTAAATGGAGAATTGGGAATGAGTCATTAACAAGCGTTGATCAGACCATGTATCTCGGTATGTGCATGAGCTCTAGTATCAACGACTCTCCATGGGTAGCGAAAATAAAGGACAAATGCAAACAACTAACTGCACAAGCCAGCTTATTAAATAAGAAATTTGGAAAACACTCGTTAAAACCTGTTATGGATTTCTTTAAAATGAAATTCATTCCGGTAATAACATATGGAGCCAACTGTGTCTTGGGATGCTCAGACAACCTATGGTCATCGCTCGAACACCATTTTTGGACCAAAGTTCTGCGCCTTCCAACAGGCGTTCCAACAGCCTGTATAAAATACGAGCTAAGCCTGTTGTCAATCAACGCAATGGTAACATGGTCTACCTTGTCTGAATTCAGGAAAATAACCATTGTTCCAACTGCGCCTCAATACCAGATTCTGTCTAACGCAGATTTAGGTCCGATAAACTGCATTTTGCCCCGATGGTTAAAACGCTGTGATAACATCTTAAACGATCTAAGTACCAACAGAGAGCTACTTCATGCGAATCCTGGCAAAGTAAAATCATTATTATGGCAACAAGACTGGATCGATACAGTTGACATTCGAGGAGCTCACAGAATTATGAGAACTTGCCCAGCTGAAGCAAGAAAACTGAATGTTACTCAATCCTACTTGCTAAAATTTCCAGACACCACACATAGACTTCTGTACATGAAATTTCGTCTAAATCAATTTCCAACAAGGGAAACGTTAGCAATTCGACAAATCAATGGTGATCAAATGTTGTCCTGTCGCTTATGCGGGAAAGAAATCGAAACATTAAAGCATCTCACATTGTTCTGCACTCAATTGCGACAAGAGCGATCTACTCACTTGAGAAGACATATTATGACAAGACCAACTTTGTCTATTGAGGATTGGTGGGCTTTGATGTATCAAGATTCGGAACGCAGCCTAACGCTTGAACTGACCTTTTTTCTGGAAAAGATGAATGAAAAGCTGGAAAAATACGAAAATGACAGTAAAGCCGTCCTAATTTCAGCTTGAATCATCATCGGCAATCGAAGAATTGGCTTGGGTTGCAAAGACTCTATTCTATTCTATCTGTAGATTTATGTCTTATTCATCTCAATCCTCTAGTCTTACTGATTACTTACGCTCTATTCTAAGATTGGAGCTCCTTTTGTGGACCTTTTGTGGATCTATTAAGAATTTTCTTAATGTTTCTTCTGTTTTTTTTTCTTCTTTTTCCTTTTCTTTTTTTTTTTTTTTCCTCTATTTTTTTAAAGGTTTGTAACAAACCAATAAAAAAAAAAAAAAAAAATAAGGGTCATGAGCCGACACATGGGGAAGTAAGATTCCTCCAACTCCAAATGTCTGAGATGATTGCTAAATTATCCAGAATTGAGGGTGTCATCTTTACTTGTGATGCAATCTCTACACTGTCTCAACATCAGGGCACTAGGGCAGATACCATCTCTATGGCCACTCAAACTAAATCTTTTGCGGAGGTAGTGACTGCAGGCTCAGGTCAAGAATTTCACCCAGAACTGAGCGTGGATGTGACAAAGATTGCAGAACTGATATCAACAGTCAATGAAATGGTGAACAATCAGGCAATACAATCAAGAGCTAAAGATGCAGATTTTTTGGCACCACAGGCCACTTCAGAGCTGGTAACTTCCTATAGTCCCTCTGCGCTTACTGATCTTATTGACCTGGTTGGTGAGACAAATGAGTTGAGAACATTCCCCATTACAACAGAAGAGGCCTACTGCCCTGTAGAAGCTTCCACTGAAACCCTTTGTCGAAAACAAAAATGAACTTTAGCTAGAACAGAAAAGCCAAAGGCTCAGCCCTCCGCTAATATGGACAAACACATATAAAAGGCATACGCAACCTATCATGTGGGAATAATATAATTGATCTAAATCAACTAAATGATGAATCAAAAGCAATGTTAAACCTTTCTGAGCCAAGCCATCAGGCTCAAATTGTGAAAGTGCCACCAAAGGCGTCTAAAGATTTGCTAGGCATCAGAGAGGTGGCTCGTGATAATTCGAAACCTATGGTCAAAGCAGATAAAAAGGTTTGTATCAAATTAAACAAAAAAACTAAATCGCAATTGGGAGAAAAGGATTTTGTGACACCTGTCCTTGTCCCGGCGATCATACCAATTATCCATAAACAATCAGCTTTGTCAAAAATGTTTACCCCTTGTTAGGAATAAAGAAAACTGAGAAAGTGATTATAGGGTCAAGCAATGCAAAGCATACAAAGATTCCAGTCAGTACTAGAAATTCGAACGAAACTGAACTCCATTCTCTGTCTGTAGAAATCACTCACAAACCTAAAAATGGAGACGGCCAACAAGCCGAGCAAAAGCATGAATGGCGATCTTCAGAGGAAGCTGCAAACTTAAATGCTTCGATACTTGGCCAGACTGTGAGTAGTGATGTTTATGATCTTGACTCTTTATCCCATACTCATCTCCATATGACAAATGAGCTTAAATCTGCCACGTTTATGGGTTGGGAAAGTCATTCAACATGACATGGCAAAGCTTGTATGAATCGATCTCTTTTCCTAACCATTTTACAGGAAATTGCATCTTTACGTATTATAAGATCTAACAACATTGAATGGGTAAAACAAGCCTCCACCAACAACAACAGAATGATTTGTAAACTCAATTCCCCCTTCATTACGAAATTAATCTGGGAGCAACGTGAGGATCAAAAATCTATCAGTCTCCTTCCTTCACTGTTTGTGTCAATTGAGGCGCAACTAGTTATGTGGAGACCCCTCTTCCTCTAGTGGAGATATTTCCATCTAACTATACCCAAAATGTTGTACAAAATATAGATGTCAATTCCATGAAACAGCTAATGGCTTTTGTGTCTGCTCTTAAAGGGTTGACATGGATGGAATCCGGTATAGAACCATTAGAGCCGTTGACGAGAGTGTCAAGAGTGTCTTAGCTCCGATGAATTTAAGATCATTTCCTGGAATCCTGTGGCCTAAATAATTTTAAATCTTGGCTCAGGAATAACAAACAAAATAAGCCTGATGTAATTTTTTAACAGGAAACAATGTCTCAGTTGCCTTTTACTGCTGAGGGTTATATGGCATACATCCATGATGCATCTCAGGGTTGCGCAGGAAGACCTTCAGGAGGTCTAGCCATCCTGATAAACACAGCATGCAATTGCTCCACAAAACTTGATAAAAGCTCTGATGCATTGTTCGCTATTCAACTAAAATCTAATGACAATCCATTAAATGTCATACTATTGATTTGTATACACTGGAACAAATGTACTACTGTGCTATCTGCTCTTTTGGAGGAATTGAATTTTTTGCTAGAGCTAGCCCTGATTGCTAACCCAGTAGAAGGAATAATTGTTGGTGGTGACTTCAATGCCTTCTGTGACAATGTTGAATCTCAAACAGATGACTTGAGGAACCAACAATCAGAAATGTCAAGGAAAAATGGGCAAATATGGACACATTTCTTCTTAGAATGGGATATTCAACTGCTCCCAACTATCACAGAGCCGTTTAATTATACTTGGTATAGGGGTGACAAGAGATCTACGCTCGATTTTTTAAAAATATCATCGGGCCTTTATCGGCATACTACCCCCGTTAAAATTGTCAATCCGAAGCTCGGGGATCATATGATGATTATCATAATGTTATCCCTTCCTAATGCCCATTTTTCTGAAGACATTATTTTGACAGTATTGGAACCCAATCGACATGCTTTGACAGTGCAATGGAATCCCACTTTCTGTTGCAAGCTTACTAACTTGATAGCATCAGATTGTGAAATCACTACCACTTTTGATCCAGGTGGACCCTCCTTGACACAAATTGAAGCCAGAAATGTTACCCGCATACATTTACAATTACATAGGCAGGCACTTTTAAGTAAGAGGGACATTCCTTTAAAATCTAAACATGCTCACTCATACAACCTGAAACTTGCTAATCTAAAAAAAGAAAAAAACTCACGTATTAGATGTATATTGAAAAATAATGTACTTTCGGTTGATGTAAAAGAAATCATAAGGTACATTAAACAGTCTTACAAAAATAAAATTGTATGGATGAGAAGAGAATTGTTCCGAGCGGACAATCAAAATATGAAATATCTCTTATTAAGACACGACAATAGACAAGTGTGGTCAATTTTGTGTACCTTGACTATTGTCTCTTCCGCTGCCATAGGCTTGGTTATTTTGGAGGAGGTTTGGGCAAACTACATAAAGAAAAAATATGAACTGCCTCTTTGTTTTGCACCACTAAGAGGAAAAGTGCCCAAACTAAAACCAGGTATGCAAAAAATTTGGTCTTTTGCTGACATCTTGGAAGCCATACAGAAACTAAAAATCTCTAAGGCGCCAGGCCCTGATGGCTTGCCTGCGTGCATTTACAAAGCGGATCCTCTGCTTTGGGCTCATATTTTAAAATTACGCTTTGATGCGATTATACAAACTGGTATTGCCCCTCTTTCTTGGCAATCTGCCAATATTATTCCTATCTACAAAAGGGACCACCCGATCTCCCTGACAATGACCACCCTATTGCTCTCACTGACGCCTCTTCAAAGATCTTTTCCCTATTGGTACTCCACCACTTACAATTGCAGATTGAACAACACGCCTTGCTATCATCTTGTCAGGTGGGATTTCGCAAATTAATTGGATGTCCGTTGAACGCCACCATTCCGGCTCACTTACGGACCCACAAGCACCAAGCTAAAAAATTCGACAGTGTGATTCGCGAAATACTTTGGAGCAAAATGCTAAAATTTGGAATACCTTATTATTTGGTCGCTCTCATAGCCTTGTTATATCAAAATACCAATTGCCGAATTCGGCTGAACAGTGAGGGGGTGCTCAGTAATTCCATCTCCACTGAAATAGGCGCCAAACAGGGATGCAATATGGCGACAGTCCTTTTTAATTTGTATCTCCTAGGAATTGACAACCTATGGAAAAATGCAGTAACTTTTCCAGCTAAACTTGGATTCATTAAATTAGATTGGATCGGCTTTGCTGATGACCTTCTGTTTCTTGACAGAACCCCTTTTGGTCTGCAAGAAAAACTGAACTTGTTCTCACACTTTGCATCAGCACATAATCTTACAGTGAATCCGGCAAAATCGTACATCTTGACCATTGCAAATGGCAAATTGAAACCGCTTCATTATCATTGGTCTTTTAATGGGATTACCATCAATTATGACCCCATGATACGTTACTTAGGACCTGACACTGACACCTACTCTTTAACTATGTGGAAAAATTACTTGGAACATAAACTAAAAAGTCTGACATCACAGATGAAAATCATATACCATAAATACTGCATGTATTCCTTAATACCTCTTATTCAGTTCTACCTGCTCAAAGTGGAACCTATCTTGTTATATTGCTTGGACATATGTACATTTGAAATTGATGCCATCCTCGATTCTCTGCAGAACAAGTTATGGAAAACCGTTTTGGGATTAGCAATGTCCATCCCGAATGCATTGATCTGTCTTGAAATAAACTTACTTCCTCTAACTGCGAAGAGAAATTGGAGAAGCCTTAAAAATTATCTTAAAATGCTCGATCCACCAAAAGATAACCTCTATGTGAAGCTTAATCAAATTCTTAGTGATTCCAATATTTCCTCTCTTAATTCATTTACTTGTAAACTAAAGCTAATTCTGAATCAGATCAATGAAACTCCTGATTCGATGTGCATGTGTTTGCCAAGTCAAAAGAAAAAATATGGAAGGTATTATCGGTGTCTTCTGTCAGACAAGGTTGGGACTTATTCCTCCTTTATGAATATAGTTTCTTGCTCAGAAAATTGGGCGATCGCCCAAAATATTTGGCACAATTTCCATCTTCAAGTGCAAGGAAAACATACCTCCGTTTTAGATTAAATCAATTCCAAACCTATGAAAGAACCAAACTTTGGGATTGTTGCCAAGGTACCATAGGTTCTGGCCTATGTCATTTTTGGACTGCAAACAAAGATAAAGAAACCCTGAAACACTTAGTGATCTATTGTGAATCATTTAAGGAACCACACAAATGTATCTTTGAGTTGAATCCAAGTAACAAAACTCTTATCGTCACTGAAACACTGTGGAAATGATGCATGGAGGGCTATAGTCTCCGTATGACCTTGAAACTAATTGAACTACTATTAATTATCGAAGCAAAATTAGCTGATGCGATGTTGTCTACATAATGTTATGAATGTTCAGATTCATTGGTTGACGTGCAAAAGGTACATCAATATCTGTGACAAGTGTATTATCATGTTGTGAATAAGTTCCTTTTGATACTGTTAATGGCTTCTATATGATGTATTCATTTTTGTAGTCATTGATATGAATTTTACTCTTATTTATGATATTTTGTATATGTTTTATTGTTGTTAAATCTTCGTTTTATTGTAACTTGTTCAATATTTGATTTTTATTGTAAATGTGTTAAATTGTAAAGGTTTATTCATAATAAACCATAAACAAAAAAGAAACAAAAAAACAAAAAACTGGGAGTAAACAGGAGAGCAATTAATTGCAAGCATGAACCGGTTGGACACATTTGGGACTTTAATTGTATAACCAAAGATAGAGTTTACCGGCGCTGTGTGAACTGGGAAAGTCAATCTTGGTGAAACACCTGAAGGATCACACTGGCAATACACTGGCGTTTATATAAACTGGAAGCATACTAAAGTTGCCAAAATGTGACTATACTGGAATTTGCAAGCCAGTTACGTAATTTAGTAGATGAACAGAAAATATAAAGTAATGCTCAAACTGGGTGTGTACTTATATGCTCCAAGCTGTGAATATCTAACTGAAAATATATTGTATGTTTGCAAACTCTGAGTATGCTGGGATTGTCAAACTGTGATTATTCCTGGGTTAGGCAAACATTAGTATACTGAGTTTATCGACCTGGTAAATTACTGGAATTGGTCATCGGGAAAAGTACTGGGTTTAGAAACACTGGCATTATACAACCAGTAAACTAGAGAGTTTAATTTGTAAAAGGTGCAATTTGCATGCATGCGACTAACGTCCTGTTGGTTTCAACGCATGACATTTTGCACATTTACAAAACGGAGTGGAAAATGAAAGGGTAAAACAGGGGAATTTGACTCTCCATTTTGCTAAAAACAAAAACATGTAACTGCCAAATTATGCTTTGCAGACCGAATTTTCAATGTATACCTTTGAAATGCTCCTGCTTCCAACAAGTGCTAAATGCAGGCAGATTTCAGGGAAATCCATTAGTTTAAGGGCAGCATCACAATACATGAGGGGGTTAAACAATGTGATCGTTCAAGCTGGAGAAGGAAAGCACAGCTGAACAGTTAGTTGCATTTTGTGCTATTTTGACGCAAATAGCTGTAAAAGTCCCTAGTACGTAAAGGTAAGGTGTACATGACTAATGCCTTCATTATACAGCTTACGTTTGCACTCCAGAGCTTATGCAATTAGTACCTCAGAGTTTCAAACTTGGAGCATGATTAAACTGTATAGACCGTATTGATACTGTAATGATACTTGGACTTTCCAGACTGAGAGTGTCCATCAATTGTATGGTGGCAAAATGGGGATTATAATGCAATGGTTTATTAGTACGATTGGGAGTAAAAAATACAATGAACCTGAATCATACTGGAACTGTTCAAAGAGGGTATATTGGTGTCATATGATACTGTAGACCATCCAGTTCTTACCGACAGTTTGGAAAAATGGGCACGAACCTCTGGCAGAACGTTTAAATAAATATATTTTCCTATAACACTCGGCCCAGCTAACAAGTCTGACTAAGCTCTGCCGCAATTCAAAATAAAGAACAACTTATGTGGAGTCCCCCAAGGATCCCTGCTCTCTCCACTGCTAACTAAGCTGTATTTATGAACTTTAGCTTTTTCAAGGCAAATGTAGGAGAAAGACGAGACAGAAAACTGCCAGAATTCTAAGGAGCATACCTTCATAAGAACCTTAACAACGATTCTCTGTGGAGAAGGCATCTTGGAATTGCCAGGAAGCTTCTGCACGGACAGTAAAGGGAGAGAAGCTTGTGCCTGACCAAAGTTTTAGTGTGATGAACAGATGACCACTCAGTCAACAAAGGCCCAGCTAATAGATGTGAACTCTGAATAATAGTCAGAATTAAAATTCTATTTGTGGTCTCTCCCCAAGCACAATGACAATAGATATATTACAGGAAACTGCCACATGATGCCAAGGGGTAAGATTATGCCCCTCTGTTCAAGAAGATAACACATCTACAGGTGCTTGGCTTGGAAAGAATGTTATTGCAGATTCTGTCAACAAGTCAGTGATAACCAGTCCTGGACACAGATCTTGGAAAACACCAATATGACAGTTAATTGAAGTGAAAAGTTTGTGTGTCATTACCTATTGTTACATTGAGGTGCGCGCATTTGGAGGAAGTGCTTTGGAAAGTGCTGTCGGCTGTGGAGGACCCCGTATGCTCGTTTCTTTGTGGACCTTTGTGGACCTTTTGAAAATCTACTAACACACGTGAATTTCGAGCGTAAGCTCCGCCCCTTTTTCCCACAATCCTCATAAGCAGGAAGCCGCGCGCATTTGGCGCGCGCGCATTTGGAGGAAGTGCTTTGGAAAGTGCTGTCGGCTGTGGAGGACCCCGTATGCTCGTTTCTTTGTGGACCTTTGTGGACCTTTTGAAAATCTACTAACACACGTGGTAAAGACTCTATGATTGGAGAGACAATAATTCAAGACACTAAGCTCACTAGCATAAGTGTTATTTATTTAATATTTATTTATATTTTATTATTTGCAGAATTTTGAGCGTAAGCTCCGCCCCTTTTTCCCACAATACTCATAAGCAGAAAGCCGCGCGCATTTGGCGCGCACGCATTTGGAGGAAGTGCTTTGGAAAGTGCTGTCGGCTGTCTGCTGGCTGAGGGTCTGAGGGCTGTGGGTAAAACAAACGTTTTTTTTTTCTTTAGTTTTGTGCGTGCTTGCATTGATTTCTGAATACTGTTGGGACAATAGTGTTGAAGTTATTGGGTTCTGTTCCAGCTAGAGCACCTCGATGGCTGTGTCCGTTTGTTACTAAATGTGCCCCTGATTGCTCTATTTGCTGGATTTGCCTGAATTTGCGATTTGTGGGCGTTGAGTAAAGTAACCCTCACAGTTTGACTAATATACTCGCATTTAGGAGATAACTTAACGCCACTGTCCCACAAAAAAAAAAACAAAAAAAAAAAAAACAAAATGGTAATGACTTTGCGTACAGGAATGCCTTCAAAGGAAGTCATTAACGAGTGTACTCGTGAGGCTATTTCGACACCTAAAACGTCCTCTAGGACAATTAATCTTAAAAGAATTAGTAAATCAGCCTCTAGTATAAGAGTCTGCGCTACTTTGGTGGATATCAGAACATTTTGTGCCCCATGGGACAAATGTGGGAATCTTGTGGAAAATAATGATAGAAACAGCAGAAACGCATGTGTAAATGCTTTATTTAATCAGGACTTACCATGTGGTGATAGACAGGATAGTAGTCTGTGCTCTTATTCCAACCCCCCAGATTCCTTGGTTGCTGCTGGTGCTCTCAATGTTATAGGTCAACTAGGCATAGGAGCGATTGATCTTACGAATGAAGAGAGTACAGTTGGCCTTGGTGCGCAACCCAACAGTGTGTCTCGCGAGGGGGGGGTTCTGTTGAATGCTTTTGATATTATGAGACAAGATGACATTATTGATGAGATGAAAACAGAAGCCGTGCTCGGCATTATGGTCAGCCCCCAAGAGGTTGAAAAGGGCAGCTGCCCTAAGGAAGCTCCTGATACTAGTGATGTGCAACAGGACTTATATGATTCACCAATGATGTTCTCCCCAACAGCGGATGCATCCTCCACGTCCTCCTGTTCCTTTGTCCACCCGACCCCTCGTAGGAATCACGCTGCCTTAAATGAGGATTTATCAGCTCCTCCGGGTAAATTTGTAATTGGTATTGAAACATCATTACAAACAATGAATGCTGCACTGTTTTCCCTTACACGATTATATGACACATTAGACACTAAACTGAATGACCAGCACTCTGTGCTAATCAAGCTGCTATGCAAAAATAAAATGGCTGACGATCATTGTGTATGTTGTAAGAAAAACACGGAGAGTATTGATAGCACAGACGGCATTCCACAACTAAGTACTGATGAAATAAAATCTGAAGAAGATGAGATCCTGTTAATTGACTGTACACAACATCAACAGTCTGCCGTGCAATTAGGGGTTAAGAATAAAAAAAACAAAGAAAAGAGAGATGAATTTATGAATCTAGCTAAAATAGAGACAAATATTGTCCCGCAAATGGATAAATCCTCGGACATCACTCTTATAAGTAGTTCACAAGTCGAAAATGAAAAGTGTGAAGTAGGGCAACCATGTATTAAAAAGAAGAAAGACAAAGCAAAGAACATAGAACTTTCCTGTAAAAAAGCAATGAATCAACTTAAAAGCAATGCGGGCCAGACTACTCAGGGGGCTGAAAATGATACTGCTGTGACGTATAACATCTTTGACACAAAAAAAAGGGAATAAATATTGTGAAGAAAATCACGAAAAAATCTAAAAATGTGCCAAATGTTGCGAATGCTAAAATCACAGGCACTAAACAGTTTATCAACACTCTAACATTACCCAAATCAGCTGCTGCGGTAGCGCGCACGGCTATTGCTAACAAATATCGAGATATGAGTTTACAAAAAGGACGATTGTGTCAAAAAGAGCCAGCAGAATATGAGCCTCTAGACACTTTGATCCTGTTGTCAAATCAGCAAAGAGAAAGCAGGAATACGGGTCCGGACAAGGCACAAAACGGAGGGGATGTTGCCGGTAAATTGTGTGGCATAATAGGAACAGCAACAGGCAAGTTAAGCACTAATCCAAGCCATACTGATAAATTGACTATGGGGAATAGTCCCGATATAACTGTTGAAAGTACAGAATGTCATGATGTACAGAAACTGAGCCAGGAACAACTCATATCAATGAGAGAATGGAAAATGGAATTAGAACATTCTTTAAAAAGAATAATTACCCAGACTAACAAGCATGATGTGCATATGCCCAAGGCTAGTGATGGTAGCAGTAAACCAGGTGGTGTATCAAGTATAGTGATAGACCACCTGAGCAATGAGACAAACAATACAGAGAAATTGAAAATGGGAAAGTGTCTCAAACTACTTGATGGGACGACAGAAAGACACACTGTAGATAAAGCGACTCAGGAAGAATTCATCTCAATGAGTGATTGGAAAACTGAACTAGAACACTCATTAAAAAGGATAATTGTCCAGGCTAATACACATGACACTCCTATGATAAATGTCAGGAATGGTGGAGTGTAAACTCCCCTGGCTAATATCGCAAGACAATCAAATTATACACCAAATGTTAAAGCAACTTATGCCTTAAAAGCGGGGGTGCATGCGCCTGTGAGTGATCCAAATACAAACTGTCTATTGATGCAATGTCGTCCTCTTCCTTTTCACTCTTTTGACTTGAATAGACAATCAGTCCTGAATATTTTCTCAGAAATTGTTGCGCTTGATGGGATATGTTCTAATGATATAGAGCAAGTAGAATTTCTTCAAAGAAATGACTTATCTAAGATTAAGTTATGGATGAAGTCATGCTTTGTTAAAAATGCAGTGTGGGAAGCAAGAGAAGATCTATATGAAATGGGCTTCCTACTAGAAAATCCAGCTCTTTTTGCTCAACAACAACCGCTCAGTCTAAGAAACCAATATATTCCCAAACCAAACATCTATCAGAAGGGACAAAACAACAACTCATATATAAACATGACCCGAGCGGATGACCGGATGATAGAGACTAGAGAAACAAGACTGAATAATAACTAGCCAGCACAGAAGGATAAGACCTTTTCTCTAGCGTCATGGAACACCAGAGGTTTCAAACATCTTATGAAATCCAGAGATAGCTTGTTAATGGGTTATGATATAGTAGCTTTTCAGGAAATATGGTTATCTGTTGCCCCGGTATGGGATAAACATATTGTGGTATTGACACCAGCTATTGTTCCAGTCAGAGGTAGACCCATGGCAGGCTTAATGGTAGCCGTTAAAGCATCCCCTAACATGCAAATTGAGCCATGGTTCTCCCCGAGTAGCTTTATACAACTAACAAAGATAAAGTTCAATTTAACAACAATTGGTTTGATAAACATATATTGGAACCATGCTGCAATAACTGACTCTGATTTTTATGAGGCTATGGATGAAGCACTGAATCTGACGATACTAGATCCACTTTGTGGTCATGTAATAGTGACGGGAGATTTGAACCTATCATGCTTACCCCAAGTGGGGAAACCTCTGACCCCGATAGCAAAAACTTGGAATGCTTATATGGCCGAACATCAGCTTCTAATGCTAAATGGTACAAAAAAAGGTGATATACCGTCCAAGAATACATGGCATAGAGGGTTACAAAGAGCTACAATAGATTATACATTTGTGGACCGAGACCTCTTTAGTCATATAACGGATTTTTATATAATGCCCCAAAAAATAAGTGATCATGATATTCAATCTCTGAATTGGTCCTGGCTGACAGAATCCAAAACATATGAATCATCCTTAGCTAGAAACCTCACATTAAACACTGCTAAAAATAGGTTTCAATGGAATCCTTCAACCTTGCAAAGTCTAAGTCAAAAGTTAACTCAAGTGCTGAATGAAAGGAGATGTGTTGACTCTAATAGTCCCCCTTCTTATGTTGATGAAATGCAAATCTTTAAGATCAAGAATAAGGATCCTAAGAGTCAGAATACAAAATCGCTGCACGTATTTGACCATGAAGTAGCCATGCATAAAACTCAGTATAGAGCTGATAGAAGGAAAATCATTAGGAATAATGCTCATGATTGCTCACGCCAATTGAATACTCTAAAATGTAAATTTAAAAACTGGATTAGAGCAAGAAAGGCTAAAATATATCAACATGATGCAGAGGTTATGCTGAAGAGTCTGTAATCTAAGAACTCAGCTGAAATATGGTCACACTTAAAATATACCCAAAGTAAGATCCAAATAGTGTACCAAATGAATCCAATTCCTCAAGAAATATGGGCTGAGTTTTATAAATCATTATATGCAGACACTTTAACAATCAGATGTCAGGATACTAAGGACAGGAATGATATAGAGAACCTTGTCTTTGATATTGATGATATTCTACTGTTCATTGCAAAGTTGTCTGCATCTCGTGCTCCTGGCCCAGACGGACTTTCCAATTTTATGCTAAAAAAAAATCCCACTGCATGGGCCCAAATTCTAGCTACCATTTTCAACCAAATTATGCTATACAGGTGTATTCCTGATTCTTGGAGGAAATCTATCACCATCCCGATCTACAAAAAGGGTGACAATCAAAATCCTAGCAACTATAGGCCTATATCTCTTCTAGATTTACCGAGTAAAATTTTTGCTCGGTTACTATTAAGAGATATTAACAAATGGTTGAATGAAGCAGGAATTAGAGATCCTAATCAAACTGGCTTTATGCCGGGAATGGGCACTGCAGTTAACCTCCATATATTGGAAGTCATAAAAAAACTAGAATATGAAAAGGGACAGGCAGTATACATGGCTTTCATTGACTTTCAAGCCGCGTTTGATTCTGTGTGTAGAAAACTCCTAATGAACAAACTTGTGGATGCGAAGTGTCCTAATTATCTTGTATTTTGGATTAATGAACTACACTCTCATACTACAGTGCAAATAAGACTGGCCCTTGATGGCTCTCTTTCTGATCCAATTGAAACCTTTCGGGGTTTGAAACAAGGGTGCATTCTGGCAAGTACTTTGTTTAACTTCTTCATGTCAGCTATACAACACGAGTTAAGGAGCATTAAATCTGATCCTCCCCGTTTGGGAGTCCATGCTGTCCCCTGGTTATTCTATGCTGATGACCTTGTGCTTTTAGCTAAGACGCCAGGGGGCCTGAAAGCTCTTTTAACGTGCTTGAGTAATTATGCTGATGCAAACTTGTTAAAAATCAACCAAGACAAGTGCAAAATTATGATATTGGAGCCTAAAAAGAAGAAAGCACCGAAAGTTGGAAGGTGGCAAATACAAAGTGTTGATGTAGAGATTGTTAACGAGTATAAGTATTTAGGAGTACTAATTGGCAATGATCTACAGGAGAAATCATACCATCGAGAACTGGAAAAGAAAGTTAATACCGGGATAGCCCAGACCAAGTTGATACAAGGTAAATTTGGAAAATTTTCTTTATCACCTGCCATTATATTTTACAAGCAAAAGGTTACTCCTATAATAATCTATGGGGCAGAAACCAGGGAAATTATGCTGGAGAATGTATGGCTAAGACTAGAGGGCAGATTCTGGAAAAAAGTGTGTGGACTCCCAATGTCGGTTCCGATGTGTTTATTGAGGCATGAAATGGGTTTGGTGTCCTTGCACACAATATATTGCTGGAAAGTGATCTCATTGTATCGAAAATATTTACTAGCGGTCGAAGCAAATGGAATCATGTATACAATGGGCAGATATATGGTGGAATCAGCCAACCCCATGATTCTGAAATGGAGGAAATGGTTAAAAGTATTGATGGAGCTAGCTGGTATTGATGATGACCTACTTATGAACAATCCCGAGAGAGCGAAAACCAAGTTCTGGCTATATGATTGGATTAAAACTAGAGAGGCATGTATGAAATTGAAAGTGTCTAAACGACAAGCCTTTGCAAATAAAAAACTTCATGTTGTTGAAATGTACCTAATGAAGTCCCCAGACCCTAAATTCAGATATTCATATATGAGATTCAGAATGAATATCTGTTTGACAAATGAAGTACGTTTTATGAGGCATATGTCGCCCAACCCTAATTGTAGATTCTGTCTGAGTCCATCGGCAAAAGAGGATTTGAAGCATTTGTTTTGTGAATGCCCGGCTTTAGTGCGACAAAGATGTCTGATGTTTAAACACCTCTTTGAGAATCATATACCTTTGACTGAAGAAAGTTTCTGGAATATTGTGTATAACAGTCAGTCCTGGAAATTGAACATTGCGAGTCTTTTGTATGTGGAATCGTTAAATTTACCAAATTGCATAGATATCGCAAAAGAGTAGGTCAACGGACAGATTAATAAAATGTCCAATGATTGTTTCATTTGATGACAAGGTTTTAAATTTTAAAATGTATTTAACAGAAATTGTATCAGTTAATTGCCTTGTAATACTGACAGCTACTATTGTATTTTATTGTTGTTGTTTGAATGTTTTTGAAAGGCTGTATTTTACAGCTATGTCAAAATAAAAAATAAAAAAAAATAAAATAAGTTACATTGAGAAGATATGAGAAATCATATTTTTTCCAGTAACTTGAAAAACATGACACCAAGGGGCCAATTCATAGAATTCGGCGCACAAGTGGCGCACGCGGCTGGCGCACAGTGTGCGCGTGCGGTAGTCTGCGCCAGCCGCGTGCGCCAAAACACATTTCCGCGCACAGCGTATTCATGGATTCCAGCCACCAAAACCAGCCGTGGCGCACAGTAGCGCAGCGAACTTGCAGCAGCGCCAGTTACGCCCCCAAGAACGCCTTCCGCGCAGGGAAAAGCCATCAAAATCCCCAATCCAGCGCAAAGGGCTGCGCTAACCCTGTACCAGCACGGCAAGTGGGCTACGTGTATTACAGGGGTTCGCGGGAAGTTTCACACGCGATTTCAGCAGGGTACGTGTATTTCAGGGGTGCGCGGGAAGTTCCACACGCGAATAGCCTGGGCGCGTGTATTTCAGGGGTGCGCGGGAAGTTCCACACGCGAATAGCCTGGGCGCGTGTATTTCAGGGGTGCGCGGGAAGTTCCACACGCGAATAGCCTGGGCGCGTGTATTTCAGGGGTGTGCGGGAAGTTCCACACGCGAATAGCCTGGGCGCGTGTATTTCAGGGGTTCGCGGGAATTTCCACACGCGAATAGCCTGGGCGCGTGTATTCCAGGGGTTCGCAGGAAGTTTCACACGCGATTTCAGCAGGGTACGTGTATTTCAGGGGTGCGCGGGAAGTTCCACACGCGAATAGCCTGGGCGCGTGTATTTCAGGGGTGCGCGGGAAGTTCCACACGCGAATAGCCTGGGCGCGTGTATTTCAGGGGTGCGCGGGAAGTTCCACACGCGAATAGCCTGGGCGCGTGTATTTCAGGGGTGCGCGGGAAGTTCCACACGCGAATAGCCTGGGCGCGTGTATTTCAGGGGTTCGCGGGAATTTCCACACGCGAATAGCCTGGGCGCGTGTATTCCATGGGTTTGCGGGAAGTTTCACACGCGATTTCAGCAGGGTACGTGTATTTCAGGGGTGCGCGGGAAGTTCCACACGCGAATAGCCTGGGCGCGTGTATTTCAGGGGTGCGCGGGAAGTTCCCCACGCGAATAGCCTGGGCGCGTGTATTTCAGGGGTGCGCGGGAAGTTCCACACGCGAATAGCCTGGGCGCGTGTATTTCAGGGGTGCGCGGGAAGTTCCACACGCGAATAGCCTGGGCGCGTGTATTTCAGGGGTTCGCGGGAATTTCCACACGCGAATAGCCTGGGCGCGTGTATTCCAGGGGTTCGCGGGAAGTTTCACACGCGATTTCAGCAGGGTACGTGTATTTCAGGGGTGCGCGGGAAGTTCCACACGCGAATAGCCTGGGCGCGTGTATTTCAGGGGTGCGCGGGAAGTTCCACACGCGAATAGCCTGGGCGCGTGTATTTCAGGGGTGCGCGGGAAGTTCCACACGCGAATAGCCTGGGCGCGTGTATTTCAGGGGTTCGCGGGAATTTCCACACGCGAATAGCCTGGGCGCGTGTATTCCAGGGGTTCGCGGGAAGTTTCACACGCGATTTCAGCAGGGTACGTGTATTTCAGGGGTGCCGGGGAGTCCTACATGTGATTTGACAGTGTGGGTCCTCCCAGGTGTTCCCTGTACACCCTCCACGGCCCCTGCAGGCAGCCCACACCACAGGGGACTACCCTGCATCCCTGGTCATGTCCCGCAGGCAGCCCACCCAACATGGGCATGCCCCCCAGCAAAGGCACATGTCTCCTTGAACTAATGAACACCAACTCATGTCCCCCACCACCCCCACCCCCCAGCACTGTGGGGCACCTGCCAGCAGGCCCCCACCCATGTCCAACTCATGTCCCCCACCCCCCCCCACCCCCCAGCACTGTGGGGCACCTGCCACCAGGCCCCCACCCATGTCCAACTCATGTCCCCCACCACCCCCACCCCCCAGCACTGTGGGGCACCTGCCAGCAGGCGCCCACCCATGTCCAACTCATGTCCCCCACCCCCCCCACCCCCCAGCACTGTGGGGCACCTGCCACCAGGCCCCCACCCATGTCCAACTCATGTCCCCCACCACCCCCACCCCCCAGCACTGTGGGGCACCTGCCAGCAGGCCCCCACCCATGCCCAACTCATGTCCCCCACCCCCCCCCACCCCCCAGCACTGTGGGGCACCTGCCAGCAGGCCCCCACCCATGTCCAACTCATGTCCCCCACCGCCCCCCCACCCCCCAGCACTGTGGGGCACCTGCCACCAGGCCCCCACCCATGTCCAACTCATGTCCCCCACCACCCCCACCCCCCAGCACTGTGGGGCACCTGCCAGCAGGCCCCCACCCATGTCCAACTCATGTCCCCCACCCCCCCACCCCCCAGCACTGTGGGGCACCTGCCACCAGGCCCCCACCCATGTCCAACTCATGTCCCCCACCACCCCCACCCCCCAGCAGTGCAGGGGCACCCACCACCAGGCCCCCACCCATGTCTCCCACCACCCCCACCCCCCCAGTCACCAGGGGCAGCCTCCACCAGGCCCCCACCCATGTCTCCCACCACCCCCACCCCCCCCAGTCACCATGGCCAGCCTCCACCAGGTCCTCACAATCCCCAACACACATGCACGTCAGCGTGTAATACGAGGAAAGGGCCATGCGCGTAGTGGAAACTGCACGTCCGCGTGTAATACGAGGAAAGGGCCTATGAGCGTAAGTGACGTGACGCACGCAGGTGTTACCCTCATTGCACGTGATGACAGAACACACGTGGATTTCCACCAATCGCGTGTGAAAGTTCCCGGCACCCCGGAACACACGTACCCAGGCCACTTGCGTGTACGCACACTCCCCTCCAATCACACGCGATGACACTCGGACCGTATCCGAACACGGGAAACACGCGCACGGCAAAAGACGTGCACAGGCGTCAACGCGTCTGCCACACGAAGGCAGGCGGAAGCGTCCCCGCGCACAGCATAAAAGTGCGCGCAATCAACAAACGCGTATATACAGCTACGATGAATGCCCCATTTGTCGCTGCACTGATCGTGGGACACCGCAGGAGGAGGAGAATAGCCAGGGCACGCATTTTCGCAACACGGACAAGCCTTTTTGGGATGCCTGACGACCAGGTCTATGGCAGGTATAGGTTTCCACCCCATATCATCCTAGACCTGGTCAGGGAGTGGGAAGATGACCTCACATCCCCCACCCTTTGCTCCCAAGCATTGAGCCCCTTGGAGAAGGTGCTCAATGTCCTGCATTTTCTGGCCACTGGGTCATTTCAGCGGACCACTGCCATAGTGGGGGGGGTCTCACAGGCCACGCAGTCACGCTGCCTACACCAGGTACTGGCAATCATGACAGCGCGCCCCTCAGTCCGCAGGCACATATACATGCCCAGAACACCCGCAGAAAGGCAGGCCGTTGTCCTGGATTTTTTCAGGGTGGCACACTTCCCCAAAGTGCTCGGTGCCATAGATTGCACCCATGTGGCCCTACGTCCACCTAGGGCCATTGAGCACATCTACCGAAACCGCAAGCACTGGCATTCCATCAATGTACAGGTGGTATGTGATGCAAAGGGAATCATCACCTCTGTCTATGCAAACTACCCTGGCTCCACCCATGACAGTTTCATATACAGAATGTCCGCCCTGAGCCGGGCCCTGGAAGCTGGGCAGCATGGCGACACATGGCTCCTAGGTCAGTACAAATGCCCTTGCACATGCATGCAAGTCACACACAGACAAATATCCATACCCTAATTATCTCAACTATTATCATCTCCCCAGGGGACAGTGCCTACCCTCTGAGCAACCACATGATGACGCCAATCCGGAACCCCACCACACCACCCCAGGTAAGATACAACGCCGCCCATATTGCAACCAGGGGCATAGTGGAGCGCACATTCGGAGTGCTCAAGTCACGTTTCCGCTCCCTTGACCGCTCTGGCGGGCAACTACTCTATGCACCACCAGTAGTGTGCAGGATCATTGTGGCAGCATGTGTCCTGCACAATGTTGCAACACGGCAGGGCGTCCCGGTGGACATGGTGGTGCCCCCACATCCCCAACCACAGGCGCTGCCCATGGGAGGGGACAGGGCACGTGGCGAGGAAGCCCGGATCCAGCTTGTGGCCACATTTTTCACCTAAACTCCCACCCCTGTGGAGTGCACACAGGCCTGGCACATACCAGGTGACAATCGATGATGACAAAGAGACAGTCAACTGTCACAACCTTACCACCCTGAGATAGTTGCCATGGAAGTGCCACATCGTCTGCATCCCTAGCTACTTAAACACAAGCTATCCTGTGTGACCAAAAGGCACACATATGACATATGACATGATATGGGCCATACACAAGTATTCCAAGGCGCAATGAGGCAGGGAGGGGGGAACAAGGGAACACAGAGAACGGTACTACTAGGCCAGGTGTCATTGGGATCGTGCAAGTGCAGGGGTAGGGGGAATGGGAAAAGTGCAAGGGGAAGGGTGGGGGGGAGTCCAGTACAGGGGAAGTAGCCCGAATAAATAATACATAGGTCACCTGGTGGCAACTACAAAGGTGAGTGCAGTCAAGTGCTGGGAAGGGAGGGCTGTAGGGATAGAGAGACAGTACTGCAGTGCAGGGGTTGCCAGGGAGGCAGTGCAAGTGGAGAGTGGCTGGGCCAGGGACCAAGGTCGGTGAGAGTGGCCCAGTTGCAGCTCCTGTGCAGTTCCAGTGGAGAATTCTACAAGGGAGAGGCAGAGAGTAAGCAGAAGCAAAGAGGAAGGACATGAGGTGCATCCAGAACTGGAGATGATTCCCCTCAAGTTCAAGCCAGGCCGGAAGTCTGTTCCAGGGGGAGGGCCCTGCTGCGGAGAGAAATCTACCCCCAGCTAGTTGCTCTGAGAAGCGGATGACACGGACATGCAAGGTGTGCATCACACACACCTGCACACCAGGCCATGGCCATCACTGTCATGTCACACAAACCCTCCCAAACATCAACATGTCATGGCACGCAATACCCATACACCAATGCAGTAACGATAAGGTACACATTGCCATGTCCTAAATGCACAGTGGCATCGGACACTGCTGCCTGACCCGGAATCAGATGAAATGACAGACCAACAACCTCCCACCCAAAATAAGTCATTTCAAAATGCATTACAACAGTCGTAGACGTAATATCACAATGAATGCCTGTCTACATGCACATCATGCATTGCAAAATCAACACTGCAGCTCATGTGTGCAGTGTCCTACTCCTGCATCACACTGCTCAGCGCACAGCACAGTGAACAGCCATTGTGTGTGATGCACACCCTGAGCATCAAATCTAAGTGACAGACCACGTCAAACATCAAATCAGGCATGTACTGGATCCATGATCGGTCACAGAACATGTGCTGCCGGGACACAGTGGGCACCAGAAGGCAAACAGTGTACATGTGTATATGCAAGGGTGGGAGTACATGTAGTGCATCAGAGTGCAAGTGTGTGGTTCTGCAAGGACATGCACTCCACATATGCATGTGCACTCAAGTGACCATCAGTGTTCCCTACACATCACATGTGAACATCCACCATGTGTACACCCCAGCATGTCAAACCACAACTATCCCCTCGCACCTGAAAGGAAAACACAACACATGAACAGGCATTGATCAGCAGAACACAACATGTACATGGGATACCACCATTACTATGTCAGAGTTCCCATCACACTGCAGGGCAAGGCAACAATCAACAACAACCCCCCCCCCTCCCTCACAAATGACCATGACCCACTGAACAACTGCACCTGGGTCATGGAGCCCCCAAACCTCAATTCCACCTGGCCACAGGATCACCTTTACCCTTCGTCATCATCTCCCACCTTGTGTGTAAAAAGATGCCTGAACCCCCTGAATACACACTCATTTCCGAAACACAAAATCCAAGGCATAAAAACGAACCCAAACACCCTCCAGTAGATGACTTGACGTAGCAGTACCTCACAAAGGCCAAGTATTACCACAATGATGCAACAACCAAGGTAGCACAGCAAAACAATGTCACGACAGGATGTGAGACATGTGTGGTACATGACATCGGATGATGCACCATGAATGGATGTGTACTGTCACAGGTCCCCTGTACAGGCGCGGGAGTGCCACGAAACAACCACCCCCACCATGTCCCGGGTGCCTGCAAGGTCAAACTCACACAGGCCCCTGAGACCCTGGTGGGGAAGGAGGTTCAGGGATATGCAGTCGGGACAGGTGTTGACACACTGGATGACTGGAATGAGCAGCAGGAGAGGGGAGGTGGAATGACACATGAAACTAGGGAATGCACGAAAATGTACAACCTGCATGAACACATACACAATCCAAACAGACTTGGACATCATTGTCATGGCCTTCTGTAGTCCAGGCTCAGGAGTGGTACGAACCCACCACCCCCTCTAGGGTTTTGGCGCCTGCAAGTTCGGGGCTTACACAGGCATCCGCAACCCCAGTGGGGAAAGAGGGTCAGGGAACGTTGCTTGGATAGGCACGGGAAGCAGGAACACCGGGTAGAGGGTACAGGTTTCAAAATTGCATAGGATCACGGGTGATTAGGGAGAAAATAACATACCAAATAGAACCACACATACATCCATGCATCAGTACACTCCCCAGCAAGCCTATGCAGAGCAGTTTGTAAGAAAAACAACAAGACACTTAGCTCTGGTTTTGAGTGCTGGCCTCCTGCCTGCGCACTCTCAGGTCCGGTTACAGGAGCACTGCAATGCTGCAAAGAGAGACACAGTCAACAACCTGTACGTGCCAATTGCACAAAAACACAACACCAAACATGCCCCATAGCAACAGACTACTCTACAAACAGACAATCTGTGGTTGATGCTTCGTACCCATATATAACATCACCCCTGTGACGGGTCATACACAGTCAATGCAGTAAGGCAGCCGCTGCTGGGTGCGTGGAAAATGGAACACCAATGTGTCACAATTCACACAACATGCAATGTTCCCTGGGTAAGCAGACAGACCCATATTGCAAGCCATGACTACAGAGCAAGTTGTGTACCACCATGACCGAAACAAAGTTGGCAGTGCATTTATCATGAAGTACGTGGAAAAGACATGCACTGCACCCGAGTATGTCCCTTGCTGCATGTCCCTGTGAGCTGCCCCTTTCCATGTCTCGGAAGGCTACATGGTTGATACAAGTGGCTCAATGGACCTTGGTGTACCGGAGGGTATGTGCCACTGCCCCTGCATGTGTCCCAGACAACCCTACTATCAGCAGCCATCAGTCCACAAACACATCTGAGCTGCATTGTGTGCTTCAACACCAATATTCATCTAAGCTCACCCTCAGTGCTGTGACTAAGCCTGCATGTGCAACTCGCCTGGTGCAAGCTTTGCTGTGTCGTGGCCCCCCTGTGATGCTCACCTTGCCTGGAGTTCCTTGGAACATGTCAGCAGTACTAGGATGTGGGTCTGCAATCACTGTGCCTCTGCTCCTGCACACATGTGCATGTGGGCACCAACAAACGGGTCCAGAATTCCGTCGTCCAATGGGACATGTCTGCTGGCAAAGGTGCTCTGGAGGCTCATCCCCCTGCAGAAAGGGCATGTAACACATGATTAATGCTTCAAAGTAATCTGTGTGTGTCTCATCAGGCATCTCATTACTTGACCATGTCAGAGAGTCACATCACAAATCACACCATCAGTCCGTCTTTGACTTCCAAAGTGTGGAACACTATCTACAGCATGAATTGCAACAGGCACGTGTACAGGAAAGAAATGAGACATAATACACAATGCATAGCAATCAATGTCCACATTAATCATGACACACCCCGTCTAGCAAAAGCTGAACAGTGGACAATTACACCTAAATCATCCCCACTAGGGGTGTCAACACAAGTCACAAAGCACCAGACATGCCACAGATATGACAGTCCAAAGCCCTTGTGTAAAATTCTGTAACACCGAACCATCCTTGCGAGCCCATGGATAAGGGAGGCAGGAGTGGCATATGTGAGTCAAGGAACCCAAGCAGCAAACACATACACAAGACAACCATGAAGGGCCCAGCTGGAACAGACAGTGGATGCCTTCAAAAACCACAAGGCACCGCACTGTCACATGAAAGCACAATAGACTACAAATTTTAAACTAACTCAACTATTAACTAATTACACTAACTATGGAAAACCTACATTACCTATTTAAACTAACTATCAAACAGAAACTTAACTAACTAAACTAAACGAAAAATCAAAAATGGCCACATACGACCCGGGGGGGAGGGGAGGCACCCAGGAGGGGGGAGGTACAGGGTGCTGCTCAACATCCACATGCGATGATGCCGAGCCAAAAAAAAATACCTCCATGGGCTCAACGCCTGCACAGCACGACCTATGTGGGAGATAGTTGGTCGTCCGAGTCTGGCTCATCCTGGAAAGGAGGACGTTGCACAGTAGCCTGGCCACGCCTAGCCGCAGCTTGCCCCTCGTCGGCAGCAAGTCTGCCGGACAGGTGAGCCTGGTTCTGTGTGGCGATGTAACATAGGTCTGCATGCAGAACCTCACGTGATACACGTGCTTCCTCTTGCAAGGTAGCACGTGTAACACGGAGTTCCTCCTGCAAGGCCTGGCTGGACAACCGCTGCACCTCCCGGCAAGCCTGTAGCTCAGCCGAGATGGTGCGCTCAAGCTGTGCAAACCTCTCCTCTGCCTGCTGCCTCTGGGACATCATAAGGACACCCAGAGTGGATCTGAGGGAGGCATACTCCTCCCTCAGGGCATCCATGTGCGCCTCTGCGTGAGCAGCAATTGCTTGACGCAGAGACGACATTTCAGCCTGGCGTGCCCTGTCTGAGGCCGCCATGCCCAGCCTGAGCGAGCGGGCCGTGCACCGTGCCGCCTGCTGCTGGAGAAGCACCTGCCTAGCAGGGGGGAGCACAGATCGGGCCACACGCTCCATGCTGTCAGCGATGTTCTCCATTGCTGCCCCCTGCCGTTCGGAATGGGCAGTCATGTCTTGCTCCCACTCAGTATACAGCGGTTGCGCGCGGCGACCGCGTTGCCGGGCTTGACCCCTGCGGGACCCAAGGACCGGAGGTCCTCGCTGTGTTGGCACCGCCTGCGGCTGCACGACTACATGCCCCCGTCGACGTGATGTCCCAGGCACATCAGTGACTGGTGTGGAGGGTGACCCTGCGTCCCGATCCACCACGGGCGGAGGACCCAAGACTGTCTGATCCCTCAGTGCAGGTGTCGCTGACAGAGGAGTGTCCACATCAGAATCACTCACCCCTGACACATGGACTTGATGGTCATCCAACTCAACATGGACGTCAGAGTCGTCATCAAGGCTGGACTCATAGGCAGCCAGAGACAGGATGGACTGCAGCACTTGGGGGTTTTCGTGGCCTACCACCCCACGACCCCCACTAGTGCCGGGTTGATGTGGTCTTACCAACCCTGTGTCTGGCGTGACAACACCATCCTCTGCATCCATTGCGTCATCACCTGAAAAATAGAGAGGAAAAGGTAACTACACATGTCAGAAGCACACAACACACACACACACCGACAGCAAAGGCATCCGGCAGACATGTGACACACAACATATGACCAGGCATGCATGCTGGGTCTACTTAGAATAGCCACTGTGATCAGACCTGTTGAAAGGTGGCAGTTTGCATGGAAGTGGGTCTATGCAGTGCTGAAAATGTGTACGCCACTCACTACCTACATGTACAAGCACTCCATGGTGTGTGCCAGGAAATGTGAAGGCAGTGCAATGTCAAATTCAGACATCACGTGCATTGTGTATTCAATGTGTACCATGTCTAGCAGCCAAGCACCCCTCCACCCCAGTACCAAAGCAGGGATGCCTAGCATGGTATCAAAAGGCTGCCCATACACCTGTGTATTGACAAGCAGTGTTGACTGGCATCAACAGCTTAATGTGAATCAAATTACAACACTGCTAATGATGCTGGGACAGTGGGCAGGACACATGATGGAAGATCCGGAGGCCAGCCACGTGTGAAGAAGACACGACAAGAGTTGGACAGAGTCATTGGCCATTGAACAGGCTGAGGCCTGTGAGCCACACAGATTGTCATTGCCTAAACATGTGTGCAACGCAGGACTGAGCCACAGTTGACATGGGGAGGCCGATAATATGGCAGGCAATGTATGTAACCAAGGACTCATATTACAGTGCTCATCCAGTCAAGGACACATAGGGGCATGCGTGCAATGCACATGGAGCATGAATGGGCACTCATGTCCCTGCGGGACATCTGACCCATGCACAGTACAAGTGGGATACCCTGCATCGAGTACTAAGGCTGTACCACACGGCATATGTCTGGCAGTTTCTAAGCTGGAAGTTAGCATCTACACAGGACACATGAACAAGAAACTACACATTGGCAAGAATGTAGCAGACCAGTGCAAAGGTGGAACTGGGGTGCAGAGTGGCGGAGGAGGGGCAAGGGAGCATGCCCACATGGAGTCCCGCATGCAGGCAGAGGAGACATGCATGACGGTAGCATTGCATTACTTACACCTCAGAACCATGTACACGTCACATGTAGCAGCAATCGTGCACAACACATCCCACAAGTCAAACACACACGTCCTCAACAACTACGCTTTAACACTCACTGGACTGGGCATCAAAGTCCAGCATCTCTCCCACACCTTCGACCAATTCTGGTGGTATGAACTCCGCAACGAGAGCCTCATGCGGAGTGAGTTCTTCCTCCTCTGGTGCAGGCCCACCGCCAGTCACCAGAGTCAAGTTGTAATTTGAGGCACGCTTAGCCTTAGTGCTGCGCTTGATGTCATTCCAGCGCTTTTTGCACTCCTGCGCTGTGCGCACCTCATGGCCGAATGAACTGACATGTTCCGCAACATGCTTCCAGTGGGTGTCACGTTGGGCAGCCGTAGTATGACTGTTGGCACCCACTAGCATGTCACGGCTGTGTCCCCGCACGTAGTCCACGAGGAAGTCCAGTTCCTGCTTACAGAAAGGCTTCTTCCTCGACGTGCAGGAGGTCGTGGCTGTGTGTGGGGTCCCAGCCTGTGCTGCAGGTGCAACCTTCCTCCTCTTGGACTGTGGCGCAGACCCTGGCTGGCTAATGCCGCCCTGACCAGTATGGCCAGTGGGTTCGGTGGATTGAGCCGAGGGAGTGGCAGGTGGAGGGATGACCAAAGGCCTGACTTGTGTCAGTGGCAGCTGGGTGCCCACTAATGGACCCTGCGCAGCAACATCAGCTGTGGCAGGGTCATTGACCGCAACGGTCCTGGTTGGCAGACTCACAACCGGGGTGCTGTTGGGTGCATCTGTCCCTGCACTTGCCAACACCCGGCTGTTCGGGGCAGCAGATGACATGACTGCCCCAGGGACACGTGTCTTGGTCTGAGCAGCCCGGCGTGCCCCTATGGTTTCCCCCCTGGCCTGTTGGAGATCTACCAAGGGCTCTTCAAGTGCCAACGCAGCCTGCGCTGGCAGACCCTGAGCCTGGGTGGCGGTGTCCACAGCTGCACCTGCAGCTACCGCTACCCTTGGGCCCGTGGCAGTCGATGGAACGGACTGCTGGGTCATACGGGTGCCAGTGCCAGATGCAGGAGCTGCATCCCCCGGAACCACAGGGGGTGGTGGCATGGCTGCACCGACACATGGCACAACATTGTGCTCAAGTGGCGCACCCCTGCCTCTTCCCCCTCTGTGGCTGCCCTGGACACCCTGGAGTCCCCCTACTCACTGGTCACCACGGCCACGTCCCCGACCACGCCCGCCACGAGGAGTACGCCCAGCTGAGGCGCCCCTCACCTTTGGTGGCCTCCCAACCATGGCACAGATGTAATAGTGCTGGCACAGATGGAGTGGTGCCAATGGGAGGTGTACACCACAATTGTCCTGGGCAATTGGGGTGAAGGGGGTGGGAAGCAAGATGTTAACAGCCCCCCTGCACCTGCAAGGCTGTATGTGACCCCGGTGATGTGGTGACGGGTCACGCAATGCTCAGGCACCCCAAAACTGCAGTAAAACCGTGCACGCAACCCTGCAGCCTACGTGCGTGGATTTGACCTCCCGCAGTACGCGGTGGCACCCAGTAACACGAATAACGCGTACGCGTGGGACACGCAGGCTACGATGACATCGAAAATGGGTGCAATACACAGGGGCACCCGCAGTGGGAAAAGGAGCGTTTGCGACTCACCGTCTGACTAGCGCGATGCAGAAAAACACCCGTAGCCAATACCCCCGCTAAAAGAAGAGATACGTCCTTGAGAGCTGTGAAGTAGATGGCGCGCGAAACAACTGGAAGCAGCAACACACGTCGGTCTCCACGGAAGGCACGTACAGCGAACTGCTGGGCCCGCTCACCTTTAACCCGTGCTGAGGGAAACGCACGCGCGCATCACGTCACTTACGCGCATAGGCTCTTTCCTCGTATTACACGCGGACGTGCAGTTTCCATGCGCGCTTACGCGCATGGGCTTTCCTCGTATGCGCGCTTACGCGCATGGCCCTTTCCTCGTATTACACGCTGACGTGCATGTGTGTTGGGGATTGTGAGGACCTGGTGGAGGCTGCCCCTGGTGGCTGGGGGTGCAGGGTCACATGCAGTGGGGGGGAGTAGTGCAAGTTGACATGTGGGTTGGCTGGTGGGCATGGGCATGGTGGGTGGGGTGCCTGCATGACATGTGCTGGGTAGGCCCCTGTGGTGTGAGCCACCTGCAGGGGCCGTGGAGGGTGTAGAGGGTACACCTGGGAGGACCCACACGTGCAATTCAAGTGTGCTGCTCCCCGCGCACCCCTGTAATACACGTACCCTGTTGATATGCGCTCACCTGTAATACACGTACCCTGATGGAATTGTGTGTGTAACTTCCCGCGCACCCCCGAGATACACGTACCCCGCTCAATCGCGTGTGTCACTTCCCGCGCGCCCCAGAAATAAGCGTAGCCCGCTCCCCCAGGCCCGATCGCGTGAGGAAATTCACGTGCACCCCTGAAATACACGTAGCCCGCTCCCCCAGGCCCGATCGCGTGAGAAAGTTCATGCGAACCCCTGAAATACACGTAGCCCGCTCCCCCAGGCCCGATCGCGTGAGAAAGTTCACGCGAACCCCTGAAATACACGTAGCCCGCTCCCCCAGGCCCGATCGCGTGAGAAAGTTCACGCGAACCCCTGAAATACACGTAGCCCGCTCCCCCAGGCCCGATCGCGTGAGAAAGTTCACGCGCACCCCTGAAATACACGTAGCCCGCTCCCCCAGGCCCGATCGCGTGAGAAAGTTCACGCGAACCCCTGAAATACACGTAGCCCGCTCCCCCAGGCCCGATCGCGTGAGAAAGTTCACGCGAACCCCTGAAATACACGTAGCCCGCTCCCCCAGGCCCGATCGCGTGAGAAAGTTCACGCGAACCCCTGAAATACACGTAGCCCGCTCCCCCAGGCCCGATCGCGTGAGAAAGTTCACGCGAACCCCTGAAATACACGTAGCCCGCTCCCCCAGGCCCGATCGCGTGAGAAAGTTCACGCGAACCCCTGAAATACACGTAGCCCGCTCCCCCAGGCCCGAGCGCGTGAAGAAGTTCACGCGAACCCCTGAAATACACGTAGCCCGCTCCCCCAGGCCCGATCGCGTGAGAAAGTTCACGCGAACCCCTGAAATACACGTAGCCCGCTCCCCCAGGCCCGATCGCGTGAGAAAGTTCACGCGAACCCCTGAAATAGACGTAGCCCGCTCCCCCAGGCCCGATCGCGTGAGAAAGTTCACGCGAACCCCTGAAATACACGTATCCCGCTCCCCCAGGCCCGATCGCGTGTGTAACTTCCCGCGCAACCCCAAAATACACGTGCCCCGCTCGCACAATTGCTGTATGTTGCCACTTTTGTAATGCGCAGGGACGCTACCGCCTGCCTTCGTGTGGCGGACGTGTATCGGCTTGTGCGTGTCTTTCACTGTGCGTGGCTTTGCCCTATTCGGTTCCATGAATACGTGTGGTTCGGGTGCGTGTGGGCGTTCCCTCTGCTTCCCTGCAGTACATCCCCAGTTACGCCCTTGTTTTCGCAAGTTGTTCCCCATTCCGCGCGTTACGCCCTGTGTTCCGCCCACTTTCTAGTGTATGCGCAGAGGTTGTGCGCTTTCACTGTGTGCGTCGCGCACGTCTTTCGGGATGTTGCAGTGACGTGTGCGCCATGCACGGGTTTGGCGCACATCCCGAGGAAGACACACGCGCAGGGACTTCCATGTATCGCACGCGTGCGCGTGCGCCTCTTTTTTTCCGCTTGCGCCTGCTTGCGCCTCCTTGCGCCTGCTTGCACGTAGATTTTCGGTGCACGTTTGTTCCATGAATCGGCCCCAAAAATGGTTACAATATGTTGAAAGCTCCATTCTGATTTGGGGACCAGCGTTAAAAGCTAAATGTTATCACAGTTTCCCTGAATAAATTACAGGTGGGCGATTTTTGAATATGGCTGCTTATGGAATCCAATACCTTTCGCTAAAATCTTGTGATCGTGACATTCATTTTTTCTCTAAAAATCACATAAATCTGCCATTTGCACTTGCAGTCACGTGCCGACATATGACACAGTGCATTATGTCCGGCATGATTAGACTAATTCAACAATATATAGTTCATAACTGGAGTGTTCAAAAAGGCTAATGCAGATGGGTGGAGCTATATATATATATATATATATATATATATATATCTATATATATATATTTTATTTTTTATTTGGTTAGCTGATAAATCAACCTTTCAAACATAACATTTCATTACTACACTTTTAAGACATTTCATCAGTGATTATTAAATATCAAATCATTCACAATCCGGATTTGTAAATAATAGAATAAAAATAAAAATACTATACTAAAAACAAAAAAAGCTATTTTCATTAAGTCAAATTAAAATTCACAAACAAACAATGAAATGAAACCAATAAAACAATAAAAAGGGCTACCAATCTTATCCAAAACAACAGCAACGATTAACAACCCTTTTATACTCCTAAAAAGAACCTAGGGTGAATCTATTCACCTACCATACTCCCCACTACCGGAAGGTTCGAGCCCAAGAAATGAACTATCGCCACTCTTGTCGCTTGCTTGGTGTTTGAGAAGATCATTTGCCAGATTTGATTAATTTTAACAGGGTGATAAATGCCAAACAACCCTTTAAAATATATATTGCATTTGGCATCTAGCATGGGACAAACCACTATTAGATGTTGTAAGGTTTCCTTCTCCAAAATATTTTTGTAGAAGCGACCATAATTTTGTGCTCCAGATATTTGTTTGCGTCTGGCTAACACATCATTAGTAGGCCAGTGATTAAAGCTAAAATGCATATATTGAGTGCGAATATAAGGAGAAGGGCATGCCAATAAATAATCAGCTGGCTCACGATAGCATTTTGTGCCGAATAACAAGACATCAAAATCTTTGTATATGTAACATTTGGTTTGATTGGTACACCAGTCAAACTGCAAGATTTTGGTTTTTGCTTGCCCAGGATTTTGTAATAGCAGGTCAAGGGTAACTGACGCATCTGCCATAGCATTCAGTATATGCTGTTGCCAACAAGATGGAAAAGTATCATCAGATATTAATAAATAACATGCTACTAAGCTTAGCATATTTAACGCAGAAAAATCCACCAAGCGTTTCCTCAATAAAGAGCACATATGCCACACAACTTGTGAGTGATTGGCAGTGGGGTACAGTTTGGTAACCGCAAAACTTGCCTCCAGAACCGAGACTCCAAACTCTCCCAATCTGCATGCTATTGTTGGAGCTCGTGTTTCGGAGCCATACAATCAAATGGGTATTACTTTCTGATGGTAACATGTGATAATGTGTTTATACGAGAATTCCCCATATTTGTAGGCTAAAATCTTTGCCTGTGGTATTAGTGTATGCAGTTTATTGTTTAAATCCAAACCATATGTATCATGTTTCCGGATTACAAGAGATAAAGAGGGCCAAATATTTATATTGAGAGACAACCTGCAGATCTGTATTCTGTAATTTCCACTTATATCTAGTTTGTCTGGTACTACAACCCTTATTACAAACAAGGATCTGTGTCTTTTCAGTATTGATCGATAAATGAATTGCAATGGCATAATCTTCAAGTTTGGACAGTAAATTTTGAAGACAACTCGGTGTCTGGGACAGTAAAACCAAATTGTCTGCGTATAAAAGCCAAACAATGTTCTGGTGACCAAGCTTCGGAGCATCCCCTATGGCCTCAACTAGTGTTTCACCCATATCTAAAATCGAACGCCATCGTAAAATCTACAAACGCCAGATATAGAGGAAGCTTCCATTGAGCAAATTGTGCTTTGAGAATGTTGAGTGTAATGATGTTAGGTGATGTTGTCACGCTCACCTGATTCCCACGGAGGCGCAGGTCTGGCTTCGAGTGCTGATGCTTCTTCAATGGTGAAGCGCAGGACTCTGAGGATGGACAGGTAGGGCCCCTCTACTCTGGCTTCTCTGGCTCGCAGGAATATTCCCCTGTGCGTGAAAAGGGAGTATTACCTACTGACGGAATAATGCTCAAGCCTCCCACTCTCTTCCAACCCTCCACGATACCCTTCCACGATTCCCCGTGAAGTCTCACCTTAGGGTCTGGAAGGATGAGTTCTCCATCCTGCTTCTGATGCAGGGGCGCGTTGAAACCCAGTTACTTCACTGGATTGAGGTTTGATGGGAGTTCAAATAAGCTTGACTATTCAGGTAAGGCGCTGTAAGAGTTCTGTAGCAAGTTCAAAAGTTCAAGCTTAATAATAATGTTCATTGTCTTATTGCAGCAAGCGCTAACGCTTATGTCTTTTTCCCCTTAGGGGCCGGGGTTCGGAATGCCGGAGATATGGCGCCGACCCGAAGTGAAACGTGCAGTTCCAGTAAACGACAGGTAAGTTCTGGATGAGCGTTCGGGTAATGTCTTTGCATTCGCTCATTCAATGTCTTTGTCTTTTTTCCCCATAGGGGCCGGGGTCCGGAATGCCAGGAAGCGGCAGGACCCGAAATGAAATGGGAATGACCCAACAGGTAAGTCTTAGAAGGAAACTGAGCTTTTCCTATTCCCTTCCTTCTCTCACCTTGTGTTCTTGTCTTTTTCTCTCTAGGCTCTGGGAAGTGGCTGCGGATCCGGATGATCGCTGCTGAAGATGGAGGTGCCCAGGAAAGGTGAGTGAAATGCAGCGCTGCAGCGATCGAAGCGAAATGCTTTTAAAAATGATGTCTTCCCTTTCAGGATCGTCGGTGTGATGTCTCCGTGATGCAGCTTTAGCAGGTAAGGTCTTCTTTCTCTCCAATTCTCTCTTATCTCCCTTTGCAGGTGACCCAGGATGCTGACAGGCGTGGCTGAAGTCCAGATGCAGGAGCTGACACGGTGAGCGTCCAGCTGCGAGGAGCAGAACAACGCGAAGCGTGAGTTGCTGATCGGGCGTGGTTTAAATAGCTTTGGACGAAGTTCCAGGTATGTATCCTTCCACCGATCAGGTATGTATCCTTCCCCGACCACACCCAGGTGGAAAGTAGTCCCACAGGTAAAGTAGTTCCATTCAGGCCTCAAGAGGGCCTGGATGTAGCAGCATGGTCTGCATCAGGTAAGTGCACATTAAAACACTTGAACACATGTCTAGTTTTATGAGCCTGGCGCCTAAGGCGCCAGGACAGGGGTCTAACATGAGCCTGGCACCTAAGGCGCCAGGACTGTGTCCAAAGGGCCCCAGCTTGGGCCCGCTGGCACTTCCCTGGGGGAAATGATGCCTGCCTCTGGGGTTGCTGGGACGGACCTGGCTCCTTGGAGGTAGGCATCATGACAGATGTGCCCAAAGCAGCTACAAACCCTGCTTGGAGTGGATATCTCAGATGACATCTTAGAGTCCAAGCATTTAATTCTTTCAAGTTGAGACTCTGAAAATGTTTCCCAGGGCATCCATCAAGACTATCGGCCTATAGCTCGTTGGAAGATGCCGGTCTCCTTTTTTATATATTGGTAAGACAATCGAATGTTTCCAGGATTGAGGCAACTTTTGAATGTGGTTTATGGCTGTAAAGATGTCAAACAGAATGGAAGCCCAAAGTTCAGGATGTTGCTTGAACATAAAGTTGGAAAGATCATCAGGTCCTGGAGCTCGACAGCCACTTATTCTGTCAATATGGAATCGAATATCATCTAACTGGAAATCAAGATTAAATGATTTAGCCACATTGACAGAATCCAAACTGCTTCCCCCTGAAACAAGAGAATATAGTTGGCTATAATGTAAAGTCCACTTTGCTTCAGGTACCCCATTGGCTTGAACGATAGTTTGGGAACCATGTATAGATTGATTTAATATAGCCCATATATTTGCTCTGTTCTTAGATTGAAGAGCATATAACATTCAAGCACCATCAGACTGATAAAGTGAGGCCTTCAGGTTACGTAGCCAGTTCTTATAGTTGGTGCGTAATTGTATTAACATATTTGCCCTCAATTGAGAAGGATAATTTAGGACTTGCCATTTTTGCAATCTGTACAAGCTTTTTCTCATCTTTACTTCGTGAATATAAACATGAAGTTTTGGTTTAGACCCAACTTTTGTATGCGTATCACGTTGAAACATTTGCATCATGTCGCTATATGCTAGGTTATGAGAAGCAGATCCCATATTATCTTTATGTAACTCATGGGCAAGGAACAAACTAAAGGCTTTAATTGTACGCTACGACCATCATAGTTTATTCTGCTGATTATTGACCATAAAGTAACCCTGGATGAACATGCCAATGCTATCCATACCTGCACTTCCAGACAACCATCTCATTGTAAGAATATCGTGATCGCTTTCATTCCTTTCCACAACACAAAAATCAATGACAGCTGGAAAAAATACATCATTGACATAGATGTACTCCAAAATAGAAGCAGAAATACCTTTGTGCCATGTTGGATGAGCTAGTGAATCAGACAAGCATGTTCCATTCAGCATGTGCAGGCTTCTAGACTCAACACAACACCTCCACATATGCAGCCTAACTCCATCAGAGGCACCATCCTCCACCATACATTTCAAATTAAGATCACCTGCTACAATGATATGATCAACAGAAGCATCCAAGACAATTAGATCCATTAAGTCATTTAGATCATTGTTAATCTTGGCATTTGAAATCCCAACAGGGTTCCAGTAAAGATTAATCAAGGCAACAGAGGATGACTGAGTGAAGAGTTTCACCAGCTGCGTATATGTATTAGGGACTGCCCGGGGCTCAGATCTTAAACCTACACCTGCTTTGATAGCAATTAAGAGTCCAGAGGATGGTCTGCCAAAGCTGCTTTAAGTGCAGGGTTGAGATGGATCTCATAATTATCCCATACTGGTGGAGATAACATCCACGTCTCCGGCAAGAGGACCATAGCGTGTTTACCAATGTGATTTATGTCATTATTTAAAATGTGGCTAAACCCACATGTATTCCAACTCAAGAGGGAGATTTCATGTGACTTTAGTGAGTAGGCTAGTTATTTACAGCCATTACTGCATTTTGCACATTGTGCAAGGGAAGAGGTTTGATGGATGGGTTTCAATGCCTTATTCCAATTTGTGATGACACTTCTGTGAAGATCTCAAGTCCTAACGAGTAAAGTTGATTTTTCGCAGACCATATGGTATTCTGAATGACACGTGACTGCGGCCAGAGTTTCACTGAATTCAAATTCGGCTTATTTACAAATTCAACCAGTTTGATGTCTGATGAGGCTATTGTCATGATCACTGCTTCCAAGGAGCCAGGACCAGCCCAACTACCTTGGAAGCGGGCCCCTAACCCTAATCCTAGGCACCAGCCGGTCCCCACTGGGACCTTTTGGACCTTGTCCTGGCGCCGGTGGCACCAGGCTCATCAAAACCATTGGTCCCGGCACTGGAAGCGCCAGGCTCATAATAGGTGTGAGGATGCTTGGGTGGACTTACCTGCAGCAGACCATGCTGCTTACTTACCAGCCACTTAGAAGCTATCTAAGAACAGGAACTACTTTCTTACCTGGGTGGGGCAGCTCCACTCCCTGGATACAGCACTGGAACTCTTCTGGAAACTGGAACTCTTTTCTTACCTAGGCGGGGCCGTGGAAGAAGACTCCTCATCACTCCAAGGCTATTTAAACCACACCCGATAGATGAAGCGTGCTTCGCGTTATTCTGCATCTGCAGCAGAACGCTCACCGAGTCTGCTCCGGCTTTTCTTCTTCTGATCCTGGACCTGCAAGAATCATACTTACCATTTCAGTATCCAGACATCATCAGCACCTGCAAAGAACAGAAACAACAGGTTAGCAAGGCGAACTTTACACGCAGTACTTACTCACCTGATCCATCGGCTGCGGCCGCTTCGTCACGCCGCATCTCCACCTGCAAAGGCAAATGCTTTGCCATACTTACCGGCACGCTGTGGATTCCGGATTTCTTCGTTCTGCATCGCCGCCTGTAAAGACAAAGCATCGTTAACAACTTACTGGCATTCCGCGGACTCCGGCGCTGCAAACCAACATCTGAAAGGCAAAAGAAAAGACATTAAGCAGGTATTTACTTACGTCCATCCCGCTCGTCGCAATAAAACGCCTGCAAATACTCCGGCGTCTCTTTAACACAAACTAAGCTGCAAGGAAAGAGACAATTAGAGCGCTTGCCATACTTACAAACTTCCAAGCGCTTTACTTCATCTTCCATCTCAAGAGCCCTGCAATACATAAGGGAAAAGCATTATATCGAGTCTGCATATAAAAGTGCCACGCATTTAAAGACTATAAAGACAAAAGGTGTCCAGAAACTCACCGCTCGTGCAGACAACGACGGTAACCATCCTCTGAATTCAAGAGGCCTATGTTTCACCAGTGAAGGAACTGGCAACGGCACCCTGCACCAGACGCAGATGGAGAGCCCAGCATTCACCTATATAAGGTGAGCACGTTGACATTGGGGCTCTACGAAAAAGCTGGGAAGAGAGAGGGAGAGAGGGACATTCAACTACCCAGACCATTAACCCCCATATTCTTTCACCTGCAGAAACCTCACTCTTCGAGTCCGACACACAGTGCGAAGAGGTTCGATCCCAGAAGCCAATCGAGTCCTGCACATCACTTTTCGAGTCACAGACAGCTTCCTGCCAAGACCCGCGCCTCCGTGGGAATCAGGTGAGCGTTACAGCTATATCCTCTAACAGAGGAACATCAGAAAAGATGGCCGTAACAGCCCGCCGATTTAGATGATACTGTATATTCTGCGCTGGTCTACAGGCCAGACCTAATGAATATGTTGCTGGGCAAAACTCTTTTCGATTCAGATGCCGGGTCTCAGTTTTGATGTGGGTGCTAGTATCAGCCCGTTGATGGAAAAGAGGGCAAGGCATAGCCTGTCCATTTGACAAAGCATTGTCAATTAGGCTAAGAAGTTGAGGAGCAATTGCGGCTAAAACGGTGCTACTCACCTGATTGGTGCCATGGGCTACCTGCGACCCATCGACAGGAGATGGAAGCTCAAAATGTACTTTTTAGCTATAACTGTAACCTCAGAATCAGTTTCTTTGTGTTAAGCAACATCAATAGTTACTTTTGAAGCCATTGAACTATCTGCCAAACACACAACCTCAGCTGCATCAGCCAGAGCCTGAGATGAATCAGAAGTTGAAACATGCTGTCGAGCTGTAGTATGTGGAAAATTAGTTCGACAGGGATCCAGGATGGCTGCTGGCGGATGCCCAGCCATATACACATCAACTGCTTTGCATATCTCTTACCGATGATCAGCCAAGGACTGAGAATCTTCTGTAATTCTAGCATCTTTCGCTGATATATCTGTGATATTAGATGCCAATTTTGATGTGTTCTTATTTTTATCCATGTCATGCACAATTTGGATCAACTCGTCCAAAGGAGCATAAGATAATACATTTACATTTGAGGCAGGCAGACTGTTGATAATTTTTGCCTGGTTATGATGCAGATATTACTTTGCTACAGCATCTGAGGCTATTAACAGGTTTTATTGTAGATCACTTAATAGACGTAAAAAAGTGTTATGATGTCGATGTAGAATTAGAGCCCTTCAAAGATTTCTGGTTGTTAGGTAATTTGTTCTGTAGCCCACTCTTCACCTTTGCGTTCTGGGGCAAAGATAGTGTAGGCTTCTTTTGCCTGACCGACATCAGGTAGAGGCTGCTCCAAAGGCACATCGATAACCTCGTTTATGCCATCAATTATAACTTTGTCAAAACAAGAAAGGGAGGAGGGAACATATTCCCCTGACCCCAAGCCTGTGCCAAGGACTCCTCACTCCCCAAGCTGATCTGAGCCAAGGACTCCTCACTTGCCGATGTTTGTGTTGTAACAGTAATACACTTCAAATTTGTATTTATAGTGAGATCAACAGAACCTGTGCCTAGGCTCAATGATTTGTTTATATCCTCTTGCCAAATTAGCATCTTTGCGGTTTGGTTAGCTTGAGACAATAACTTTGCATCCAAAGTGCCAAAAAGATTGGCTAGAGACCGCAAAGCCACATTCATGGTATTGAGTGTAATTTCCAGTTGGTTTTGTGTACTAGCCTCTTTTGCCCCAGAGTTAGAATCTTTATCTGAGCTCTGGGGTCTCCTTGGTGTGGGAGTTATGTATGACGCTGAAAGGTCAGAATAAGGGTGACTAATCTCAGAAAATAGCACTGGAGATCCAAATACATTTTCTGCCAAAGCATGAGCTGAAAAACAGGAACTGTTAGATTCCAAATCAATAACAGCCATATCACTCGTAATTGTGCAATTGATGTACAAGGAGCCACCATATTAGCCACTGTGGGTGCGGCACCCAAAATCATACTATCTGAAAGTGATTTGTTAATCAAGTTGACTGGCGTATTTACAATGTCCACAACGGGTAAGGGATCGTCATGCTCTGATGGAGGTGTACTGACACCTATAGGGGTGTTTTTACCATCACCCTGGACTGCCCCGTCCCCTCTTTCAACCTGCTTCATTTTTGCAGCGTTGTCTGAATCCTGGGTTGATAGGTCTGTGACAAGACCAGCCGCAGATGTCACAGTGGGAGCAGGTTCCATATCAGCAGGGCGTTGTCGGTCTTTGCAAAAAGTTCTAATGCAGAATTCCTTTCAATCTTTTCTGGCTTTCGCAACAATTTAGGAATTTTGCGATTTGTTCGACAACTAGAGGTGGAACACAAATGAGTTGCAGCTCTCTTCCGTGTGTTAGAAATCGGGGAGCTAGCCTTGGCATCCTGTGATTGTGCCTCAAATGGATGAGGCATACCAGTTCTTAACGAAAAAGCCATAATAAAAGGCACCCACAAGAACGACCAACTGCTCCAAATCAGAAGCAGCTAATCCACAAAAGCAAAAGCACCGGCAGAAGTCCCCCGCTTTGCTGTGACTCCACGACAAAAGCAGTGATACTCCACTGGTACTTTGCTTGATGCGCGCACGTGCCTGCTTTTGAAGACACATACCAGAAGGGGCAGAGCCTATATTTTCCACAAAGGAAACCACTCAAACGCTCTGAAAAGGTATCGTTGAGTGTAGATGAAGAACGTCAATGGTAGCAGATCCAATTCAAACGAGCAGGATAAGCAGAGCAACCCGGCACAAGCGGTACCTCACCGGTACTTCACTTGGTGCGCGCTATTGGGTGGAGCTATTACTCCTAGAGGAATCTATGTGATCATTTTACCCACCTTCCCCATACCCTATACCCCTACCCGACCCCCCACCCCACTTACCTTCATGGCAGCACACCTCTGTGGTGCTGCCGACTCCCCACTATCCCTGCAATGTTGGTTCCTCCCACTTGTGTGGGTCGAGGCTGACGCTGCAGGGTGCTTTTTATTTGTTTTATTTTTTTTACTTTCTAGTTCCCCGCTTACCACAATGCCCCCGACTTCCTTTAATGCCCCCAAGAAGTGCGGGGGACACCCCCACAACCCCTTCTATGCTTGGGGGCAGTAATGGGAGTCAGTATTTTGTTCGCCCCAAAGTCGCAGTGACTGCAGGGGCGCACAAATGAGGGCGACATAATGCTACATTTCCCTCCCAGAGATGGTGCCTAGAAAATTCAGGGTCAATCAGGGGGAAGAGACAAGGCCTTTTCTAAGGGGTAGGACAAATAGATGTCCAATCCAAATCATGTAGCAATGAGCTGGCACCTCATAATTTAGATATGTTGGAGTTAAAAGGAGATGCAAATTGGGAAACAGGATCTCTGTCCAAAATGAAGAGCTGTCTGAAATGATCTGACCTGTCACAGCTGACTGAAATTTTATAAAAATTATTGGAAGGAAGACAGAAATAGGTGAATGAGACCAGGAGAAAGATAAATATCTGGAGGGAACCTGGAGAGGCAAATAGAGGAATTGATTCTGGAGTCCTCCATGACTGAACCTGGAGAGGGCATCTAACCTGGAGAGGTCATCTAACCAAGTCCCTATGATCCAGGAGCCCTGATGATTTTGCCTTAGCACAAACCCAGACTGATTTAAAGTAAGTACCTAAAACAAACCATTTTTGGGTTTCAATTTGAATTGGGGTCTTTTCCCAAATGTTTTGTTATGTTATGTTATGTTTATACTTGTAACGCGCTGGAGCCCGCAGGCATCAGGGCACACATAAAACACCAACCAAGAGTCACAAAACACGGAAAGAACACAAGTGCCCAAAGGACTCCACAAATGAGAATTCCAGGCAGAGGTCGATAGGCGGAGGCAGTTTTTCTATTTAAATGAAAGAGTCTTGAACCCTTTTTCGGAAAGTAAACATGCTCTCCTCTGTGTGCATCTCAACTGGGAGGTCATTCCAAGCAAAAGTGCTATAACCGTAAAAGAGCGACCTTTGCCCCAGCTTCTCTTAATCCTAGGGCAGTTTGACGGGTAAGGCAATTCTTCAGATAACTTGGAGCGAGCCCTACAGATATTTATGTGTCAGAGTCAAAATCTTGACGGTAATCCTCAAAGCAACATGGAGCCAGTGAAGTTCCCACCTTGCCGAAGGTATGTGCTCCCTTTTCGAGACACCTTTTACAATACGAACTGCATTCAAAACAACACGATCAGAACAATCAAACAAAAAGCTAGATCGGAACACATTAATGAAGCCAGACGCGAAATTCATTGGTAGAAAATTGAAGAGCAGGTACAATTTAAATCACTGACCTTGACACATAAGTGCCTGTATGGAAAAGCACCTGCATACTTGAAAGATAAAATCTTCACCTACAACCTCACCCGGGCCCACAGATCAGAAGCTCTGGGGTTAATAACAGCACCGACACACAAAAAGAACATTCTCTGGGAAGAGCCTTCCCAAACCACGCAGCAGTAAATTGGAACAAACTCCCACTCAGCCTTAGGCTGGAGACCAACCACCTGGCCTTCCGGAAGAGGTTAAAAACCTTTCTCTTTAAATAAATGATCTTGATAAAACCCTGCTAGGCTAAATCGCTATTATGTGTATCGGTATATGTGAATGTCCTGTGATCACTGTTTTGTCATTCCTGACTGCCTTTGTCTCATCGTATGCGCCCTGACGCCTGCGGGCCTTCGACGCAATACAAATAAATACATTGTTTTAAAAGACCTAGAGTTTCTGTATACACTTTTTGCTGGTTCCTCCAAGCAAGGCATTACAATACTCAATGCAGGTATTTGTATGGCTATGACCAAGGTCTCACAGTTTTCTATGCTAACATACGGTTCAACCAACCTAAAAAGCCTCAGGTGATATTCATGGGGAGGGCATCCAGAACTAGTTCCCTAGCAATTATGATATATTAATAATTTAATTAATGTCCACATAGCCAAATGACACAGGGTGATCTTGGAGGAATTCTAAACCTCCAACCTCTCTCCCCTGTGAATAACGATATGGTCCTATTAAGTAATTTTTTGACCACTTATATCCCTTTTGACAACCCCAAAAAAGGCTTCTTTTGCCTGACCGACATCAGGTAGAGGCTGCTCCAAAGGCACATCGATAACCTCGTTTATGCCATCAATTATAACTTTGTCAAAACAAGAAAGGGAGGAGGGAACATATTCCCCTGACCCCAAGCCTGTGCTAAGGACTCCTCACTCCCCAAGCTGATCTGAGCCAAGGACTCCTCACTTGCCGATGTTTGTGTTGTAACAGTAATACACTTCAAATTTGTATTTATAGTGAGATCAACAGAACCTGTGCCTAGGCTCAATAATTTGGTTATATCCTCTTGCCAAATTAGCATCTTTGCGGTTTGGTTAGCTTGAGACAATAACTTTGCATCCAAAGTGCCAAAAAGATTGGCTAGAGACCGCAAAGCCACATTCATGGTATCGAGTGTAATTTCCAGTTGGTTTTGTGTACTAGCCTCTTTTGCCCCAGAGTTAGAATCTTTATCTGAGCTCTGGGGTCTCCTTGGTGTGGGAGTTATGTATGACGCTGAAAGGTCAGAATAAGGGTGACTAATCTCAGAAAATAGCACTGGAGATCCAAATACATTTTCTGCCAAAGCATGAGGTGAAAAACAGGAACTGTTAGATTCTAAATCAATAACAGCCATATCACTCGTAATTGTGCAATTGATGTACAAGGAGCCACCACATTAGCCACTGTGGGTGCGGCACCCAAAATCATACTATCTGAAAGTGATTTGTTAGTCAAGTTGACTGGCATATTTACAATGTCCACAACGGGTAAGGGATCTTCATGCTCTGATGGAGGTGTACTTACACCTATAGGGGTGTTTTTACCATCACCCTGGACTGCCCCGTCCCCTCTTTCAACCTGCTTCATTTTTGCAGCGTTGTCTGAATCCTGGGTTGATAGGTCTGTGACAAGACCAGCCGCAGATGTCACAGTGGGAGCAGGTTCCATATCAGCAGGGCGTTGTCGGTCTTTGCAAAAAGTTCTAATGCAGAATTCCTTTCAATCTTTTCTGGCTTTCGCAACAATTTAGGAATTTTGCGATTTGTTCGACAACTAGAGGTGGAACACAAATGAGTTGCAGCTCTCTTCCGTGTGTTAGAAATTGGGGAGCTAGCCTTGGCATCCTGTGATTGTGCCTCAAAGGGATGAGGCATACCAGTTCTTAACGAAAAAGCCATAATAAAAGGCACCCACAAGAATGACCAACTGCTCCAAATCAGAAGCAGCTAATCCACAAAAGCAAAAGCACCGGCAGAAGTCCCCCGCTTTGCTGTGACTCCACGACAAAAGCAGTGATACTCCACTGGTACTTTGCTTGATGCGCGCACGTGCCTGCTTTTGAAGACACATACCAGAAGGGGCAGAGCCTATATTTTCCACAAAGGAAACCACTCAAACGCTCTGAAAAGGTATCGTTGAGTGTAGATGAAGAACGTCAATGGTAGCAGATCCAATTCAAACGAGCAGGATAAGCAGAGCAACCTGGCACAAGCGGTACCTCACCGGTACTTCACTTGGTGCGCGCTATTGGGTGGAGCTATTACTCCTAGAGGAATCTATGTGATCACTTTACCCACCTTCCCCATACCCTATACCCTTACCCGACCCCCCACCCCACTTACCTTCATGGCAGCACACCTCTGTGGTGCCGCCGACTCCCCGCTACCCCTGCAATGTTGGTTCCTCCCACTTGTGTGGGTCGAGGCTGACGCTGCAGGGTGCTTTTTATTTGTTTTATTTTTTTTACTTTCTAGTTCCCCGCTTACCACAATGCCCCCGACTTCCTTTACTGCCCCCAAGAAGTGCGGGGGACACCCCCACAACCTCTTCTATGCTTGGGGGCAGTAATGGGAGTCAGTATTTTGTTCGCCCCAAAGTCGCAGTGACTGCAGGGGCGCACAAATGAGGGCGACATAATGCTACATTACCCTCCCAGAGATGGTGCCTAGAAAACTCAGGGTCAATCAGGGGGAAGAGACAAGGCCTTTTCTAAGGGGTAGGACAAATAGATGTCCAATCCAAATCATGTAGCAATGAGCTGGCACCTCATAATTTAGATATGTTGGAGTTAAAAGGAGATGCAAATTGGGAAACAGGATCTCTGTCCAAAATGAAGAGCTGTCTGAAATGATCTGACCTGTCACAGCTGACTGAAATTTTATAAAAATCATTGGAAGGAAGACAGAAATAGGTGAATGAGACCAGGAGAAAGATAAATATCTGGAGGGAACCTGGAGAGGCAAATAGAGGAATTGATTCTGGAGTCCTCCATGACTGAACCTGGAGAGGGCATCTAACCTGGAGAGGTCATCTAACCAAGTCCCTATGATCCAGGAGCCCTGATGATTTTGCCTTAGCACAAACCCAGACTGATTTAAAGTAAGTACCTAAGACAAACCATTTTTGGGTTTCAATTTGAATTGGGGTCTTTTCCCAAATGTTTTGTTATGTTATGTTATGTTTATACTTGTAACGCGCTGGAGCCCGCAGGCATCAGGGCACACATAAAACACCAACCAAGAGTCACAAAACAGGGAAAGAACACAAGTGCCCAAAGGACTCCACAAATGAGAATTCCAGGCAGAGGTCGATAGGCGGAGGCAGTTTTTCTATTTAAATGAAAGAGTCTTGAACCCTTTTTCGGAAAGTAAACATGCTCTCCTCTGTGTGCATCTCAACTGGGAGGTCATTCCAAGCAAAAGTGCTATAACCGTAAAAATGCGACCTTTGCCCCAGCTTCTCTTAATCCTAGGGCAGTTTGACGGGTAAGGCTATTCTTCAGATAACTTGGAGCGAGCCCTACAGACATTTATGTGTCAGAGTCAAAATCTTGACGGTAATCCTCAAAGCAACATGGAGCCAGTGAAGTTCCCACCTGGCCGAAGGTATGTGCTCCCTTTTGGAGACACCTTTTACAATATGAACTGCATTCAAAACAACACGATCAGAACAATCAAACAAAAAGCTAGATCGGAACACATTAATGAAGCCAGTCGCGAAATTCATTGGTAGAAAATTGAAGAGCAGGTACAATTTAAATCGCTGACCTTGACACATAAGTGCCTGTATGGAAAAGCACCTGCATACTTGAAAGATAAAATCTTCACCTACAACCTCACCCGGGCCCACAGATCAGAAGCTCTGGGGTTAATAACAGCACCGACACACAAAAAGAACATTCTCTGGGAAGAGCCTTCCCAAACCACGCAGCAGTAAATTGGAACAAACTCCCACTCAGCCTTAGGCTGGAGACCAACCACCTGGCCTTCCGGAAGAGGTTAAAAACCTTTCTCTTTAAATAAATGATCTTGATAAAACCCTGCTAGGCTAAATCGCTATTATGTGTATCGGTATATGTGAATGTCCTGTGATCACTGTTTTGTCGTTCCTGGCTGCCTTTGTCTCATCGTATGCGCCCTGACGCCTGCGGGCCTTCGACGCAATACAAATAAATACATTGTTTTAAAAGACCTAGAGTTTCTGTATACACTTTTTGCTGGTTCCTCCAAGCAAGGTATTACAATACTCAATGCAGGTATTTGTATGGCTATGACCAAGGTCTCACAGTTTTCTATGCTAACATACGGTTCAACCAACCTAAAAAGCCTCAGGTGATATTCATGGGGAGGGCATCCAGAAGTAGTTCCCTAGCAATTATGATATATTAATAATTTAATTAATGTCCACATAGCCAAATGACACAGGGTGATCTTGGAGGAATTCTAAACCTCCAACCTCTCTCCCCTGTGAATAACGATATGGTCCTATTAAGTAATTTTTTGACCACTTATATCCCTTTTGACAACCCCAAAATCCCCTAAAGGGAAGGGGTGCAATTAAAAAAATTATGAATTTCTGAAGGGTTTAGCAATCCCATAACCCTGTACCAAAGCAGAGGGGGTGCTAGATCAAAACTGAATTTCTGGGTTTATGCTTGGCAGAAAAGTGTCTTCCAGGTGAAATAATTGATTTGAAGGCACACTCTCTACTGAGAGTGAGGGACGGACTCCAAATTGCGAGATTGTTCACTGCATATTGGTAAAGGAAAAGGATTCAATATAGTGAAAACATTATTTCTGTAAATAATGGTTGTGCGAGTACATGGCTAGATGAAGAGCGCTGCACATGTCTATTGTGTTTGCAAATAGAAAAAGCATTACACTTCATTGAAAGTCAGACCATTCACAATCTATAATATAAAGTAAAATTGTCCTCTCATGTTTCAGGGTGCTGCATAATTCTGTATATTAAGAATATTTTTGTGAGTGACCCAAGTATATGAAGTATTCTATAGACCTGTGTGTCTCTTTATATGTAATCAGGGTGGAAAAGAAACCAAGAAGGAAACCCGTAGGTGTATTTGGGTTAAAATGCCTGTGATCTTTTGTTATCCTAAACCAACAGGTGTTTTCAATTTGTTTGAAAAGTGAATTGTCAGGAAGGAAAAGCATTTGGGCCACGTAGTGAGGTGGCGCGTATAGTGATCATTTTTGTGTGATATTGATTTCGTCTGCTAAATAATGAATATATATGCTTTCTGCACACCGGCTTGATCCTTGGCTTCTCTATTGCAAATGGGTGAGGGATAAGATTGGTGATAAACTGGTCAAAGCAGTGTTAGTGAAGAACCCAAGCATATTTAGATATTGGTGTGGTGCTTTTGGTTGGAGGGACAAACTCTCTGCATTAATTGTTGTCCCTTAAATATCTCCTATAGGAGGTCTGCACCACATCAAGCATGCAAGTACAATTAAATTAAAGAGGAGAAGAGAGAGAGAGTACCACAACAGGTGCATCACAAGCAGAAGCCATCACCAACATTTGCCAGAAAGGATATGAGATTATCATACCAAGTAATCAATCATCTGAAAACGGGATTGCAGACCGCAAGGAGCAATGCAGCGGCCATCTTGGAAATCACAGCATATGTTATGTCTTGCAAGATCAGTACAACATGACGGCCACAGTGGAATGGACCTGTAAATGCACATATCTTGTGAAAAATGAGAAGGCATCACAGTGACTTTCTTGAAAAGTGTAATACATGAAACCAATGAGAATGTATAGGAAATGCAAAAAGACTTAGAGAAATTGTGGTAGCCATCTTAAAGGAATTAAACAATGTAGGTTGGCAAGACACCCATTTTTTAAATGAAAGCAACATGGTGTGGTAGCAGCCTAGGTACTAATAAAGCACACACAGCTTATGAAACAATCAAACAATTACAGAAAAGATAGCAGACCCTGAAACCAAGGAGTCTATAGGCACTCTGCAGACCACCTTTGCTTGACATGCTTGAAATGTAAGCATTATGGCCCAAAAGGAATGACTATGGAGTAAATCCCCAAAGAAATAAAGACTATGAACGGTACATGCTCAACACAACCTTCTAACTTCTAGAGGAAATCTCTACACCTGAAATGATCTGGCATCTAATGACTGCGGACTTCTTCGGGCCAATGACGTCTGGTAAATATTTGCTGGTAGCGATGAACAATTACGCAAGATTTCCATTGTGTGGAACAGTCATCCCACTACTAGGTGAAGTCTTATCATGGTATGGAATCCCCAAGGTCATGAACATGAACATTGGCACTCTATTCAATGGTGTGACTTTAAACAATACACAAAAGACATGGTAATAACCCACAGAACAATTATGCCTCTCTGACCTAAAGCAAATGAGATGGTGATGTGCATCATCTACCCTATTAAAAGGACAGTTGAAAGGTCACTGTATCAAGCACTGTGTAGCATGCTGAGTGAATACTGGAATTCGTACTACAGGTTAATGCAGAAGTGACCATTGGATCTTGTGCTGGGACACCAGCCAAGAACAGGACTAGCCTAAGATCATCACTTACACCTCATGATCAAGATAACACATGAATGTGAGACCAAGAGGTCAAGGAAAATATGATGGAATATATTAATCAGTGGAGAGGAGCAACGCTTCAGAGTTTCAATTACAGAGACCAATTAATAGTGGACCAGACATGAATGCCAAACACTCCATTCGCTTTGACTCATCTGATGATCATGGGAGTTAGAGGTAAAATGATCACTGCAGAAGTTCCAGGGCTTACCACCACATGCTAAGCATCACATGTCAATAAAGAACACAATTGAGGAGAAAATGTGAAATAAGAGCAGAAACAACAAGAGGAAAAACACACCATATATAGTGACACACACCCCATTGATTCAACAACTGGATGTGCATTAGCACTGTGACTGCTATACAGATTGTAAGAGGTGTGGTGCATTGTGCAAGATAGTAAAAAGAGGCCTTCTTCAGTCAAGGAACATCACTTCCTTTGGTCAAGAACAGAGAGGGAGATGTGTGTGGAGGGGATATTATTAATACATATGGCAGGTAGTGAGATAGTTGTGTGTGTGTACAAGTTTCACATAATGACGGCAAGGTAAGGCATCTTAAATAGCAAGTTTCTGCCACAAATGTTGGCTGTGTTGCGCCTTACTCTGGAAAATATGTTAGTGGGAGTAATTGTATTGTATTGTACTTGTGATTTGAATAGCGCCAATGTGACCATTATTATAGTGTCAATGCAGTGTTAGTGGAAACGCTCTCGGATGACCGAAGTCCAGAGTGTTGAAGGTACTGGGGCACGATTATGATGTGTGTGTGCATTTGGCCAAAAAAGGCTTAGAAGGGCTGATCAGGCTGCGGTACAAAAGCAACCCATGTAGGCAGGTATGTCGATGGATGCCGAGAACAATGGAGGTGGTGTCAGTGCTAGTGACTCGCTATGTGGTCAGCGTGCCCAAAATGTATTGTAGGTCTGTGTCGCATTCTGCTGTCTAGAGGTCTTGAGGCGTACTCGGGTGGAGAATTTATGTGAACAGCACAACCACATTTGTGTTGTAGTCCTTGCTGTATATTGATTTGTGTGGTTAGCCATGCCTGCAGCCAGTGGTGTTGACGAGTTCAGGTCAGAAGCATCTATTACGTGTGTGCCAGTATGGAGTCTTTGTCTTCAGGATGGGATGTATGCTGCGGTGAGTCAATCATAATTGTGGATCCATGGTTGAGAAAGCAGTGATGGGTGTATTGGGTGCAGTGTAGGTTGTGATAGCAAATGGAGAGAGTAGAAGTCTGTGTTTAATATGTTAGACCTTGTGGGCCATGGGGAATGAGTGTAGTGTAACAATGAAAACGATTGGTAGTGAGGAGTTTTTAAGTGAGGATCAAAGTGGAAAGGATGACTGTGGTCTGGATTCAGACACTTCCTTATGTGTTGTGGTAGAGTCCTTCATTGCTTTAAAAGGTTGTTGTCCCATTTAGAGCATCATAGGAGAGGAGCTGGGCATCATGGAGGGGTACTTCCTGATGACTGCATGCAGCAATTAATGAGATGTTGATGTATTGGTTATAACACCTGTTCTTATTATGTTTTGATGTATTGATTGATTTACCTATTCAAGTAAGTGGTTCAGGAGGGAAAGTTGATGAATTACTACTTACATGAGTACTTCGGCTTGTGTTTTCCTAAGCCAGATGTAAAGAAGATCAGTTTCCAATTGTAGAGTGTTTTTGTCTGCCAATCTACACACCTTGTCCCTATATGAGGTGTGGCACAAGGATTGGGTAATTTATTATTGTGCTAATCAAGCTTTGTTACTGTTCCTCAAGTTAATTTAGTTGAAGAGCCATGTCTTGAGCTGCTTACTGAATGTAGCAAGATTCTATTCCATGCATAGATACTTAGGATGGAAGTGCCAGAGGTTTGTCAGCAAGTAGGGTGAATAACAGTCATCCTTATCGTATCTTGTTGAACTTAGTAACTATGATTAAAGCAGCTTTACTGGACCTTAGACTCACAACCTGTGTATATTGATTGAATGTCTTTATGAAGAAAAATGGTTCCTTTCCATAGTAAGCATGGTGGGGGATGCACAGGGTTTTGAAATGTGTACTTGCTGGTGAACCAGTGGAGTATGCGAAGTGCTAGGAAAAGGTATTCAAGACTTTCCAACCTCAGGAGTTGTCTGGCAACTGCATTGCTGCATTTTGGACTTTTTGTAGTTTTTCCATGAGGTACTGCAGGAGTCTGATATATGGACAGTTGGTATAGTCCTGTTGATAGCACTAGTGATATCATAGGCATGGTCCTGTGACTAAAGGATAAATAAGATATGATGTGTTGTCGTTTGCAGACATGATAAGAATAGTTTTTGGCAAGGCTTCTCACATGCAGTTCGAGCCTGAGGCTACTGTCCATTGTTCCAAAGTTCCTTAACATGGAGGATGGTACTGGGCGTTCATCCATCTCATCAGGACAAGGGATTGAGGCGGTGTTTGAAAGAGCAAAACAAAAGCGGTAATGGCTGGAAGGTTTAGAATTAATTTTAAACATCAGCAATTGGTCTGGGTAACCGAAGCCTGCCAAGCAATTACAGTGGCAAGACCATATCAAAGCAGGCTTCTTCCCACCCCAGAATGGGCAGTTTGTTTGTCTGTTTATTTTATTTGATACAGCACAGCCAAAACCCTTGCTAGGTGGGCACAAGCATTACAAGTATACTTATAGCTTAGTTACAATGATACATGACATTGCATATTACAGTGAAGATTGTAGATCATACATGCATGGTAGGCAAGGCGATCAGGGGCCGCCTAACTACAGTGAGGTTAGTGGTTGCATACATTTATAATAACATTAGAGAGAGTCATCAAAACATGTATACAAACATTAGATAGAGATAAAGGTGGCAGGTGCAGTGTAAACGGTGTCCTAGTATTTATAGATTGGCATGAGGAGGGAGTCCAGGTAGCGAGGAAAGACAATTATGGAAAGATGTGGGAGTCATTCGTGGGGATCCATGTTAGGGTTTATCGTCTAAAGCTCCAGTATGGTTGTTCAGTTGTAAGATCATGGGGGAGAGTATTCCAAGTTTGAGCAGCTATGACTGGGAAGCTGGATCCGCCCGCTGTGGATCGTTTATATCTGGGGACTACGAGGGTGTTAATGTTGGCAGATCTCATGGGGTGGGCAGTAATTCTCCTATTAATTCAGACAGATAAGGTGGACTATGTTGTTTAGGCATTTTGATGTGAGAGAGAGTGTTTTAAGGAGGATTCTATCGTTAATCTTGAGGCAATGGACATTTCTTCTGTATCTGGAGATGTGTTCTCTGTTAGGGATGTTTAAGGCAGCTGTAAGAGCATTGTTTTGCAGTCTTTGGGCCTCATTCCGAGTATGGCGGTAAGGGATAGCGGCCACCGCTAACGAGACCAGTGGCGGTATTCCCTTACCGCCATACTCCGAGTTCCCTTTGCGCCCTCACCCTTAACGCCTGCTTTGAGCAGGTGTTAAAGTCGAGGGCGCAAAGGGGCCTCCAAGCCAATAACGGTGACCGTAATGAACGGTCACCGTTATTTGCATCTTCCCCATTCCCATTGAGCCCTATGGGGGCTCATTTGGGAATGGGGAAGAGCCTTGGTGAATGGGGAATTACCGCCCCGCCAACCTTGGAATGGGGCGGTAATTCCGCCATCCACCAAGGCGCTGCCGGTCCGGGTACGGCGTCAACCAAGGCGTTAATAGCGCCATTGGTTAGCGCCGTACTCGGAATGAGGCCCTTTGAATTTTGTCAGTGATATATTTGTTAGATCCTGCGTATAGGGCATTGCAGTAATCCAATTTAGATAATATAAGTGCATTGGCCAGTGCAATGCAGCTCGTTTCAGAGAGAAACGGTCTACATGCTCAGATCAGCTTACAAGTGTAAGCTGTTGAAGATGCTAGTGAGTTGACTTGATTCTTAAGGGTAAAAGCCGAGTCAAGGTAGAAGCCTACGGTTTTGACTACAGGCATCACTTTGATAATGTTATTATCAATGTTGAAAGATGCATAAGTAGGGTTACGTTTTTTCATAGCTGTCTCTGAGCCTAGGATCAGTAGCTCTGTTTTGTCGTCGTTCAGACAGAGACCATGGGATGCCATCCATGCCTGAATGAGGAGGTATACCTTGTTTACTAAGGCTGAGTCCTCCAGAAAGTGACCCGAAAGGGGATTGAGGATCTGGGTGTCATCTGCATAGTTAGTGTAGGTGACACCCAGTTTGTCCAACTTGTCGAACAAAAGCTTAGTAAAGATGTTATAAAAGGTAGGAGACACACATGATCCCTGTGGTGCGCCACAGGAGACTTGTATGGGATCAGCAGCTGCTGACGGGGAGAAGACTCTCATTGTCCAGTTGACTAGGAAGGACTGGATCCAGGTTATGGCATCACTTGAAAAATAGGCAGCAGACTTGAGGTGGTTGCATAAGACTGCATGATCCACCAGGTCAAAGGCTGCAGATAGGTCAAGGAGGATTAGTAAAGCTCATTTCCCATTGTCCTTCAACGTGTCAATTTGAGTCTTAAGGTCTACTAAGGCTGTTTCTGTGCCGTGGAGGGGGCGGAAGCCAGACTGACATGATCCTAGTAGGTGGTTGGCTTCTAGGTAGACCTGTATTTGTAGGTATGCTACTCTATTGATCATTTTAAGTAGAAAGGGGACCATAGTGATAGGTCTGTAATTAGTTGGGATGGATGGGTCTAGGGCTTGTTTTTAAGCAGTGGGAGTACCCACGATTCTTTAAGGTTGTTGGGGACTAGATTCTGCTTGAATGATGCATTAATGAGCTTGGAAATGAAGGGAGCTAGGTCTCTAGCTGCACCCTTTATAATTTGGGCTGGGCAATTGTCTCCTTTGCCATTTGATGGTTTTATTGCGAGTATGACTTTTTCTGTCTCAATAATGGACATTTTCTTAAAGCTAAAGGGTGAGGTGAGCCTGTCTGGTGAGATTAAGGGGTGAGATGTCTGCTCCGGGGTGACCAGTGACACTTTCCTATTGGCTATTTTAGTTTGGTGTGAAGATATTTTATTTGAAAGCGCGTTTTGTATGCTAGTGCACCAGGGTTTGTCCTTAGGAGTGTTGTCAACCTGTGGTATAGATGCTTCCATTTCCCGGAGGATGGAGAAAAATTCCTTGATGTCTGACTTTGCCTTGGATATTCTGTTGTTAAAGTTATTTTTTTTTGGAATTGATTATTTCACTCTTATAGAGTTTGGATAGGTTGGTAAATTTGGCCTTGTTCTTGTCGGTGGGCGAGTGACTCCAAATTAACTGGAGATTTCTTTTGTGTAGTCTATGTTCTTTGAGTTGGGGTGTGAACCAAGCATTGATGTGGGATTTCTGTCTACCTTTCCGAAGTTTGACTGGTGCCATGGCATCCAGAACCTTGGTCATGGCCTCGTTGAAGACCTTTACTAGAGTAGTTGGGTCTAGGTTGCTGCAATGTCTTTTTTACTTCTGGTTGGGCGAGGCGGTGCCATAGTTATAGTGTTATGGCGGGTGAGGTTTAACGTGGCAGTGAAGGTTACTAGAGAGTGGTCGGTCCGGGATTGCGGAATAGTATAAGTAATGTTAATGTTGCAATTCAGGTCGGCAACCCAGTCTAGGATTCTTCCTTTAGTGAGGGTAGGAGCAGAGACTCTTTGTGTTAGTCCGTGACCCTTCAGGAGGGCAGCAACTGATTATGATATGATATGATATTTTATTTCAATTGCGCTCGTACACAAGTGTTTCAGAGCGCGGCAAGGCAAGGGAGGGGAACAGGGGAAAACAAAACAGTGATCTTACTAGGCCCAGTGACATTGAGAACGCGCAAGTGCATGGGAGATGGGGAGGGGGAAAGTGCATGGAAAGGGGGAGAAGTGGAAATTGCGAAGCAGAGGAGAAACAGATAAATAACAATAAATAAATAACAAGGCAACAAATAGTTTTAGTGCAGCCAGCAATTTGCAAGTGCTAGGTTTAAGGCAGTAGACAGGATAGGTCTGATAAATGCAGGAAGAAAAAGGGAGGGCTGTATGGGTACAGATACAGACCCCAGTGCAAGGGGTGGCCCGGAGGCAGTGCGGAGGGTGGCAGAGTGAGCATGTACCTGGCCCAGAGGACAGAGGGTGGCCAGGTGCACGGTGCCAAGAGAGAACAGATCAGCAGAGGAGAAGGGGAGCAAAGGCAGAAGAAAAGAGGAAGGTCTTGAGGTGCTTCCAGAACCGGAGATGGTTCTCCTCAAGTTTTAGAGTGGCAGGGAGGCTGTTCCAGAGGGAGGCCCCAGCCGATTGGACATGTTTGTCACCAATGTCATGTAATCCTAGATTGAAATCTCCCAAAATCAGGATTTGTGCTTGGTCCTAGGTATTGTTAGTTAGGAGACAAGTTATGTCGTCCTCGAAAGAGCCTAGTGGTCCTAGGGGTCTATATACCAGGTGGATAGTGAGTGTGTGAAGTGTGGTTATTGGAAAGAGGGAGTTTAGCTGTAAGTATCTCGCAGGATTGGCAGGATGGAGGTGAAGCTAATCTAATGGGAAGGTTTATTTTGGAGATGATGGCTAGTCCGCCACCTCTGGCATTAGGTCTATCTGCTCTCAGTATCTAGCACTAACATATGCATAGGCTATGTATCATGAGACATTCTACATTAGTAGTGCAGTATAGATAAAAGCATCTTGAGCATCTTAATCTGGAACGTTATGGCAGAGCATATAGCAGAACAAACAGTACAGATAATGCTTGGACGTGGACGTAGTACCTCAATCTTGGTTACGCGAAAGGCGTGGGCAAAGTACTTCACAGCCATACAGAGTCAGTAAGTGTGCCGGTATTCATGGGGTGGAACTGTGTGGGGGGCTACAAGTGGGCGAAGCGAGTAGCCGGGGGGTCACTACAAGCATTCAAGCCACTTAGGCGAGTGTTCACGGTGGTACAATGGGGGATTTGAGTTACCTTAACTGCGAGTTGAGGTGCAGCTGGGATCGGTCCACTGGAGTTGAGGCTGTTCGAGCAGGGGGACAGTCCAGCTTGAACTGCTCAGTCACATCCCTTCTTTAAGAGACCACAAGCAACCCCACACATGTTTCGGCCTCATTGGTCATCATCAGTTAGGTGTAGTTTGGGTCGAAGGGCCCAGCAGTCTTCTGACCCACATATTGGCATACCGGCCCCACTCGGGGTGACACAGCAAAACAACAGAGGTGATGGCAGTTTAGAATTAATCTTAATCCTCTGGCAATTGCTCTATGCAACCCTCCAGGCCATCGTTCTTCAGACTTTCAAGACATTGCAGAATGGGGAAAGACCATATGCAAATCAGGCTCAGTCCAACCCAAAAAGGGGCAGTCCAGCTAGAACTGCTATGTCATATCCCTTCTACAATAGTCCACCCAGAAACGTTTCAGCCTCATTCGGCTTCATCAATGATATGTAACTTGGGACTCTAAGCCCATTAGGCTAGGATCTTGGCATACCCTTAATGCTTGGAGTAACAAAGCAAAACAAAAGAGGTGATGGCTGGAATATTTAGAATGTCTTAGACCTCTGACAATTGCGCTGGGTAACCCTCCAGACCATTGTTCTTCAGCTTGAGAAGCAATTAGAGAAAGGGAAAATACAGAATGTAAAGCAGGCTTTGTTCCACACCAAAAGTGTCAGTCCAGACTCGAACTGCTAGGTCACGTCACTTCTGCACAAGACCACAAACAACCACAGACATGTTTCAGTCACATTGAGTATCATCAGTGAGGTGTAGCTTGGGTCTCTAGACCCAGCAGGCCCTGGACCCACTATGGTCATACCCATCCCACTCAGGATGACAAAGCAAAGCAAATGAGGTGATTGAAAAGCGTCTCATTGCTAAGCATGAGTTTTGTTTCTATAGGATTAAGCTTAAGTGTGTTTGTCATCCATGCGTCCACCTGCGCATGGCGTGTTTTTGGTTTGGCAAATTTGTTGAAAGATTGCTCTTCAGTTTGTAAATTAGCAGGTACGTATAGAGGAAGAGACACTGTTGATCCTTGGGGTACACCATCGGTCAGATGGCGTGGCTCAAATCTGTGGGAGTACATGATCTTGGTTTTGGTTCTAACTGTGAGGAATGTTGGGATCCAGTGAAGTTCAGCTCCTTTTAGTCCAATGGCACCCAGATTACTTAGAAGCATCTCATGGCTGATGGTGTTGAAATCTGCAGAAATTTTGGGTAGAATTAATGTGTTCTCAGAATTTTCATCTATATTGTTATTTAGTGTGTTCGAAATTGAACGCAAAATTCAATCAGCATCCCTCGTCGCTCATCAGTCTAATGCCATATTATGCCACAAGAAGAAGGTTGTTGCTCTCACTGAAATCCTGGAGTGACTGTATATGAGGTTTTCAACTATTTCTTCAATGAACCGAGTGTGTGAGGTTAGGCGGTAGGCTGCATGGTCATTTGGGTCAGCTGTGGGCTTTTTGAGGAGTGGTCTTACATAAGCTTATTTGAGAAGGAATGCGATACTGCCAGCAAGAAGGATAGGAAACAGGCATCAGTTGTTTCATGATGCTTTTGTATTAATTGGGGGGTAGGGATCTTCAAGAAATCAGACTGCGTTGCAACAGTCAGAGGGAGCACATAGGTCCTGTACAGAGAAGAGGCAGAATGATGTTAGTAAGGGGCTGGTTGGTGCTGGAGGTGATGTTTCCTTAGCAGGGTATGGTGATGCTGATTCTTTACTATCCAGGTGTTCACGGATTCAGATGATTTTTTGGCTGAACAGCTCAGCAATCTGGTTGCAGAGTTAGTGAGTCAGCATTTGGCGTGTGGGTTATTGATTATTTATATGATCTAAAGCATTACCTTTTGGCTATGTCGTGCCAATTTTATGCTTAGGGAATAGTGCACTTTCTTGGCTTTGATGATTTCTGTCATGTTGAAATCCAGCTGTTGATGGGAGGCAGCATTGTCTGTGCCAATGTTGTTAAAGACTGGAGAGGGGTATCTGTACTTCTGCCCTCTTTGTGGTATGGGCAGAGGCACAAAGCACCCCAGCCAAGGTTCTCTATATGGTAGCTTGGACGAGAAACCAAGGGTTAAGCTCTCAGGAGGTGGTGCGGGCTGGTTCCAAAGTGCAGTGAATCCCCAAGCACTCACAAAGGAATGTCCACACACTATGTTAGGTGATAACACAGCTTCTTTATATAAAATAAGGTTCAGTAAAATATTTTCAATTAAATAATAACACTTTGTATGTTGGCAGTGCTATTCTTATAATGGCAAATATATATAGACTCTATGTGGTGCCACACAAGACTTAGCATCATTAATAATGCACCAACTGCTGACAGCTTTTAAAAAGCATGTGAATTACTAAGCAATGGGTGACTGCATAGATTAAGACAGAAATGCAGATTAGTTTCAGAACATAGGCAGTACACTTTCTTTCGACTTAAATAGTGATATTGTGTGAGGATCCCCACTCCTGGGCAACCTGTAAAGTCAAGGTCTTGTCAATTACAGCCAAGTCCAAATAAGTTCAATAATGCTCTGCTTTATTTATATAGGTTCCACCACACCACAGTACCTGAGATGCCACGGGAGAACAGGATCCACAAGGAATCTGGGACGCCTGGATGATTCCTGAAGACGGAATACACTCTTCCTCATCACAGTAGCTTTGGCAGGCGAAGTAGTGGAGTTTCTTGCTTTGTGCTCTTTGGAGTTTGGTGGTGGGAAACCCATTGGCAGACCTCCCTCTGCACATGGCGAACTGGGATCTACTTCATCAGGAAAAAGTGGTCAGCTGTCGTGGGACAGATGCCCCTTGAAGGATTCTCCAGAGATTTGGAACTTTCACATCTCCAGGTGTCAAGCAGCACTATGCCAGTGCACCCTCTCTTCTCGGTGATAGACAACAATCTGGCTTCTAGTGCTCCCTTCCGTACCCTGGGTGACACAACTGGACCTCTTTGACTCAAGATGTCCAAGCACTCCTCTTATGGACTCACAAAGACCCCTTCACCGGATGGCAGGCACACAGGACTGGCTTCTAGGGTACTTCTGACTAATAGCAGGTGCACAATGGGCCCTCTTAGCTCAGGAAGAGATCTCTTAACCAGGTCCTCTCTTGGATTCTTTCGGGAAGGGGGCAGCCCGTCCCACCTCGTAAGAGCTTTAGAGTGAGGCGAGATGAATTCCTAGCACTATGATGGGCCAGGGGGGAAGGGAAGGGTGAAAGGACCACCACCCAATATAATGGACCCCACTTCAATATAATCAAATGAAATAAATCCACATAGTGTAGCGCAGGTACAAGCAACATTGCTTTTTTGTATAGATATCAGTAATCATAGGTAAAAGGTAAGGCTTGCGCGGCAAATGCGGCATTACATGCACAAGTCCCAAATTGTGAGACAAGTGAAAATTCCAGTCATGCCCGAGCTCCCATGAGGACAACTTATACCCCCAACCGCCACAATGCTTATTCATTGTTCTAACAGTGTTGCAAAGATGTGTTTTTTACTCAAGAGGAATGTGCCCGAGAATTCCACAATCACAGACCGGCGCCTGGTGTGCATGTTATCTCACACTGGCCAAAGCATGACCTGGCCCATCCACAGGAGTTATAGCCCATATAACTGATTAAACCTTAAGATCCCTGAATACCAATGCACCAGGTTCCCTTTGACCACCAACCCCAAAGTAACAAGTCCAGTAATGTTCAACGAGTACGGACATGGCACATCGTTCAGTGACAATCGTATGATGTGTATTGCAAGGTGGTGGGAGAGATACATTATAGTTCAAAACGAGGGTAGATACCTTGGAGCCGGATGGCGTGGAAGGGAGTTGAGTGAAATGTGTGTGAAGGTTAGAGTGCCCCAGAACCTCCTTTGTGCCCGTCTTAAGGTCTGCCAGGTGCACCATATAGTGATAAAGTGTCCAGCTTGTCATATCCTGACAGCCACTACGTTACCATGTGTGGTTTTGTATTTAGGCAACAAGGCCAAAGAGTCTTTCTTTAAAACGCCATCCTCTGCATCAATTCCTTTGTGCCATAACAAGCCATCATTGGCCTGTGCCCGCATGAGGTAGGGATGGCTCCCGCCTTCCTAAAGAGCGACCTTCACCTAGACCTACAAAATATAACCAGTTGTACTCCCTTCTGACAACAACGTTAGGACACAATCATTTGACTTTCCCACGTCCAGTTTGAAGGCTTTCTCAGATCCTCGAAAACCATTTTTAAATGCAAGGCTGGATAATATGATAGCATTTCTTAAAAACTGCAACACCTGCCTCAAAAACATAACAAAATGCAATAAAAATATGAGCGTAAATTGAGTTTCAGCATCTGCCCCATCTCCACATTTAGTGCAGGTGTGCTACTTCTCATTGTAGTGTAGCGCTGTACGAACCTCTATACCTCATCTATAATTTTGAAACACTTGTATATATTTCTAAAGAGGCCCCATAGAAAGCATGTGTACATCCTGTTTATTGTTGTTGAAAAGTTTCAGGCTGTGGGTTTCCCTAAACCCTACATGGGCTACATTGTAAAAACAATGCAAGCCAATTTGTAGCTCACTTATTTTGAAATGCTTCCTCATAGTGTTCACTCTATTATAAAGTAGATGTTTCTTTATACTGTAATAATGAGGCATTCTATACTTCTCCTGTCCCCTGCCAGGCCCTCTGCATGGCCCTTGCCTCTCATTTCATCTCCAAAACCCAGGACATCCTGTCTACCCTCTCATCCTCTCCGCCTCTTCCCTCCCCTCTCTCTCTGCTATGTCCGCCCCCCCTGCAGCCACCTCTCCTCCCTCTTTCTCTTCTTTTCCTCTGTAGTCCCCTGACGAGATTTCCAGACAAGTCCTATCTATGAAAGTCTCGTCAAAACAGGTTCTTCCCTGTTCAGCCAAAACCATCAAGGACCATATTAACACACTCCCTCCTGCCCTGCCCGACTTCTGCAACCATTCCTTCTTCACCACTGGAGCTTTCCCCTCCCCTATAAAGCACTCTCTTGTGCACCCTCTTCTAAAAAAAACACTGCCAACCCCTCCTGCCCAGCTAACTATCATCTGATCTCTATCACTCCCTTCCTGGGTGAACTCTTGGAAAAGCTGGCCATTTCCCAACTTAATCTTCACCTGGACTCTGTTGGTTGTCTCCATGACCATCACTCTGGCTTCAGAGCAGCCAGAAGCATGGAAACTGCTCTTCTGAACATTCGTGACGACCTTCTCTCCAACCTTAATTCTAATCTCCCCTCTGTCCTCATCCTACTTGATCTCGCTTCTGCCTTTGATACGGTCAACCATGCCATCCTGCTCAAGCACCTCCATGATAATCTGGGTATCACTAATCAGGCCCTGGACTGGCTGACCTCCTTCCTCTCCAACCGACCCTCCCTGGTCCAACTTGGCTCCTTCCTTTCCTCTATCTCACTCTACAATTGTGGTGTTCCCCAGGGGTCTAACTTCTCTCCCTGGCGTATCAACCAATAACTGGCACCCCTTGCCCACCACATTGCTGCTCTCTGCTCCAATTTTCAGTGCTATTTGGATGACACTCAGCTCGCTTTCGGGCTCCCCTGAGCCACCTCTTCTCCCTCTCTTATCTTTGACTGTCTGTCTGCAATCCAGGAGTGGTGTGCCGCCAACAACCTCTGCCTTAATGACAGTAAGATAGAGATCCTGCTCGTTGGCACTCCTGCACCTTCCTTTCCTGTCACTCTCTGGTCGGCCTCTCTTGGCCCTCTCCCTGCGCCCACCTGTGAGGCTAAGAACCTCGGGGTCATCTCCGACTCCACACTTTCCTTTTCTGCACACATCTCTGATGTCTCTAAGATGTCAAACTACCAACTGCACCTCCTCAGAGGTATTCTTCCTTTCCTCTCCTTCCCCCAGAAGCTCACTGTCTCTAGAGCTCTGATCCTCTCTATGCCAGACAACTGCAACAGCCTCTTCCTAAATCTGCCTGCTACTCACAACGCCTTCTGCAACTCATCCAGAACAGGACTGCGAGACTTGTCCCTGGCATCAAGCCCAGGGATTGTATCTCTCCAGCCATGAAATCTCTTCACTGACTCTCTATGAGTGCAAGGATTAAATTCAAGACCCTTTGCATTGTCCACAAGGCCTTCTGGGGCCTGGGTCTGCTATACCTTCAACTCTCCTTTCGGAAATACATTCATACTGAAGCTCTTCACTCCTCAACCTCAAACTCTCTCAGGGTCAGTTGTTTCTCCAAGCAACGGGTTGGGGGTAGATCTCTTTCTTCGGCTGGTGCCTCCCTCTGGAACAGCCTCCCTGTCTCTCTGAAACTTGAGGAGAAACATCTTTGGTTCCGGAAGCACCTCAAGACCTTCCTCTTTGCTTCTGCCTTCTCTCGCCATCTCCCCTGCTGATCTGTCTGTTTCGGCACCAGGCACCTGGCTACTCTCTGATTTTGGGCCCAGATCCCTGCCCACCTATCTGCACACCCACACTGGCTATCCTTGCAGTTAGGTCTGTATCTGCAACCCTACAGTCCCTTTTCTGTACTTATTAGACACACGTTGCCTGTACCTTTTTCTTACACTTGCCACTTGCTGGCCGCACAAACTGTTGTTGTTGATCACATGTTCAGCACATTTCCACCACTCCCCTGCCCCTTGGACTTCCCCTCTCCGTCCACCCTGCACTTGCATATTCTTAATGTCCCTGGGCCTAGTAAAATAGCTGTTTTGTTCCTCTCTTGTACTCCCATGCCTCGTTGCGCCCTGAAACACTTGTGTATGGGCACGATATAAATTAGATATCATATTATGGCATATCATTCCAGCCATGGGCAGAGAGCTCTGACAGGTATTATAGGCCACCTCCAGGTTATGGGTGTGAAGTGAAGCTGAAGGCACATAAACATAACAAGGGTCTGGGAAGATAACGTCTGTTAATGTCCTCGTCATCAGAGCTGTAATGCCAATATAATTTGGATTAAACACAAAAATAGATTAAAAGCAAAAGAAAACTGAGAAGCTTTCAGTGACCATTGCCCTGGTGGAACGCTGGCTCAGGTAGACACTGAACAATGAGGGGTAAAGTTGGGAGTGACACATCAAGCTTTGTAACAGTGATTAAGACCCTCTACAGACCCTTTGTGCACAATGGCCCGCCAATATTCCAGTAGTTTAATATATTGGAGGGCAAACACCCACATAGGTCAAAACATCTTTTTTTAATGCATATTTTGATAAGGTTTTCAAATGGACATTCTATTACAAAGAAAATGCACTTCTCTGAGACATGGGATGGGTTGCTGCTTTTTTGACCGATGGTACATGCACACCTCTGGTGCAGTCTGTTATGAGGTCTTGAACTTTAATTGAAGATAAGAGGTATATTTTAATTAAAAACATCTCGTTAGCTACCTCTTTCCACATGGCAACGCTCTCGTTCTACTACATCCATTTTGACACTTTTGTCGCCTACTTCTGGTACTTGTTATTGTCCTCTTTAATCGTCATTGCGGGCAGTGGAGACTGGACTGTGGTGATTTATTATGAGTTTCCGAAGCATTCAGCATAACAGGATAACCCAGCATGCTTTTTCAGCCCCATTCATCAGGTGAAAGCCGGGCAAATAAAGGAAGCTGCACCTACTCCTCAAGACACCACAGGTATGCTTGATAGACGTGCAGTTCCTCACGTCGGCCATACTTTACCTGACCTCAGTCGCGTTATGTGGATTGGCAGTGAGTGCCAGTAACTAGTATCTGAGTGGATAGGCACTATCCCCCGTAGAAAAACACTGGGACATTGTGTCAGTGAATGACACAACAATGTGTCACAGTCAACGCGCTTTAATGCTCCACTTCCCCAAACAATCATCCATGCCCCTGCGTAGACATCTTATAAATACTGGAAGAGAACTGATGCATTGTAGGTAGGAATCATGGGTTGGCCAGGGGTTAATTCGTGGAACAGTGTGTAATTGACAAGTTAGCTTCACCAGAGGCTGAATTGCAATGCCTAATTTGAATGCTGACTCCAATTGCAGCTAAATGCCGTTTAGTAGCTCCATTAGTGTCTTTGTGTCCAACTATGGTACTAGCCCTCGTCCTGAAGATATGATCCTTTCTCCAGCAGCTAGACGTCACTAGTAGGGAACACGTGGAGACATGTTAAAATAAGAACCCACTTAAAATGTGGCGCAGACAATAGTGGAACCAATAATTAAAAAGTTAACCGATATCACATCGATTGTATAGTTAAAGTTAAAAACATTTGTATTGTAATTGTTGTGCATGTATGTAATTGTATTTTATTGTCTGTTTGTAATTCGTTATGTTATGTTACTTTGCATTTATATAGCGCCTTACGTACCATTGGTATGGTCTCAAGGCGCTGGTAGGTTGAAAGCCCTCGGGAGCCGAAGTTCAAGTCAGTAGACAGAATAGAGAGAGTCAAAGGGTCGTGCGAGCACCAGATATGTGTGCAGCTCATGTGGCATTCGTGTGATAGCTGCTTTTTAGCGGTAGGCGTGGTGGTTGAGAGATCAGGAGTATGTGTTCGTTCTGGCAGGTTTTTATCCAGACCGATTCTGGCTGCGTTAGGCCTGAGGAGAACGCCTGGCTGGGGGGTGTGTAACCAGCAGTGTTTAGTTAGAGTGATGGGGAGTTTGAGGCAGACGATGGTATGAGAACAGCTATACCGAATGGTGTCATAGTGACGCTGTGTTCTAGTTGAGTGGTGGTGTAAGAAGAGAGTAAGCGTGGAGATGTGATATGGTGGTTTGCATTAGGTGTTTGAGATCGGGCCCACTCCAATAGTTCCATGTACTCCATTTGTCCCATGTACTCCGACTGTTCCATGCATTACAACAGTTTCAAGCACTCAAAACTGTTACGTTCCATGCACTCCAAGCATTTTATGCACTTCAACCATTTTATGCAATGCTTCTTTCATTCGTTCTACTCAGGTTATCATTTCTCCATGCATCATTCATCCACTACGTCATCTTCACACGCTCCATCCAGTTCGTCGGTTGCACCCACTTCACACGTTCACCCGTTCCATCCGCTTACTTCACCCGTTCCATCTATATACTTCATCCGTTCGCACCACATACTTCATCCATTCCATCCATATACTTCACGCGTTCTATCCACATAATTCACCTTTCCATTCTACATACTTCAGCCTTTCCGTCCACATATTTCATCATTTCTGCCTTGTTCACCTATCCCACCCGGTTCATCATTTCTGCCTTGTTCACCTATCTCACCCGGTTCCTCTGTTCAACCCGGTTCATCCGTTCCACCCGGTTCATCCGTTCCACCCGGTTCATTCGTTCCACTCACATACTACACTTGTTCCAACCCCATACTTCCATACTTCCTTCGTTCTAATTACATTTTTCATTTGATCGATCCACTTCACCCGTTCCATCCACATACTTCAATCGTTCTATGCAATAAATTTGACCCATTTTGTCCACACTCTTCACTCGTTTCCTCCTCATACTTTACCCATCTCATCTATATACATCGCCCGTTCTTCCAGATCCATCCTCCGTTTCTGCCACCCACTACCCGTTTCTTCCCTTTACTATATCAGTTCCTTCCAACCACTTCACCCGTTCATCCACATACATCACCCATTTTCTCCGCGCTCTACACCCGCTCCACACTCAGCATCCACTCCTCGCTCTGCTTTCTACACCTGCTCCGCACTCAACCCCCTATGTTTGTTCGAGACCATCACGCCCTACATCCTCTCAACACCATATGTCTGTTCGACACCACACGCCCGCTCCACTCTATTAACCACTCACATAACGTACATCTGCTCCAGGCACCGATCCGCTCTACACACTCATCCACTATACACACTCATACGCTCTGGACACTCATCCGCTCTACGCGCTTCATCCACTCTACCGACTTTATCCGCTCCACTCACTTCGTTCATTTATCCTGCATTATCGGTTCAGCCCATGTCACTTGTCGTACGCACTCCATCCGTTCCGTGCTCTCCATCCGTCTCATGCACTACACCCATCTAATGTACTCGAATCGTCTATTCTGTACTTTCCATTTATGCCATGCACTCATACATTCCATGCCATCTGTCTGTGTACTCATCAGTCTCCTGTATTCATCTTTCCATCCTCTTCTCTTTATTCATTTCATCCATTTTGTTCCTTTCGTCCATTGCAATCATTACATCCATTTCGTTAATTTCAACCACATTTTTGTTTTCGTACGATTTATTCTTTTTATCCACTTCACTGCTTTTATCTACTTTACTCATTCTATTCTGTTTGTCCTTTTAGTTTACCTTAGCAGTTATTTTGTCGATTTCTTGCTTGGATCTTGATGTTGTATTGTTATTTGTCTTATTGTTATTAAGATCTAGCAGTTTGTTGAGATGCTTTCATTGAGATGCTGTTATTCAGTTTGAGTTGGTTTGAGTATGGGGTCGGTTTTAGGGGAAGAGCCAAGTTTTCAGTAATTTGCGGAAAGACATGAGGTCTTCAGTGAGGCGGATGTGGGGTGGTAGTGCGTTCCACACTGTGGGGGCCAAGGCTGAGAATGATGATCCGCCTAACCTGACTGAGTTTGTTTTAGGTATGACTAGGAGGCCGGCTGAGCTTGATCTTAGAGTACGTGAAGGTGATGGGGTTTTAGTTTGTCTTGAATATATTGAGGTCCAGTTTTATGCAGTGCTCGGTGAGAAATGTATAAGGTTTTAGAGGTCATCCTTCGGGCATCCGGAAGCCAGTGCAGAGTTTTGAGGGCTGGGGAGATGTGGTCTCTCGGGCTGAGCACTAGTAGCAGTTTGGCTGCAGCGATTTGTGCTCTTTGTAGTTTATTTAGTAGGTATGCGTGTACTCCGAGGTAGAGGGGGTTAGCGTAGTCCAGTCTTGATATAACAATTGATTGGACCGCGGAGAGTCTATTGGGAAATGAGAGGTATGAAAAGATGCGCCTAAGAGTTTTAAGGTGGTAGTGGCAGGACTTTGAGACATTGTTGACTTGGCGCGAGAGTGTTAGGTCAGAGTCTAGGGTGCATCCAAGGTTTTTTACTGAATTAGAGGGAGTCGGTGAGTTGCCCATGGCAGATGGCCAGGGTAGTGGGTGTGGAAGAAGTTCGGAGTTGCCACATACCATGATTTCTGTTTTGGAGGGGTTTAGCAAGAGGTGGTTTGTGGTCATCCAGAGCTTTATGTCGAAAAGGCAGGCAGCGAGGTTTGTGGTCATCCAGAGCTTTATGTCGAAAAGGCAGGCAGCGAGGTCAGGTCGGCAGTTGGGTTTTGAGTTCAGGAGTTTTAGAATTAGTTGAGTGCCATCAGCGTAGTTGTAACACAGGATGTTGTGTGAACAAATTATTCATGGGAGGGTGGCCATGTAGAGATTCAACAGGAGGGTTGATAGGCATGCTCCTTGTGGAACTGCTGTGTCGACTGGTCGGGCTTGGGAGGAATATGTGGAGAGTAGCATTATTTGGTACCTATCTTTGAGGAATGAAGCTCTCCATTTGAGAGCGGTTCCACAAATTCCTAGGGAGTGGAGGCGGTCAAGGAGGATTGAGTGATTGATTGTGTCGAAGGCAGCGGATAGGTCAAGAAGGATTAACGTGGCGCATCCCGCTGAGTCTGCCGTGTTTTTAAGGTCATCCAAGATTGAGGTTAGGGTGGTTTCAGTTCCGTATCGGGCTCTGAAACCTGTTTGTGCGGGGTCTAGGAGATTGTTGGCTTCGACAAAGGCATTTAGTTGGGAGTAGGCGGTCCGGTCGATGAGTTTGGCAAGGAACCTGGTGTTTGAGATGGGGCAGTAGATTTTGGGCTCGAGAGCGTCGAGGGAAGGTTTTTTTATTAGAGGTTTAACACGAACCGTTTTGAATGCGTCGGGAAAAGTTCCTGAGGAAAGGGAGTCATTAATGATGGATCTTGCATGTTCTCCTTCGCAGGTAGAAGCGAACATTTCTTTCAGGGTTATGTCTAGGGCAAGGGTCTAGCGGAGAGCTGGATGGTTTGCGGGCAGAGAGAAGTTTGAGAAATTGGTCGAGTGATATTGGACTAAAGGAGTCAAACGTTGGTTGGGTAGTGGTCGCAGGCAGTGGGTTTGCTGGTATGGGGGTGGATTGCCTGGTGGGTGTAAGAGAGGTAGTTTGTTGGTTAGAGCGTTTGTTCTTTCAAGAGCTGTGGTGTAAAAGTGGAGAGAGAGTGAGTCGCACAGTGATTGTGAGGGGGTTGAGACGGTGGTAGTGCATGATGGTTTGGTGAATTCGGTGATGATTTTTTGAAGCTCTTTGCTGGGGTTTTGACAGTTTAGGATTCAGGAGTTGTAATGGGCTTTATTTGATTTTCGGATTTCGGCCATGTACTGATGAAGGTGCTTGGCCAAGGCAGATCTGCTCAGGGGGGTTTTGTCTTTCCGCCATTTGCGTTCTAGGTATTTATACAGTTGTTTAGTGGTCTTAAATTCAGGTGTGAACCATCTAGGGAACAGGCCACGGCGGGCTGATGGTTTGCATGAGGGTGTGAGCCGCATTAGTGAGGTGTTGATCCAGGAGTCAAAGGCATCGGAGGTTAGTTGATTATTGGGTTGGCAGGTAGATCGAGAAGACTGGAGGAGATCCGTCGGCTACGTCAGGAAGGATTATTAGTTTTTTCCAGCATTTGCGTAGATTCTGAGGTTCAGGTTCGGGTACGGGAAGCGGGTCGGGTGAGTGAATGGTGAAAGAAAAAATGAAGTGATCGGACCAGATGATAGGGGTGGGGGTTTTAGATGTATCAGGTTGTGGGAGCTGAAGATGGCATCAAGAGTGTGTCCTTTATAGTGTGTCGGGCCGTTTATGTGGGGTTGGAAGTTAATCGCGTCTAGGCCGTCAACCAGAGAGTGTGTCATAGGGTTGGTGGGGATGTCGAGCCATATGTTGAAATCTCCTAGAAGGGTGAGGTTGGGATGGTTTAGTTGAAGGGTGGCAATAGAGTTGCAGAGGTTGTTTGAGAATTGACTATTGTAGCCAGGGGGTCTGTAGATTATAAGGAAGCTGTGTGAGAACGAAGCGGAAAGGGATAGTTTAACGAGGAGTGATTCACAGAAAGCAATGGAAGGTTCAGTGGGATGAGGAAAGTAGTCGTGGGGGGGAAGGCTTTGTTGGCGATAGGGACGAAGTCGTCAAAGAACCAGGTTTCAGTGATGAAGACCAGGTCTGGTTTGTCAGAGGCGAGGAGGTCAAAGATGCTGTGTCTGTTTTTTGCTACGGATCGGGAATTAAATAGGATGCAGTTCACTTCGGTAGGTGAGGTTGGTGTCAGAGCTGCAGCGATGGGGGGTGGGAGGGGAAGAGGGTGGAAACTGGAGAGGGGTGGGGTGGTTGATGATCGATGGAAAAAGTGGGCGAGCAGAAAAGTTGGCGGGTTTCGGGTGGGAGTGGATGAACGTGTGTGATTGGGTTTGGCATGGGGGTTTGAAGGTGGGGTGTGGGGGGTTAGGGGTTTCAGTTGTGGTCGGTGACAAATCGAGGGAGAGGGGTTTCAGGCAGTGTGAGGTGTGGGGGGAGGGAGGTGATTGGGGGATGAGGTGGTGGTTCGAGACAGGGGAGGCGATGAGTGCTGAGAGATTTAGGGGGACCAGGTACATTTCCTCTTTAGTGCCTTTGTTGTGATTGGTGTGTGCGAGAGGGTAAAGGGGTCAGAGGGGGGAGAGGGATGAGGCTTCTGTTCTTGCTAGGGCCAGGCATGCAGTTTTTAGGGAGGGGAAGGGGTTTGGTCGGGGGGATGATGGTGGGGGTTAATGGGAAAAGCGGGGGGTGCATGATTGCTGGGCAGGGTGTGCCCGGTATGCTAGTGAGGGGAGCGAGTATGATCAAAGTAGGCTGATTGGTGGGGGGGTTCGGAGGAGCAGTGGACTTAGGGTGGTTGGCTCTCGATCGTGCCCCTCTGGCTTGGTGTTCGGAAAGGGGATGGGTAGGGGATGTGGTGGAGGGTGGGATGATTTGGGGAGGGGGAACGGGAGGCAGGGGTGGCCAGTGGGCAGAGGCGGTGCACGGGGGTCGTTACCGGCAGACCTTGGTGGATTGGGTGCACTCATGGTTAGTAACTGTGACATAGATAGTTTGGAAGATATCATTCACACCATCCCACTTTAGCTATAACACCGGATGTTGATTGTTGACTCTTTCTGTGATTAACAGTACCACGGCAGTGCCTGCTATTAGGTACAGTTTCAGATGCAAATGACACTTTATATTTGGACTTTATAAGTTCAGCTATATCACTGGGTGGGATTATTCATGGTTTCTGGGTTCAACTAAGCAGGGTGATATTATTCACTTATTCTAGGTTTTAATGTACTAATTGTAAACTAGGCTGCAGATATGCCTTTAGGCGGTTCTGAAGTGTAGCTGGACCTTAGGATATGCTGTTTGGCGGCCTATCTAGTTACAACTACAGCACAGTTACGCTGTTGGGTAGACTTTCTTCTAGCAAGCTGGAATACAGGTATGCTATTAGGGAGAAATGTGACTGTAACAACACCAGAGATATGCTTTTAGGTGGACTTTTAAGTGCAATTTAGGAGGACTTTCTAATTGCAGTTATGATACAGATACGCTATAGGGTAAACTTTCTAGATGCAACTTTCAGATGCAATTATGACACAGGTATGCTATAGGGCAGAGTTTCTGAATGAAATGATGACATAGATAAGCTATAGGGCAGGCTTTGTAAATGCAATTATGCCACAGGTATGCTATAGGGCAGACTTTCTAGACTTTGGCACAGTGACATTATTAGGGACACTTTATAAATTCAAGCCAAAGTGATGTTATGTACATTTCTAAATTCAACTTTTGTACAGAAAGGATATTAGGCACACTTCTAAATTCAAACTTTGCACAGAGAGGATATTTAGGCAACCAAATACAATTTTGCACAGAGCGGATATTAGGCACACTTCTAAATTCAATCAGGTCACGCTATTAGGCACACTTCTAAATTCAAGCAAGGCACGCAATTAGGCACACTTCGAAATTCAAGTTTTGTACAGAGAGGATATTAGGGACGTTTCTAAATTCAACTAATAACTCAAAGCTAGTAGGCACACTTTCAACTCTACACAGAGAATGATATTAGGGACACTTCTAATTCAACTTTGCAGAGATGATATCAGGCGCAGTTCTAAATTCAACTTTGTACAGAGATGATATTAGGCACACTTCTAACTGCAACTTTGCACAGAGAGGATATTTAGGCACACTTTTAAATTCACGTTTTGCACAGAGAGGATGTTTAGGCACACTTCTAAATTCAACTTTGTACTGAGAGGATATTAGGCACCCTTCTAAATTCAATTTTGCAGAGAGAGGATATTAGGCACACTTCTAAATTCAACTTTGTACAGAGGTGATATTAGGCACACTTCTAAATGCAACTTTACACAGAGAGAGAGTATTAGGCACACTTATAAATTCAACCAGGGCAAGCTATTAGGTACACTTCAAAATTCAATTTTGCTTAGAGAGGATATTAGGGACGTTTCTAACTGCAAGCAAGGCACGTTATTCGGCACACTTCTAAGTGCAAGCAAGGCACGCTATTGGGCACACTTCTAAATGCAAGAAAGGCATGCTATTGGGCCCACTTCTAAATGCAAGCAAGGCACGCTATTCGGCACACTTCTAAATGCAACTGTGCACAGAAAGGGTATTAGGCACAATTCTAACTTCAACCAGGGCACGCTATTAGGTACACTTCAAAATTCAATTTCGATTAGAGAGGATATTAGGGACGTTTCTAAAAGCGAGCAAGGCACGCTATTGGGCACACTTCTAAGTGCAAGCAAGGCACGCTATTGGGCACACTTCTAAATGCAAGCAAGGCACGCTATTGGGCCCACTTCTAAATGCAGGCAAGGCACGCTATTAGGCACACTTCTAAATGCAACTATGCACAGAGAGGGTATTAGGGATGCTTCTAAGTTCAACCAGGGCATGCTATTAGGCACACTTCAAAATTCAACTTTGCTTAGAGAGGATAATAGGGATGCTTCTAAGTTCAACCAGGGCATGCTATTAGGCACACTTCAAAATTCTATTTTGCTTAGAGAGGATATTAGGCACACTTCTCAATTCAACTAGGCACACTTCTAAATGCAAGCAAGACACGCCATTGGGCCCATTTCTAAATGCAAGCAAGGCACGCTATTAGGCGCACTTCTAAATGTAACTATGCACAGAGAGGGTATTAGGCACAATTCTAACTTCAACCAGGGCACGCTATTAGGCACACTTCAAAATCCAACTTTGCTTAGAGAGGATATTAGGGACGCTTCTAAGTTCAACCAGGGCACGCTATTAGGCACACTTCAAAATTCAATTTTGGTTAGAGAGGATATTAGACACACTTCTCAATTCAACTAGGGCACGCTGTTAGGCACACTTCTAAATGCAAGCAAGGCACGCTATTAGGCACACTTCTAAGTTCAACTTTGCACAGAGAAGATATTAGGCACACTTCTGAAATTCAACCAGGGCACGGTATTAGGCACACTTCTAAATGCAACTTTGCACAGAGAGGGTAGTAGGCACACTTCTAAATTCAACAAGGGCACAATATTAGGCACACTTCAAACTTTCTAAATGCAATTATGACATAGCTATGCTGCAGGGAACACTTTATAAATGCAATTATGCCACTGATATGCTATAGAACAGAGTTTCTAAATGCAATTATGCCACAGATATGCTACATGGAACACTTTCTAAATGCAATTATGCCACAGATATGCTATAGGACAGAGTTTCTAAATGCAATTATGCCATAGATATGCTGCAGGGAACACTTTCTAAATGTAATTATGCCACAGATATGCTATAGGACAGAGTTTCAAATGTCATTATGCCACAGATATGCTACAGGGAAGACTTTCTAAATGCAAATATGCCACAGATATGCTATAGGACAGAGTTTCTAAATGCCATTATGCTACAGGGAAAACTTTCTAAATGCAATTATGCCACAGATATGCTATAGGACAGACTTTCTAAATGCAATTATGCCGCCGATATGCTATAGGACAGAGTTTCTAAATGCAATTATGCCACAGATATGCTACATGGAACACTTTCTAAATGAAATTATGCCACAGATATGCTATAGGACAGAGTTTCTAAATGCAATTATGCCACAGATATGCTACAGGGAATACTTTCTAAATGCAATTATGACACAGATATGCTATAGGACAGAGTTTCAAATGCAATTATGCCACAGATATGCTACAGGGAACACTTTCTAAATGCAATTATGCCACAGATATGCTATAGGACAGAGTTTCTAAATGCAATTATGCCACAGATATGCTACAGGGAACACTTTATAAATGCAATTATGCCACAGATATGCTATAGGACAGCGTTTCTCAATGCAATTATGCCACAGATATGCTACAGGTAAAACTTTCTAAATGCAATTATGCCACATATATGCTTTAGGACAGAGTTTCTAACTGCAATTATGCCACATATATGCTACATGGAACACTTTCTAAATTCAATTATGGCACAGATATGCTATAGGACAGAGTTTCTAAATGCAATTATGCCACAGATACGCTACAGGAAACACCTTCTAAATGCAATTATGCCACAGATATGCTGCAGGGAACACTTTATAAATGCAATTATGCCACAGATATGCTATGGGACAGTTTCTAAATGCAATCATGCCACAGATATGCTACAGGGAACACTTTCTAAATGCAATTATGCCACAGATATGCTATAGGACAGAGTTTCTAAATGTAATTATGCCACAGGTATGCTATAGAACAGAGTTTCTAAGTGCAATTATGCCACAGATATGCTATAGGAAAGAGTTTCTAAATGCAATTATGACACGGATATGCTATAGGGCAGAGTTTCAAAGTGCAATTATGCCACAGATATGCTATAGGACAGAGTTTCTAAATGCAAACTACTTTGTAACAGATTAGCTTCTGAGGTTGAGTGGTAGGGAAGTATGGCATGAAGTAATTGTTTATCAAAGTCCATGTAATTAATAATGATTGTATGTATAAGCACTTTAAAAATGATATTAGCACTATTTGAACATTGTACTATGTGGACAATTTTGGCCTAAAAAATATATCCACTTTACAATAGACATTGTGTGCAATCAGTCAAATAATAATTGTACTTTTTCACATTTTGTGTTCTTTTCTCCCCCATTGTTTTCTTTTTATGATTCCACGTGAATTGCTTGAAATAATTCTGTTAACTGAGTTAAATATGTTTTTGTTCACCTTTGATTGTTTGTGGGGCAAAGTGTGTCGGAAGCATGTGTTGATGTGGGGTAATTCTTGCAACAGGGTGCAATTGACAAGCGAGCTTCACCAGAGACAGAATCACAGTGCCTAGACTCCATGTTGGCTCCAACTGCAGCTTAATGACGTCTAGTAGCTCCAATATTGTCTTTGTGTCTAACTGGTAGATCTGTAAGACTTGTTGTCCCACATTCTTGTACAGGTAGTCCTCATCCTGTAGATACGCTTCTTTCTATGCCAGCTCCTCTTGGGTGCCTGCTGCCACACCACACCTTCCCGACTAGCATGCTATTTCATTTCCAGGAGACCTGCAAAGGCATGCCTCGGTTGCCATTAGCTGCTACTTAAATCACTGCACATCTGTCAGCCTGTCATGTAAAGTGACATCAGCAGTTTCCAAGGACATGCTGTCATACCAGCATTTTTTTGCAGGTTTCTGCAATTTTTTGCAGGTGTCTGACACACATGTGCTGTACCTTAATAACTATGCTTGCCCAATGCCCCATCAACTTAAACAGCTCAAAAGCACCATCAATGGCTCATCACACTTGCTATGTTATCAGCCGCTACTTACCATTACCTACATTCATAAATCGGTAACCATAGTCTATATTTTCATGTGAAAGCTGGTTAAAAAGAGATCAGACCAATAAAATCCAGTATTGTTCATCTTTCTAACACAAACCGAAATGAGGACTTTAAATTGGAATAATTCTAGCTCCCTAAAGGTCGCCTTTGTCAATATTATTTTAATGTTAAAGGACATGTGTACTGCTCCCTATTACCACCGGAGTGGTCCCATGGTGCTCTGGCAGATCTGAAAAGGAAAGAGGATGGGGTGAGTTAGTAGGATCGAGCGGGAAAAAGTGCAAATGAGCTGTGATGTGCTGTTGGCAACTTCAGTTTGGTTAATATAGTTCGCTTAGCTTTGGTGTGGTTTCCGGTTGGTAGCCGTCGTGTTCTGTTGTGCGAGGCTATAAGTGATTTGTTTTGTTGTTGCGTTGTAGTGAAGTGTGTATGGATTGGTTTGCTTTAGAAGTGTGGGTTTGTTTGGTTAGAGCTTGAGAGGTGTATGCAGAGTGGTGAGATGTCTTAGTGGGCTGGTTAGTGGAATCGCTGTCTAGATGTGCCACATGCTAATTTTCACTATTTTTTGCTGATCTGGTCCCTGCTAATCTCCACAATTCTATCCAGGTGTAGTGCCTGAATATCTCCACAATTCCAATATAATATTCACAATTTTGTCCAGATGTGGCACGAGCCAATACTCACAACTGCGTCCAAATGTGACAAACACTAATATTTACAATTCTGTCTAAATGTGACAAAACGCTAATCTTCACAATTCTGTCTAGATGTGATGAAAGCTAATATTCACAATTCTGTCTAGATGTGGTGTGGGCTAAGATTCTCAATTCTGTCCAAATGTGACGAATGTCAATACTCTGTCCAAATGTGACGAAAGCCAATATTCACAATTCTGTCTAGATGTGATGAATGCTAATATTCACATTTCTGTCCAAATGTGGCGCGTGCCAATATTCACAGTTCCGTGGAAATGTGACGAAAGCTAATATTCAAAATGATGTGATGAGGGCTGATATTCACAATTCTGTCCAAAAGTGAGAACATGATAATATTCACAATTCTGTCTAAATGTGACGAAAACCAATATTCACAATTCCGTCTAGATGTGGCGCAGGACAATGTTCACAGCTCTGTCCAAATGTGGCATGGGCTAATATTCACAATTGTATCTAAATGTGGCACAGGCTAATATTCACAATTCTATCTAAAAGTGACAAAACACTAATATTCACAATTAACATGTGAATGTGAAAGTAGTCTAAGCAACACAGTTCACCTAGATGTGAGAGTAGTCCAAGCAACACAGTTCATCTAGATGTGAGGCAAGGCTACTCAGATGTGTTAAATGGCTAAGCAATACAATCAACATAGATGTGAGAAATGGCTAAGCAATACAATTCACCTAGATGTGCGAAATGTCTAAGGAATACAATTCACCTAGGTGTACAAAATGGCTAAGCAATACAGATGTGAGAAATGGCTAAGGAATACAATTCACCTAGCTGTGCGAAATGGCTAGGCAATACAATTCACCTAGATGTGAGAAATGGCTAAGTAATACAATTCACCTAGGTGTACAAAATGGCTAAGTAATACAATTCACCTAGATGTGCGAAATGGCTAAGTAATACAATTCACCTAGCTGTGCGAAATGGCTAAGTAATACAATTCACCTAGATGTGCGAAATGGCTAAGTAATACAATTCACCTAGCTGTGCGAAATGGCTAGGCAATACAATTCCCCTAGATGTGAGAAATGGCTAAGTAATACAATTCACCTAGGTGTACAAAATGGCTAAGCAATACAGATGTGAGAAATGGCTAAGCAATACAATTCACCTAGATATGAGAAATGGCTAAGCAATACAATTCACCTAGATGTGCGAAATAGCTAAGCAATACAATTTACCTAGATGTTAGAAATGGCTAAGCAATACAATTCACCTACATGCGCGAAATGGCTTTGCCATCCCTCCAGGATATGGTTTTACCAGAGATAAGGCAAATACCACAAACACAAGCCCGCCCATGTGTGTGATGATAAAATGAAGGTCCAAACAGATGGGTAATGACAATGTGATGGTGGACGCTGCTTGCGCACAAATCGGGCCCCGACCATCTTGAACTAAGGAACACTGTGGGTTACTAACAATATTTGGAGCTGATAGACGCAGCTTATGAAATAGCATTGTGTTTTTGCGCTTCCAATCGGGAACTCTCCCACTGGCTGTAGTCACGCAAAGGTGGCTACCCGGCAATACAAGCATCTGTCCACAATGTAAGGCGGGTAATGAGAGACTTATGCATTTCTTGCTATTTTGTAGCAGCTCCGCCACCCTTAGAAATATGTATCTGACCCGCTTATGGAGAGCGGTTAAAATTCGGCAAGCAGCTAGTGCAGTGAAATTTCTGGGTCAGTGGCTGGACATTCATGTTGTTAGACCAACCACACAATACATCCATAGGGTTTGGATGCAAAGAGCCAAGACTCAAGCCTAACAGCCAGGTATCACTATGGCAGTGTAAGCGAGGCTGCAAGCTGTTGACTCTCCTCCAATTCTGTTTCACCCACTATCATGATGACTGAACAATGAACTTTTAGCATTTACTTGTGCATCTTTTTTTGTCTTTTTGAGATTTAACATATTGAATTTTATTGACACATTTACTGTGATTAGATGGTTGTATCAAAGCTAATTTATTCTACTTTTAAAGAAATTCATTGTCCCATGTTTATCAAAATTACATGCACTTTTATGGTTGACTAACCAAAATAAAGTTGATGATGAAATGGCTAAGCAATACAATTCCCCTAGATGTGAGAAATTGCTAAGTAATACAATTTACCTAGATGTGAGAAATTGTGAAGAAAAAAAACTCATATCTATGGTAAACATGAATTTGGGCCAATACATCCGAAATATTATTTAATAATGATTTGTTTATATGTAGTGCTTCATGTGGGATTCCTCCTGCTTCTAAGCTCCGTGATAATTGATGTTATTACTACCCAATGTTAATCTTCTGAATGTATTTACCTTAGAAGGTGAAGGGTTATTCAATCCTTCCATACATTGAGCCAGTGACTGCAGACTCCACACAGATGACAGGAGTGAGCAACTCATATTCTCAGCTACCTTACCAGCGCTTCTCTTGGCCCATTCTTAAATCTAAAAATATATGAACATCTATATTTTGTTAGCCAAATGATATAATGACTTATTCTAAATAGTCAAACCATGCTCTTCTTCACATCCCTGTAAGCAAAGCTCCAGCCAAGATTGCAAACGGGGAAGACCGGCTCGTCCTTGGCACTCAGGATGCACAATTAACATTCCTCTCTAAACTGAAGGAATTATAGTACCATTCCCATGGATTTCAGATGAGATCTTGTCATCGAGTTGCATTTGGAGCCGGACGTGACGCGCCCTGTCTGCTCCTATCTCTTCAATCAGATAGGAAGTCGCGGGTTTAAAATAAAACTGAACTTGGTCTTTCCTTCAAGAACAAAACCGACTGTCACTGGTGCTTTCCTGTGCAGTGATGGCAGTCTTCCTCTTGAAGTCCGAGATAAGGCAAGAAGCAGTTTAGACGTGAATGATGTGCATGCAGTGTACTAATTGAGCAGAAACTCAAATAACATCCTTTGCTTTTTAGGCCTACATTACAACATCTTTGCACCAGTACATTGCATGGTATTTGTACTTGGTCAAAAATTGACCTGGTGCTAAAATACATTAAAACAATAGGTATAAATCCTCTACAAAACTGAACTTAATTATTAGGGAATTTATAGAGCACATTCTTAGGCAATGAAGTACTTTACAAGGCATAGGGGAAGTACATAGCGAGGGAAGCATAGGGGGAAGTACACAGCGAGGCAAGCATAGGGGGAAGTACATAGCGAGGGAAGCATAGGGGGAAGTACATAGCGAGGCAAGCATAGGGGGAAGCACATAGCGAGGGAAGCATAGGGGGAAGTACATAGCGAGGGAAGCATAGGGGGAAGTACATGGCGAGGGAAGCATAGGGGGAAGTACATAGCAAGAGAAGCATAGGGGGAAGTACATAGCGATGGAAGCAGATTGCAAGGCAGCAATACAAGGGAGAGGGGAGCTAGCAATGGAGGAGGGGGGTGGATGGGCAATTATGCAACAAGGGATCTTCAAGCAACCAGGGGAGAAGCAGAGTGGATCAGATTGCCCAGTCTCTGGTTAAGAGGGTAGTGAAGGGGATGGAGACCTAAGTGGCCTGGGCAACTCAGCGACACTTCCCAACATGAAGTAACATCCGTTTTCACATTCCCCAAAAAATATGACATGTAATAAACACATTCACAGATTATATATCCTAATTGTGTCAACAAAGACAAATGCTCCGGCTTAAACTCTCAGTTGACCATGGGTTCTACTATAGTCAGGAGCAGCAAAAGGAGTGTTTTTTACATTGTGATATATGTGAGGCCACTGGAAAAAACACAAGGTAAACTACTGGTTACATAGAAATTCCAAAACAAACAACAGGCAGAAGTTACCAGCTGCAGGATGTATTTGGGATAAACTGGGATTTTATCAGTAGCAGCATTGCATAGCTACAGAGGGACACGTATTGCCCAGCTGCAAATGCACTGCACAGGAGTGATTAAACCCATATGCCCTCAAATGGATCCAGTATTAACCATGTGAAACTAGACGGTTGGATTACTACTGGGAAAACAGACCCTTATGTTTTTGTTGAAGAGAATACTTGTTTTTCTTAGGCTCTGATTTTGACTGGGTGCTCCGCAGCATGTGGGATGGGGGGGAAGAGGAGCTGTCTATGGCCCTCATTATGAGGTTGCCGGTAAGCCTCTGGCAGCCTTGGTGGCTTACCTGCATCCTCGGTTTCCCGTTTCCGCCACCTGATATCCCGGTATTACTGAGCCTTATCCCGGGCGGCAGAGTAAAGGTAAGATCCCATTCCCATGGAGTCCTATTGGAATCACTGAAGCACCGGCACCGTTGTTAACAGTGCTTGTGCTTCTGGTAATTTTCTGTCGGTAGGGCCCTGAACTACTGACGTGTCAGGCCTGACGGTAGTTCACTGCCCTTATCGGCAGACTCAGAGTACGGCGGTCTGGAAAAGGTGCCGGTAACTCTTGTTACCGGAACCTTTTTATGGACCGACATACTCTTAATGACCCCCAATGTCTGCACCCTGTGACTTTTGTAAGAGCAGATTTTAAGCTGCTCCTTACAGCTGAGGTGGCGGTAGAGAATAACAGGGTGTTGTAAGTGTTTTCAGTCATAGCACACCATTATTATTTCTTTGCATGTCAGCTGGAAAGGCTAGTATGATTCTTATCAAAAAGTGAATATATTGTTTATAGGCCAATACTAGTCACATACTAAATAAGGGGAAACCTATCATCCGTAGGATATGCGAACATTCTATGGCTCATACCACTACTGTACATTATTTATGTTATGCACAAAAGGGTCCCTTTTATGCATTACTTTGGGAAGGTCATGAGGTGGGGGTGCAATCAGAGATGCACAACTTGTCAAACTCCTTACAGGGCCCTTTGTAAAAATCGTGTTTCACTCCATTAAAGGGAAGCACCGGCACTTCCCTTCTGTACAATAAAAGGAAGTTGTAAACAATTTGGAGCCAATTTTGATTTTTTACCTAGTAGGTGGTGGTAAAAACAGGTGAGGTTTATGCAGAAATACTGCCTAAAATACATTTAGCATGGAATACCGCCAATGGTATTTGATCAAACCCTGAAATGGGTGGACTTCTGATTTTACCAAAGCCACCCAACTCTAAATAACCCCCTAAATATGTGATCGTTTTTCATTGTCTTGTCCAGAACCCTCTTATATTATGTGACCAACAAAAGAGACCCTTGGAAATCAACAACACATTCAGATTTATGGATAAAAAGTCACAGAGACACAGATACATCCTCCCACTGATACTCTACATAGTCACAAATGCATTCAAAAACATCAATCCCAGCCACAGAAAATAAAAGACACACACACACACACACAGACACACACACACAGACACAGACACAGACACAGACACAGACACACACACACACACACAGACACACACGGACACACACACAGACACACACACAACACCTTACTTGACAATGCACAAATATAGTAGGTTGCTCTTGCTCCCTCCTCATTACCAGATCCCATGTGGAATACCCTTGTAGTTTCCTCTGCTTCTATAAATTGAAATATGCAGCTGACTTTGCTAGTAAGTGCAGTTTAGGAGCTCAATAAAATCCAAGTCCCCTCAGCGTTTTATGCTTTTCATTTTCCAAGTACAGACCCCATTGCCACAATTACCAGCAAGGCCCCGATTACACCATCTTGTTGTGTCTAGCACAGGCTGACTGACCAATCAAGGTGGTCTACTGTCTAATATGTGAGCCAGGGCAATGGATCGTGTTGCGAGGCAAAAAAGGGGCAATTAAAAGGGGTGTTTGGCAAGAAATGTGTATCTATTCAATGTGAGCAAGGGAAGGGGGTGCGTGCAAGGGAGGGGATTGAGTTAAGGGTTAAAGGTTAAAGGATAGAGCAACAGGGGAGCAGAGGTCTGAAAGACAATTGTAAGCAATAAGGGGGCATTGAGAATGTGGTGCGAGGAAAGGAGAAGGGAGGGTGATGGGTAATGAATATGGGGTAAATGAGACAGAGAAACACACCTGGAAAGGTCTGCAGATATGTGCCTGACCTCCATGCCAATGCACTCAATTTTGGGACTGGCTTGACCCTTTTCTGTTTTCTGATAACGTGATGTATACTTGCTTAATGAACATATGTTTTAATTAAGACTTGTTCAGGTTAGATTATTATGTGACTTGGTGCTTTGAAAATACGCACAATTGTGCAGTCTAAGATTATAATTATAGTGAGTTTTCAATATAATTATATTATATTTATTATTATGCGTGCACGACTGAACATCCTCCACACAAGGGAAATTCTGGCTATTCATGCTTGTTCAACGGGATCAAATTGCCGACTGTGTGGAGTCACAGATCAGGTCGAAACTATTTGCCATCTCCTTTTATCCTGTCCAGCTCTAACAGCCGAAAGACACTTGTACTTAGCACCACTAACTTCAGACTTTTCTGTTTTAGAAGAAGAGACTGTTTGGTCCCGCCTGATGGCAGGCGATTCCGCGAAATGGTCCCGGGTGGTAGCTAAATTTCTAACTGTGGCTTTAAAAAGAGCTAATTCGCAGCACTTCACCTAACTCTGAACTCTGGGGAGTTAGTCTCCAGCCTTTAGGTTCTAGCCCAATGACTCTTCCTTGATCAATAGTGGTGTCCTAAAGTACCAAACGGAAAAATTGCAAAATCTTTTTTTTTTCTACTTCTACGAAGTGTGGACCTACAATTTCTTCTTTTGTAAAAATCAATTTGGTTAAATACAAAAAAAAATAAAAATAATAATAATAATAATTTTAGTCTGTACAATTCTGTCTACTCTCGGATCTCTTCGCTTCAGGATACATACGATTAATAGGCCTCCCACTTGCAGATATATTGGTGCTCTGAAAGCTAGATGTATTTAACTATGTACTCGTTTATCGCTTCAACAACAACCTCACAGAAAATGTTTTGTTGTTTCTAATATTGAAGATGGAATAGGATAAGATAAAAACTCTCCTACTTTCTAAATTGGAAAATGTGGAACCAGGGCGACAGGGCTCAAATCCCTACCTTCCACACTTCATGTGATCACGTATGTGATTCTAAGCAAATCGTTTTTCATCACTGTGCCTCATTTTCCACAACTATCTGTAGAGAAAGTTCCACTCATACGGGCTTATAATTTATAGTATTAATCCATAAATAATTAAAATATTAACCAATCATATAATGCATACCAGGGGGGTGGCAGAATGCCAAATGAGGGTCTTATGTTTTGTGGGTAGGATTGGGTAGACCGGATGTCAGGTATGAGTTTTGTGTTGTTGACAGGGGAGGTAGTAAGCCAGGTATGATTCTTTTGTTGTGCAAAGTCATGTTTGGCTGTGAGAGAGAAGCCAGATCTCTCGAGTCAATAATGGCTCGGGTCTAGTAATGAATTCCAAAGCTTTGCCACATCTCTAAAATTGAAGATGGCCTCAGATGGGTTGGGAGGAGATGTTGTATGCTGTCAGATTGTAAAATGAGACACGTGGAAATCTGGTCTCAACTCCCAGATTTCCCATTTCAGCAATTTTATAATCCTGGTGAAAGCATTTTAATATGTTTGTTATGTAGAAAAGTTTCCTGGTGTCCGAGGGCTATAAGAAACCACAAAAATTACTGAAAGATATGTTGCATAAAAGGAAAGGAAAGTCAATAATGTCTACTATATATACTTAACAATGTGCAGGAGAAGGAAAGGTTGAAATTGAATTTACTTGTTCTGAAAATGGGTGCTGAGCTATGGGCCAGAAAACTACACTTGCCCATGGGGTCAAATGTTGCCAGTCCTCCCCTGGTTGTAGATCCTCCTGAGTGGACGAAATTCCATAGAACATGGTATTTCACGCATTTTTGGTGTTTTATAGCACACTCCATTGCTACATTGCAATAAAAGTGCCTACAAATTACCGGAACACATGAACTTGATAGGGGGTAGTCCAGGGATAGTCTCAAGTACACTGGATAACTGCATGCCAGATCCTTCTTGGGAAAAAGCCGCCACGTCCATTTGTCGCAGCTCTAGCTATCTCTGCTTTAGCAAGGCCATCAGATATGGGGAGCAAGGGCTGTTCTTCTTTCTATCCAGGTTGCGGTGATGGAACAGGCCACTATTCTGTCACTCTCATCTTTACTGGATTGCAGTATTTAATTGCCAACTTGTATGTTCCATTATTTTTTTTCTAAAGGGAGATAGGAGCCTCTTCTGTCTTCATCTGCAATGACGCGGGCATATGAAGAAGTGCATTACAGTCTCAATGGTCTTAAACCCCCTCATAGCATTCGGTTAGCTCTGAAGGAGGCACCCTAACCTAAACTGCATAAATCGCCTCTTGTCGTGCTTGTGTATACTTGATACCACATAAGCCTTCTTTATCCATATGTCCTTATTTTTCAAATACCAGACAGCATGGGGCATTTGTCTGCGTTACTCAACGTTGCCCTCTTTCTCACATTCTAAAACCTTCTCTCACTTCACTAAGGGAATACCTATTAATCGTAGTCAGAGACTTCCACGGGGTTCTAAAGGCCAATGCATTCAATGTTTGAGCTACCCAGGCCTGCTATGGCATCTTCATTTGGCATCCAAGCCTAAAATAGCATCTATTGTAGACTGGTACACTCTAGCCTCTTTTTGAGCCATAGGTCATCTCCCGGTCTCTAGATAGTGGAGTGCAGTTGGAGTTCTTTACAAAAAATGAAAACTGGCTTCAAATGAAGGAATTTAATTTGCAGCTACAGTTACTGTGGTTCATGGCCATTGACTTCAGCACCATACATAGTTATGCAAGGATAAACCTATGTTGCAGGGAACTGCATGGGCAGTTGCACGGGTAGACCTATGTTGATAAACATCTAGGGCATGTGCAGGGGACTTCCCCTGAACGTTCCATTAAACCTTAGAACCCAACCAGCAGATTGACTGAATATGGTCCCACTGCTTTCCACCTGCACCCCACACTGTTTTCTTATCAGAACAGGTCCAATGATAGTCAGAGTGATTTACTACCTCTAAAGGTCTACCTTTTGCACTTAACACTTCCTGGGATAGTTCACAATCACCATTGCCTTTGTCTTGTTCTGGCTAATGACATGCTTCTTGCAAATGCTGTAAGTACAAAAGGTGACCAAAAGTTTAGGCATCGCTTCTTCCATACAAGTAAGTAGAACAGCATTGTCCTTAAATAGAAGGAACCGAACTTCGTGGCCTCCTACTCTGGCAAAGTCTAGTTGCTGCCCAAAAGTGAAATCCTGCACATCTTTGCTGAACAGGCTTAATAGGATGAGAGCCAGCACACAACCCTGTCTAACACCCATCCCTGCAAAGTAATGCCAGTTAGGTTTCCATTCGGCCAATATCTGACTCTGGCCATGTTACCATGGTGAGGTATGTCCAGGAACGTCATTTGGGGGTCACCCGGGGTCACACCTGCTACTCCTGAAGTCTCCCATCCTACCCCTGTGGTCTCCATTGCTACCCCTAGAAAAAAACAATATATATTTATTTTTAAATTGAAGCACCTGGGCCGAGGCCAGTATCATGTGGCTCTTTGTTTCTGGCGTGGCTGGCTTTCTTGTTCAGGCCTCTTAAAAAACTGTGGACTCCACAACTGTAACCCTTTGAGCAGTGAAACTAAATAAGTAAGAATAGGAAAAACAAATGATTTGTATTTCTGGAATTCTATGCAATAATTGCTATACTCTGTAAAGGTTTATTTCAGGCACACTTCAGGGTGTGAGTCACTGATTTAGTCAGTTCTTAAACACCTCAAATTCACAATGCAGACAAAAACGTCCAAAAAGCATTTAGAGTAGAATAAGCATCAATTTCGGACTATGCATTTTGCTTTTCGCAAGTTGCAGTTATAGCATGGCTTTTTTCTGCCGTTGTCGCTGTTACGATCGTCACACGACATTCTATCACGGTGTCCTCGGTCACTTGACAAAAGCCTTGTGTCTGCATTCTGCAACTGAAAGCCTTACTTGGTTGGAGCATGTGCGGTATGAACGGAACCAGGGTCGGACTGGGCCATAAAATTGTGTAGGGCCCAAATGAAAAAGTGGCCCACAGTTACAAATGGCTATTGATTCCTTTTGTAAAACTGTTTAGATACCAAGGGGGAATTTTCTGATGAAATGTGATGCAAATTGTGCATTTTAAAGAATATTTACTCAGCAACACTGGTCAAAAATACTAGCCGCATAGTGAATTAACGCATCAAACTGGCGTACATTGGCCAAAAAAGTGGCCCACTTTGACACAAAAACTGTCCAAAACCAGAATTTTGTGTTTTTGGTTCGGCCATGGGCCTACTGTCCTATACGCCAGTACAAGCCTTTATGGAACCTAAGCTCTGTCATTACGTGTGAAACCTGCAGGCAAAGACTGAATACAGCAACTGCATCGATGTCTCAGAGGTAAGTGGTAAAGCATGAATGTTGCCCAAATATTTATCAGCTGGAAATGTGTGTTTGTCCATCACTCTATACGATCTTGTTTTAATTAGTTCTAACTTGTACCTTTACATGAATGTTGATTCCCTCTTTGCATGGGTGTCTGGTAATCTGGTGCTGGGTCTTGGTATAAATGTTAAATGTTAAATGTTAAAGGTATTTGTACCGCGCACCGCCACCAACGGAATTGGTCCCCAGGCGCTCTGCCGGATCTGTAAATGATAAGGTGGGGTGGGTTAGTAAGGTGAAGAGGGAGTAGGATAGTGAGAGGAGTGGTGTTCTATTGGCAGCTTCAACTCGGTATACATCAGATGCTGAGCTTTGGTGCGGGTATTCGGGTCTGTGATAGGCTGCATGTGCTGTTGGTCCGGCTTATGTGTTGTTGCAGTGTTGTGAAGTGCGTGCAGCTTGCTGTGCGAGAGATGGTTGTGTGAGTTTGAGTGAGATAAGTATGCAGAGTTTGAGCTTATATTGATTAGTGGGTTACCTGACCTTTGGCATGCTAGCTTTGCAGTTCTGTCCCAGTGTACAATATTCACATGTTCTATTACAATAGTGTATCAAGCGGTCCGTGCCATCTGACACATAATGGGGGTCATTACGAGGTTGGAGATAACCATGGCGCTATTAGCGCCAGGGCTGCCTCCAATACCTCACCGACTCTGCCCTGTTGAATGGAGCCATTCCGCCCCATTCCAAGGTTGGCGGGGCGGTAATTCCCCATTCACCAGGGCTCTTCCCCTTTCCCAGGTGTTAATGGAGGACCCGCAAAGGGAACACGTAATAGGGCGCTAAGGGATTACCGGTACCGGTGCCCTTACCGGTACCGGTAATCCCTTACTGCCCGGGTCGTAATGAGGCCCAATGTCTGATTATGAGTTTGGTGGTATTTCCTACAAAGTGGCATTACCTTTACTGCATGAGGTAATTTGAAGTGTCCACATGATTTTGAGTGATGTGGACCCTTCACTTATTTCCCATTTTGGAATCCCATAGAACTCTACAGAGAAATGCAATATTAACACAGGCTATATTAGTGGTTGTGGTAAGAATTCGTTAATGATTTTTTGTGGTAGCAGTTTTCACTGCATAAAAGCAGGCAGAAATGAAGTTTAAGAAACAGTAAAACATGTGATTTTTAGAAATACACCCGAGCTCTTAATCCGGCCCATATCATGTATGGCTGTATTATGGTTTGGAGTGGTATAGACCTGCTTTTTAAACCTCAAGTAAATAGATTGTAGTGTGTTTTAATGTATTACCGCTCTCTTATAATGACCTTTTCTTACATGCTGCTCTGATGGTACATAACTCAGGACTAATGGCTATTACACTCAAAATATCTGATGGATTTTGTTTGTGCTGCTTCGTTTTTCCAAAGTCTGTTCTTTCTGTTTCGAGTATCACCATGTTTCCATGCTGACACATCCGACTCTTTCTTATATTATCCTCCCTGCTCGCCTCCTTTTCCTTCAGGATTAACCTCTAGATGTTTGAAATGTGTTGGCTGGTTACCTGACGAGGGGCTTACGCCCAATACACATGATGTTTACATATTATGTGCAGCCAATTTGAAGATTATTCACATTTTGTGGTTTGCAGCTGGCTTAACGAGGCATTAAAGGGATTGTTTGTGGATTTATTATATAATTTAAAATCATTTGAGCCTCCTGTTTGTACTGTTTCACTTCAAAATTGTTTAAACCCAAGTTTTAACTCTGGGAATGTTTGTACAATATGCTGCTTTCTGAAGGTCTACCTTAGCACTTTATGTATATCACATCTCGAAAGAAGCAGAGAAAAAGTGATAAAAAAGGGTTTGAATACATTGTTTTTACTCTGTAACATTAGTGCAGCACTTTATGGGGGACTTCAAATATTGCTTGTCTAGGAACTATGGAAAACCTGTCTTTTAGATGAAGCTGGGACAGATAAGTATTTTTACAGCAGCTGCTCTTAGGTCCTCATCTACTGGAGTAAAATATGAAGTGCACAAGATTTTGTAAACTATCCAGGGTCATCTTTTGCACCAGCACTTATTGAAAACCCTTAACAGGTAATATAAGGGAATGTGCCAATTTGAATTACAAAGGTGCACGAAGGATAGAACCACAAGACCGTCCTTCTCTATCTACGCCCCGAGACTCTGGAACCTCATCCCCATCAACATCAGACTGACCCCCCCCCCCTTCTACAGTACAGATAGGAGCTCAAGACCTTCCTCTTCATGGAATTGCTCCGCTCTAACAGCTCGATCCACACACCCTCCACTCCCCACCCTACCTGAGACTGGGTGATTCTCTCCCCACTGTTCCTCCCCATGTTGCTTGTGGATCCCTTGCTGACATATTGCCCGCCTTCTACCACCCCTGTTTTAGCTGCCTGTTCCCTTGTTTCTCTGTGTTCCCCACTGCGTTCTTCCCCCTGTGATTGCAAAGCACTCTGTTGCTTCCGGAAGATAGGTCTGCGATCAATATAAACCCTAATAATAATAATAATAATAATAATAATAATAATAATAATAATAATAATAATAACAATAATAAAAATACTAATTATAATAATAATTGTAATAATAATTATAATAATAATAACAGAGGTAGTTCTGCCACACCTTCCGCCATCCTCTCTACCGACCAGAGCTCGCCCCAAAGACCCTTTTAATAATGTAATGTGTGAATCTATACTGAACCCCCTGTGGCTATTTTTGCTGCATTTTTTGTAGCGATTTTTTCTTTAACCATAAAATATCTGGGGAGACCCTTGCACCTCCATTCTATAAACCTAACCCTAAACCACCATCTGTATTTTGTACAGGAAACAGGTTAAAAAAAAGTGTGACTCGACCGCCTTGAAAGGCAAACAAAGTGGGCAATACCCTTCTCGTTAGTTTGCAGCACTTCCCTAACGGCCCCGGGTTCTTGTTCCCTTCTTTGGTCATCTGCTTTTTTGGATTAATTTTGGTCTCTGTCTCATTTTGGTAACCCCCTCATACAATCTCAACACTTGTTCTCATCCTTATACTATTATAGAGGCACTCTTAAGGAGAATGCTTATGTCATTGGTAAATGTAAGTAATTTCCTGTCCAAATTGACATACCTGTTCTTGAAATAACTACAAACACAAATACAAATAGACATAGGCCCTCATTACGAGTCTGCCGGTAACCCGCCGGTGCTATGGCCGGGTTACTGCCAGACTTGCTTTACCGTTACTGGTGCTCGTTATCCCGGAGTTATCGGGATATCACAGGTGCCGGCAACGACATTAAGCTCCCATTCCATGGAGTCCTATGGGACTGCTTGGAATGGGCTTGCCCTTACCACCGGCATCAGTATTAACAGTGCTGGTGATAGCAGCAATTCTTTGCCGGTAGGGGCATGAACTCCCAGCAGGTCAGGCATGCCGGTAGTTCACTGCCTCTACTGGCAAATACACAGTGTGTCCGTCTGGGAAAAATGCCAGATCTGGTATTACCAGCCGTTTTACCAGCATTTCTCCTGGACCAGCACACTCATAATGAGGGCCAAAGAGTTGCTAATATTGTCATTCACTATAAGGGCCTTGGCCATTGCCCAAATAAGACTCCAAGATCTGCCTAGTATGCCCACTAGCATGTTTAGCTCTATGCTTTTACCCTAAGCAGCTATTTATTTTGCTTTTATCACCTCTACTGGATAAGCATTGTTGGGTGTCCTGACCCACGTTTGGACTATTATGCTGTAACAGTTGGTGCTGTGGGCTTAGAAAATCCAAGATGGTCGAAAAGCCCACATTGCGCCAGAATCCAGGAAAACCGTGCAGTTTTGGCGCACACCAAAATGTTCCCGTGACCTGCCACCCACCAGTGCGAGCGTGATGGGCCAGGAGTACCATGGGTGAAATGTGTGCCAAAGGAAAAACAGCAGTGCTGGTTAGCTCAGAAAGCGCTTTGAAATCACCTTTGTTTCTCTGAAATGCAAGCTAAAAATGCCTATTTTAAACATTGCAAGATATTCAAAAATCTCAATGAACACCAGCAGACATTTGGCAGAAGGTAGACTTGTGTGCATACAAAATCTGGAAAGATGAAGAGCCCTAACCAATGTTTATAACAAAACTGGCTGAGCTGTGGATGTCAGCAGCCTAAGTTAAATTGGACTGAAAGACACTAAAATCTAAATGTTTAAAATAAAGGGGTGACCTACTGTTGAGTGTCACATAGTTTGCAACTGTTAAATGTCATAGTTTTGAACTTAGAATCAGCATTCTAGCTGCATGTGTAAAAATTGTAAATTTTTTTTGAATGAAGAAAAACTGGGAACAAAAGTGACATTTGGCTGAAGCCTGGCTTGAAGAGAGTGAATTCTGCCCGGCAACTACCCCCGACAGGAGTTGAAACTTGCTCAGCCACTCTTCCCATGCCTGGCTGCATTTTGCTGCCCCCACCAAAGGGAGATGACACCTCTCTGATTGGATTAAGGGTGGAGCAGCAGGGGACTGCAGGAAACTGAACAATGAGCCTTCCTTGGCTCAGGCAAATGTTAAATTAGGGGGGTCGCAAATGGCTTCCTCTTGAGAGAAACGGGGAGGGGCAGTGCCTCTGTGAGCAAATTGAGTTGGAGGAAGTGGACAAACCAGAAATTCCACCATGTGCTTTGGGAAATCACACCCCTCTGGGCCAGAGCATAATTTTAAAAAAAGATGGATAATTCATAGTACGGACTTGTCAAAATTATATAATTAATATCATTATTCTTGTGATTTTTCTGTGCACATTTTAAGAGGTGTACTTTAACTCTGTACCATGTTCTGAGGCAAAACCCCATGAATTATGGAGATTGCAGACACGGGGTTCACGCTAGAAAAATGAAAATTTACTGGAATATGTGTAGAAAGGCGGTGTACATCTGTGTCATTTTTGGTAAAAATACAATATTGGTAAACCAACCAAAAAGCACAAAATGTTGTCATTTCTTTATCCAGGCTCTTAGAAACATCAGAGTTGGAACAGAAACTACCTTATGTGATATATGATGTGTATATGTAATGTCAACCACTTGTGTATCTGGGAAATGTGTTTAGTTATGAAAATGATTTTCTAAGGTAAAAGCAAAGGGGAGTGTTCTTTCTGTATGCCATAAAGATGACACCTGATGACTCACTGCTCCCTTCGCAGCACTCTGACAGAGAACTCCAGAATCCAGATCAGAACCAGAGAGACCAAAACCAGAGAACCACAGACCAGACCGCGGTGAAGTGCAGAGCAGAGCTGAACCAGAGAGCTATGACTTCACAACCACCCGCCCGGAGTCCAGTCCAACTTGTTGACCAGATCCATGACAAGGCCATTCCTTTCAAATTTATAGTGTGAGTACCCAGCTAGAACTGTGCAGAACCCATATCTTAGCTTAAAATAATCTGATTCAAAACATTTAACCTGTCCAAAACTGCATCATAGAATCGTGTGTCCCTTCTCCGATTTTAAACCCGTAAAAGTGTCATTTGCCATTTTGAATCATTATTTCATTTCTGAAAAACCACCTTTATAAAATCATCCATATCTCTTGAACCGTTAGTGATAGAAGCGAGATTTAACTTTTGTTTTAGAGCTGAAATTCTAAGCTTTTCAACAAGCTCTGGAACCGACTTGCTACTCCTAATAGTTCCTCCATAATTGCACTCGATGCACGTGACTAAATTGCCGCGATTTGACATTTTGCTTCATTTCAGCCATGTGTAAAAATATTTGTCTTTTGCTTCCATTACGGAATTCGTTTGCAACCTGCCAATCATTCATAGAGCATTGCTAAAGTGATCCTGAACTAATTTAAAGTATCTATCACCCACCCTGAATCTCTTATAGGGAATTAAAAGCATTTTAAGCATATTTTACTTCATTGCCACCACATTTAAAAGGATTTTGCCTGTGATCTAAGCTTGCTAGGGGGGAACTGAACTACATTTGATTGTATTCCTGAGAACTGTGTGCTCTACCTTCCATCTTCTATTGCATAGGGGGGGAGTGAATTGCCACCAGGGGAAAAGTGAACATATTGGGCCTCATTACAACCCTGGCGTTGGACCATGGTGCTATTAGCACCATGGTCCATGCCGGATTCCGCCATGGTGGATGGCGGATTTACTGCCCCATTCCAAGGTTGGGTGGGCGGTAAATCCCCATTCACCATGGCCCCTTCCCCATTCCCATTTTTGCCCCATAGGGCTCAATGGGAATGGGGAAGGTGCTAAGTACGGTGCCGCAAATTGCGGCACCGTACTTAGCACCAAGGTCCCTTTGCGGCACCCTACTTTAACGCCTGCTAAAAGCAGGCGTTAAGGTCGGGTCCCGCAAAGGGAACTCATAATCAGGCGTTAAGGGTTTAACGGAGCCAACACCATTTACGGTGCCGTTAAACCCTTAACGCCAGGATTGTAATGAGGCCCATTATCTCTTGTGAAACCCTGCCAGTTATTTCTGTACTGCATTCTTTCCATCATTGTTTTTCCTTGAAACCATAAAAGCATTCTCAGTTACCTTTTCCTCCCTATACTAACTCTTAAGTAATTAAATCAGTGTGCTAGTGTAACATCACCCAGTGTTGATCACTGTCATATTCTTAAGTGTGATATCAAATATTCATTTATTATAAAAGTGTAATATATATATATTGTTTAATTTTTCCAATAAATCTTTTAAATTGCAAAACAAACCTACTTCTTGGCTCAGTGGGGTCAGGGGGATTCTAAGAGAGGGGCGTTATACAAGGGTTCATCATCCAGATTATAACTTGTCATAAAAATATATAAATAAGGGCTTCCCTTGAGCAATCCCAGACAAGGCACTGACTTAGTGGGAATGCTTGATTGGAGTCATTAACAGAGTGGGGGCTTGTCCGGGATTCTGGATTAGATCTATCACTTGTGCAGATTAATACAGTGTGCTAACTGACAGGATATATAAATTCTGTTGGATCACCACGCCGTGTTACACTGTAAAAACACCCCTCAAAGGAACGCTCTAAGAAAACGGTCTGTTTTGCAAAATAAAATACAAACTTCTGTAAATCAGGAAGGAAATTAAGTTCCAGAATGACGACCTTGGTAGATATCAAAATAGCCAGAGAACACCTCTTACATAAGCTATTTGTGAGAGGTGAGTGAGCTCATCAGGACCAGGCGGTCTGGTTGCAGGCAATCACACCCCAGATCACTGAAACAGGGTCAGATATATGGATAGATCAGGGTCCCTTACATGTGGCCCTGAGTGAACTATATATGGCCACTAAGGCCAAGGATGAGCACAAGATTGCCAGGGTAGCGGCATATTTATATTTACATATGGGAGCCATACAGGACAAATGTGCTGAAGGCCAAGATCTGGCAAATAGGCAACTGATGGCATTAGAGAAGGCCCAATCTGACCTGGTCTCTTCTGAGCAGAGGCTGCAGAGGAGCCAGGAGTCAGAAAATGATAGTAGGCAGTATATTATTAAAATAAAGGAGAATATGGATATCCTGCAACAGGAAAAGGCTGACCAGGATACAAGATTTCTGGCCGTGCAGAAGGAGTACCAAGAAGGTTTGGACTCCCTACTGCAGAGCCAGAAAAAGCTGGAGCCACAACTAGACTTTAACAGGGCATGCACAGAGCAGGTAGCCACCCTGCAAATCCGACTAGACAGAGAGAAAGAGGAAAGCAATAAATTGATTTTGAAAGACCTGGATACCCAGGCAGAGTTTGATCAAGAACGCCAGAAAGCTGGTGCCTTTCAAAGGCAGAGGGACGACCTGGCGGCACAGATGCAGGCTCTTAGTCAGGAAAGGGACACCTTAGGCCAGGAAGTCTGCCAATTAAAAGAAAACATTGAAGGAAATGACCTGGCCCTCCAGGGGCTGGGTGACCTCCAAAAAGAGCATCAGAACTTGTTAGTCGCACACCAGGATGGTGGAAGATGCTCTGGCAAGAAAGGATCAGGCCAGTAGGGATGGGACTCAGGAGGTAACCCTCCTGCAGCAAAGACTGGCCCAGTATTCCAGGACCAATCAGGAGGCACAGAGAGAGAATGAGGCTCTCTGTCAGCGCAATGATAGGCTCCAGCAACAGGTATCCATGCAGAAGAGACTGATAGAGTCTAGTAAGGCCTTAACTGAGGAACTGAAAGCGCAGGCTCTTGCATTGCAACAGGGAGCAGGGGCTGATAGAGATGAAGTTCGCTGGGAAAGGGAAACAACTGAGCATAACCTCAGGAGCCCTAGTACCAGAGGCCTTCATCTCTCCCAGTCCTTGGACTCTGCCACCCCCATGTGCACTGGCGCACATGAGTAAAGGGCCACAGGGAGGGCAGATAACTATCCAGCCAAAAGTATGGGGTTCATAGGCCAGTACCTCCCAGGCATCCGGGTATGGGCACCTAAGCACAGTGCAATTTAGTGGGGAACCCCAGGAGAGTAGGCCCACTAAGGGCATCCTGAAAACCTCTGCCCAGTTAGGTCAGTGGGGGGGTACCCATCAAATCCTGGCAGCAAGGAGGGATCTGAAGACTCCTCTGAGCGGCCCAGGACACAGGAGACCAGGTCCCCACATTCTGCCAGCCATTCCCAGGCTCGCAGAATCCGGGAGAGACTGGAAGATCAGACGGTCACCTCTGGGAGCAGTGCTTCTGAGTCAGAGGATGAATGGACCAGGGTTACCCAAACCAAAAAGGCCAATAAGGCAAAAAGGGCCTTGCTTAAGGACCCCTTAAAACAGATCAAGGCAATAAGGAGTGTCATCACCCCTTATCACAAGAACTCCAGGTATTCTGTTTGGGAACACTTGGAGCTCTTTGAGCAAATGATGGAGACTTTCCATTTGAAGGACAGCAGTAGCTGCATCCAGTACGTCAAATGGACATTCTCCCCAGAATACTCCCGTTTCTTTGCGGGGCTGGAGGACCAAAATCATTCAAGATGGTCCACCTATAGGGTGGCCATCTTGAAACATTTTTCTGTTCATAGAAATCCTCAAGAGGCTCGCAAGGCAGCCTACAATTTGCAATGTGGGGAGGATCAGGCCCCACAAGAATTTGTGCAGGAGTTAAAGCGTGCTTTTGCGCAAACTACCAAAAGGGTGTGCACCGACAGTAAGGAATTTGTTAATACGTTTTTCCATGCCTTACCCAAATACATAATGACCCAGCTCGTGAGAGATTTTCACGAGAAAAGATATTTAGACTGGGTCATTGAGCAAGCCACCCGCATCTATGAGGTGCAGAAACCGGTGGAAAATAAGAATCAGCCCAAAAACCCCAAAACCAACAGCATCCCTGCTGCTGCAAAGGTGACAGAGGTAAAGATTGCCCCCGTTTTAGATTTGGAGATGGGGGGACCTAAAAACCTGCCTGCACCAAATAATTCACAGCCCAGAAGGCTCTCGGGCCAGTCACAGACAGGGAGTCAAGGAGGTCGTCCCACAAATGGGGTCCCCCGTTCCCCTGACTATGTAAGTCCCCGCTATAAGGGAAACAGTCCAATCCTGGGTTATGTGTGGACTCCTCCGGCCCAAGGGGGGGATCCAACCAAGCGCCCAACCCAGGGAACTTTCCTCCACACTTCCCCCAGGAGGGCAGAAATTCACCAAATCCTGGGCAGAACTTGTTCCCCAGGTATCCACCCAACTTCAAACCCCAAAATCATCCATCCTTCTTTCCCCACTTCCCTGAGCCCAGAAAACCAAATCCGGGAGAGGGGAGGCCAAGGGTGGAGGGGTACCCAAATCTTCCCAACCCAGGGTATTACCAGAGAAGGGATAGCTACCCTTCCCGGGATCAGCCCAGGGGAGAAAACAGAACCCTGTATCAGCCTGAGTAGGTTTCCCAACTTGAGCGGCAGGTCCAAAATATGGCCCGGGATCTGGGTCACATACTGAGGGCTCAACAGAACCCTCAGATGAGCATGCCACCGCGGAATGCCCCAAACTCTGGGCCTGGTGCTCCAGAACAATGAGGGGGCAGCACCCCGATAACCCACCGGTTCCCAGGGAGGAGGCACCAGGGGAAGGGGGTGTAAAGCCTTGGAGGAAGCTTCCTTCCCCACTTGTAAACAGCCCCTGGAAACCCAGGAACAGGAAACAAAATCTCCTGCCCCTGAAAGTTTGCCACCCAAGGAGCAAAGAGGAGGTAGGAGAAACAAAGGACCCAAACAGACCCATTTTGTGGAGGAGGTACAGGTCTTCCAATTTGAGGGAGAGGGATCCTCAGAGGATCCTGGGAAAAGAATCTTCTCCTTCAGAGATGGGGGAACTCCTCCCAAGGAAAAATGGGTCCCAAGGGATTCCAACCCAGACTGGATAGATGCGGGGATTGAGCTGTCGCCGCTCATCATTCTATCCAGAACCAACAAGACTGAAAACCCCTGGTTCAAACTCATCCTGGTGACTGCCTCCAAAAAGGGAGGGGCGGCCCAGAACCAGAACCAGGGGAAACGAAAACTGAATCAATAGACTGGGTAAATGTGGGGATTGAGCTGTCGCCGCCCATCATCCTATCCCAGAACCAACAGCATCAAAAACCCTGGGTTCAAACCCATTCTGGTAACTGCCTCCAAAAAGGGGGGGGGAGCGGCCCAGAACCGGAACCAGGGGACCCCAAAACTATTTCAAGTTGCCAACTTTTTCTTGCAGATTCCCATGACTCTCCACAGACATCTGCCCAAATCTCTTCTCTCCCAATGTCCAAAACCAGAAAATTAGCCCACCAGTTGTCCAAAAATGTGCATTATCTGTGCCCCCTTTAGGAGAAGGAGGGAAGATACTATGCCCCGGTACAAGTACAGGGGCAGGGTACAATTTTGGCACTGGTGGACACTGGATCCCAAGCTACCCTTCTGTCCAAAAGGGCCTTTGATGAACTAAATGCAGGAAGGGGGGAGAATTACCGAATTCCTCTCACCTCTCTTCCTGGACAACTCCAGAACTTTGACGGGAAGGAAATTCCCGTCGAGGGGACTGCAGATTTGGACATCAAAATTGGGCGACACAAGGTGAAACACCCGGTCATAGTAGTGACTCCAGAGGGCACCCCTTGTTTACTAGGGAATGATCTCCTGAGAAGGTTGTCACCCCTAATAGATTGTGTAAACAAGGTCCTCTGGACCCAGACTAGCCGACCAATAAAATTAAAACAGAGTGTCAACCAAGTAGAATTTCACTTCCAGAACAACCAAATTCCAGACGCGACAGTAATAGCAGTAGGACAACAGACTGGTGATGGGGGGCCCTCTCTATTTCTGAAAATCAACCTTCCTTCCAGTTTAAGGTGGTATTCCACATTGGAAGGAAATACTCTGAAATTCTTTACTAATCCACAATCAGACATTCCCACTCCGATAGTCCAGAAAGATGTGAAATCAGCTCAGAGCCTGGCTGATATTCAGCAAATTGGAGAGCAGTTGTTCATCCCTGTTCAGTTAAATGATGGGAAGGACTCTGTTCTCGCTCGAGTGTCTGTGAACAACGGTAAGAGCTTCATCAGCGAAGCCATGTTCCGCCAACTCCCAAAAGATCCAGCCATTCCCACATTCAAACTGATAGACAAATGGGAAATGGACCTGGTAGCACCCAATTCCAAACATCTCCTGCCAAGCAGGTGTACGCTCAAAATCTCCATTGGCAACAAGAGCATAGTCCATAATTGTTGGGTCGTGCGAGACGTCACTGACGCCTTTTACTTAGGAAGTGATATTCTCAATCGCTTTGCCATCAGTTTGAACCTAATAAACTTCAAAGCTTGGTCCCGATTAGCGGATAATCCCATGGGCTTTGATGATCCAGAGAAAGCCTTTAGGTCAGCTCAATTGCTACCTTATGCAGTTGAAATTCAGATTAAAGAGGAAGTCACCATCCCAGAAAGGACCCGACAATTCTCCCTGGGAGTGAAAGTTAAAAGAGGACAAAAATTGAAAAACCCGGATGCTTATATTCATCTAAATGCTTCTCTCCAACAGCAAGGGTTGGGGGTAAACCCAACACCATTAGTAAATAAAGAACATGACACCATTCCAATAGAGGTGGATAACAGTGACTTAAAGAGTATTACTCTAGCCGCAGGCACCATTATTGGAATGGCGGTTGATGACCGTCATTTTCCATTGATCTAGGAAATGAACTGTTAGGGCCAATCCCCAAGGACTGTTTTGACAGTGACAGTGATGACAATACAACACCAGACAGGATCTTTACCCGGCATGGGGGGATTTTCCTGGTGTACACTTCTTGCCCTTATGGTAAGGAAGATGTGACTTGTGACTTCAGAGGGGATGAGATGATTTTCCAGGCCCATGAGGGCTGCCTTTCCCACCTGAAGCCTCCGGTCCAAATCAGCACTCTGACCAGGGACTTCTCCACCCAGCTGGAGGAGGCTGCTGAGATAGCAAAACCAGAAGTCTTTCCAGGCTTCAGGCAGATGGTGGAAGAGAGAGTCAACCTAGCTGATGCCTGTGTGACTCTGGAGCAGAAAGAAAAGTTGAAACAAGTTTTCTTGGATTTGCAAGATCTCTTTGCGGTAGACTCATATGACTGTGGTTGCACCGACATCCACACAACAACAATTCCCACGGACCCTGGCATGACTCCAGTGTTTGTGAAGCAATATCGCTTGCCTCTCGCTTCAATGGAGTCCCTTACTGAAATAATTAAGAACCTTGAGTCCCGGAGAATAATCCGTCCAGTACACAGCACCTTCAGTAATCCGGTGCTGGGAATATTGAAGCCAAACGGCCAGTGGAGACTCTGCGCCGACCTTAGGGAGCTCAACAAACGGGTCCATACTTCCCGATGGCCTCTGCCCTACATTGACCAAGGGCTGGCCCAGATTCAGGGGTCACAGGTATTCACTGAAATAGATCTGACCAATGGATACTGGACCGTGCCTGTCAGTAGGGAGGACCAATACAAACTGGCTTTTACCTTTATGGGGCCAGCAGTACACATGGACCCGGACTCCCTTCGGATACCTCAACTCCGGCAATGATTTCAACATTTTCCTACACAAGGCCATGTCTGACCTGGGTGCGAGGGGTAACCTGGCTTATGTAGATGATGTCCTCATCAAAAGTTCATCTGTGGAGGAACACATAGCGGAGATCCGTTATGTTCTGACACAGTTGAGGGCCGCCGGAGCAAAACTTTCCTTTCAGAAAGCACAGTGGTGTAGAACCCGTATTAACTTCTTGGGGCATGAGATTACTCCTCAGGGTCTCTGTCCCCAAGAAAAGAAAGTGGAAGCACTTCAGAAACTGAAGGATCCCACAACTCTGCGGGAACTAAGGAGCCTCCTTGGACTGACTAATTACAGCAGAAAGTTCATTGAGGGCTAGGCAGAGATCACTAGACCCCTGATTCATCTTTTGAAGGGGGGGTCAAGTGGGAATGGGGTCCAGAACAATCTGAGGCATTAAGACATCTCAAAAGATGCCTCTCACAAGCGCCTTCCCTAGCTTACCCTGTCAGAAACAAGGAGTTCTTCCTGGAGACAGGGTTCTCTAATACGTGCTTGACGGCAGTATTATACCAAAAGCATGACAAGGTCAATAAAGTAATCTCCTATGCGAGCAAAACTTTACCCTCTGTGGAGGAAAAATTCAATGATTGTGAGAAGGCACTCCTGGCAACGGTGTGGGCATTGAAGAATTACCGCCCGTTCATCCAGAGGGAACACATCATAGTGGAGACTCCACACCAGCCTCTGCAATATCTCCAAAGTGACAGAATCCGAGCCGGAAATGTGAGTAATTCCTGAATTACTTCCTGGATTCTGTCAATGCAAGGCTTCCTGTGGAGGTCAGATATGGCCAAAACAAGAAGAGTCCCCTCGCGCAAGGTCTGGCTGACTTGCATGATTGTGCAAGAGAAAACTGTCTCGAGGACGAAAGTCTAAAAATCAAGGACAACATGGAGGCATACCTTAATTCCCCACACAAAGTCTTTGAAGAGGACAAGTGTGAGGGAATGCCCACTGTCTATGTGGATGGATGCTCTTACCATGTTGACAGCAATGGGGAGAAAGAACTGGTGGCCAGCGTAGGGAATGCATGGGTGAATGAGTCCCCAGAACCCTCCGCTGGGTACAAAATTGGTCCCCGAAGTAGTCAGGTGGCAGAATTGATGGCTGTGCATTAGGCCATCCTCACTGCTGTCCAACATCAACTCCACGAACTGGTCATAATCACAGATTCAGATTATGTACGGAACGGGTTTGTGGAGCACCTGATTAATTGGAAAACCAGAGGCATGTTATGTGCTAATAACAAACCCTTGAAACATGATACGTTAATCCAAAACATTGATGATCTGGTCACCTCAAATGGCATGACCATCTACTGGAAAAAGATCAAGGGTCATTCCAAAGTAGAGGGACCAGCCAAAACTGGAAATGACTTAGCTGATCAGCTGGCCAAAACCGGGGCCATCCAAGGGGATCTAATAGAGAATGAGTCCCTGTTGGGGGAACTCCAGGTCACTGCTATCACTAGGTCCAAGACAAATACTCACAATGATCTTTCAACTGCACAATGGAGTAAGGAGACCCTTGATGCTGATTTAATTACGGCTCAGAAGGGGGATCCAATAATTGGTAAGTTTTACCAACACATTGAGGACCCTGAGAACTTTCCCCTGACGGACACCGATTACGTTGGGAAAGAGGACCTAAGAGTGTTGATGAAATGTCCAAAAATGTTCCGAATCCAAGACGGTATGTTGGTAAGGAAATCCCAAGCTGGCCATGATTAGTGGGTGGTTCCAACCTCATTCCAAAGCCTGATGCGGCCACCGCTGGTCATAGGGGGTTTCACACAACACTGGAAATCTTAAGAGAGGTTGCATACTGGCCACACATGGGGCAGGACCTCGACCAATACTTGAAGGGGTGTCTGGTGTGTGCACAATTTCAGCCATCATCCCTCACACACCGTGCGCCTCTCCAAAAGAGGGGGATGACACTGCCATGGTCAGATTTGCAAATCGACTTTGTAGGCCCTGTGATTCACTCTTCTAGGGGAAACAAGTACATGTTGACGGTCACATGCTTGTTTACCAAGTGGGTGGAATGTCTCCCGGCCCCAATCTGCAAGGCAGAAACAGCAGCTGCCCTGATGATTAACCACATCTTTTCCCGTTTTGGTCTACCTCAAAGGATTGAGTCAGACAGAGGTAGCCATTTTACCAGCGAAGTAATGACTAAGATGTGGGAGATACTGGGGGTCAAAAGGAAGCTACAAATTGCTTACCGACCAGCTTCTTCTGGGGCAGTAGAACGCTATAACCGAACCATTGTGAGTATCTTAAAAAAGTTTGTGGCAGATTCTGGGCCAAGTTGGGATATCCGATTACCTCTGGTCCTAATGGCCATCAGATCTACCCCTTCATCTGCAACCAAAATGTCACCATTTGAGTTGATGACTGGACGCAAGATGGTGCTTCCTCAGCATTTGCTCTACAGGACCCAAGAGCAGACATTGATAAATGCCTCCACACTCCTGAGTATGTGGAGAATTTAAGGAAACACCTTCAACATGCTTTTATCTATGCTCAGCGGAATCTAGAAAGATCAGCTGATAGCATGAAAACTCATTACGACCTGAAGACAACCAGGAAGGAATATAATGTGGGAGACCGGGTCTATCTATACAATTTCCAAAGGAACCAGGCCAAACAGCGAAAATGTTTGCCTACATGGAAGGGACCCTTTGAAATTATAGACAAGATCTCCCCAGTTGCGTACAAGATCCGCATCCCCAAAGGTAGTTTGGCAGAGGGGGAAGACAAGTGGGTCCACATCAATCAGCTAAAGTGTTGCCATCCCAGGCACACTCTGCAGCAACTGGAGGAGTCCTCTGCAAGCAATCCCAGAGGGGGCCGCTCCAGAGTAATTCAGTTCCAACCCTCAAATATCCCACATATGGTCTCTAAAATATTATGATTCTTGAAGGAAAATATCTCCTGATTTTATCTTGTTTTTAAAATAAGACTGCAAAATGTATCCTGATGTATAAAATGCATATGTTCGCCACACCATTAATAGTGGTGGAAAAATGTCCAGGAATGTGTATTGCCGCTTTGCTTTATCATCCTAGGAGAGATGAAACCATGGAGACTGACCAAGGAAGATGGCCTGGGGACCGGGAGCAAAGATCCAAGGGGACCGTGGTACCGCCCAATACTCCCATCAGGACCGGCAAGGAGAACTGATCGATCGACCCTGATGAAGGAAAAATGCTGAACTGTGCCATCTGCGGAATCGAAAGAAGATGATGCGGACATCCCAGCGCGTGGATCAAAACATCCTTTGCACCTGATTTCCCCTCGACTCGAAATCAAAGCGCAGTCGGGCGGGGGGGCTTGTTGGGTGTCCTGACCCACGTTTGGACTATTATGCTGCAACAGTTGGTGCTGTGGGCTTAGAAAATCCAAGATGGTCGAAAAGCTCACGTTTCGCCAGAATCCAGGAAAACCGCACAGTTTTGGCGCACACCCAGCAGTGCTAGCGTGATGGGCCAGGAGTGCCATGAGTGAAATGTGTGCCAAAGGAAAAACAGCAGTGCCGGTTAGCTCAGAGAGCGCTTTGAAATGACCTTTGTTTCTCTGAAATGCAAGCTAAAAATGCCTATTTTAAACATTGCAAGATATTCAAAAATCTCAATGAACACCAGCAGACATTTGGCAGAAGGTAGACTTTTGTGCATACAAAATCTGGAAAGATGAAGAGCCCTAAACAACGTTTATAACAAAACTGGCTGAGCTGTGGATGTCAGCAGCCTAAGTTAAATTGGACTGAAAGACACTAAAATCTAAATGTTTAAAATAAAGGGGTGACCAACTGTTGAGTGTCACATAGTTTGCAACTGTTAAATGTCATAGTTTTGAACTTAGAATCAGCATTCTAGCTGCATGTGTAAAAATCTTAAGTTTGTTTTGAGTAAAGAAAAACTGTGAACAAAAGTGACATTTGGCTGAAGCCTGGCTTGAAGAGAGTGAATTCTGCCCGGCAACTACCCCCGACAGGAGTTGAAACTTGCTCAGCCACTCTTCCCATGCCTGGCTGCATTTTGCTGCCCCCACCAAAGGGAGATGACACCTCTCTGATTGGATGAAGGGAGGAGCAGCTGGGGACTGCAGGAAACTGAACAATGAGCCTTCCTTGGCTCAGGCAAATGTTAAATTAGGGGGGTCGCAAATGGGTTTCTCTTGAGAGAAACGGGGAGGGGCAGTGCCTCTGTGAGCAAATTGAGTTGGAGGAAGTGGACAAACCAGAAATTCCACCAGGTGCTTTGGGAAACCACACCCCTCTGGGCCAGAGCATAATTTTAAAAAAAGATGGATAATTCATATTACGGACTTGTCAAAATTATATAATTAATATCATTATTCTTGTGATTTTTCTGTGAACATTTTAAGAGGTGTTAGAACTCTGTACCATGTTCTGAGGCAAAACTCCATGAATTATGGAGATTGCAGACACGGGGTTCACGCTAGAAAAATGAAAATTTACTGGAATATGTGTAGAAAGGCGGTGTACATCTGTGTCATTTTTGGTAAAAATCCAATATTGGTAAACCAACCAAAAAGCGCAAAATGTTGTCATTTCTTAATCCAAGCTCTTAGAAACATCAGAGTTAGAACAGAAACTACCTTATGTGATACATGATGTGTATATGTAATGTCAACCACTTGTGTATCTGGGAAATGTGTTTAGTTATGAAAATGATTTTCTAAGGTAAAAGCAAAGGGGAGTGTTCTTTCTGTATGCCATAAAGATGACACCTGATGACTCACTGCTCCCTTCTCAAATCAGGTCAAAGAGAAATCCTTGACCTATCAAATCATGAGTGGGGTGGGCACAGAAAGTTAGCATCCACACTCATTTTCAAAAGACATAAAAAGAGCCACTGGAAGCCAGACAGGGACATTCATTTTCCAACCTTCAACTGAATTCCTGCGCAGCACTCTGACGGAGAACTCCAGAATCCAGATCAGAACCAGAGAGACCAGAACCAGAGAACCACAGACCAGACCGTGGTGAAGTGCAGAGCTGAACCAGAGAGCTGTGACTTCAGAACCACCCGCCCGGAGTCCAGTCCAACTTGTTGACCAGATCCGTGACGAGGCCATTCCTTTCAAATTTATAGTGTGAGTACCCAGCTAGAACTGTGCAGAACCCATCTCTCAGCTTAAAATAATCTGGTTCAAAACATTTAACCTGTCCAAAACTACATCATAGAATCGTGTGTCCCTTCTACGATTTTAAACCGGTAAAAGTGTCATTTGCCATTTTGAATCATTATTTCATTTCAGAAAAACCACCTTCATAAAATCGTCCGTATCTCTTAAACTGTTAGTGATAGAAGCGAGATTTAACTTTTGTTTTAGAGCTGAGATCCTAAGCGTTCCAACAAGCTCTGAAACCGACTTGCTACTCCTGATAGCTCCTCCGTAATTGCGCTCGACGCACACGACTAAATTGCCGCAATTTGACATTTTGCTTCATTTCAGCCACGTGTAAAAATATTTGTCTTTTGCTTCCATTACGGAATTCGTTTGCAACCTGACAATCATTCATAGAGCATTGCTAAAGTGATCCTGAACTAATTTAAAGTAGCTATCACCCACCCTGAATCTTTTATAGGGAATTAAAAGCATTTTTAGCATATTTTACTTCATTGCCACCACATTTAAAAGGATTTGCCTTTGTTTTAAAATCATCCCTGTGATCTAAGCTTGCTAGGGGGGAACTGAACTACATTTGATTGTATTCCTGAGAACTGTGTGCTCTACCTTCCATCTTCTATTGCATAGGGGGGGAGTGAATTGCCACCAGGGGAAAAGTGAACATGTTATCTCTTGTGAAACCCTACCAGTTATTTCTGTACTGCATTCTTTCCATCATTGTTTTTCCTTGAAACCATAAAGCATTCTCAATTACCTTTTCCTCCCTATACTAACTCTTAAGTAATTAAATCAGTGTGCTAGTGTGCTAGTGTAACATCACCCAGTGTTGATCACTAAGTGTGATATCAAATATTAATTTATTATAAAAGTATAATATATATATATTGTTTAATTTTTCCAATACATCTTTTAAATTGCAAAACAAACCTACTTTTTGGCTCAGTGGGGTCAGGGGGATTCTAAGAGAGGGGCGTTATACAAGGGTTCATCATCCAGATTATAACTTGTCATAAAAATATATAAATAAGGGCTTCCCTTGAGCAATCCCAGACAAGGCACTGACTTAGTGGGAATGCTTGATTGGAGTCATTAACAGCATACACTGGCACACACGAGCAGGCCCTGACCAGTGAGATTCAGCAATACTGGAAAGTTGTTAATTTTCCAATAATACATGTCACTTAATGATTGTATCTGTAATTTCCCCCAGATACAAATTATCCCAGTTTGCCATTTATACCTGCAGAAGTTTAAGTGTTATCATTAAATTAAATTCATGTTTATAGTAAAACCTGCAACAAAGCAATCATTGTGGGGTCAGTACTCAAAGGACGTCCTTCCCGCGTCGCGTAAAACGTTATATTTATCGTGTTTTCCAGAACATCTACAGTGTTTAAGAGCAAATGTGCTATAAGCACAGCACACATTGACCTATCCTGAGATTGTGCACCAAAGTCCTTGTTTCTGAACTTTCATGACAACTGAATACCCACCACACCTCCCACCCACTCCTACCCGTGAGGGGTCTACTCCTGCTGGTCCATGCTGTTCCCCCTGAAGTTCCTGAATGATGATCTACTAGGATTCTGACCTGCCTGGGGTGGGTGGCCTGGTCCGGACCATGTTATATGGCCAAGACATCTTCCTGTATTTTCACGCTTGAGCCAGACCATGCTGTGTGCAGTCCGAAAACACGTGCCATCCGGCAGAAGGGCTGCTTCCACTGCCAAGTTAGTGACTCTTAGATGTGAGTACTGTGGTTTGCCGCAGGGCACCCTTTTTCTGCTGGGGGGCACCATGCAGAAATGTTAGCTTGTATTGGTTTACATCTCTTTTGTTTTTCATGGTAACACTTGCTATTTGCTGGGCCCTGCTGGCTTGCAATCAGTCAGACACATAATTTGCCTATAGCTTGCAGCAGTCATGCTCACCAGAAAAGCTTAGTGTCTCAAAGTGCAGTCTGACAGAGATTATGGGCCTCATTACACGGATGGCGGTAAGGGTTTACCGGTACCTTACTACGAGGTCCCTTTGCGGGTTGGGGAATTTAACACCTGCTTTTTGGAGGCGGTAAAAACCAACCCGCAAAGGGACCAGGGAGCTAATTACGGTACCGCAATTTGCGGTACCGTAATTAGCGCCTTCCCCATTCCCATAGAGCCCTATGGGGCAAAAATGGGAATGGGGAAGGGCAATGGTGGAAGGGGGAATTACCGCCCCGCCAACCCTGGAATAGGGCGGTAATTCCCCTTTCCACCAAGGCGGTGCTGGTATTTTACCGGCATGAACCATGGCGCTTATAGCGCCATGGTTCACCGCCATCCATGTAATGAGGCCCTATGAGTCTTTGCATTCAAACTAAGGGCAGCCCGGTCTAGGGGTGTCACGGTATTAGTTTTATGACGGTACAATAACCTTCTTGCCAAATGACGGTATATCATGGTTATCGTGGTATAGCAAGTGGAGTTAACTAATCTTAACAAATATTTTCTAAAAGGTCATAAATTGTCAGATTTATCATCACAAACAAAACCAGGCACCCAGGGCCAGAATTGGGCTTTTCAGCATACTTTCCACTGAAATACCACCCCTTGCATTCCACCAACACAAGCACACGTGTGGAGAGGAGGGGGGGGAGCAGAGCCCTGCTGCGACTGGCAAAGCGAACTGAATAGCTTTTCTTAGGTTATCATTTTTAGGCTTTTAGCTCCCCCACTGGCTACTGGTGAAGATGAACATGGTGCCATCTTGATAACCTGCATGCCACAGATCAATGGTGTCTGATGGTAGTATACGTTTGTGCACATAGACACACACATACACACACACACACATGCACACACACTCTCTCTTTACGTTGCAGCCTTTAGTTTACTTCCGGGCCAAAAGGTGTTCAGTAATCATGGACATGTTACCCTTTGGTATGGCAGCAGGGAATACCCACAGAGATGAGTACATTTCGTAGTGTGACTTATTATATGTAAATTCAATGATAGAACCAGGGAAATCCCCCATTGTCATATGTTTAGAAAACATTATCCATTATAAATATATAAACCCCAAAGCCGCCAACCCAAAGTCCCGGGAGGATAGCTCAGCGGCAACGTGCGTGCATTGGAAGCAAGACGACACGAAGCAACACAGGTTCGATCCCCGGGTCCGTGCTTAGAGACCTCTGGGTGTTTAAGCGCGTTATAAATACGCAACTAAGACAAAAACAAATTCTTTAACAGTGCCTCGATGCCCGCGGGCTGTGTGAGCACTTTAAAAGAAAAATGTAAATTAAAAAAAAAAAAAGTAAACCCTTTTCCTTCTTGGCACTGTATTTATTCTTCCTATTGCTAACATACTGATTTTGTGTCAGGCACCTGTGGTTTATGGAATGGCATTAAAAACCTCTGAAACTGAAACTACTTGGCAGACGGCACATCCAACAGTGCCTTACCAAGACTGCGCAGCACTTGCTTACTGCAGCCTTTCCAAATCAGATTGAAAAGCACACTTAACGGTATGAACGGTATACCGGTATAAACAATGTGACGGTTATTATTGTTCAATTAAGTGGTTCACGGTATCTTTAACGGTATACCGTAATACCGTTACATCCCTAGCCCGGTCAGACTAGAGAGTAACAGCCCTACCAGCCTGAGGAGAATTTGTTTCCAGCCCCCTGCCCGGTGTTAACCTGCTACCGTATGTGACTGACCCAGCTTGTGACAGCACCATCTGAGACACTGTGGCCCCGATTCATGGAATTATTTTCGTGCAAAACGGGGATTTGCGTGCCATTCTGCCCACAAATCTCTGTTTGATTTGCGGGCAGAATGGCAGGCATATCCCCGTTTTACATGTAAATAATTCCATGAATCAGGGTCCAGCAGCAATGTCAGCCCTGACCTTCTGTTCTCTTTCTTAGATCCACTCCCCTGCTGGCCTCGTCCCTATTTTCATGGCTCTTTTGACCTTTGCCTCCGTGGCACCATGTTGGGTCTTCATTTCTCGGTGGGCGATGGAGGGTCTCTTTAGTCCACTATGTCAACCAATCTGCACCACTGCTGCCCAGTTATTGGTGGCATTCCCCGCTGCCATCTTTCCTTTCCAGAGTCTGCCCTCCTTAACTTTTCAGAGGTGCAGTCTTTCACAGATGTCTGCCCACCAGGGGTGTTGCTAGGTCTGGAAAAGACCTGGGGCTACGCTAATGTCGGAACTGTTGGGACTGGGGGCTACCTAGCCTTTTGGTTGTAGCTCCTGAGATTCTATCCGGGACTACAACCAAAAGACCAGGGGCTATAGCCTGCTTAGCCCGCCCCCCCCCAGCAACGTCTCTGCTGCTCACTCCCCCATTCCATGTTATGGGTGGACTTCTACAGTCAGGGGTGGACTGGGAACCAAAAGAGGTCCTGGAAATTATTTTCAAAGTGGCCTCATATTACATGTCTTCAGCAAGCGCAACCCTTTTCCTATGGGAGAATGTGGAAATACCACTCAAAAGAGGCCCAGGATGCAGAGGCATGTCGGGGAAATATCCAGAGTACCTTGTAGGTCAGTCCAGCCCTGTCTACAGTCCTAGTTACCCAGGCTGTTATCAGAGTAGTGCCATCTGCCGCTATTCACAGCAGCAGTACAATGGACCTATGACCTTCAATTCGTTTCTTATGTTATGTTTATTTATACTGCACAGCGCTACCATCTATGGCCAGTCTCCAGCCGCTCTAACCTTTGGTATTTGTTTTTTCTGGTTCTTGATACCAAACTTCCTCTTTGGTGTTGTACTATACTGTCGCCTTTGCCATTTTAGCGCCTGGAAACCACTTTGGGAGTTGGATTAATTTGTCCAGCGTGCGGATTCAAAAATCTGTGTAATGAGTGCAGAGGCAACACTGTCGGGTGGGACACCTGGGACCACAGTGCACTGAGCTTGAGGAATCACTGCAGAAGATGGTGGTGGGATTATCGAAAGGAAGGTCATTCGTGTTTGCAGTGCACATGCCCATGTAAAATAGGTGCACTACCCCCTGAAAAACATGAAAGAATGTCTTCTTTTACCTCACTCCAGTTTTAAAATTTAAAAAATGTTGTCAGTGTGCTTCCACATTGACATGTTGGACCAATTTCATTGGTTTTAAGGAACAAATTGTGCTGTCAGGGACGCCAAAGCTATGCGCTGCAACCAGCCAAACCTCTGAGGGAATGAATGCCTGCTGATGTGTGGCAGGTCATGAGTTTGAATCCCGGTAGAGGCTTTGCAGCCCTTGATGCTTACAAGGTCACTATTAAAGACTTCAGCTGGATTACTGAAGCATCTTCTGCTTACAGCACTGTGACGCAGCAAAAACTGCTGTGGGAATGACCTATGAAATACCTGAGGGAATCTGTACCGCATTTCAACAATAATAAAATGGGTCCACTGTAAGAGTCAAGTAAATGCACTGCTCTGAACATTTTCCAACGCTCCTCATTGCATCTCAGTTCTTGTTTGCCAGTAATCCTTTGGTAACTTTGTGAAATTACCATCAAACTTGTTTACAGTTACCTCCATAGAAACCCGTTGCATTGCCACAGGTTTACGACTGGTGGTTTGGTGTGGCAAATCCTCATTTTTGGAGTGCATTGGACTTAGTGGGAATTTTCAATGGATTCGCCACGAGCGTTAACAGAGTGTGGTAAATCTGGCAAGTTATGGGGGTGAAGTGGAGGCTTTACCTCCAGCAACACGCTGGAGGTAAATGATTGTGTGGTAATGCAATGTTAAAGCGGCGGTAAAGGATATCTCACCCCTTTACCGGCTTTTTAATGCACTGCTCATAGTGAGCCTCTTTGTTCTCAAACTATCAAAAGATCAATGGAAAGCATAAAAAAATCAAGTGAATGCAATGCTCAGTACAATGCCTCTAGGAAGAAGACCTATTTAGCTCGTTTGGGCTGAAACAGCCAGCGGCCTGACTATTGTACAGGAGTGTAGTTTTAGGGGGAGCAAGGGTGTTTGCCCTCCCCAACTTTCGTGGCACACCATTTTGTCCCCCTCATTTGGCAGGGGCCCCTTTCCTTTAGATGGCATGATTGCCAACATTTTCAGCAAAGTTACACCACTTCGCAAGTATCTTAATGTTGGCACCGCTTGGGCATCTAGTTGGCCTGCGTTTGCACATTCGTGTGTGCTCGTGTTACATGGGACACTAAGTAGCTCATTTTCTGATTTACCTGATTGTATGTATTTTTCCATGCGGCTTCTCTCCGCGCATTCATGTGTGTTTCGCCACATGCGAAAATGTGCAGGGTTTTATTTGTTTAATTTGTATATATGTATTTCTGTCTAAACGTATGCTATTATAGGGACAATTGTATGTTTCTGAAATGTTATCACTGCTGTACATATGCGTAAAGGTTTTACATTGTGGCAAATCATTCCCCTGTCTTTGCCAAACAAATGCAAACTACTTTTGCATTGAAGGATACTATATACTGTCCAATGTACAAAATACTTGAAGATACAGAAAGAAGAATTTCACCCGGAGTTCTCTTCAAGACAGTTGGGTGGGACTAACCCTTGTGGAGAGTGAGGCTTGATGCCCCTCTTTCATAGCTCAGAATGGCACCGGTACTGATATTTCTAACAATGGGCCTCATTACGAATGTTGCATTAAGGCAACAATGGTGCTGGTAGTGCTACCGGCGCTGTTGTTACTATACCGCCACATCACGAGTTCTGCTTGCGGTTGCTGCTATGCATGCCTGGTCAGACCAGGCGTGTGGAGTGGCACCCGCGGGCAGAACTCGTGATTGCACCGGCACCTATCGGACAGAATGGCGGTCAGGAGCCCGGTCATATCGGCACCCGCGAATGGACAATTACCGGCCCATTTAACTTGTAATCGCCCGGTAATGGCCCATTCGCGGGTGACGGTGCTGGTAGCGAGTTTGGAGGTAGCCGTGCCCTTATTAAGGGTTCGGCTACCGCCAAACTCGTAATGAGGCCCAATGACTCCAGGAAGATGAAGAATAGGAATGTCAACCATGTTAACAGCCACCTGCCTAAATGATCATGTAAGAGAGAGTTAGACATGTTAGCAATAATTTCTGATCATCGAGAAAATCTGGAGTCTGTTGCCATTTCTGGAAATCATGTCTGGAAGTGCATGTGTCAGGAGGCATGTGTTTACTTGTGCAACATGTTTACATGTGGTGGTCTTTGGAAAAACAAATTTATAGCGTGATGGCTACAGAGTCGACACTATGCATTGCCATTGGCAGGCGAATGGAACACCGAGAAGGCTTTTGCATTCATACACACAGGTGTATCGGAGCCGTGGCTTGGTGAGACACGGAGAAAGGTACCCCAGACTACTCTCTGTAGCACCATATGGATGCTTTACAGATGTATAGAAAGGTGAAATCTAGCATGGAAAATTTTAATGTAGCTTTGCTAGTAAGGCCACACTCTGGACCTGATTGCCAGGCAGATGACAGTCAACTGGATTCCTGTTTTCTGAAGCTGTATAGTTATTGTATTATAGTTTTAGATCAACTTGGTAACTGATGTTTCAGCACTAAGTGCAAGATAATCTACTACTCAAGAGCACCTGACAGGCTTACCATTGGATAGCAATACTGTTGTGGGTCTGTCTTTAGAGAATATATGTATCCATACCATTGTGTGTATGATAAACCTTAGATGCTATCCATATCTTCCCTAGACCGTTTTATAACTAGACCAACAATTATTTGCACTTGCAATATATTGCCTTTATAATCATATGTAGAAACATATGCAGACTGCTCTCACTCCTTTAGCATGTATGTGTATTTATTCTCTTGGAGAAATAATATGAGCAGCTAAAATAGTAAAGTCAAACAATATACAGTTCCCAAAATTAGAAAAATGTAATCGAGTAAATACCCGGCATCCAGGGATGTCATTTCAATAAAATGCCAGCGGTAGGGGAAGTGACATCACATGACCCTTGACCTCTGATGACATCACAGGAAGGACAACCTTTTACTCCTTGAAAAAACAGGAAGTGGCATCACAAGGCATTTTTTCTAAGTACACTATGAAAAACATGGTTACAATATCACTGTAAAGTGATGTACATGTCATACAAGAATAGCCACATTGCGAGAACTGGGTGTCGGATATGCGGACGCTCTCTTGGTATGAGAAGACTCAGGCAGTTCGACAACATCGGGAAACTGAGTACGAGGAGAGATGGGGGCCATTCAGGGATTTATTTGGATGAGGTGTAGGCTTTGGTTTATTTTGTAGATATTGAGGTTGGGGATTGGTAGGGGTTTATGTTTTGTCCTTTTTTTTTTTTGTGTTTTGTGTTATCACATCTTTCCATGAGATAGGAGGGTGGGGATGTTTTCGGATTTCGTTTTGAATAGCTGTTACTTTAGTAGTAATTTGCATTTTGATGTATATGGAGTAATCTTTTGCTTGTTCCCATTCTGTTGTTACTCAGTTGTATTATGTTTTGTATAATTATTAAATAAAGTTGATACAAAAAAAAGAATAGATCACATATGTATCATTAATATCAAATGACTGTGAATGCAAGCAGACATCCAAGGCCAAACGATAATGATGTGTTATTATATAGCACCTACGCTTAAGCGCTTTATATAGAACAAATATTCATACAATATCACCCAACCTGTGTTGGTACTCATTTATCAACCTCAGCAGGATGAAAGGATGAGGTGAACTTACCGGGAGCTGAACCTGTAACCTGCAGATCGCACGCACATTGCAGCAGCGAACGCTCAACCTACTGAGCTATCTTGACCGCTATAGCTATCGGAAAACCAGCCACTCCAGAAACAAAGAGCCACATGCTGCTGGCCCAAAGAGCCACATGCTGCTGGCCACTGCCCATGAGCCTCAATTTAAAAAACTAAAATAAAAATATACAAATATATTTTTTATTTTAGTGGTGGCAAGGGAGACGACAGAGGTAGCAAAGGAGACCTCAGCGGTCGCAGTTGCGACCCCTGGTGACCCCTAAATGACGTCCCTTCTAGCATCCTACTCTTCCTATTACTTCTAAAATGTTAATAATATTTACAACCAATACAATGTGTGTGTAACCATTGTGGCAGAGTAAAACAAAATCATACTCAGAATTGTGATGCTGTGGATTAGCAAGCCCGGGACAGGTGAGGTTGTACAGACTAACCTCTGAATATCCTCTTAGATGGAAAGTGTTAAAGAAAACCATGTCAAAAAGTCAGTGGCTTTAATGGGCAGTTATCTAAGAACAACATAAAAGCAACCGACTACAGCTATAGATGAAAAGACTAAAGGTATAGCATTGTCATATTAGTTGTATAAAACAACCTTAAAAAAAGTTTCATTAGATAAAAATACAAACACTTTTTACATATTACATCGACAATTACTGTAATCATTCAAACCAGCACATTTCATAATGAGAATTCATAAAACCTAAAAACAATGAATATAAATACAAATGGACTTCCAAACTCACACCACCCGAGGTTCAAAATTATTTCAAGTAAAGTCCAAAGTACATAACAGATTCCTTTCAAGTTCACCATCTCTGTTGAATAATCCCAACAGCGCCCAACAATTTAGTTAGGGTGCAGAATAGTCGATCTCTTCACCATAGAAACCTACAACATCCAAGGGCTCAATATCATGGACATACTTTGACCACACATATTCCCTCATAATCTGTAATACCTCACATTCCATTACAATATGGAATCTCCTTTGCAAAACACCTGGTTTATTGCAACAACTGCCATCTCCGATTTTTACACCGGTCATTGCACGCTTCTGTATAACCTCCCCTGTATTCAGTACATTAAATTAGAATACCATGAACTGGGGTCGCCAGTAAATGTTGGGCAGCCTTTCCAGATATAACAGCATAGGGCCCCTTCGCCTATCGACGACCACTGGATTCTTATACAGACTATGGGCCTCATTAGGACCCAGGCGGTAAGGGGTTTCCAGTAGGTGTTCTATGTTCATATTGTATTCAGTTAGCACATGTTCAGCCTCCCTTTCATATTTTGTCAGTGGGACTGAACTATCACACGACATGGGCCCTTCCAGATCCTCATATAACGATCCTGCACACGGGACCAACACATTTCTGTACAGTGACAGCACCTTCCATTGCAGATGGCATTTCAGTGAGGTTCGAACCTCAACGTGTCCACAGGCAGACAATTGGGAAGTTTCAGGCACCTGCGCCATAGTCTGCCTTCTATCTTTTCCCAATTGAAAGCTCTTGTGATGAAAGCTGTTTCCATGTCATATACAAGAAATGGCCTTACCTTCATTTTTATAATAGTTAGCCAATCGAATCACGGAAAATCAGCAATATTTGTTACTGATCTTTTTCATTTGTGTCGACAATTGCACCGTTTTCTCACAAGTACATACAAACATAATTTTCCTTGATTGTATAGCGGTAATAAACATGCCAAAATATACAATAGAGGCTTCAGTAATCAAGGCCCTACTGCCCACGTGCCATCTAAACCCAATGTTCTTTCTATCGTTTCTTACAAATCGGATTACCTTGGTCTTTTCTCCCTTCAGTACCAACTCATTTACACTAAAGTAGTACTGGACAGTGCTCATTTGTCTTTGGAGACCCAATAGCGTTTAATCCAATAGGAATACATTGTGCGCGTATGTGAGATACGGAACAAGCAAATGGGATATTTTGGGAGGTGAAAATCTAGATTGCTCTAAATGCCTCCTCCCACCCCCAAATCAGCCAGGTACAGATTAAACAGCGATGGAGCCAGCGCACACCCCTGTCTTAGCCCTCTCCAGGTAGGGATGTTAGTTGACAATGCCCCGCCCATGCTCAATCGCACCGGCAAAGAGCTGTTCTCATGATGATAAATCAATATTAACAAAAGCCCTGGGGGAATGGACCAGCTACTACTTTATTTCCAGCATAGGAGGGGGTTTACTGAGTTGAAAGCCTGGGAATAATCAACAGTGACCACAAATACTGTTTCCTGCATACATCTAATGATGAAACCAGTTAGGGACTTCGAGAGACCCCTACGGAATCCTGTTTGATATTTTTGCAATCAGCCACTGGAGAACACCCAAGCTTCTAACAAACCCAGAACTAGAGTGGCAAACATTTTACTTTCAGAGTCGAGCAAAGATATAGGGCGGTAGTTGCCTGGGTTGCACTTACCTCCCTTTTTTCCAATGGGAATCAGGATTGAGCGACTCCAGAAGACTGGCATGGTTTTAGTACCCACTACCGCCCTGAATAGGAAGAACAATATCTGGGCACATAACACAGGGTTCATTTTCAGCAGTGCATTAGTGAGCCCATGCGGTCCTACTGCACGTGAGTTTGAGGCTTTCCTAATAAGCCATCAATACTGCTGATGTTGAAATCCGGCTCCCATGATGCAGACAGGGGGATAGAGACTGTTTATATAGGGCCTTCTAAAATTCGAGAAAAAAAAACAGGATCTTGGCTACAAATCCAACCGTGTGGGCTGCACTCCCAAAAACCAGGTAGTGGTGTGTGATATTCTTGATCAATTCAAATAAATGTATATGTTCAAAGTAACAGATTCTTCGATGTTCATTTATTCGCACTTTATCTCAAAAGATGATTCTGTATTCATCAGTAGTCAGCAGATACTTTTTAGAGCCAGGCCCTATGCATTTAGGACACTTATGTCCTTCATCAGGGCCAATGCTGTCTGTTCATTAGGTTAGATAATTACAATTGATTATCCATAACCGACCCATAATCGTTTTTATGATCCACATGGTTAGAGCCCAAATTAATATTCATTTAGTGCACAGTACATTTCTGCATCTGTTTTATACCATTTATATCAGCATGAGTTTGTTTGAAATCGGACAAGTGAGACAAACATGTATGACATTATCATGAGGTTCATACATACGTTATGTGGCATTACATTGGTGGAAGAAAAGGAACGGAAGAAACAATTGGGAAAGGAAAAACAATTGTGTTAGCTGAAGCTAAAAGTTGTATGGAGTTCGTACTGTGTATCGGCTAATATCATTGTAAACTGACCTGTTGATTATAACATCAATGTATCTGCAAAATTATAATAGTCATTGTTTCACTCTGATGTATTAACGCACAGAATTCTACGAATTCTACGTGATACTGTGCTCTAATGTTATCTGAATGTTATGTTGTGATCTATCATGCTTCTTACCAGGAAAGGCGATCGGTGTGTCCTGTTGGAACTCTGCAGGATCGCGTTGTCTGAAGCGGATGTTAATTTTAGCTATGATGCGTTGCCATAGTGACTTGAATGCTTGTCAATGCTGCACGCAGTCGGCCCTCTTGGAATGGTCTGAACGTACCACTAATCCATGTCGAGTTTTACACAAAGGGGGATATATTCTGTATTTTAAACCCTAAATCATTGATGTTACATTGATATGATTGGAATATATCATATCTTCTCGGGCTGCCTCGATATCTTATTATGTATATCGATGGTCTGTGCAGTTAAATATTGTAATGCTGTCAACCCTCATGGATCTGCGTTTGTAATTTGTAGTGATGGTTCATTTGCTCAGGTACCAAATGCGAGGAAGTGCGGTGATGCATGTATCTGGTGGTGCCATTCACATGTGCAATGAATGGCCGCCTTTATTGATATATGTGTCATGGACTCAGATGCATTATAATCTTTGCTCTATATTGACCTGTCTTGTACATGATTGCAACTCGATACTCGATAATGGCCGTCCTTGTTGGTATATGTGTCATGGACTCGGATGCATTATAATCTGTGCTCTATATTGACCTGTCTTGTACATGATTGCAACTCGATACTAGTTGGCCTAAAAACGGTATAAGATGATGTGAAGTTCCAACAGATCATAAATCACTGTCAACGTTGCGCACTCCAAGATTCGGTGTAATTTGCATATCTTGTGTATCATCATAAATGTAAAAACCACATACTTTAGCGTGTATCATTGACTTGATAATACTAGGAGCATAACTGTATTCTAAGCTATGTTCTCCATATCAATTGGCAACTTTATATGATATCACAGATTCTCAGCAAGCAATTCTTGGATCTCAGTGTAAGGAGCATGAAACAACATGGATATCACTTCACAAAAACTGAATGTGTTCTAATCATGTCTGTTGTGCTACCAGAGTGGAGATGAATGATTAATGACAGGACAAGAGTCTAGACACTAGATTCATAGCCATCTTGGTGTTGCTTATGCAGTACAGTATCATTTATCATTGTATTTCAATGGTTTTATAGAAAGCAACTCAAATCAAAATCCTTTTTCATTCCACCAGGAGAAAGAGCATCTAATCTCACAATCCAAAAAGCCTCTTTTTGGGCTCTACTTTTATTTAATATCTGTGCTGTAACCTTTCGTTTGTACAGTTTCTAACACCATAAATCGCAGTTGTGACACTGAGTGCCCCTTTTCTGTAATGTTTCTGGCCACCGCTAATGCTTGATTGTTATTCCTAATACAGGATTTATGGTCATTAATCCGTAATCTGTTAAATCTGGCTGTAGCTAAATAATAGTCACTTCAATTCGATTCTAAACCCTCCATGTTGAAACATGTATCGAAAAGATCCTGCGTCTACATCACGTAATCAATGCACAAGACACTGCCTCTCCCCTTCCATGTTGGTTTTGCAGGCATATCGCCATTGATCGCCCATTTGTAAATTTCATATTCCAGCGGTCCATAAAAAGACCCCATTTCCTTCCATGCTTAACAGAGATCTTTCCCTTCCCCTTACCCTGATAGCCTGCATCATTCTCCTGGGCAGCAGCATAACAGTCTGCATTTAATTCCCCATCCCAGATAATATGGCCCTCATTCTTCACCCAAAAAAACATCACACATTTCAGTTAATTTGCCCAAGAAGCCCTCCAAGCAGGAAACTGTATGGGAGGACAGGTCTTTAGGACCCTCCTCCCCCACATTGCCCACCTACGTGAGGCTCATGACTTGTCGGCAGCCCCCCGTGCACCTGGGCCGGGAGGCAGGGCGGCTGCGGATCGACACGTGAGGCATAACATAGACGCCATTTTATAATACACCAAGACTCCATTTTGAGCACATTGAACCCAAGCCCCAGCAGAACATTATACGTACAAACGCTACAGCTCAGCCCCTACTCGACCGCGCACAGAGAGTGCTGCACTTCCCCCTTCCTCCTCCATGGCAGATCCGCTGAAGGCATGTTCTCACAAGCAAATAGACGCAAGCAAGTAACAGAACAAACACTGTATCATTTACCTTCCGCAGTGCATCATTGCCCTAGAAGTGACCGGACTTGCAGTCGGGGACTGGGAAAGAACAAAAGTCGCCCCTATCAAGTACCCTGCGCCTAACCCCCCGCACTTGTGATATATGTTGCTCATGACCACCAGCCCGTTCTCCCAGATGAAGTGTTAACCAAGTATGCTAACCCCTTGAGCCTCCCAGTCTCATCCATGCTGCTAAAGGATGCTAAAGGATGTGTGTTGAAGAGTGCTAAAACGTACAATGCAAGCCATTCGTATTAACGCGAGGTGACCTCCGCCCACCCCCGCAACACCTTCCTGTCCTAAGGCCCAGTGTACGACCCAGTGTACGACCACTCGAAAATCCGTTTTGTACCAACTAATGTTTGCTACTATTGTAAAAAGGGTAATGGAAAAGCAATATACAAAAATGCTTGTGTATGATGTGATGAAATATGTTGTATTCCATGTAAGCCACCTAGGGCATTGAGCAAGTTTTTATTATAATCAAAATGATAGATTAACACATTGCTTTCTTGCTCCCGAGTATATAACCCAACCTGATACTACCACATGTTTGTTTTATGTTCAACTCTCTCATGAATTGCAAGTATAAGGCCGACTAACGTTGTGTAATGTATGTGCCAATGAAAAACCTCCATTGTTATGAGCTTAGTAATGTAAGCGCATGTAAACGGAAGAAATGTGTAATTTACCTAATGCCCCCAGCCTTAACATCGGTCCTCTCTAATAGTATTGGTGCAGCCCAGGGAATAGAGACGCGCACAATGTTACAAGGCCATCTCCCTATCCACCCGCCAAGGCCCGCCAGGGCTTGCTGGTGTTCGAGCAGCCCAGCTTCACCTCCCCACATTCCTGCTGGACCCGCTTCAAGTATTTTCCTACCCCATGTCAGAGGCCTTCATACAACCACTGTGTACTGCCATGGCCAGGCCAAATGAATTATGTGCCACCCGGTCCTAAAAACCCGCCGCCTTTTAGGTGCCAGCCATGTGCCCCCCCTGACCTAATGGTATTCCAGTTCACCCCAAACTCAAAAGACCACAAAGATAGGCATCCGTCTTTGTGCAAACATCCCCCAGAGCCATCATTCACTGCATCTAACAGGATAAAATGATGGCGGTAGATTGACCCGCGCCCCCTGATAAAGACACCTGGACCCATGAGACTGGATCCTTTGTTAATGACAACTTTACGATGATGGATGGGTGACGCCTCATATTACGCACTGCCTTTCAGTATCCCCACCCAGGTATCAGATTGACGTGTTGTAAGTTTAACATAACAACCTGGCATAGACAAGTGTGATGAATGTGTATGAATGGCCACAAGGGCAAGTTTCTAGAACTAAACTGGTGAATCCTCTTCGACAGCCAGTGCCCTGGCGCTCCACCCCGATGAGCCCAGCTGACCCAAGCACTTTGTGATGCCACCACGTGGATCCCCGCCAATCATGAAGCACCGAGGATATAGAATACATAGTAGTTAGACATCGTCATCCAATCCCAAAGACTATGTGGCCCCTATAGCATAGCTCATGCATGACATGTATTTGTAATATAACTGACTGTCTTTGCTATTGTCAGACAGAGCTCTCTCGGAGTTTGCAGAGTCCTTTGCATGCCCTATATCGATTTAGATAAAAACCTTTTAACTTCATCCGCACTTGGTCTTGGTCTCATTCGCTCCTGGGGTGTGTCCTTTATTGCCTCTCATTTAGGGGGGTTTGCTGCCATATTGGGGGACGCTTACTTTCAAAACCCACAGGTTCCAATATAGGCAGGCAATTAAGACTGGACCCGCCAAGCTCAGCACCTTGAGCCACACTTTCAGCACCAGAAAGCCATATACTTGGTCAGAGATTACTTCCATCTTCTCAATATCTGTGTTTTCTACACCTATAATTAGGCCCCCAGATGATCTACAGACATTGCTTTTCACCGCCAGCTGCTGTGCAAACATAACACGTCCATTGTCACTGGTTTAGCGAGCCAAACCTCCTGCAGACACACCATATCAAACATTGCTAATGCATTTAGTCGATCTGGCGTGCCCAAGAAACTGTTAGAGGCCCTGGTATTCCAAGTGGCGATGGAGAGAGCATGAGTTTCTAAAGCCGTGGTTAGAGCCCATCTTCCTGTCACTCAATGCATTAGACAATCAGCCCCAGTCCTTAACACCTTCCCCAACAGTATATTTATGTTCAGCTAGTTCCATGAACCTGTTACCTTTGACCCCTGTGGTACAGGTCACCTTAATTAGAAATGGACTCCTTGTCCCCCACACTTCCCTTGGGCTCATAGATGAATCGACCAACCTGCCCTGGTCGGCAGTAACAAACAGTGTTAGATCATAACCCAACATCATCAAACCATCCAATTCACCCAAAATGATTTTCACCACTAAATTTGTTCTAAAGCTCAAATGTACCATATCCAACATGTCTTAACTAGGGAAGTACACACTTGTTGCTATGTCCCCAGATGTTACAATTCTCAGTTGCGGATTATCATGCAAGAAGCTGAGGACATTCCCCCTGTTTAACACCACATTTTAATGAATGCCTTCAATCCTCTCTAATATAAAAGTCTTAGGGCCTCATTACACGGTAGGCGGTAGGGATTTACCGGTACCGGTAAAATACCGGTACCGGTAAATCCCTGCCGCCTTACTACGAGGTCCCTTAGCGGGTTGGAGTTTTAACGCCTGCTTTTTGCAGGCGTTAAATACCAACCCGCTAAGGGACCTCGGAGCTAATTACGGCACCGCTAAATTGCGGTGCCGTAATTAGCGCCTTCCCCATTCCCATTGAGCCCTATGGGGCAGAAATGGGAATGGGGAAGGGCAATGGCGGAAGGGGGATTTACCGCCCCTCCAACCTTGGGATGGGGCGGTAAATCCCCTTTCCGCCAAGGCGGTGCCGGTATTTTACTGGCATGAGCCATGGCGCTAATAGCGCCATGGCTCACCGCCTACCGTGTAATGAGGCCCTTAGTGTGATCCAACAGTTGCTTACGGTCGCCCCTTTGTTTCTGATTGGGCAACGTTCTGCCATTCAAGGATGAAGATAGAGTAGCAGAGCCCAAGGTTATTTCAAAGGGAAGAGGGATTTGGTACCTTTCCACAGGAATAGAGGAAGGTTGGTACAAGGGACACAGGAGTATACCGTTGTAGGGAGCAGGAAGACTTCTTAGCTCATGCAGGTGGTCTCAATTCATGCTTCTGGTTGGCCAATAGCAATATTGGGCCATGTAGACCTCTCAGACTGGGGTTATAGTTTCCGCTCCCAACGATAGAGGAGGCCCTGACGGAATTCCATCCACTCACACTCAGAGCAGATGCCTCCACTTAAACTGGCCCTCCTGCAGGCAACACATCCACATTGATACCTATCATTATATTGGAGTACAATGAGGTTTGTACAACAACCCCAGTCTCCCCCCTTTCCTAACCAGTAATTGCAATGATTTTCCCAGTCCATGTGAAGCAATCACTGCCTGCCCCACAGGGTCCCAAAGCGATGTATTATGAATCTGAATAGCAACAGCTGGTTTGGCCAGGTTGACCTTAGGTGGCCCTAAGTCAGTCACGCCAAGGATGTTAGAAGATTTTTGCTGCTGCCAATCCATCATCCCGGCAGGGGAGCCCAAACGCATTGTGGATATTGTGTCAGTAAACAAAACCACACCATGACCGCTTTCCTCCTCCTCTGCCACACAAGTGTCCTCCTAAACACTCACTTTGTATTGTGTATGCTTACTATGGTTCCTCAGTGGTGTGTTATTCCTACTGATGGGCAGTTTGGTGAATTTATAAGATTCCTGGATAGTAACATTTCTGAGAAACTTTCTGGACATATTTCTGTTGTACATTTTCCCTAGAGCTCCTTTGGGCATCTTAACCAGAGCAAGACCTTTCGACGTCTTCGCCAGAGCAGGTTGAATGTTTTTCTGTTTGGGCTTCGCCTTTCTGCCAACCCTTGAGATCACCCCTAGTGTGGCCCCCACATCAGCTTGATCAGTCTCCTCTAGTCTAGCTATGGGGGCAGACCGGTCAGGTTTAGGATCTTTCTGGCTGCTCTGCTGCGCCATAAGCGTCACCTCTGAACCAGACTGACTGTCCATGAGCTGGTCCCCAAGACAGTTAGGGACTATGGGCTGAATTAAAGGGCAGCCACCATCAACTGGGACAGGCATAGCATCCAGAATTCGATTAGAGTCTTTGGGGACATTCCTTGAGATTTTCGCCCCACTTTGGATGTGTTGGTTATGCTCAGTCTCTTCCAATGTCGTTTGTGACCAACATACCGCCGGAGATAAATCAGACGGCGGCACTGCCGGCTCAATCCTAAATAGAGTCCCCAAGATAGTTAGGGACTACGGCTGAATTAAAGGGCAGCCACCATCAACTGGGACAGGTATAGTATCCAGAATTCGATTAGAGTCTTTGGGGACATTCCTTGAGATTTGCAACCCACTCTGGGGGTGTTGGCTACACTCAGTCTCATCCAATTCCGTTTATACCAAACATACTGCCTGAGATAAGTCATACTGCGGCTTCATCCTAAGTAGAGCGCGAAGTTCTGTGTCGTATACTATGTGGTCTAGTTTGCCCTGAATGGCTCTCAGCAACACAGTATGAGTTGCTACTTGAGTTTTCAAACTTTGATACAGAGAAACAAATGAAGAGATTTCATAGTTGATTGCTATTAATGCTGTTTGAGCCTTCTGTGCCCGGTGCCCGCTGTTGTTTGTGATTTAATCCGACGGGAGGCTAAAGAAGAAAATTATGCCAAGGCCTCAGTATCAGATGTACCACTGTCAGAGAATATAGGGGGAGGAAAAGCCACCTTAACTGGGCCGTTGTGACTCCTAGTGGCCATAGGACATCCCATTGGGCTTTTCACTGGATTGACCATGGAGGAGCCGGAGTTGTTTTCCACGGCTTCCAGATTGTGTATCATTTCATCATCGGTAATGGAGGGGCAAATCACCAATGACTCCACAGACTGAGGAGCCCCCCATTTCCCATTCGAGAATTGCACTGGGCCTCCATAGTTGTGTCCTTCCCACACTCCGCTGGCTTAAACTACGCAGTAACCTTTGCCAGGTCAATTTTTGAATTATTGGTAAGTAGGCCGGCTGGTCCATAGCAATGACTGCCTCCCTCCCCCAGTACCCAAACTACTGAAACAGTCAAAACATTAGAATTTGGAAAAACTGGCAAAGCACCAGGTTTTACCCCCATGAACAGTTTAGAGTCAGGGTGAAGTCATCTGAAAGATCTTTGCTTCTTGTTTCCAAAGTAGTTCAGATCGGTAATTTATTTTTCCTCCAAAATTATTGAAGCAAGCATTAATAATTAGAATTCGTAAACATTGGCAAAGTACACAGTTTTAGGACCACATACTAGAATGAAAGTCTTGGGCAAGTTAATAAATGTGCTGCTTGCTTACCCAGCAGTTAAAGCTTGTGGGGGCCCTGAGGATATAGTGACATGGCCTTCAATGTCTTTTGGGAAGTGGATCCCTGCTTTCTAAAACAGCTGGTTTAGAAAGGATTAGTCTCCGCCCAGCTTTACTTGTACCACCCATTTTCCCTATTTGCCAATCTGATACTAACATATGACTCATTCATGTAATCAGTTGACAGTCTTCTTCACTGACGTTTCCCTGTCGGCTGCACACATATAAACTGGCATGTTTGTCTTTGAACAATGATTTGCAAGATCACTGTTTCCCATGTGTGCCTTTTAGATACTGGATTTGCGAAATGATTGCAAACGACAGTGTCGCCCCTCACAAAAATCTTTTTTGGCTGTGCCAGCTTTTGCGCAATTTCGTTTTTGCACATAACATGCCCATCCAACTTTTGTTTGCAAAAGCATCTTTGGATTCTATCATGTACAAACCCATGTAGAGTTGTAAAATTAGCATCTTATTATAATTACAAGTGCATGAGTAAGAATGTTATCTTTGCATGATATCACGTTCCAATATGGCCTATTCCCCAGTTTTCAAAATTAATGGGCTTTATTTGAACCAAGAGTCATTTAACACTATTTTTCCAATTTACAAAGCAATGCTATGCATGAGAATGTAAACACATTTCCATTAGTGTGTAATGAAGTCTTTTCAAAATACACTTCTAGGGTTTAGGCTTACCTATTATAGACATGGGCCTCATTACGACCCTGGCGGTAAGGGGTTAACGCCAGCGTTAGCTGTGCCGACCCCTTACCGCCAATTCCGAGTTCCCCTAGCGCCATGGAGGTTTTAACACCCGATTTTGGCGGGTGTTAAAATCCATGGCGCTAAGGGACCATGGAGTTAATTACGCCACCGTAATTTACGGTGGCGTAATTAACGCCTTCCCCACTCCCATTATGCCCTATGGGGCAAAAATGGGAATGGGGAAGGGTAAATGGGGATTGGGGACTTACCGCCCCGCCAAGGTCGGAATGGGGCGGTAAGTCCGCCAACCACCATGGCGTAAACGTAGTTTACGCCATGGTGGTAAAGTCACGGCCCAGGCGGTAACTTACCGCCTGGGTCGTAATGAGGCCCATACACGGACGGCAGTAAGGGTTAACGGTCACCGTTAATGGCAACGGTGACCGTTAACCCTTACCGCCGTACTACGAGGTCCCTTTGCGGGTTGGAGGATTTAACGCCTGCTTCTTGCAGGCGTTAAAATCCAACCCGCAAAGGGACCTCGGAGCTAATTACGGCACCGCAAAATTGCGGTGGCGTAATTAGCGCCTTCCCCATTCCCATAGAGCCCTATGGGGCAGAAATGGGAATGGGGAAGGGCAATGGCGGAAAGGGGATTTACCGCCCCTCCAACCTTGGAATGGGGCGGTAAATCCCCTTTCCGCCAAGGCGGTGCCGGTGTTTTACCGGCATGAGCCATGGCGCTAGTAGCGCCATGGCTCACCGCCTACCGTGTAATGAGGCCCTGACTTGAAATGTTGCACTTTCCGTTCCGTGTTTTCGTAAAATGATAGAAATAGCAGCCAGTACAGCACACACACACATTTTGGGAGAGCACAAAGCATTGTTTTGACAAAATGATTTCTAAAAGTTGAAAAGTAACATTGTGCACAGAAAAAATGTATTTTTGACACACCAAGCTTTTGTGGTTTCAGTGAACTTAGTTTGAACCCTATCATGCAATGTGTTCTGTATACCGTTCACTTGTGGTTGAAAAGAGATGTTGTCACCGTCAATAGATGTGTGTGCACATATGCAAAATGCATGCGTGCCGAGTTAAATAGGAATGTTCCAGTCATATGTCTGGATTGAAATTGAGAGCTCTTCACATCAACAGTGTATTATGTGGGACACCTCACAGCCGCTAATTATACCACCTGATGGGAGACGTGTTTTTTTCTTTTTCCCTTTAATCTTTTTATTAGTGGAATATTCGTCTGTGCAGAATTCAAAATGTGCGCACACACACACACACACCCCGCCCCCATTCCCTATAGTGGTCTGGCTGGCATCACCATAAAAATGGGGTGGAGTGAAAAGCAATAAAGAGGCACAACCTCAAACAACTCCTTAAACTTAAAACAATTATACCTTTCAGTTTCATCAATAAATAGAATTTGCCAGTTGTCCTGTAAATTGTACTAACCAGAGAACAAAACAGCGAAATAGGGAGTGGCATGCTCGGATCTACCTTTGCCCTGCTGACTCAATTTCATAAATTTCATAGTGACTCACATATTTCTAATGCCTAGATTCACTTCAATAAATGTCTAGCCTGGCTCAGAAAACTATCCATCTCAGTTTTATGAGTGCCCATCTGACAATGTTAATGCCAAGACTTTAATAAAACATCCAGGCCTTTTTCCCCAACTATGCTGATGACACTCAGCTGGTAGTGGAATTGAGCGGGGACTATGGTAAGGACAGTACACTAGTAAACGACCTTTATGACAACATAGACACATGGATGGACCTCAACTGGATGTGTTTAAATAGCAATAAAACAGAGCTGATGGTCTTCGGCTCTAATCAAGCCAGGGCCAAACTGACATCAGAATATGAGTCCTTTGAGATCAAAGACTCACACATTAAAGTAGTGAGCAAGGTCAAAACCTTGGGTATGACTTTGGAAGCATCCTTGTATTCAGATGCTCAAGCCATGTATGTTAGAAAAACTGTTCTTACTATGTTAGATTGCTGAGAGCAATCAAACCTTTCCACAACGAGGCAAACTGCACAACATTTGCCAGAGCAACCATCTTGTCACGCCTGGACTGTGGCAATGCGCTCCTCGTTGGTGCCAGTAAACAAAGCGTGAGGAAATGTCAACTAATGCAAAAAAAGACGGTCAGAATAATTAAGCAAAAGGCAAGATCTGAACATATTAGCGAGGCCCGGCGTGAATTACACTGGCTGAAGGTCGAAGATCATGTCTTATTCAAATCGCTAACACTGATACATAAATGCCTATATGGCAAAGCCCCAGTTTACCTAAAATCTAAAATTGTCAGCTACAATCCATCCTGAGTACTAAGATTAGAGGCTCAGGGACTCATAGCAGTAATCCCATTTACAAAGGCAAATGGCTTGGGAAGAGCTTTCCCCAACCGCGCAGCCGCAAGTTGGAGCAATCTCCCCTTAAACTTAAAATTGGAATCCAACCACCTCACATTCAGAAAGAAGTTGAAAACTATCCTGTTTAAATAATGTCATATTGTGAAGCAACATCAACCTGGCTAGGGACAACCCTTTGTTTCTGTACTAGTATTACTAAGTGTCTTGTCTTATCACTGTTGCGTTATCTGTCTCTGTGTGGCACCCCGATGCCTGATACATTCTTAAATCATTAATTTAAAAAAAACACAGGGTGACACAACTATTGGTGTTCCAAACATTTGTCAAGTTCAGAATCTCTTTCATAAATTCCCAGACTGACTTGGCAGTTGAAAATATCCAGACAAACTTTCAATAACTCCCCTCGACAGAGAGCTATTACTCATGTCCAGGCATGCTATTATGAGAGTCCTGACTGTGCCATTTCAAACATAATTTCTTCCTCAGTGTGTGACAGTGTGTGACAGGCAAGAATGTTTGGAACATATATTTCAAGAAGACCATGACAGAGAATGGTTATACTTATAATTTATCTCTTTGTCTTTTTTTCCTACTCAACCCCACTGCATACAAAGAAACTCATAGTTCAACAATAGGAATGCCTCTTACATGCCTGCTCAGCATGGATAGCAGAACAATAACACATTGCTAGCTACTATGATTCAAGCAATGAACACACAATACAGGTTTTCATGGTCCATCTTTTAGTGGTAATTGTCAGTTTTCAAGAGCTTTGTTGGAGCACTGGGCGCCGTGGAATGTGTGGCTTGACTCACATGGATCATTCTACTTTCACACTTCAGGTGAAACGATGTTCATGCGTTTTTAAACCCAACCTAACTTTTCTGGTGTTTGCTAAACCTGCCATAATTCTTCAATCAAAATGCTGTCAAAACTACACTACACTGATAATCCATAATAAGGATGAAACCAGGTGTATAGTTGTCTGCAACCTCGGGAAATGTCTGTCTTGGGTTGATAAGGCTATATATGAAGTAGCACTGCACTTTTCCTGGAGCAAAAGGCTTGCATTTTGGCTACTTTGCATACCCATAATGCTTTATTGATCTGGCTCTGAACTGTGGTCACATGTGTGACTTCACTCAAATAGATTATTCTACTTTCACATTTTGGGTGAAAGAGTTTTTCTCAGGCCTTTTTAAACCGACCAGAACTTTTCTGGTTTTTTATATATATATATATACACACACACACATATCTATCCCTCCCTCCGTATTGCACTGGTCAAATTGCAAATTTGTTACTAAGGAAAATGTGTTTCATTATCCAATTTCAGGGATAAATACTTACCTGCATGATGGTGTGGCATGTGAGCCATCCAATGTCGCAGTTAACCCTCCCTCCCTATGTTCACTGGTCAAATTGCAAATTTGTTACTAAGGAAAATGTGTTTCATTATCCACTTTCAGTGATAAATACTTATCTACATGATGTTGTAACATGTGAGCCATCCAATGTCCCAGTTAACTTGATCACATAGGGAAAAGTAACATAAAGGTTCACGCACATTGGATTCAGCATACATTGAATATCTGAATGCAAACCCGGAAATCATCTATGGTTAACACTTCATGGAAAAGGATACAATATCAAACAGATAGATTTTTTCCGTTTTACAGGTGGTCAGAAAGTAATGAAGAGATGGCAATGTTGGAAGACTACCATTGCAGAGCGAGAGGCATTCTTGAAAGACTTTCTAACATCTACCGTACTTGCCTCAATTGAATGGCGTCCAGGCAACACAAAGGTGGCAGTGTTGAAAGACTACTTTTGCAGTGACAGACTTTCTGGATAGACTTTCTATCTCTACTGTACCTACCTGAATGTGCTAAGGTACAGGAAATTAAGTGGTAGCAATTTGAGAAAGAAGACCATTGCAGAGGAAGGCCTTATCAACAGTCGTTCCATCATCTCTATAGAGCCTGCCTTAATGCAATGAAGTACAGGCAACAAGAGATGACAATGTTCAATGACTACTACTACAGAGTGTGAATTCTGGATAGACTATCAATACTTTTCTGTGCCTTCCTCAATAGAACTAAGTGCAAACAACGAGAACGTGGAAATGTTGAAAGACTACTATTTGAGAGAGAGGAATTCTGCTTGATGTTCTATCATCTACTGTACTTACCTCAACATTTTGAATGATGAACTGGAATTATAATGTTTCATGTCAGTGATCTTGAAAAGTTATTTCTGGAAGTAAAGCTCCGCTTCGCATGAATTGTCTTTTGGTTCATTCTGTTGCGGATGTATTTTTTGACCTAATTCGATTTTTATTTTGTCAACATATTTTATAACTGCAAAACGATGTCAAATGTCTAGTATTTGAATATCTGTTTTATTTATTAATTAGAATAAAACATATTGTGTATTCATTATCTGTTTTAGATATTCTTTAGTATTTAGGTTAGGCAAGCTGGGAAAAGTAGTTAATTCCTTGGCACAATTGAAATTGCAAATATCAGTTTTTCCGTCTTAGAGACCAAGTACAAACTATTTGTGTTTCCTCGGAATGCTGACGTTTAGAAAAAGCCAATAACAGACAGATGTTCTCTATCACGCATGGCCGTGTTTTGGCTCATAACAAGAGATATAGATCTTCTTCTCTATAACATATGTGAATATGTAGACATTATTTTTGTGAATTTAAGAATGGCATTATTTGATTAAAAAAACATGCAGCGGTTCGGAACGTGTTGAGTTAAGAATTGTTACACCAAGCAAAATACCACAATGGTTAAGACATGTATCAAATTATTCAATTGAAAATTCTCAATTTCTCAAGCACAATATTAAATATGTGTAAAAACATCTGCCTTCCAGTCAGTTGCTTGTCTTTACAGTGCTTTCCGGCTACAGGGACAGACAGCATTGTTGGATTTCTACAAAACAAAGGGGGGTCTGGGAATCTCTCTTCCAGCAAGAACACAGCCCAATGACCTGTTCTTGGGTGAATAACCCCTGGGAGAGACTCTACCAAGTCTTTAGCTCACTGTCCCTTTGACAGAGAAGAAATGTCCCCCATTTCAGCCTTTGTCCTGCCCAGGGGCAGTCCAGTGCCGAAATGCTAAGCAATTCTCCACTGAACAAGAGTACCAACAGTAACCCCATGCAAATGTTTCAGCCTTGTTGAGCATCATCAGTGAGGTGAAACTGTGCCTCTCTAAGAACAGTGAGTAAGGGGTCCACATCTCTATCGCCCTGGTAACGTAGGGTGAGACTCAAAGTTAATTTATGCAAAACAAAGGGGGGGTTCTGGGAATCTCTCTACCAGCACGAACACAGCCCAATGACCTGTTCTTGGGTGAATAACCCCTGGGAGAGACTCTACCAAGTCTTTAGCTCACTGTCCCTTTCACAGAGAAGAAATTTCCCCGCATATGAGCCTTTGTCCTGCCCAGGGGCAGTCCAGTGCCGAAATGCTAGGCAATTCTCCACTGAACAAGAGTACCAACAGTAACCCCATACACGTGTTTCAGCCTTGTTGGGCATTATCAGTGAGGTGAAACTGTGCCTCTCTAAGAACAGTGAGCAAGGCGTCCATGTCTGGATCGCCCGGGTAACTTAGGGTGAGACCCAAAGTTAATTTATGCAAAACAAAGGGGGTCTGGGAATCTCTCTACCAGCACGAACACAGCCCATTGACCTGTTCTTGGGTGAATAACCCCTAGGAGAGACTCTAGCAAGTCTTTAGCTCACTGTCCCTTTCACAGAGAAGACATTTCCCCACATATTAGCCTTCGTCCTGCCCAGGGACAGTCCAGCGCCGAGATGCTAGGCAATTCTCCTCTGAACAAGAGTATCAACAGTAACCCCATACACGTGTTTCAGCCTTGTCGGGCATCATCAGTGAGGTGAAACTGTGCCTCTCTAAGAACAGTGAGCAAGGGATCCAAGTCGGGATCGCCCTGGTAACTTAGGGTGAGACCCAAAGTTAATTTATGCAAAACAAAGGGGGGGTCTGGGAATATCTCTACCAGCACAAACACAGCCCAATGACCTGTTCTTGGGTGAATAACCCCTGGGAAAGACTCTACCAAGTCTTTAGCTCACTGTCCCTTTCACAGAGAAGAAGTTTCCCTGTATATCAGCCTTTATCCTGCTCAGCGGTAGTCCAGCGCCGAAATGCAAGGCAATTCTCCTCTGAACAAGAGTACCAACAGTAACCCCATACACGTGTTTCAGCCTTGTCGGGCATCATCAGTGAGGTGAAACTGTATCTCTCTAAGAACAGTGAGCAAGGGGTCCACATCTCTATCGCCCTGGTAACTTAGGGTGAGACCCAAAGTTAATTTATGAAAAACAAAGGGGGGTCTGGGAATCTTTCTACCAGCACGAACACAGCCCAATGACCTGTTCTTGGGTGAATAAGCCCTGGGAGAGACTCTACAAAGTCTTTAGCTCACTGTCCCTTTCACAGAGAAGAAATTTTCCTACATGTCAGCCTTTGTCGTCCAGCGTCGAAACGCAAGGCAATTCTCCTCTGAACAAGAGTACCAACAGTAACCACATACACATGTTTCAGCCTTGTTGGGCATCATCAGTGAGGTGAAACTGTGCCTCTCTAAGAACAGTGAGCAAGGGGTCCACGTCTGGATCGCCCTGGTAACTTAGGGTGAGACCCAAAGTTAATTTATGCAAAACAAAGGGGGGGTCTGGGAATATCTCTACCAGCACAAACACAGCCCAATGACCTGTTCTTGGGTGAATAACCCCTGGGAGAGACTATACCAAGTCTTTAGCTCACTGTCCCTTTCTCAGAGAAGAAATTTCCCTGCATATCAGCCTTTATCCTGCTCAGGGGTAGTCCAGCGCCGAAATGCTAGGCAATTCTCCTCTGAACAAGAGTACCAACAGTAACCCCATACACGTGTTTCAGCTTTGTTGGGCATTAGCAGTGAGGTGAAACTGTGCCTCTCTAAGAACAGTGAGCAAGGTGTCCATGTCTGGATCGCCCTGGTAACTTAGGGGGAGCCCCAAAGTTAATTTATGCAAAACAAAGGGGGTCTGGGAATCTCTCTACCAGGACGAACACAGCCCATTGACCTGTTCTTGGGTGAATAACCCCTGGGAGAGACTCTACCAAGTCTTTAGCTCACTGTCCCTTTCACAGAGAATTAATTTCCCAGCAAATCAGCCTTTGTCCTGCCCAGGGACAGTCCAGTGCCGAAATGCTAGGCAATTCTCCTCTGAACAAGAGTACCAACAGTAACCCCATACACGTGTTTCAGCCTTGTTGGGCATTATCAGTGAGGTGAAACTGTGTCTCTCTAAGAACAGTGAGCAAGGGGTCCATGTCTGGATCGCCCTGGTAACTTAGGGTGAGACCCAAAGTTAATTCATGCAAAACAATGGGGGGTCTGGGAATCTTTCTACCAGCATGCTGTTCTTGGGTGAATAACCCCTGGGAGAAACTCTACCAAGTCTTAGCTCACTGTCCCTTTCACAGAGAAGAAATTTCCCCACATATGAGTCTTTGTCCTGCCCAGGGGCAGTACAGCGCTGAAATGCTAGGCAATTCTCCTCTGAACAAGAGTACCAACAGTAACCCCATACACATGTTTCAGCCTTGTCGGGCATCATCAGTGAGGTGAAACTGTGCCTCTCTATGGACAGTGAGCAAGGGGTCCACGTCTGGTTTTCCCTGGTAACTTAGGGTGAGATCCAAAGTTAATTCATGCAAAACTAAGGGGGGGGTCTGGCAATGCCTCTACCAGCACAAACCCAGCTCAATGACCTGTTCTTGGGGGAATAACCCCTGGGAGAGACTCTATCAAGTCTTAAGCTCACTGTCCCTTTCACAGAGAAGAAATGTCCCCGCATATCAGCCTTTGTCCTGCCCAGGGGCAGTCCAGCACCAAAATGCTAGGTAATTCTCCTCTGACCAAGAGTACCAACAGTAACCCCATACACGTGTTTCAGCTTTGTTGGGCATTATCAGTGAGGTGAAACTGTGCCTCTCTAAGAACAGTGAGCAAGGTGTCCATGTCTGGATCGCCCTGGTAACTTAGGGTGAGACCCAAAGTTAATTTATGCAAAACAAAGGGGGTCTGGGAATCTCTCTACCAGGACGAACACAGCCCATTGACCTGTTCTTGGGTGAATAACCCCTGGGAGAGACTCTACCAAGTCTTTAGCTCACTGTCCCTTTCACAGAGAATTAATTTCCCAGCAAATCAGCCTTTGTCCTGCCCAGGGACAGTCCAGTGCCGAAATGCTAGGCAATTCTCCTCTGAACAAGAGTACCAACAGTAACCCCATACACGTGTTTCAGCCTTGTTGGGCATTATCAGAGAGGTGAAACTGTGTCTCTCTAAGAACAGTGAGCAAGGGGTCCATGTCTGGATCGCCCTGGTAACTTAGGGTGAGACCCAAAGTTAATTCATGCAAAACAATGGGGGGTCTGGGAATCTTTCTACCAGCATGCTGTTCTTGGGTGAATAACCCCTGGGAGAAACTCTACCAAGTCTTAGCTCACTGTCCCTTTCACAGAGAAGAAATTTCCCCACATATGAGTCTTTGTCCTGCCCAGGGGCAGTACAGCGCTGAAATGCTAGGCAATTCTCCTCTGAACAAGAGTACCAACAGTAACCCCATACACATGTTTCAGCCTTGTCGGGCATCATCAGTGAGGTGAAACTGTGCCTCTCTATGGACAGTGAGCAAGGGGTCCACGTCTGGTTTTCCCTGGTAACTTAGGGTGAGATCCAAAGTTAATTCATGCAAAACTAAGGGGGGGGGTCTGGCAATGTCTCTACCAGCACAAACCCAGCTCAATGACCTGTTCTTGGGGGAATAACCCCTGGGAGAGACTCTATCAAGTCTTTAGCTCACTGTCCCTTTCACAGAGAAGAAATGTCCCCGCATATCAGCCTTTGTCCTGCCCAGGGGCAGTCCAGCACCAAAATGCTAGGTAATTCTCCTCTGACCAAGAGTACCAACAGTAACCCCATACACGTTTTTCAGCCTTGTTGGGAATCATCAGTGAGGTGAAACTGTGCCTCTCTAAGAACAGTGAGCAAGGGGTCCACATCTGGATCTCCCTGGTAACTTAGGGCGAGACCCAAAGTTAATTTATGCAAAACAAAGGGGGGTCTGGGAATCTCTCTATTTTGTATTTGTATTTGTTTTATTTGTAACGCGCACCATCAGGCCCGCAGGCATCAGGGCGCAACTTTAGACATGGTTACGTAAGCATACAATTACTTATATTCAACACATTAACAGTACAACGCATTCAAGGTATACAGCAATATACATATTTACAGACCAAAGATTAGGGCAGGCGTTTCCCGGGGTTGGTCTGGGCATCATGGCTGGTTGAAGAGCCAGGATTTGGTTTTAGATTTGAAGGCGCTAAAGCATTGTTCAGATCGGATGGTGAGGGGGAGGGCATTCCTTAGCTTGGAGGCGAGGACGGGGAAGCTAGATCCACCCGCCTTTTGTAGTTTGAACCTAGGAATGGTTGAAACTACAGTGAGACTGAGCCGTTCTTTGTGGGAGGGTAGGTGCGTGTCGGGATAGCCGGCTACAGAGATATGGTGGGGATTGGTTAGCTAGGCATTTGTGGGTGAGGCCTAAGACTTTCAGTAAAATTCTCTGTTTGACCGGTAGCCAGTGTAGGTTGGATCTGGATTCCGAGATGTGGTGGTTTCGTGGGATGTTTAGGGCTGCTCTGATAGTGTTATTTTGGGTAATTTGCAGTTTGTTCAAGTTCTCTTGGCTTGTTCCAAGGTAGAGGGCGCTCCCATAGTCAATTTTGGCCATGATGAGAGTTCTGGCCAAAGTGACCGTGCTGGGGGTAGTCATAAATAGTCGGGATAGTGATAGAGTGTCGGGATAGTGATAGAGTGGCGTCAAGATAGACGCTTATGTCGGGATAGTGATAGAGTGGCGCCAAGATAGACGCTTATGATTTTGGTGTCTTTCGAAACTTGGATGGTGTTGCCATCGATGATAAATGATCGGTAGGATGGCTCAAATTTACTAAGACGTTGCGTAGTGCCCAAGATGAGAAGCTCAGTCTTGTTATCATTAAGGCATAACTGGTGTTGTGCCATCCAGGCTTGGATGACCAGGTAGACCTCATTCAGGGCCTTAGTGTCAGGCACGTAGTCACCAGTGATGGGAATGAGTATCTGGGTGTTGTCAGCGTAGTTCGTATAGGAGACACCCAGATAGTCAAGTACATCAAAGAGTGGTTTTGTAAAAACGTTATAGAGCGTTGGCAACACACAAGAGCCCTGGGGGACGCCGCAGTGAATCGTGGAAGGATCTGCAGCTGCAGATTGAGAGAAGACCCGCATAGATCTATTACTCAAGAATAATTTGATCCAGGCCGTAGCTGATGGTGAGAAATGGGCGGCCGAGTGAAGATGCTTGCATAGGATTTGGTGATTGACTAAATCGAAGGCCGCAGAGAGGTCAAGTAGAAGTAACAAGGCAAGTTTGCCGTTGTCCTTTAACACTTCGATCTGGGGTTTTAAGTCTAGTAGAGCTGTCTCTGTTCCGTGTCAGGGGCGGAAGCCAGATTGTCTAAGGCCTAGAAGATTATTGGCTTCGAAGTGCTCTTGGATTTGCAGGTATGCTGCCCGGTCTAGAATTTTTAACAGGAACGGAACAGTGGTGATGGGTCGGTAGTTGGTAGGTATGCTAGGGTCGAGGGAAGGTTTTTTAAGCAAGGGGATCACCCAAGCATCCTTAAGTTTGTCAGGGACGGTTCCCATTTTAAAGGATGCGTTGATGAAGGATGTGATAAATGGGGCCAGATCGTGGGCCTATTCCTTAATAATTGGGGCAGGGCAGGGGTCGCCCTGGCAGTTGGACGGTTTGATCCTCAGGATAATGTTTTCTACCTCCGAAATGGTGAGCGGTGAGAAGGCAAATCGTTTGCAGTTTGGGACGTCAGGGGAAAGGGCCCCTGCGGAGGCGGGAGGGTGATTGTCCAGTTTCAGGCTAATTTGTTTGGCTGTGATTTTAGATTGAAGCATGGTGATTTTATTCAGTAACGCTGCCTGAATATTGGTGCACCATTTGCTGTCTTTAATGCAGGTGTCAGAGGGGGTATCGGGGGTTTCAAGCTCTTTTAAAATCTTAAATAGTTCCTTGGAGTTGGAGTCAGCATGCAGAATGCGATTATTAAGGGATTCTTTTTTCACCTCTATTATGGCTGCTTTGTAGGTGAGCGAGGCCAGGAAGAAGCCGTCTTTATGCGCGTCAGAAGGGTGGCATTTCCATCGGTTTTTGGCACAGCGTTTCGTTTTACGGAGTACTCTTAGCTGTGGGGTGAACCAGGAGTTCAAGTGTGCACGTGGTTTGGCCTTACTCAGTTTGATGGGGGCCATAGAATCTATAGCTGTCAGCATGCTGCAGTTGTAGATGTAAGCTAAGGCAGTCGGGGCGTTACAGGAATCAGTGGCCGCTTTAAGTGTAAGGAGTAGTAGAGGGAGGAATTTGTCTTTGGTTATGTCCTTTTTGTTTCTGGTCGGGAGCGCAGGCACTATCGCGGTCGGGATGCGGGGCGCGGCTTCAATATTAAAGGTGATAATGTGGTGGTCTGACCAGAGGCAAGGGGTAATGTCCAGGACATTGATATTACAATTAGAGCTGGCTAGCCAGTCAAGGGTCCTGCCTTTAGAATGCGTGGGCTCTTGGATGTGCAAGGTTAAGCCGGAGTTGGAGAGGGAGTTTTCCAAATCAAGTGCCGTAGGATCTTTAGGGTCGCCGAGTCCCAAGTTCAGGTCGGCAAAGATGATGATTTGTGAATTAGTTTTGGCGATATCAAGGAGGAGGGTGGATATGTCGCTGACAAAGAAGGGTGCAGGGCCTGGGGGCCGGTAGAATAGGTGGAGGGTGGCTGTTTGGTTGCGCGTTAGTGTGAGTTTGACTGATAATAGTTCAGCTGACTCGAGTTTGGTATTGGTCATTACTCTTAGGTCCAAAGTGATTTTATGGATAATGGCAAGGCCACCACCTCTAGAGTGGGAGGCAGAGGTGCGGTCACATCGCATTATGCTAAAGCCAGGTGGTATGGCAAGGGACAGTGAGGGACCGGAAGCGGCATGTTGCCAAGTTTCAGCTATGGCAATGAAGTCAAGATCTGACAATGTTATAAGGTCTGCTATGTCTAAGGCGTGGGCATGGAGGGATCTAGCATTGATAAGGGACCCTTTGATGACAGGCAGTTTCTCCTCTGTAGAGGGGGGTTTGGTGTTGTTAGGTGCAGCGGGTGGGCATGGGACTGTGTGTCGTGATTTCTTGGGAAGGTTGCAGCGGGTAGGGCGCATGCGGAATCTGGTGCCTAATCTTTTATTTCTAAGAGATGAGGGACACGGTTGGTTCGGAGTAGGTTTGCTGGCAAAGTGTTACAGCCAGAGGGCTGGGTCATTGAGGTAGGGATTGAAGTCGGTAATGAGGTGTTGGATGCCTGAGGTGGGTGTCATTGCAGAGGTCGCCATACGCAAAAAGTCTGTGGGACAAGACTGAGGCGAGACATAGTATCAGGTGGCTGAGGGTGAGTCGGCTGTATCGGATGCGTGCGTGGCTGAGTGAGGATTGTTATTTCAGATGGCGGGGAATGGAACAGTAAAAGGAGGAGCGCACTAAGGAGCATGGTATATGCAAGTTCAATATCAGCTAGGGCAATGCAAAATCAACAATAGGCAGGTTCGATTTTAGCTAAGGCAGTGCACAGACCAGGCCGCCTACTTCAGGATGGTCGGGACATGAAATACTGGTGGTTAGGGCAGTGGGAGTGCGATGGACATACCATGCATTAGCTGGGGTAGGATCGCATGCCACATGCGTGGGAGTTAGAGGGAGTAGTTCTGTTGTGGTGGCAGAGAGTATTTGGGAGCACAGGTCAGCCGTGCTGAGTGCTAGTTGGGCCAAGGTAGGTATGCGTGCGTGGCTGTCAAAGATGTGGGTGGCAGGGGAGGTTTTAAATGTTACCTCGTGTGAGTGGTCAGGTCCGGTTCCCCTACGAAGAAGGTAGAGTCATCTGTTGTGGTGCCTTCAGTGAAGGTGCATCCAGATGCATTGTAGACCGAAGGGTCCTGGGCGTCAGGCGCGTGTGTTCTTTCCACATGACTCCTTGTTTTCGAGGCTGAATTTATAGGGACGTAGTAGGTGACAGGGCAGCATCCCGCACCGTAGCGCAGTGGCGGACAGGGGCAGATAGGAGGGGCCTTAGGCTAGCAGGCCTTTGTTTGTTTAGGGCCGGCTTCCCCCTCCAGTCCTCGTGGGTGCGAGATATGCAAACGTGGTTGCTAGGCAACCAAGGAGAACACTAGCAGCGCGTTCAGTGCGACGGCCATCTTGTGGGGGTATGGCTTGTCGGGTTTCCTTCCTTGTGGGCCCAAAAGTGAGGCCAAGGGTGCAGGGGTGCAGGCACTGGCGAGGTGGGGGTCAACAGCCGCGATGCGCCGTGGCTCGTTTGATCAGCTGGGCAGACGGCTCTACCAGCATGAACACAGCACAATGACCTGTTCTTGGGTGAATAACCCCTGGGAGAGACTCTACCAAATCTTTAGCTCACTGTCCCTTTCACAGAGAAGAGATTTCCCCGCATTTCAGCCTTTGTCCTGCCCTGGGGAAGTCCAGGGCGAAATGCTAGGCAATTCTCCTCTGAACAAGAGTACCAACCGTAACCACATACACGTGTTTCAGCCTTGTTGGGCATCATCAGTGAGGTGAAACTGTGCCTCTCTAAGAACAGTGAGCAAGGGGTCCACAACTGGATCGCCCTGGTAACTTAGGGTGAGACCCAAAGTTAATTTATGCAAAACAAAGGGGGGTCTGGGAATCTCTCTACCAGCACGCTGTTCTTTGGTGAATAACCCCTGGGAGAAACTCTACCAAGTCTTTAGCTCACTGTCCCTTTCACAGAGAAGATATTTCCCCGCATATTAGCCTTTGTCCTGCCCTGGGGAAGTCCAGCGCCGAAATGCTAGGCAATTCTCCTCTGAACAAGAGTACCAACAGTAACCCAATACACATGTTTCAGCCTGTTGGGCATCATCAGTGAGGTGAAACTGTGCCTCTCTAAGAACAGTGAGCAAGGGTTCCATGTCTGGATTGCCCTGGTAACTTAAGGTGAGACCCAAAGTTAATTTATGCAAAACAAAGGGGGGTCTGGGAATCTCTCTACCAGCACGCTGTTCTTTGGTGAATAACCCCTGGGAGAAACTCTACCAAGTCTTTAGCTCACTGTCCCTTTCACAGAGAAGATATTTCCCCGCATATTAGCCTTTGTCCTGCCCTGGGGAAGTCCAGCGCCGAAATGCTAGGCAATTCTCCTCTGAACAAGAGTACCAACAGTAACCCAATACACATGTTTCAGCCTGTTGGGCATCATCAGTGAGGTGAAACTGTGCCTCTCTAAGAACAGTGAGCAAGGGTTCCATGTCTGGATCGCCCTGGTAACTTAGGTTGAGACCCAAAGTTAATTTATGCAAAAAAAAGGGGCATCTGGGAATTTTTATTTGATTAATCCGGGGATTTCTATTTGATTAATAATTAAAGGCATGGTCCGGTAAAAAATGTTATTGTCCCTACGGGTCGGCCATGTTTTTTTAAGCCTAAGAGGCACGATTTTAGAAAAAAATTCCTATGGACCTTACCCGAGTTTTCGTTCATTAAACGCACACGAAAACAGGCACCGGGGAGCTGCCATTTTGTGATAATCCTATCATTTCCCCCATCGCTCTGGCTGACCTGCTTCTGCGGCACTAAATCAAATCCCCCGCCCCTGAGCCTGACATTATCAAAACATTCATATTCCCCGCCTCTCTCCGTGACGTTACTGTGCTGCGTAGGCAAACGCGCCCAGTCGTCTTCGCCGCGACTCCACACAGAACCCGGAAACCAACACAGACCATCTCACAACACAGCGCGCCACAATTCGGAATATGAAACTGTACTTTAAAATCAAACAGCAACACGGTACATTTGGTAAAGTACATTTATTTGACATTAAATATTTAGAGAATATTCAGCAATTGCCATATGAACTCCGAAAACCATTTATTTTCTTTTATCTGTATCCGCAAATCCGTAAAAGTTTATCGTGAGTCACGTGCTGTTCCTTTATGGTACACAGGGTGTTGGTTTTCGTTAAAAGAAGCACTTTGGAAGCACGGTGAACCGCAAGGCTGTTCCATCAACTAGGCACTAGTCCACCGTAAAGGTTGATATGTTGCTTCTAGCCACTAGTACAGCGTAAGGGCATGTGGGCCCTTGGCGATCGTCCCATAATATGGTTAACGTGCTCCAGTTGTTCACACGAAGCTGCAGGTGTCTATTGAAGAATCCGTCTGCCGGTGTCTCAAACCGATGACAGTAGCAGAACGGGAGCATATACCTGTTGTGAAAACAAAAAAATTATAATTAGTCTCGCCAGCCGATCTTAATATTACTCATTTTATTTATTATGGCCGATCAGAAACTATTTGCTTGCAAGGATAGTTCAATGGAGTATGTTCGGCTCTAAAATCAATGCGAAAAGTAACGAAATAAATCGAGGCCAACACACAATGAGAAACGACTGTTTGTCTACATGCGTGTGGAATGATATGATATATGATATGGCATTTGTAACGCGCCTATACACAAGTGTTTCAAGGCGCGACGAGGCAGGGGGGGAACAAGGGGAGGCAGACAACGATCCTACTAGGCCAGGTGTCATTCAGATCGCGCAAGGGGAAGGGGAGAGTGGGGAAAAGTGCTGTACATGGTTAGTAGAATACAAGATAAATAATAGGGCCAGCTGGTGGCAAGTGCAAGGTAAGTGCCGGGAGAAGGGGCTGAAGGATACAGAGACAGTCCCGTAGTGCAGGTAGGCAGTGCAGGGAAGAGTGGCTGGGCAAAGGACCGAGATCGGTGAGACCTGTGGACCTGCATGCCCATGTGCCCACTACGAACACGTTTTCCTTGCTTTTCCTAGCTCTTCATTCATTCATTTATTCATGCATCCATTCATTAATTCTTCATTCCGGTATAAAAGCGTCTAAAGATTTACTCATATTATATTTGAAATTTCCATTGTGTCTCTGCGTAATGCAGTCTGTAAATCCGACTGTGCTCTTGACAATGATTTTTGGTACACTGAACATGAAACTCAGTCTAGTTTCAGAATTTTCTGCCTTATCGTCTCTTACGTTATTGCGCACCCCCTTCAAATGAAGTTCTTTTGCATTGGTCCCTGTCTCAAGGTAAAAAAACAATAGAACCTTATACTTCCAGTGCGACTTGTGGGCCTCTTCTGGCCGCGAGCTGAAAATCAAAGCCGCTGCCCTTTGCATTCTTTATTTTCAACATCCTGTAGTAAAGGCATCTGGAGAACTTGAAGTTTCAAATCCATCTATGTAGTACGCCTCAATGTGCAAATGCGAACTGGCTTCTCTCCCAAATGCCACGGCCCGCTTGGCGCGTTCTAAGGCCCCCAATTTTGTCCCTGTTGTCTGCGAGCTTTGCAGCCCCAAAGAATCATAACTATGGAGACATTTAATTTTTGGCGGAAGGTCAGGGAAAGTATAAAGTACCAGAGGAGTTGAGTTAAAAGTGAGATTTATTGTTTGTTTGTTTTATTATTTGCAATACGCAAGCCTCCCCTCCGTTAACAGTGCGCAGCATTTACATTTACATGAGATGAGACATGAGAAAAATATATACATACACATATAGACATGGTCAGCAATATGAGGTGAATAGAGAGAGAATTCAAAGATGACACCCAGCTTGTTCGCCACGCATGATGGTGAAGGTAGGGGTTAGGGTTACAGGTACACTGTACAATAACATTTATTTACAAAAAGACAATCGTATTGCAATTATTTTCTTTATTGAGTTTAAAGTGCGTATTGGTTAATTAAAACATTATACACTATCAAATAACAATTACATCAATAACAAAAGAGAAAAACATACATTGATTTCATATTATTCATATATAAAAAGCAGAAAGAATACATTCTTTTTAAAAGAGACAAATTGCTTGCTTCCAAATATAAAAAGCTGCCCCCATAAAAACCTTAATTTCTCCATCAAAAATATCTGACCAGAATTGATTAGATTCGATCCTTTGAAGATCCCCAACAAAATTGAAGTACCCTTTAGAGTACCATTCCTTTAGTTTGGTGCACATAGTTAAAAGGTGTCTTGCTGTCTCAACCTCTAATTTACAGTGTCTACACAATCTTTCTGCACGGGGTATATTAGTCCAAGCCCCGATTATTTCATTACAGGGTAGAGTATTGCAATTATTTAAACCGGGATTTGTACTTCACAACCAGCTCTCCTTTGGGTGGACATGGCACAGTTGCAATGTTCGGTGGCAATGGATCTCTGCTCTGCACAGAAACGTCCAAAATTCCATATCTCTGCTTCTCTAACACAGCAACAATAAGGCCTTTCACAAAGTTGAACTGCATTTCATCATAGACTGGTTTGATCACCCATAGCTTACTTCGTTTTGAAAAGGACTTAGTGTTGCGAGGCATCCTTACGTTACCCCTAGTCCTAGATTGTTCACGTCCGACATTGCTGTTATGGGCCAAGACCGCTAGTAGAGTGCAATGTTTCATGCCCCAAAAGCTCAAATGCAAGCGCTTTGGCCTGTACTTTAGCCACATATTGTGGAACACCTTCAAACCTCATGTGTGACAGAAGTCCTCTCAAATCTCTTGATAGAAAACAATATTCTCAATGGCTTTGTGTGTCGGTGAAGATGGAATCAACCACTTCTTCTTCCATGCCTCCTCTGGGGACAAAGGGTCATGTTCACATTGGTTGAAATGTAGGTTTTCTGACCAGCGGTGAACGTTGGTACAGTGGTGCATCAGTGACCGCCATTTTTCAAGTAGTATTTCCACTGACCCTTCACAAGTTTTTAAGCTCCACCAAAGATGGTTGCTGATAGACTGGGACCACTGCAAAATACTTTCAAAACCTTTTTTTTTTCCTGCAGCTGAGATTTTCTTACTGATTGATTTAGCAAGATGCCATACGTCAAATTGATGATTAATAAGCGGGAACTGCTCTCTCATTGTCTTGGCAATTGAAATGTGTCTGTTCGTGGCTATGAGGTTGATGTGCATTCCCCTTGATTGTAGCTATTCCACTTATTTTATAAATCCTAGTTTCTCCATGGCCACTGAGGATGTACATTGTGTTACCTGCACGACCACCGAACTCACAATTTTCTTACTATCCTTGTCCTGAAAGTGGTAGGTGCAGTACTTGGCAGAAAATCCAGGGCTGTCGCACTGTCCATCGCCAGCTAGCCTGAATCGTTTCCCTTCGAATGTACTTGCTAGAGACAATTGTTCAATTTTCCAAGCATCACTAATGGCCGGAAACAGATAATCACGTTGGTATATGTAGTACTGTGATTTAGAAATGAAATGGAGTCCCACAAACTGAAAGAAAGCCTCTAACTTTCTAAAACTGGAGCCACTAAAAAGTGATGCAGCTGCACAGAGTAGATTGCCTGCTGGCATTTTCCCCAGCATCGGTTGCGCAGACCATGAGAACGTATGATTTAATCTACAGGCAGCATTTATTTTGACGTTACTGCCTTTTTTTTGACAAGTCACATTAATCAATGGCTTCCCACATACTTTCCCTCTAACGGAATGCCCACATTTCAGCATACTTATAATATCCATCAAACAACTGTCGAATACAATGTATTTGCTCTCTTCCATTAGACTGTTATCCGGCATCAACGTTGTTTCGGCCTGTGACGTTGCAGAGATTTCAACACTTTGGAAAGAAATATCGCTGACATCAAGTTCTGATGCGTCGGTGGATGCTGCTGCTGGTTCATTCTCTGTCATTTCGACATCTGTTACTTCAACATTGATGGGAGAACACAACAATGTCGACAGGTTTTTGGGTGGCAATTATTTGGCGGATGTAGATTGTGTGAATTGATCTGCAATATCATCTTCTTGCGGTGGTGTGGTCGCACTGTAGCAATGGTCCAATGCACCTTTGCTGTATTCTCTGGACACAATCAATTCATTTTCTGGCCATTGGACAAGAGCATCTTGAGCCTGAACACCCCGCGCCTCAATTAATAGTTCCTCCATAGTGTACATGGTCTTGCAAGCAACATCTCTCATTCGCTTCACTGTCTGTGTATGTATAGTTCTAACACCCACGGGTAACTAGAGGAGAGGTTGGGAAAGGGATGTTCAGTTTAAACACAAAGGCCCTCATTACGACCCTGGCGGAAAGGGTTTTACGCCGGCGTAATGCATGGCGTACCTTTCCGCCAGACTACGAGTTCCCGTAGCGCCATGGCGATTTTTACGGCTGCTTTTTGCAGCCGGAAAAAATCCATGGCGCTACGGGACTTGTTGTTAATTACGCCACCGTAATTTACGGTGGCGTAATTAACGCCTTCCCCACTCCCATTATACCCTATGGGGCAGAAATGGGAATGGGGAAGGGTAAATGGGGATTGGGGACTTACCGCCCCGCCAAGGTCGGAATGGGGCGGTAAGTCCGCCAACCCCCATAGCGGAGTTGGCAGCTTTGCGCCATGGACCATGGTGCAAATTGCACCATGGTTCTCCGCCAGGGTCGTAATGAGGGCCAAGATAAAGTGTAGTCCAATTTTCTGGAAAAAAACATAAAATAGTCCCCAGCAAAAACATTTTTTTAAAGTTATGAACTGTTTGTAACTAACCTTTTTTTGGTTTCTTTTCTTTGCAACTTTTTTGACTCGACCTTCAACATCTGCAAGCTGTAGCTCCGATTCGTTTCCGCATGTCCTCCCTTCCTCTTGCGCTGCAACGACTATATTTTCTGTATCCGCATAGACAGCACGGAATGAGGCTCCATCGACTCCCTGAAACATAGTACTTTCATTACTATGTATCAAAATATTGTTAGCATAAAACACACGTGAGGACGAACACACATGTACATCTCAATAGCCAAACACAATTTAAACATTGTGTAGAACAATCAAACGACAAGTATTCGACCTGTGATGATCTATTTCGATGGAACTGTCAGTATCCATACCTCTGGCTCTGCATGGACTGCCATGAATGGTTGTATTGGAGAGGAGGCATCAGCATCTCCCTGAAACACAGTACTTGCATTAGTATGGTTTTCAATATTGGAAACATAACACACACTTGGGGTCGACGGCACAGGTACTTATAAAGAGATAACCACAAATGATGCATTGTCTAAAACAATCAAGGACAATCTAAATATGCAGATTTCATTTACTTATTTCTCCGATTCCTTTACATCTGCATCATCTAAATGGGATGTTGTGATTGTAGTGGAAGCTGTGTCGTCTCCCTAAAACACAGTACTTGCATTAGTATGGTTTTCAATATTGGAAACATAACAAACACTTGGGGTTGAACGCACAGGTACATATAAAGAGATAACCACAAATGATTCATTGTCTAAAAGAATACAGGAAAATCTAAATATGATCACATTTCATCGACTTATTTCTCTGATTTATTTACATCTGCATCATCTAAATGGGATGTTGTGATTGTAGTGGAGGCTCTGTCATCTCCCTGAAACACAGCACTTGCGTTAATAGGGAAAAAATTATAGCAAATGCAATCACGTTATATGATCGCGCATGATGGAGCTGTCAGTATCCATACCTCGTGCTGCTGAAGAATATCTATGGATGTTGCAAATGTAGTGCGCACTTCCGAAAGCTGTTGCGCCGATTCGTATACGCAAAGTCCCGCTTCCACTTCCCCTGGAATTACTTGAATGTCAGGCTCTGCATCAAGTGCAGGGTTGACGCTCCATCAACTGCCTGAAACATAGTACTCGCATTAGTAAGGATTACAATATTGAAAACATAACACACACTTGGGGTCGAAAGCACAGGTACATATCAATGGCTAACCACGAATGAAACATTGTGTAGAACAATCAAACGACAAGTATTACAGCTCTGATGATGACGCTTGATGGAGGTGTCAGTATCCATACCTCCTGCTGGTGAAGAACATCTAGAAATGTTGTAGATGTGGCGGACGCTTCAGCATCTCCCTGAAAGACAGTACTTGCATTAGTATGGATAACTCTAATTATAACTGAAAACAAACACCAGTGGACGATAACTAAGGTGTATATCAATTGGAAAGCACTAACCAAACATTCGGTAAAATAATTACACAATAGAATAAAACTATTACTTGATATACATGAAAACAAGTCTGTAGCGGAGTAGCCTAGTAAGATTACCTGATACGCGCTAGAAGTGGTTGATAACTGCCACCACGTCAAGGATGTAGAATGTTCTTGCTTCATATTCAAGGGATAGTCAAGAAGTTGTAAAGGTAAATTATTGATTGATAATGAAATGCCAATATTAAAAATGGCCATGTAAGGTGACAGAATACTTGAAAAATGCGCAATATAGCACAGTTCCCTGTTCCCATATATATACATTTCGTTTGTGGGTTATGAAATCGAAAAAGAATTTATTGATAAATGTCATTATTGAAAAAGCTATACCCTCATATCAATATCGAAAGTATTACAAGGGATACAACACCTAAAATATCAATTAATCCATTCGGCTACCTATATCAATATCAATTAATCCATTAGGCCTAAAGCTAAATCCGGACACTTGACTCACCAGTGGCGGAATGTGGACGAATAGAGTGGGAATAGCATTTGCGAGCAATTTCCGTGTTGTTCGCCGTTTATTCTTCTTTGTTACCCAAAATGTGGTGTACATGTCTGAGGAAAAGTGCCGGCTGCAGATGCGGTATCGATCATCCGTCTTGTCCTGTAAGACTTGTTGGACTCTACTTTCCAGCTCATCCAGTGGATATCCGCAATGTCTGGCCCATTCTCTTATTCGATCAACAGTTTTCGGGAATAGATGCACTGTAGTGCCTTCAGATTTCGCATGGGTCTTTGAAGGGCAACCGCTAATCGAACAGGCAGCCATTGTTGATAATTCTGAAAAGTAAATATCGACATTATTATACAATATTCATGAATAAAGATTTGATACAAAAGTAAATGAATCATACAATGATCAATGCAGGGTTTGTTTTGGTCGCAGGAACTATACCAGTTCATCATTATGTGCGGCTTAGTATTTGCATAAGTTGCAGAAATGTATAAATGATGTGACTAAACTCTGAACATGTGACTTGTCCCTTGGATGTTCTGTCTTGCACGAGAAGGAAACATGCTTACATTATAGACTGGACCCCTGAAGGATGCAATTCGATGACAATTGACACAGATGAAAATAAATAGATCTATTGATAGCATACCAATGGAAACTAAAGTCAATAGCAATGAGACCAATGAACATAGCACTATTGGGTACTCTACTCGCAAACAGAAATTTAAAAATCAGCGAAATATGACTAGGATACATGGCCTTACCTTGACCAACAAACAGTTGGATTCAGCAAGCAGAGCAGTATGTTGCAGGAGAATAGGTGGATGGCCACAGATAGCACACTGATGGGTTTGCTCGAAGCAGTCACAGAAGTTCACGGATAGCACGACAACGAGCAGATTAGCATAGATCTCAGTGGTTGCCAGGTAGCACGTTCAGGAGTTGACTTGCAAAGCACAAAGATGTTCTCATGAGACATATCAAGTGGTTTATAAAGTATTAGAAACAGGGTTGTGTTTGTGAATGAATGACGTGTGTATGTCGTGGTATTAGGGGGGCGGCCTGCTTCAAGGGGAGGCCTGCCTGGAGACACGGTGTCTGAGGAGGCCATGTGACCGATGGCCCCTTGGCGTGGGATACCTTTTGAAGTGTACATGTAGTTTGGCACCTTGGCCTTTCGCGCCCCTGACAGCGTGCATCCACTGGCGCGAACCGCCTTTGATAGAGGGGGGTTGGGATGGATGGGCCTGGGGCGTGCAGATAAGGCACAGGAAGACTGCTGAATGGAGCCACACTTATGTGGATTGCAGGGGGGCGGCCTGCCTCAGGGGAGGCCTGCCTGGAGACACGGGGTCTGAGGAGCCATGTGACCGATGGCCCCTTGGCGTGGGATACCTTTTGAAGTGTACATGTAGTTTGGCACCTTGGCCTTTCGCGACCCTGACAGCGTGCATCCACTGGCGCGAACCTCCTTTGATAGAGGGTGGGGTGGGATGGATGGGCTTGGGGCATGCAGATAAGGCACAGGAAGACTGCTGAATGGAGACACACTTATGTGGAATGCAAGGGGGCGGCCTGCCTCAGGGGAGGCCTGTCTGGAGACACAGGGTCTGAGGAGACCATGTGAACAATGATCCTGAGCGTAAGATACCTTTTGAAGTGTACATGTTGTTTGGCACCTTTCTCCGTTCGCGCCCCAGACAGCCCCACATGCCAGCGCTCATCCACGGGTGCGAACTGCCTTTGATAGTGGGGGGTGGATGGATGGGCCGGTGGGCGTACAGATAAGTGTGTGGGAGCGAGGGGCCATCAGGCCCCTCTCGATGGCCCCTCTCATGCTATAATTCTCAGTAGAAACTCGGACCAAGTGCCTCCAGTAGTGGGTTCACCCCTTGCCCTTATGTGATAACTTTGGTTGACAATCGCGTAGATGGGACCACTGAGCATGACTCTTCCTCTGAGATCACTGTCCTGCATGTGAACCAGCCTGAACTAAGCACATCGCTTGTTCATCTCCATAAACGTGTCCTTGCCCACGCACCCTCGCCAGTGGAAACTTACTGCCATTGTGACCCTGTGTACCTGCAAGGTATTCTCTTCAAGTGCCAGACCACTGACCACGACATGATGCCCACCTAGCAGATCCCCAATTAACATTAGACCCCTACTGCAGTATATCGTTGCTTTCAATAACAAATGCCACATACCAGAGTTTCTTGTGAGCACAGACCCACACTTCAACTGGTGTATTATAGTGGTCAAGATCCTTAACCTAAGGCCTGTATAATCCAATGTTAATTGTTAGTATAGATGTATGTGTGACTTTTATAGAGACATAACCTACTGAAAGACTTTGAACAAGTGTTATTTAGTGCATGCATTATCGAGAATGTGACCACCCTGCTTCACAGCGACCAGACCTTCACCCATTCGGAACACAGATGTCTGACGTCCATCCTTCAATGGAGACACACTTGATTCATTTAAAAAATCGAAACAACCGTTGTTAAAATATATGTGGTGTGTTATTTTGTATCTTATTTTCATGACACAAAAATACAAGACTTTAAAGATTATACCGGTCAGGTTGCAGCACAGCGAGAGAAAATCCCCTGTACTGACCGCTGTCACTCGGGAACGTTTCTCTTATGGCACGAACGGCACAGGTGGGTATCACTCTTCGAACGCGGTGACCAAGTCTCCCGTGGAGCCACCATGTAAAGGAACGATAGGCCGCCAGCCTGTACCACCTGTGAAAAGGAATGAAACAAACTTTTTTAAATGACCAAGATAAGTTTAATAAACGTTTGTTGTCAATGACAATTCTTGTAACTAATGGCATTCTGCACAGACAAATGCTATCTAGACAATGCACACTATTGAACGACTTTCATGCGTTACTATGATATGAATATGTAATTTTGGATATAATAGAAGACCATGAAATAGGAGTGGCATGACAAGCAGAGTATACTTACTCGTTACTCGGATTACGAGGACGAACAGTTGCGCGAAGTTCGTGCATAAGCACCATCATTATTCTCAACACGGACCGTGTGAGGCAGGCTGCCCTGAAGTCTGGCAGCTCGGTGATGCATTGCGGTCATGGCTCGCCTTCCGTTCTCGTCCTCGGTTGGCATTAGCTTGCACCGATTGCATGTGCACCAGGTGGAGACGCCGTCCATGCGACTAGGCCCAGGCTCTTCATCTGTTGAATCGTCCTCCCAACTGTTGTCCAAATCCCCATCGTTTTCGCTTCTTTCCCTTTCCAGTAGTTCCTCCTCGGTATACTCGGGCTCGTACATGTAGGGCATTATTGTAGCCACTGTGTGGTAAACAAAGTAAAATAATTTATAGAGATGGTACAGGTGTTCACACGGGCTACAAGCGGCGAAGGTAGCTGACCAGAGCACAGAAACGAGTCAGAGAATACTCAAAGTAACACAGAGAGAGGAATGGAATCGAAAATCTGCTGCTTTGTGTTGTGAAACGGTCTGTTTATACTTATTGAGGAAAGAGGCATCCTGCCATTTCCATGGCGACACGTCATTAGCTGAGGCGCAGCGGTTGTTGACACGAGACGTGCTTTGGCGTTCGGAAATGGGCAGAACGAGTCTGCTGATGACAGGCTCAGGGACGGGGGATTTGATTTAGTGCCGCAGAAGCAGGTCAGCCAGGGCGATGGGGGAAATGATAGGATTATCACAAAATGGCAGCTCCCTGGTGCCTGTTTTCGCATGTGTTTAATGGACGAAAACTCGGGTAAGGTCCATAGGAAATTTTTCTAAAATCGAGCCACTTAGGCTTAAAAAAGCATGGCCGACCCGTAGGGACAATAAAAAAATTTACCGGACCATGCCTTTAATATGCCATCATGTAGACATTTCTAGTTTCTTTAATCCCTTAGTACGTGCTTGTTTCTATAATGGTAAGTATGTACACTGTAGCAGTTTTCCTAATGGCCTAGCACGCACATATTACTCATTTCCATAATTCCCCAGTGGCATCCATAGTACACTATGTACTATGTACAATCTGTGTACAGGAAAAAACAACAGGGTAAATTAAAGCTCAAAGAGCCGGAGTGACAACTGCCTTCCCAAACCATAGGCAGATACTGATACACAGGGGACGGTTTACTGGGGAAATGGTTTGTCAACTTGCCAATAAGGGCAAGACAGAACAAATAATGGAAAGGATTGAACAGTGGTCCTGTTCTCTTGGACACAGGGTGAAGAGCTGGTCTGGTGCTCTATTGAGACAACCAACCGCAATGGTGGGGAGCCGGGGGTGGAGGGAGGTGTTGTGTGGGATATCTAGCCACAAGCGATGATGGGCGTGCTACCTGACTGGAGGGCAGTCTGGCTTGGTTTGTTTTGTTGGTCACCAACAGCCTGACAGATGGAAGGGGGCGGGGCAGGGGGGAACAGGATGGGAGTGGGGCAACCAGCACTATTATGTGAAAGAGTGCGAGAGGGGGATTAAATCTCGTATTCTTGGATCTAGACGGCTAGAGATGACAAGTGTAAAAATGGAGGCATCGGGATTCTTATGTAATTTTATTCACCCTGATGACTCGAAAGTTCCTTGCAAATGGGTGGTTGCCCGGAGAGTGGATTGGGTGATACCAAATTGTCACTAAAAATGCACTATCCCACTAGCTATGGGATGTGCTGGAAAAACCCATGCTTACTGGGTTTTTTTCAATTTCGTGCAGTAAATGCTGTTGGTCTTGGGGGTATCATAAAATGTTGTGGTGGAGCCACAACAGGTGAGGTCGACCGGTTCCGATGGTTTGTGAGTGATTACCGACCATCTTCTTCATAACAAGATCGATCTTCATGTGCTACTGAATAGTATCTGTCCGCTTAGTAGGGCAGCGGTGACAGGCTGCATGGGGATCCTGGAATAGGAGACACAAGAAACACATTGCAGAGAGGGCATGAGTGAACCTCTAACTGCAATGTTGCAACAATGGTGCATCCAGAACACAGCTTAAGAACCTGTTACAAGGCACGTGAATGCTATCACAAAAAAGGGGTGCTCACCAATTGAGAGCAAAAAACCACTGCAATGGTGGCTAAAACGTAGACAAATAAACCCCAAGGGGGGAGGAGAGGAGGGAGGGAGGGAACGTGGCAAGGAGACCTGTGCACATGAAGGAGGGGGCGGGGGGACCGGGAGGGAGCCATGGGATGTGCTGGGGGAAGGAAGGTGCCTACCTGGGAAGGGTTGCTGGGCTGTCCAGGAGGTCCGCTGGGAGCAAAAAATGGGCTCTCTCCAGTGGCATGCCTGTAGGGAAAAGCATGAGCAGAGCAGTGAGGGGCTGGATATGCCTGAGAATGAGCGGCGACGCTAAAATGAGTGAGAGAGATCACATACCTGACGGAGTTAAGGGCGGGCACAGAAACGCTGCAGCCTGCTCAGTCCCAACGCTGTAAGCATAATGAGCGGCTGCAGCGGTGGTTATCTGCCACGTGTGATGCGGCATGGGGGCGTGGCAACACCCTGTCATGGGAGCATAAGCCAATCGGCGGTAGCCATGTCACAGATGTATCAGCTAACAAGTGGCCAATCAAGGCGCGGCCCATGCGGAAGTGGGCGCCGCGTGAGGCCAATCAGAGCACACACTCCAATGGGTGTGTGTGCTGCAGGGCTAGGGCTAAACAGGGGTAGCCACATGACGAGTGAAGCAGCTGGGAAAGAGCCAATCGTGGCGCGGCCCGTGAGGTTATGTGGGCACGCGCTAATCCAATCAGGGCTCACGCATCGGTGGGTGTGTGTTTGCTATCAGAGCTGAGGCTCGTGTCGGCGCGAGCTGGGGGAAATGGGGGGGAGGAAGGGAGGGGAAAAGGAGAAAACAAATCCTCGTGTGGGACCACAAGGGAAGGTGGAGGGCTGTGAGAAAGCTGCCAGAATCATGTGTTGTGGGTATAGGGGCTGATGGGGTAGACAATGAAGGATGCGTGGTCAGAGCGGACTGGGGACAGGGGAGGGGTGAAAGGGAGGAGGTGAGGATGAACTAGGGTGTGGGGTGAGCGGAAGAATTAGTACAAACAAAAAAAGTTGTGTATGGAATACACAGGTAGGCCAAATGAATGAAAGGAGGCAAAGGACAGAAAAGAATGATGGTGAAACATAAACGAATGAACAAGGAAGATAACAATGAGTGAAGAAGATAAATGGAAGAGAGAAACATTTTTGGATAGAACAGAAAAGCATATAGAAGATGTAAACGCATCAAATATTTCATATGTTATCCCGTTCATGGCACAGATACATCTGCCGGTGGGCAGTGATTCGTGGGATGTCGGGGTTCAATGCTGTAGCACCGCACGTTCTTGCCACTGCATCGCTTCATTCAACCCTTGTTTGCAAGTGTTCAAGCGAAAAATCCACTTCTGTTCTTGAGTGAAGAGTATAGCATGATAGTTGCCTCCTCGCTTCGGGCGCTTGATTTTTTCCAAAATGGTCCATTGGAAAGACTCTGCTGTGTGGCCTTCCGCCAGGAAATGGGGAACCATAGGTGCTGTAAATTTCTTAGTGCGGATGCAAGATCTATGTTCGATCATCCGTTTTTTTACTTCTCGGGCAGTGATCCCGATATATCGCAAGTGGCACGGACAGGTGATCAAATATATTACTCCTTTGGTATTGCAGTTAGTGAATAATTTCTGAATCCAAGGAGTGGTCCAGCCAATATCCAGCATGGTGCTCCAAGCTGTCTGGATACACATTGAGCACAAGCCACAGGGACTATGGCCCACAGGATGGGTCTGGTTCCATAGGGTGACCTGTGTGTTTTTAGCAGTGTCCGTATCAGGTTGTGTCTTCTTTTCAGTGCAAAACCTGTGTACACCACTAATATCGTTACAGAGTCTTTTCAACGCTGCTCATCCGATATGGTACATATCAAAATGTCACCTACATATTAAATCACTGTGGTGTCTCAATGTACATTACACTGGCCCATATGAAAGACCCTATTAAATATGGAAGGGGATTCACAATACCCCTTTGGCAGCCTTGTAAATTTCCATTCCCTTTTTCATATTGAAACAAAATCAAATCTTGTGATTCTTCATGGAGGGGGATAGAGAAGAAAGCATTATTCAAGTCTATTACCGTAAAATGGGTGGCTTCTGGCAGAATACTACATAATATTGTCACTGGATTGGGAACTAAAGGAAACTGTGCTTTAACAATATTATTCAAATGGCGCAAATCCTGGATGAAACACCATGATCCTTCCATCGTCTTCCTCACTGGGTACACCGCTGTGTTACAATGAGATTCTGATGGTAATAAGATTCCCTGCTGCAATAGCGTTGAAATTATCTAAAAATGCCTTTGTGCCTCATGTAGAACCAGCAGGCTGCGGCCAAACATGCACATTTTTCCGACGCCCAGGAATGGGCAATTACCGGGGTATTACAACCCCAGTGGACCCAGTAATTCCCATTTCCTGGGCACCGTAAAATATTCTTCCCCATTCCAATAGGAATGGGGAAGCCGGATGCACCGGCAACATTCATGAATGGAACCAGTGCATTCGACATGCTCTGCTCGCGGGTGCAGGTATGCCCGCCAGATCCGACCTGGTGGGCAAAAATGCACCCGCAAGCAGAACTTGTAGTTTGCCGTTCAGGTAACTATGGTACCGGCAAGTTTACCGGTACCGTAGTTCCCAGACCGGCAAACTTGTAATGAGGCCCACTGCCCAAATATCGGAGTAGTTATCCTGAAACAGTTCTTCGTCTGTCAAGTCATTCAGTCTGTGTCCTTCTACCACTGCTATTACTGCTCTCCATGCTCTTCCTGTATCATCCGTCCCGTGTATAACTACTCTCTCTTCCCTTACTATAACTCTCTCCAATTCCAGTGAAAATACCTGTCTTTTATTTTCGTCTAAGGGAACTTATGGTCTGAACAAGATCTCGTTTGGCAAGCGAGGTTGTGTGCCCTGTATCTCTGGAAGCCATGCTAGCAGCACTTCCAAACCATACTGAAATAGCTCAAAATCAAAGGGTACCCCCTTCTGTACAGTATGCCCCCAGAATGCATGAAAAAACTCTTGTCCATTCATATAATGAATTTCAGGGATCGAACTAACTATCCCTTGTTCAGTGAATGAAATGGTAATATTGAGTTTACTCATCATGTCCCTGTCCATTATGTCATGCTCCTCGTTTGAGATTGGCAATTCATCAGTGAATGAAGCCAAATGTGAAACGCTGCAGAAAACCCTTGAGCAGTCATGGCAATACATGATATGAGGTATCTCCCTTCCCTAATACATGATCCAGTTGCCCCTGTATCTACAAGAAAATAAAATTTGTGTCACATATGGTTACCCCTATACGTGGTTCCTTATTCGGGTCAGGTGTAACAGATAGGATTGGACACATCAAGTCAGTCTGTGGGCTGTCCTGCTGTGGGTATAAACCCATCCCTGTCCCCGGTAAAGGATTTCCCCCCCACTTCAGTTGCAACCCCTAGCCTCAGGGTGGGAGTCTGTATCATGGCATCTTTGTACCTTGTGGCTACAGCGTTCTGCTGCTGCATCAGTGCTTGTACTGCTGCTTGCAGTGGCTTTGTGTATAACCGTGCCTACGATGTATACGTCATGGGCCGTTGTGCCTGGGATAGTGCGTGTTGTGCTGGCGCCATTTGCGGTGCATATGCCTGAGTCTGCGTGTAATCTTGGCCATGAAAGTTGGGTTGCTCAGTATTGTATGTCAGCGGTTTTTTCGTCCCCCATTCTGTTGCATTCCCCCTCTGTTTCTACACACTCGGGATATGTGGCCCATCTTTCTGCACAACCAGCATTGTATTGGGGGTCCTACAAGTCTGGACTGTCCCCCATAGAATCCATATCCGCCATGCTGTGCTGGATATCCTGCTCCTCACCCCCTGAATTGAATAGAATTGATATGTTATTTCAGAGCGCGACCAGGCAAGGGAGGGGAACAGGGAAGAACAAAAACAACAATCTTACTAGGCCCAGTAAAATTGAGAACGCGCAAGTGGGGGAGGGTGAGAGGAAAAGTGCAAGGATGGGGGAGAGGTGGAAAGTGCGGTGTAAAAGGAGAACAGAATAAATAATAATACATAAATAAAAAATAATAAAACCAACAAAAGTGGTAGTGCAGCCAACAAGTGGCAAGTGCTGAGATTAAGGCAGACAGGGTAGGTCTGATAAGTGCAGGAAGAAAAAAAAGGGGGACTGTATGGGTACAGATACAGACCCCAGTGCAAAGGGTGGCCCAGAGGCAGTGGAAGGAAGGCAGGGTGAGCAGGAACCTGGGCCCGGAGGACAGAGGGTGGCCAGGTGCACAGTGCCAAGAGAGAACTGATCAGCAGGTGAGAAGAGGGCGAAGGCAGAAGCAAACAGGAAGGTCTTGAGGTGCTTCCGGAACCGGAGATATTTCTCCTCAAGTTTTAGAGTGGCTGGGAGGCTGTTCCAGAGGGAGGCCACAGCCGAAGACAGAGATCTACTCCCAGCTTGTTTCTTTGAATAACGACTGGCCCTGGGGGAGTTAGAGGTAGAGGAGCGAAGAGCTCGAGAGGGGAGGTATTTGTGGAGGGATAGCTGAAGGTATTTTGGACCCAGGCCCCAGAAAGCCTTGTGAACAATGCAGAGGGTTTTGAATTTAATCCTTGCATCCAGTGGGAGCCAATGGAGAGATTTCAGAGCTGGAGAGATACGATCCCAGGGCTTGAGGCCAAGGACAAGTCTCGCAATCCTGTTCTGGATTAGTTGCAGAGGGCATAGAGTAGAGGCAGGTAGGTTTAGAAAGAGGCTGTTACAATAGTCCAACCTAGAGAGAACCAGAGCTTGGGAGACAGTGAGCTTCTGGGGGAAGGAGAGGAAGGGCAGAGTACCTCTGAGGCGGTGCAGAAGGAAGTTTGACTTTTTAGAGACATCAGAGATGTGGGCGGAGAAGAAAAGTGTGGAATCAAAGATGACCCCGAGGTTCTTAGCCTCACAGGTGGCGGTAGAAGGGCCAAGGGGTGCCGGCCAGAGAGTGAGGGGAAAGGATGGAGAAGGTGTGCCGATGAGGAGGATCTCAGTCTTGCTGGCATTCAGACAAAGATCTGAATGGCAGTAAGGCAATCAGAGATGAGAGAGGGAGAGGAGGTGGCCGAGGGCAGTCTGAAAATGAGCTGAGTGTTGTCAACGTAGCACTGGAAATTTGAGCAGAACAAGGCAATGCAGTGGGCAAGAGTTGCCAGGTATTGGTTGAAAAGCCAGGGCGAGAGGTTTGACCCTTGGGGAGCACCACAGGTAGAGAGGGAGATAGATGATAGGATGATAGGAAGGACCCCAATATGACCTGGCAGGGTCAATCAGAGAGGAAAGAGGTCAGCCAGGCCAGAACCTGATCGGTGATACCCAGGTTATCACAGAGACGGTTGAGCAGGATGGTATGGTTGACCGTGTCAAAGGCAGAAGAGAGATCGAGTAGGATGAGGACAGATGGAATGTTAGAGTCAAGGTTGGAGAGCAGTTTCCATGCTTCTGACAGCTCTGAAGCCAGGCAGGTGGTCATGGAGACAGCCATCAGAATCGGAATGTAGTTAAGCTGGGAGATGGCCAGCTTTTTCAGGAGTTTGCCCAGAAAGGGAGTAATGGAAATTGATCAATAGTTAGCCGGATAGGAAGGGTCAGCTGTGGGTTTCTTGGGAAGAGGATGCACAAGGGAGTGCTTCAGGGGGGAGGGGAAGGATCCTGAGGCAAAAGAGTGGTTGCAAAACTCAGCAAGGGCCGGAGCGAGGGTTTCAATGTGGTCCTTGATGGTTTTAGAGGAACAGGGATGAACTTGCTCCATTTCCTCACTCCTGGGCATGCCTCTTCTTCCCCTCTGCAAATAGTTAGTATCACCCCTTCCTGAAAAACTTCCCCCTGCCATTTACTGCTAGTACTGTGTGTTTTGGGTAACCACTCCCTTCCCTTCCATCGAATACTTTGACAGTTTTCTCTGCACTAACTTCTCTTTTTCCAATTTTCTTTCCTCGTATTTCTTTCTCACGTTCTCTTGCATTAGCCAACAATAGTGTACGATAGACACATTAATTTCTCACCATGGCTTTGCCTCCATCCACACAATGTTGTCAATTGCTTCTGCGCTTGCTCTGGTAATCTCTCACTTAATATGTGGTAAAACAATCCCACAGTTTGGTCCCATGGTTCTGCGTCTCTAGATGCCAACGTTCTTGTATCTCTTGAATATATTGAATTGGTCCTTCATCCTCACACATTTTGCCTGCCCTAAATGGGTTTATGCCAGATGTGTCTGGGAACTGTGCCCTCATGGCCTGCTATATAGCCGCCCTACATTTATTAACAGGTGCTACGTCGTGCACTGATTTCTTCGCTGTCAATCCGGGACACCCTTCCCGCTTCAAAACATCATCAGTTACCTCACCTAGAATGGCAGAGAGTAAGCGCTTCATGTCACCCACTGATAGTATAATTCCTGCCGTTAACCTTTCTACTTCATAAATCCATTTCCTCACTCAACAATAGCAATTTGCATTTTAAATTGACCTTATCCATATGTTGCCAAGGGTATCTGTACATTTCATCTAAAGCATTACCATCGAATGCCATTCCATCGACAAAATTGCATCAAAAAAATATGCATCGAATTCAAAAGGGTTTAGTTCTTATTTACAATGGGTTTTAAAGGGTAAAAAACAGGGGATTGTGAGGAATTCCCCATTTAAAAATAAAAAGAAAAAACATGCATTCGATGTTCATTATTTTGATGCATTTATTTAGATGGAATGGTCATCCGATGGTAAAAATTCGATGGAATTACCATAAACCATTGCCAAGGTATATATGTTAGTTGCCCGTCACCCTTTTCAAACAGCGGGAACTGCGTTAGCCCTACACTTTTGTCATCCCTACCTAAGTCATTTGTAACTATAAATAGTCCCATCATGCTAGTTCTCTTCCATCCTGGTAATGCTTGCAACCTCTGCGCGTAGGAAGTCACTTCGTCTGCACATAGTGCGCCCTCCAGGCTCTATCCTTCTTGTTAAGGATTTCAATCAGGCACACACCCAGGTCTCGCCTAGCATGTAGTGCGCAATGAAACACTTATTTATTTGTGTCTATAAGTTCAATATTCTGAATGATATACCACTCATATCACACCCGTCCCAAAATACACCCCAGGTCACACTGAACCAGGAATCAGACTTGTTTGTATTGGTAAATATTTTAGTTATTTATTTAATATTCAAATCACACATACATTTTAATATATATATGGGGCAGCAATTTCCTAACAGTGACAAGACAATTCAGAAAATAACCAAAGCAATTGAATTCACTTATACTAATGCAGAATAGAAAACACCGGAAAAATAACAGTTTTGGTTTGTGAACAGATAGCGTTTAGGTAAATTTTTCCCCCTGCCAAGTTCTTTAAAGTACAAATGAGCAATCATACACAGATGTCAATAATCAGCAGGTATTCAGGAATTAAAGATAATGGGGGTCATTACAACCTGGGCGCAAAGAGATACCGGGCACCGGTAATGACACCAGTGCTGGTAATCCCTTGGCGCCCTACTATGAGGTCCCTTTGCGGGTCCCGTAAAGACTGCCTGGATTTACCAGGCAGCCTTAGCGGGAGCTGCAAAGGGACCAGGGAGCAAATAACGGTACCGCAAATTGCGGTACCATTATTTTCACCTTCCCCATTCCCATTGAGCCCTATGGGGGCTCAAATGGGAATGGGAAATGGCTCTGATGAATGGGGAGTTACCGGTCCCACCGACCTCGGACTGGACCGGTAATTACTCCATTCACCAGACTGGAGTAGGGCCGATTTTGGAGGCAGCCATGGCGCTAATAGCACCATGGCTACCTCCAAACTAGGAATGAGGGCCAATGTCTAGAGTTAGAATGCAATCTTCCCTCCCCAAACAAGAGAGAAAACCGTTTTTGGAAATGGACTCTTTTAAAATGACAGGTGAACATGGCTTTGTGACACCATGAAAAAGGGTTTAAAAATGCTTAAATGAAGAAAAAATTCTTAGGAAAGCAACACTATACAGGTCCTAACTACAATATAAACAACAGTACACACTTTAGATCAGGATGGGATTTGAGAAACACTTTGAATGGGAAAAAGACACGTGTAAACTTTTGAAAACTGCAAATTTGCGGCAAAATTTCACTATGCGATATTTGAGAAAAACAGGTCAAATACACTGTTGTTGGATGTAGCTAAAGGTCTTAGGTATCAGTGAGAGTTGAATTTCGTTTCTATCTTTAGATTTGAAGAAGTTATAGAGGTGTTAGTGAGAGGCATTTTTGAAAAATAGGTGCGAAAATGAAAACAAACATTTGGTTTTAGAAATGACAGACTGGTTTGATTACACTATATTTATGACTATGAAAAAGAGAATGCCACACATGAATCGTCACAGTTACATGACCAGCGTAGCCGTTCAAGTGGTGGATACTCGATTTCTTTCTGGGAGTTACTTTAGTTACTTAAAATCACTAATGACTTAGGTTATGGTAAGACATATGAGAGAAAATCAGTGCAAGAATGGTTCTGACACTACTAGGGTTCTACATTTAAAGATGGGATGGGTTGAGATAGGATAAGACAATGCAAATAGACTATGGGTCACTGTTCTTCCTATTAATACTTACAGTCCCTTGTAATTTAAATTGGACCATCAATGTTCTGGTCATCGGATCGGGTCAGGTCTACCAACAGCAGGGCACTTCTGGCGGGATTGGATCAGCGACGTGGTTCTGGTCAATTCTGGACTGCACCTCAGACTGGATTTGGATGGGCCCTTCTGGTCACTGGGCACGGCAGATTAGCAGGATGCAAGTTTCAGCAGACAAGCCTTTATGGTAGCAAGCCCAACTGGATAAGTATTAAATCTGGATCAGTATTAAATCTCTTCAAGTTTGGGATGTTTGTAATTGGGTCTAGCTAGAAAGAGTTCAGCAATGCTAAAGTCTGGATTCTGCAAAGAAATCAGGATTTTCAAAGAAGTCTGGAGTCAGCTACAAAATGAAGAGTTCCTATATTTATACTGTCAATTGATATCAACCAGTTTTTAGTGTGTTGGCAGAATTTCAAAAACACCCCCCCCCATGGCTGAGAGTGGCCACAGGCACTTGCCTTGTTCTGGTTGGCGGTCTGAACAGAGCTGTCATCTTTATGATGTGATTTAGGAACTCCCACATTGATTTGGACCAAAACTTAACTTTTGCACAAAAGTACATTTCTAAAATTAGCTTCCCTAATAAAATCGGACATCTACATTTCATATTTGATGGGCTATATTCACCTTCAATCCCCATATCTGTGCGAGCTGTCTTTCTCATTCTATAGAATTTTCTCAATTTTAATCATAGCAGTTTGGATTAATAATTTCTAATTCTGTACATCTTTGGTACATCTCTGGGCGCTTAACATTGGATCATGTACATACAATCTTAGACTTGCAACATTAATAGTTCTGCTACAATGAGAGTTTTTTTTCATAACCTTGGTTCCTTAAGTGGTACAGGTTTCATCAATGTCTTCAAAGCAAAAGCCTGAATTTGGTTAACATCTACCAATTTTCAGATTTATCCTTCTTTCGGTTGCACAGTTAAAGAGTTTTAAATTTAACCACAAATAAGGATTTAAACATCAATGTTCTCCTTTGTAACTTCCCCTTCCCAGGCAGCAGCTGTCACAGTCCTTTGATCAGGAGGTGCGTCCCCTTCCTGGAGAGGAAAGCTCCCCTGTAGAGATCAGTTGGGCAGCTTGCCATTGTTCTTGGCTCAGCCCCAGATGAATGTCTAATGAGGTCTCATTGTGCTCCTTGTTGTCAATATGCGGGAACCTTCCTCAGCCATTAGCCTTCCTGCAGCAAGGGGGTGTCAAACTGAAGTGTCAACTTTCCCTGGCTGGCCACTGTCCAATCAGAATTGAGCAGTTACTTAACTCCAATACTGGATTGCTTTTAAAATTCACAATAAAGTATTTTCTTTAACACATATAAAAATAAGCAGAATATCTCCTTCTGTCTTCTCCTCTTTCTCTTTCCTCTCTGTCCGTCTCCTCTTCCTTCTCTGATTACTTCCTTGAGTGTTCCTGTTCCTTCTCCTCTTCCCTCTCTCTTCTCCTCACTTCTTCCATTACCTCTGCCCATTCTTTCTCCTCTAACTCTTTCTCCTTTTCCCTTTGCTTTCTAGTCTACCCCTCAGGGTTTCTGGGCTCTGTTCCATTCCTTCTGTCCAATTTAGGCAATATTTGTCCCCCTATCCACTCATTCGGCAGAAATGTCGTCACATCGTCCCCTTCACGTCCCCTAGTAACTTTTTCGCCCCAGTCAACTTCGCTTGCAGTGTGCTACGCTATTTGCGCTCATCAGACATAGTCTCTGCTTTCCCATTCACCAGCTTATCGCCACTAAGTGCATCTTCGCTACTATACGCAGGAGGTGCATATACAGAGTTATTGTACCATGCTGCTGCTTTCATTTCTTTCAATGGGTAAAATCCCTGTCCTCCTGTCTATGGGTTAGCTGTCTGAGGAGGAGGATGAGGAGCCGTGGGAGCTTCACCCCTCGCATGTTGGTTGAGCATCCATTCTCTCTTGGGTGGGTCCTCTTCCTTGTCCTCAAACATCTTCCATAACTCCAAAACTGCTACTCTATTTCTTAATTTTGTTCCCTTATACGCAGCATGTAAATATGTGGTCATGTTTTTGCAGCACAGATTTTGAAAGAATTCCCTCCCGGGGCCATGGCATTACTATTTTGCCCATTGTATCGCAAGTCCATTCCACGCTATACTTGTATATCTTGTCCTGATATCGCAGGAGGGACTTGGACAAATGTTTGAGGGGAGTGGCCCCCATGGTGGCACGTCACCTACTGACCTCGAATCAGGATTTTTGTACACTTCAAACAATGCCAATTTTTTATTTGACAAGTCTTGTCAACAATAAACCAACTTCCAGTGCTATGCTGATGACAATCAACTCATTTTCAGGCTTCCTTCAGCCACCTCCTCGCCTTCCCTCATCTCTTATTGCCCATCCTCCATTCAAAATTGGTGTGCTGCCAACGATCTTTGTCTAAATGCCAACAAAAATGAGATACTCCTCATCCTTTGCCCTCACTCTCTGGCCGGCCTCCCTTGGCCTCCCTTGGCCTCCCTTGGCCCTCCTCCTACCCCTACCTGTGAGGCTAAGAACCTCGGGGTCATATTTGGCTCCACACTTAGCTTCTCCGCGCACATCTCTGATGTCTCTAAAAAAATCAAACTTCTTACTGCACCTCCTTAGAGGCAATCTGTGTTTCCTTTCCTTCCCCCAGAAGCTCACTGTCTCCCAAGCTCTGATTCTCTATTGTACAACCTCTTTCTAAATCTACCTGCCTTCACTCTTCGCCCTTTACAACTAATCCAGAACAGGACTGCGAAACGTGTCCTCTGCCTCAAGCCCTGGGATCGTATCTCTCCAGCTCTGAAATCCCTTCATTGGCTCCCAGTGGATGCAAGGATTAAATTCAAAACCCTCTCTCAGCACCGTGCACCTGGCCACTCTCTTACCTTCGGGCCCAGGTACCTGCTCACCCTGCCTGCCTCTTGCACTGCCTCCGGGCCACCCCTGGCACTGGGATCTGTATCTGTACCCATACAGTCCCCCACTCTTCTTCTGCACTTATCAGATATTCCCTATCTGACTAATCATGCAATTACCACTTGTCTGGCTGCACTACCCTTTTCACTGTGTTTAATTATCTATGTATTTATTCCACTTATTATTTTTTCTGTTCTTTCCTCTGTTCCAAACTTTCCACCTCTCCTCTTCCACGCACTCTCCCCCTTGCCCCCCCCTTTTTTCCCTTTTCCATGAACTTGCACGTTCTTAATGTCACTGGGCCTAGTAAGATCCTATTTTTGTTCTCCCCTCTTCCCCTCCCTTTGCTTGGTCGTGCTCTGAAACACTTGTGTATGAGTGCAATATAAAATATCATACCATATCATAACTTCGAGCCCAACCCAATGGCACTGAAATCCTTCTGTTTTCCAAAGCTTCAACACCACCTCGCCGCGCTACAAAACAACGCCTTTCTCCCTTTTTCTTTGCCAACAATTCCATGCCCCACTACCCCCCTTTGGGCCAACCTTCCGCCAATGCGCCATATCCTATTCACAACCTCCTTGTGACGTTACCAACCACTATGCATGTAAAACAATTTTGAGTGCACTCTCAAACCCCACAATACACAAAAACAGGCCAACATAAATGCCCCACAGACGTCATCCTGCGATTTCATTCATAAGAGAACCATCTCTTAAAATCCCCACTTAGGGGCGTGGTCTTTTGTGTACACCGTAGCATAGGATAACCTTTAAATCTGTTTTTATTCTTTTGTATTTTCTGTAATATTCAACAAGGTACCACCTTCTGCAACCTGAGCTATCGCCTAGACACAAGCCCTAATCTCTTCATCCGTAACCTAAGATAATGCCTGGAATCGAGTATACATTATTTGTCCCTAAATTAAGCTAATGCCCAGAAACAGGTATTCTCTCAAAAATAATAAAAAAGACAAATCACAACATACCAACTCCCCCCCAATATTTGTCAAATTGTTGGACTCATACTCACGCTCCATGAATCCGCTGAAGCCCTCGGACACTGTCACTGCTACAATCTGTTGCTCTGTCTTCCGGTCTGCTAGGTGTCCCATGGGGAGCTGGCAAGAATTTCACCAAGGGGGTTCCTGACGACTGTCTCTGTTTCCACGCGTGGTTGGTAATCTGTTCCTCATGGGTTGCGATGCATCCCTTTGGCACACAGCTGGAAAAAACTGTATTTTCCGGGGGTATAAGCGAACCGTCCTCTGCTATCACTTGAAGTAAGGTAGGGCAGGGACGGTTCATTTCCCCACATACAAGCAAGAGGAACTGGTTGAGGGCAAGTCCCTGCACCCAAAAAAGGAAGAGTCCAAAAATGTGACAAAACTCACTGTTTATTAAGCGATCCTATAACAGGGATTACAACATAGACATCCGATGATTTCCAATGCTTTTCTCACTGGTTATAGGCTTGTTATGGAATTTTAATACAAAATGATGTCACACAATAAGTGTTACATTGCAAAACACAAAGGTAAAATGAGATTGGTTAGTACGGTAGGCTACATATGTAACACATATAGAGTTAGTGCTTTCATTGGCTGACAGTATCTGGTGGCTCCTCCTGTGACCACCTTCTACATGTTACAAACACAAGCATGTCAGGTTTGCGCAATCCAATTGGAGAATGCAACAAAATGTGAGCTAGCATGAAAGGTGGGTATGGATTGGTCAGCAAGAGACTTTTCAGCATTGGCACTTCGGAAGGTTACCAGTTCATGAGTAACAATTAAAGGAGGTGTTAAGAAAGATTTCCCTTAGGTGCAACTTTCCCTCCATTTGTGAACCCTCAAAAACCTTTTTTTTTGTTTGGCTTATCTAACCTTACTTTTTACAGTGGAGCGCAGCCTTTTAGTTGCCTTCGTCTGGGCTTTCGCTCATTTGTTATCGGGGCCATTGGCGCCAGGCTCATGGAAGAACATAAGCAAGACTTTCTTTATTATGGGCAGGAATCCTTGAAACAGGAGCAAAGCCTGTTAATTATGGGCAGGAGTGCTTTCAAGAACTTTCCACTTGGGTGTAACCAGTCCGGGTGTGGCCTTCTATCTTCTGCTACACGTGCACTCCAAGTTATAAACGCCAGACCAAACTCAAGGCACGCGCTTCACGTTTTTCTGCATTCTCATGAAGCGTAACGCTCACCGCCGCCTGGGTTAATCAGCACTTACTTGGATTCCAGTCTCCTGTTCCTACACTTACCTCCTGAAGTCAGCTTACACCTGCATCCATTCTCCATCTTCCGGATCACAGGACATCAGCTCTGGGCACGACATCTTCTTCATCTACGGCACACAGAACACCAGCTCCCGGCACCGCCACACGACATCATCTTCATCTGCGGCATGCAGAACTCCATCGCTGGGCTCCGCAGCATGACATCTTCTTCTTCCACGAAGACGGACCTTGTAAAAGGACAAAAGACAAGGTTAGACATACGAACCTGCAGTTAAAAGTCGCGCTGGCAAAATACTTTGCGCTTGTCCCTAAAAGCATATTTACCTGCTGCCGGACCGCCGCAGAATCTGGAGCCATGTCGGGATCTGTTGCTCTGCTAGACCACATTCATACCTATGTGGGGAGAAATATAGACATTGTTACAGAGCTGACAACTGGCTGAGAACAAAACAATATCAATATTGCACAACAAACAAAATACAGAAAGACGCTTATCAGAAAGGCGTGGTTTCATCGCAGCTGGACTGGACACCACGTATAAAGGACCAGTGAAGGAACTCAGTCCTCATTCTACATGCCCCTCTGCCAGAAGTAGCAGGACGGAGAGTTCACCCTTAATAATCAACAGGTGAGCCTTAATGGGACGATGCATGCTCACCACACTATGGGAGGAAGTTATTGAGAGGGAATTCGCTCGCAGGCCAGTAAACTTACGTTCTTCCATTTCTACGCAGGAGTAGGGTTCCAATTCATCGCAGCAGCCCACAAACTATTTGCAGCGGTAGGAAGCAGATCGGGGGTCCTACTTCCTGGGAGGGCTGCAACCATGCCCCAACATCCCTGCAGAGACCAGGTGAGCGTAACAGTACCTTACAGTACCATGCATAGGGGTCCTTTTGTTTTATGGCCCTAGCCACCCTGTAAGGATTATTTGGTGTTTTCACAAGTGTGCCTAAGATTAAATGGTGGCAGCAGTTTGCTTTTAAAGTATTTTTATGGACCATAACGCGTTTACTGCGTTTGGGCCAAGAATATGGCCAGTGCCGAAAATGGCCGTACCACAAAGTCTTTTGTTCTGTCCTTGGCCCATCTTGTCCCTTTGCCTTCCCCCAGGTCGAGAGACCTGGGTATTCCTTATTTGGGCATGCAGCCTCCTGCGAAAATGGCATCTTTCGCGGACTCCTGCATGCCACGCGTGCTAGTGCCCAGGAAGAGGGTTGGCACTGTCTTGTTCCAATCAACACTAATGGTGCCACTATGTCTGGTAGGCCTCAATGACTGGAACCACTGTGGGTCACGATTGGCCCATGCCTGGTGTACATGCAGGAGAGCAGATCTTCCATTGGTTATCTGAGATTTGGCGCAAAACGAATCTTGGATAAGAGAAGGGGCTCTGTATCCGTTCCAGGTTGATCACCTGAAAAACACACCGAACTACAGCAGGAGCCAAGTATCCTGAAAGAAAGAGCAGACTTGTGGAACTGCCAGAGACGCGCTGGAAGGTTTGGCTCCCTGACCCTGCTGCTGTCCTGTCAGACACCTGCTTTTGCATCGTACCAAGAAAGCCTGCAAGGGTGCTTTGACCATTTGGAGTAGTGGGACCAACTACTCTCGGCACCTCCTGCTTACCCTCACAAAGAGCCTCTTCGGAATTGTTCCTGGGCCATCCACTGAACTGACCAGCTCATACCTGGGGTATCGCACAGGAGTGCTCGAGAATTTGGACATCACTTACTTGTAGTCATGGGCCATCTCCCGTTGTCCTAGCTCCCCTGGGTCATGATTTATGGGAGTGTGCCATGCCATGAGCATTTGCTGTCACTGTGTCATCTGCTGTGTTAACTCTTCACTGTAAGTGTTTGCAGACCTGCCCCACTGTGTACTGGGATATGCTGCACACAGGAACAATCCTTCTTGTTTCTTTGAGAGCTGAGAAAAGCTACTGTCCCGCCACAGATGATCATCCTGTCCCACAGCCGCTTAGAGCCGGAGCGTCCTGTAACTGCAGGGTCGAAACCTACTAGCGAAGTGAACTAGACTGGCAAAGTTTGGATGGACTGTGTTGAGGGTTGGAGAGTTCTTTCATCACTACCGGTGGCCCCCTGGCACATCCATCTGTTTTTACGCACCAGAATGCCTTAAAAGATACTCACCTTGGCTGGGCTAGCCTGCCCTCCCCATCTATTCTCGAACTCTGAAAATTGCTCTGTCTGCAAGGGTAGACCCTCCTCAAGGAGTAGGGCTTTATTCCGATCACTCTCACCCCTCCTGAGACTTAGTCTTAACCACCTGCCAAGCTACCGTAGATTGGTCTGGTTTGTCCAGAAGGTTCCCCTGTTACACTAAACTAGGGTGGCCTCTTAAACTTGTGGCCCCCATGTCAGAGTTTATAAATCCATGTTAACAAATGAGAGCAGCCCCAAAGGTGCTGTTTGTACCCAACAAGACTCCCATCTCCGATCCTCTAGGCCTTGAGACAGATCATTGTGCTTTCATCCTGGTATTACTTTTATATCTTCTCTCCTGGACTGGCGATCTCTGTCTGGGTCGAATGAATAGGCGTTGTCCCATCGTCTCATGTCACGTGTGCAGAGACCATAGACTTAATTTTCCCTGCTCACATTTGTTAGGATTTTTAGCTTTTACACATGCAGGTGACCCATCTCCGCTGCTAATGTGAAGCTTTCTCTCCCTCACTGTCCTTGGCAGGAACATGCTCGCTGGCTACACAAACAGTTTGGTCTGCGCTTTCCTGCTGGATCAGCAAGTCAGGCCTTTCCCTATATTCTTACGTCTTCCCAGTGCTTTCCCTTCACTTCAATGTGGCTGCAGCTTCCATTTTGATTTACATGGCCTATCGTGTTAGTTGCGTTCAGCGACAGCAAGCAGTTTACATGTATTCTTGTGCAACTTGAGGTTACTGCACAGTAAAGGTGTATCCAACCTCTAACTGAGTGGGTCATAAGCATGTGCTTCCTGTCTAGGTACAGTATAATCTAAATGTCTGTGTAGCTTCATGCAGAAATGCACATGTGTTTCATGTCTAATGCATCTATGTCATGGTCTCGGTCATGGCGTCATCAGCTCTTGCACTGTTGTAGTCAGTCCACTTGCTCTATCGACTGCAAACATATCTCCTCTATAACGTCATCAGGAAAAGATCTAAACAGTTGTCTGATTGAGTAGCATTTCTCGCATTTGTGGTACAGCGGTAATGGGGAGGAGGGAGCCTGGAAGGATGTACACCTTTCATTTCTGTGAAGTTGGGACGAGGGCGGGACCTGTGCAACGAGGGCCGTGTTCATGTCTGCCTATTCAGGCAGATGAATATGTAGGTATTACCTACTGCCCCTACTCAGATGAATATGCAAGCACCAATTCCTGCTCCTCACCATTACTGTACAAGTGAGAAACAATACCAGCTGAGGCAGCCATTCTGCCCCATGAGTCTAGGGGTGAAAGACGAGACAAACTAAGACAGATTCCAAGAATGTCTTTTTAATCAATCAATGTATACGCTATAAGAATTAGGTTGTGCGACACTGGTAGGGATCATAGTTAGATAGCAGAAAACACAAGTAGTGTGCTGTACATAGCATGGAAGGGAAGAGGATTCCGGAATACCAAGAGAGGGACTTACTACATTGATAGGGCAGATAAAATTATAGTCAGGTAAGATTCAGCATACACAGGCAGAGAAACCAACGTACGGCAGATGCACAATGTGAATGTAACATGACCAGAGATTAGTACAGGTCTCCAATATGGAGGCGAGAAGCACAGGAGTACATCTATTTTCCCAGTACAGAGGCCACAGCAGGCCTAGAAGTTAGCAAGGCAGCAGCTGAGATGCTAAATACATGAAAGCGCCTTTATTTTAGAAGTTTTGAAGCTGCCCAGACAGTAGTTTATCGCACAAGCCAAGGTCAGATGCACTGAATAGAGTAGTGGGTGTGCAGAACGCAGGGGGGAGATAACCATTCCCAGGATGCAAAGCAGTAGCCATCCAAGTTAATTGAGTTAATAGGAGCACAGGCAGCCATTGATGTCCAGGTACATGAGAATAGTATGCCAATAGACTCCATAGAAAATATATGAAGGGTGTCCCCACTGGCCACAACGAATGTACCATGCACATTTGAGTTAGCTACAAACTCAGTAAATAGGAGGCAAATCATTCTCCAACACTGACGCCTGACATGTGATCAAGACATAAAGAACATTGATTATCCGTTATGAGCCAACTACAAATAAGACACCTGTTGAACTCCCTAGCACAAACACAGACAAGAGATAATACACAATACCAAATACAAAGAAGCAGATAGGGAACATGGCCTGGGAATGATGAGGAGTCATTTTAATTGAAATTATTGCAGACCATGGACTTTTTTCCCCCACCATATATCTCCCTCAAATCTTGATGCCTCGTCAAAGTGTCCAAGGTTGATGAATAAATGGCCAAGTAATGGAAATCCCTCTTGCCACACCGCCTATAATAAACAGAGCTAACAAATCAAGCGAAATTGTAATAATGTCATAGAACGTACGCCCATATACTATATAAATATTTTCCAATGTTAACCAATTAAAGTTATTCATACGTTTTGTAATTGAGATTGTATTATGACGACACGGGTGACATGTCCTTCGCTTAAAAAATGCTCACACTGTTTGTAATGCTGAGAGCTGATTGAATTCTGCCCCGGCCGAGTTTAAATGCTTTCAATAAAGCAGAGTTTTTCCATGCACTTTGAGTACTCCATTATTGAGCATTGTTTTAACAAGTTCGGTAAATTGGGTCCTCCTTTACATTCTGCATATAACACCCTCTCTTGAAAAACAGACTCAAACCCACTCACCCCTAATTTAAATTAGAGACTGTCTCAACCAAGCAGATCCATTCAATTGTTAATGCCATGAGCCCTTCTTTTTGCCCTGGCAGATCCCTGCCCTTTCTTTTTGATTCAAGAAACTTTGGATCTTCTGCCACCTTTTCTAGTAAATGTTATTATTTGTTCCCTCTCTAAGATCACCCCTCTACTGAAATACCTATGCTGGACCAAATCAAGCTGGTAACTATTGACTGATAGCCAAAGGCCTTTCTTGGATGAAACTCACAAAATAATTACTCATCTGCAACTTCAGGAATCCCATCAGTTCCCTGGCTCCCATCACTTGCGTTTTCGACCTTCACATGATACATGATATGGAGACTGCCTGTCTGGACATTAGGGAGGGACTTCTCTGGAGCCTCTATAATAACCATACTTCACTAGTCATGGCCTTTTGGAGGCATTTGAAAAGCTAGATCACCAGGTACTCCTCCATCGGAAACATTAGCAACTGAGAAGACTCAGTTGCTTTTGTCTCTGATGGTGCTTTTCAATGGTTTTCATTTGTTATTTCAGGTTGTATGTTTTTTCTTACAATGGATGCATCAGCCACTAATTTTGTGGCCTCTGAATACAGCATTCATCAGGGTTCAGCCTCATCACCTTTACTGTTTAACATTGATAGATAACTGTTACATCGTCTTCTTTCTCAGATGGATGCCAACTTCCAATGTTTATCAGATGATACCCAATTGTTTCTTGAACTCTCTGGCTGTCCTCTGCCTGATAGCCTTGTGATCTTTGATATCTTGGGTTGAATTAGGACCTGGATGCAACCTAATTGGCCAAGTCTGAATACATTAAAACAAAGCTAATGTTGATTGACCCACCCAGTCTGCTCAACGCTCATACACCTTTATCCTCCTGCTTAAAGCCGGAGACAGGAAATATTGCCATTCTAAATAAAGTTAAATCGCTTGCTATCTTCCGCGATCCACTGTCCACTGCTTGATTTGTTTTTTTAAGTCAACCTAAATTTGAGCACTACCTCGAACAATTTAAGACTTTTTATGCTGATCCGACCATTTCCTTCGTCTGAACACCTGTCCTTTATTTATTTATTTATATACCGGATCACAAAAGACCATACAATAATTTAGCATTTATATAGCACTACGAACCCTCAGGTATCTGAGCACTGCTTATTATTACCCACGGTGTGGTGCTCATTTATCGACCTTGGAAGGATGAAAGGCTGAGTTTGGCCCTGCCAGGATTCGAACCTGCGTCGGCAGGATCTGCACGGATGTCAAACCGATCTGCACGGATGTCAAAGCGAGCACTCTACCCGCTGTGCCACTTCACATTTGATGGGAAGTGGTGAGCTTCGTACAATGGGGTGAGTTTGAGTGACATTCTGAGCAGGTTGTGAAGGGGAGGAAATGGAACAGTCACTGGGGACAATACATAAGTGTACATATATAAAAGATAACAAATATTGATCGTTTTTTACTTGCAGTAAGGCAGTACAGCCAGCTGTGCTCGGGATGTGACCATGATGGGTGAAGTGCTAGAGTGGAGGCAGAGGAAGGGAGGGACAGAAGCAAGGGAAACATCTTAGGTAGCAGGCAGATGAGAGGTAGGTTAAGAGGGTACATCAGAGGTGAGGAGGTAGGCTTTTAGTTTCATTTTGAACAAATCTCTGTGGATTGTTTCTCAGATGTCCGGGCAAGAGAATTCCATGCAAGTAGAGCAAGAAGGGAGAAAGAGCAGAAGAGAGAGGATGCACAGGGCTAGTGAGGTGCCACAAGGGTAGTCAATGAGGCAGAGTAGAGATGATGAGAAGGCTTGCAGAGTTGGATAGCGGAGGATAGATACAATTGTGCCTTACCGTAGATAGATTTGTGAACCAGGAAAAGACATTTAAAAACTTGCCCTGATTTGCATCGTTAGCCATCCAGGCAGGTGACGGAATGAGGAAGTAGGTGTGAAATGATGGAGTTCAAAGAGATTACTGGTAGCAAAGTTGACTAGAGGATAGAAAGCATAGCTGGGGAGATTAAAGAGGATGCTGACAAAGTAGTCCAGTTTAGAGAAGACAAGTGGTTAAGAGATGCCTGGCAGTGCTGAAAGGAAGGTGGTGCCTGATTTTGCTAATATTTAGGAGGTTGAGATAAGCTGCTGTTCCAGTTTTGGAGATGAAAGTAGAAAATGTTGGAGAAGAGCCATAGATGACACCAAAGTTTCCAGCTGTGGAAGAGTATGGGAGAGTGTCAGGTGGGAACTGGATATGCAGAGAAGAGATGATAGAGAGCGTTCGGCAGGGAAGAAAAGCACCTCTGTTTTGGTAAAAGTTTAACATCTGAGAGTGCAAAGCCATCAAATATTTAATGGGAGAGACACAGTTGGAAATTTAGATAGAGAAATCAGTGGAGCGTTCAGGAAAAGAGAAGAAGATGTGGGTGTTGTCTGTGAAGAGTTGTATGAGAAACCAAAGGAGATCAGTGCCGCAAGAGCAGAGGTGTAGAGTGTTAGGGGGAGCGGACACACAACATAGCCTTGTGGAACAGTTAGAGGAGTAAGTTCAGAGGTGTTGTTGCTCCATGAGACAGAGAAATGGTGAGGTGCAAGGTGGATTCAATCCAGGTAAGGGCTTGTTAGCAAATCACAAGAAGAAAGAGTGTATTAAGGATATCAGTGTCAAAGTCAGCAGACAGGTCAAGGGGAATTGGGATGGAGGATAGGTTGGAGTGCTTATCAGAGGTGATGATATGGACACATTCATGAGAGCAGCTTCTGTCGAGTGATAATAGCGGAACCCTGCTTGTATGGGGTCTTGAAGGTTGTGGATGTCTAATAAATTGGTAAGATGGTTGAACACAACCCATTTGAGCGCTTTTGAGCAGTGCAGAATCAGATATTCAGTGCGAAAGTTAGTCGGTAGGTTTGGGTCAGCCCCTTCATTTTTTAGGAGAGGGATGACCATGGCTGTTTTGAAAACAGGGGGAAAGCAAGCAAAGTTGAACGGCAGGTTGAAGAGTTCAGCGAGGTGAGATGCCACCAAAGGTCTAGCGGAGGAGCAAGAGGGTCTGATAGGGCACAAGAGGGGTTAGCCTTCCTCAGTAGACATATCACCATGTCAGTATTTGTGTAACTAAAGTGGGAGAGATAGAGGCAGAGGATGATGGTAGAGTAGTCATATTGTAAAATGTAGGAGGAGGGAGTGTGGGGAAAGTCAGAAGACAGTCTCTAATTTTGGACAATTTTGCAGCAAAGTATTCAGCTAGGTCGTTAGCTGTGAGGGTTGAGTTGATGGTCATAAACATATGAGGAGTGAGGAGTGAGTTTAGGGTGCCTTGTAGCCAGTGAGGATGGTTGGAGTGAGAGTCAATGAGGGTTAGGTAGAATTCCCTTTTAGCTATATCAAAATTCGACTTGAGGTGATCCAGGGCAAATAGGTAGAGTTGGAGGTCCTCATGCGAGTGGGTACGCCTCCATTTGTGCAGCAGCCCGATATATGTCTGTGCGTAGAGAGCATGTGAATTGGTTGACCCATGGTTGAGGATGCTGAGGCTGAAAGTAAGCAGCGGGAAGTGAGATGAGAATGAGTCATATAGTAGAGATTGGGAGCTGGAGAAGACAGTGTTGGTGGAAGAGGTATCAGGTGTGAGGGAGGAGAGTGAGAAATGTAGGTTGGAAAGAAAGGGGAGAATGGCAGAAGGTTTACATTTCCTTTTAGTGATAGGTGAAGCAAGTGGTGAGGAAAGGTCAGAGGGTGGAAAGTAGATGGTGGTGGAAACAATTGTGTGATCAGATATGGATGGGGTGACAGTAGTATTACTGAAGAGAGAGGTGGAGATGTATAAGAGATCCAAAGAGTTACACCCTGTGTGGTTAGGTAGGTTATGGATAGAGTGGAGAGTGTGGCCACTGAGAAAAGACTGAAGTCCAGATTTCTGAGAAGCGGTTGGAGAGGGAAGGTTAAAGTCACAAAATGTAACTTTTAGTGGGCAGAGAATCAAGGAGTTGTCCAAGATCATCAAAGAATGGCGTGGATGGGACCAGGAGGGCTATAGATGGAGAAGATGTGAACCGAATGAGGCTTCTTCACTGGATCATCCTTTGGGTGCGAGAATTATCTTTAAAATCGCTACATTGGTTCACAAATTTTTGTATGGCAGAGTTCCCACCTATCTGGTGAAGAGAGTGTCTCTATATATTACCAACTCTCTTCGCCGATCTCCATCGACCATGTGACTGGTTCCCCCCAAGACACATATTTAAGTCTGCCTTGGGTGGACCTTCGCAGTACAAGGCACAAACATTTGGAACACACTACCCTCATGAAATAGGCAGGAGTCTGATATTGGTTGATTTTTGGAAACTCTTAAGAAACCATGTTCTTCGAGCAGTTTTTCTTTAGTTGGTTCCCAAATGTCCATTTCATGCACTAGCGGTTGCATGCCTTTATGTTTGAGCGCTCTATAAGTCATTATCAATATCAATATCAATACACTGTACTATACTGAGGACAAATATATAGGTACAACTGTATCATTGTTTGATCCCAGGGAGAGAACCAAGTCCAATAAAAAGCTTCACTCCGGTTTGAAAAGAGTTACTCTATTACCAATTGATGGTTACCGTGAAAAAAGAACCATGCAATGAATAATTCAACATGATTTATATAAATAATGTACATGTGAGTTTCTCACAGTTCAATATTTTGACCAATGATTACAGAAATTAACCCTAATAGCCACATTGATATGTTTTAGTCACCTCTGACTCAGTGACAACCTATCCACTATGGCAAGGCCACCACTGTGGAGTCAGGCATAACATTTCCACCAGTAAACTTGACAAAGGTCACTCTTCCTGAAAGTGACATCTCCATTCTTAATGAACAGGGGTCATGTAGGCCCCAGTGTCACATGGTGATGGAGACGACCCCCAGATATGGCAGTGGGACACTGGAAGTGCACAAACTTGTTGGGTCCAACACCCTCCCCCAGGATACACGGAGCACTCAGTTAACGGCAAGTTAAACCTGTGGTTTATTACAGACAAAACCGACAGGGATCAACACAGGAACAGGAAAAATCCATGCACATCTCACTCTTCCTCAGCTCGCAGACCGGTTTTACTACTCAATGGCGTCAGCATTTTGTCACAAATTGGGCCCCTCTCCAGGAAACCTATCGGGCCAAGCGATTGGGTATTGAGTATGTTATAACCTATACAGGACACTATAGATGTTATTCTACTGGCCCTTGCATGTCAGGTGGCTTGCCTTATCCATCCCCAAGTTACTAACTATAACATTGTTGCAGTGTTGGTGTGGACTTAACATTGGTTCTTGCCCATTGCTACCCACCCCTAGGGTACTAAACAGTGATTGGCTAGAGCTGTCATCCTCAAGGCTGGGATCTGCAAAGATTCTCAGCTCACTGTGTACCTCTTCAAGGTAATGCAAACGATTATGTGTCTGCATTGTAACTTGTGTGTACCACCTTAGCTCATAAGAGTGCTCTCCTGACTGGCGCAACACTTGTTGCATATTGTTGCTGTCTATGTCTGGTGGCCTGGCACCAGCTCTCCTTTCCCACGCTTATCACTGTCCATTGTCTGCTTCGTCTTGTGTTCAGAGACCACGAATTTGAGCTGTGCAGCTCTGAATTATGAGGATTTATTAGTATTTTCTGCAGCTGGTCCGTTTGTCGTGTGGGGATTGGAATGTCATCCGTATCTCTTGACCTTGGCTGCGGGTCCTGTCTCACACGTCTTGTTCTCTGTCCAGCCTGAATCAGCTCAGATCGTACCTTGCTCAGAGGCCTGTGCCGGCTGCAATTTACCTAAACCTTATAATGAGTTTTCTACAGTGTCCATACTATACTACATTGCCATAGGTTAGTCACACTTGGCTCTGTCAGGTCCCATGGGTGCTCCTGCAGTTCCATAGGGTTATTCATGTGTAAGCATCTGAAAACTGTGCTCAGGATCTCTTGACTCTTGCGGTTTCTGCATTGCAGCATTTGGCTTGTGGTAAAAATAATAAAGCAATGACAGTATTTATATGTATCTGTCCTCTAAATATAGAACTGTACGCTCATGTTCTTCATGTATTCGACTGCATGTTTGTGTCCTGAAGTGCGGATGGCACGTGTGCTTCATGTCTAACGCTGCTATGTCGTGGTGTCTCTAACAATGTCAGCAATATGGCGTCTTGGTGTTTTAGTCCAAGCTGTCCATACAGGTGTCCTAAATCATGGCCTGTGGCTCTTCATCCACACATGGATGTCCCTTGATCAGTATGGCTGACTGAGGGCATACCTCTCGACATACTTGTTAATCATAGGTCTGTTGGGAATTCGTCCAAAATAGAATGGGTGATTGCAGTGTTTCCTTGCCTTCTTTCTTGTCATGAATTTAGTAGGAGGGTTGGGTGGTGGCAGGCTTCCCTATCCCTCTTCAGTCCCCCCTCTGGTTGACCTGTCGACCACATCCTTATATGACAGTCCTTTTGCTATAAGAGCGTCAATATCTTCATTATTCTTCTGAGATGCCCATAGTAATTTGTGTGGTCATTGAACAACCAGTTTATGTAACAGCACACTCCTTCGGGGTTACACCAAACCCTCTTTACTTCATAGTACTTTCCATCAAATGTGTTGTCCAACTTCATTGCTCTAAGTGGGAACAGTTCACATTGTGCTATTCTTTCTCTTATCTTGTTCCTTTCTGTCACTATCTCATCCTTTACTCCTCCTATATTCATGTCCATCAGGACCTGCATTCCGATGGCTTCTTCCGCTGTTTTCTTGCACCTTGCCATGCAAATTTGGATCACACGCCTCAAAGTTGCTGCCAACACACAGGCTCCCATTATCACCTTTAGTCTGTCTGACAGCCATGATGGCTTCCAGGACCATATGTACGCTATACAGCTCTGGTCCTTTCCTGTTCCCCTTGCTTCTTCTTCGATTTTGGCATCCATACGTGACATTTGTGCCACTGCATCTGATAGTGTTCCATTATCTTATGATATCGGATGATATGAGGATATGATATGATGATATGATATGGCATTTATAACGCGCCTATACACAATGGAGGGGAAAAGTGGGAAGACAAAGACAACGATCTTACTAGGCCAGGTGACATTGGGATCGCGCAAGTGCAGGGGAGCGGGGGAAGGGGAAAAGTGCGAGGGGAGAGGTGGAGGGGAAGTGCAGTACATAGGATAACAGTAAATAAATAAAAAGCAATAGATAAGAACAATAAATAAGAAGTGCAGCCAGTTGGTGGCAGGTGCATGCTTAAGTGCAGACATCTCGGGTCAAGTGCTGGTAGGGGGCTGTAGGGATACAGAAACAGCCCCAGAGTGCCTAGGTTGCCAGGGGGCAGTGCAGGTGTGCAACTGGTGGGGAGGGGACCTGGGCCCAAGAACAGAGGATAGCCAGGTGACCAGTGCAGTTTCAGTTTCAGCCAGGATTTCAGCAGGGGAGAGGAGGAGAGAAAGCAGAAACAAAGAGAAAGGTCTTGAGGTGCTTCCAGAACTGGAGGTGGCTCTCTGCAATTTTCAGAGAAGCGGGGAGGCTGTTCCAGAGGGAGGCCCTAGCCGAAGAAAGAGATCTTGGGGAAGCGACTGACCCTGAGAGAGTTGGAGGCCGATGAGTGAAGAGCTCGAGGATGAAGATATTTAGGAAGAAGGCCTTGTGGACTATGTAGAGGGTTTTGAACTTAATCCTCGCAGCAAATGGGAGACAATGCAGAGATTTCAGTCCTGGAGAGATACAATCCCTGGGGTTGAGGCTAAGGACAAGTCTTGCAGTCCTGTTTTGGATGAGTTGCAGAGGGCAGGGAGTAGAGGCAGGCAGATTTAGAATGAGGCTGTTGCAGTTATCCAGCCTAGAGAGAACCAGAGCTCTGTATACAGTGAGCTTCTGGGGGAAGGAGAGGAAAGGAAAAAATACCTCTGAGGAGGTGCAGCTGGTAGTTTGACTTTTTAGAGATATCAGAGATGTGAGGAGAGAAGGAGAGTGTGAGTTGAGGATGACCAGAGGTTTTTAGCCTCATATGTGGGAACAGGAAAAGGGCCAAGAGAGGACAGCCAGAGAGTGACAGGAAAGGAGGGAACAGGTGTGCCGATGAGGAGAATCTCAGTCTTACTGGAATTACGGCAGAGATCATGGACAGCACACCACTCCTGGATAGCAGATAGACAGTCGGAGATGAGAGAAGGAGAAGAGGTGGCTGAAGGGCACCTGAAAATGAGCTGTGTGTCATCCGCATAGCACTGAAAGTTGGGGCAGAGAGCAGCAATGCAGTGGGCAAGAAGTGCCAGGTATTGGTTGAACAGCCAAGAGAGGTTAGACCCCTGGGGAGCAACACTGTGTGTCATCATTAATCTTTACCTGAATGATACTGTCTTGGTCTAAGGTCCTCAGTCCAACCTTCTCTTTGATAGATGCTTCCCGCGCCTCATCAATTTCCTTTCCTCTCTTGCTGTTCCCTCTCTTCCCCCCACGGCTTCCTTGCCTACCTTGTCATCAACTCCTTCCTCTTCTGCCCCCACTCAGGCTTCTTCTACACCTCCGCAGGGTGTACCTCTGATCTGTACCCCTCCCCAGATGTGTTTCAAGGATGGCTACCATCTCCATATTGCCACTCTCAACTCTCGATCTGCTGTCAAACACTCCTCTGACATCTGTCGCCTCCTGGAAGTACTGGACCTCAATGTTCTCGGTCGCACTGAGATATGGTTCATGGCCAGCTCTGTCATGAGCTTTGACACTCTCCTACCTGATGTCTACAAGATCCTCTATGTGTCCAGATCCAACCGTTCTGGAGGGGGTGTAGCCCTGATCTTCCCTGAGTGGATCCCTGCCTCTGTCATTCCTACGCAGGCCTACTCCTCTTTCGAATGCCTCATCTGCAGACTTTCTCTCTCTCCTGGCCAATCCCTTACTGTGGCCACCATCTATCAGCCACCTGGTCAAATCTCCCCTTTCCTCTCTGAGTGGGCGGACCTCTCCTCTTCCCTCCTGGTCTCAACCACTCAACTCCTCCTCCTTGGAGACTTTAACATCCACCTGGATGCTTCCTGTCCTTCCTTTAGACTCTTTCGTGACCTCTGCGACTCTCTCTCACTCTCTATTCTCCCCTCTGGCCCGACTCACTCTACAGGGCACACTCTGGATGTTCTGATCTCTTCAGACCTTAGCCTTTCTATCCTTCTCACTACTCCTCTCTCCTGATCACTTTCTCCTTTCCTCCCAGATCACCCTCTCTACCCCACCTCCAGCACTGCCACCTACCTTCTCGGTTATCTGACTCATGAAGTGTTTGTCAGTTGAGGCTTTCACCGCCACACCCCCATTTCCCCCTTTGGCTGACTCACACCCTGACACAGCCCTTTCCATGCTCCACTCTGCTATATCTGATACTCTTGATGTTCTTGCCCCTGTCATGAGGATACGCTTGAAGTCCAACGGCAAGTGCAACTCCTGATATGACTCAGACTTTTTCACCCTCAAACACAAGTGCAGGGTTGATGAGAGGAAATGGCGTGCTTTCGGTACATCCTATGAAAAACTGGCCTGCTGCCTCCTCCAAAGCTGACACCGGCTCTCTGTCTGCACCAAGAAGAGAGCCCACCTCCAAAACCGCGTCTCTGTGGCATCTTATAATTCAGCAGAACTCTTTAAAATTTGCAAGGATCTGGCCAATCCTGCTGCAGTCTCTACCTCTCCTGTCCCCTCACAGGCCCTCTGCACATCTCTGGCTTCTCATTTCCTCTCTAAAACTCAGGACATCCCGTCCTCTCTCTCTCTTCCTCTCCCCTCCTCCCTCTACTCCCTGCTCTTTCTCTGGCCCTTCTTCACCCACCTCTCCTCCCTCTCTCTCTGCCTTTCCCCGACAAGGTTTCTAGACAAGTCAGATCTATGAAAGTCTCGTCAAAACAGGTTCATCCCTGTTCCTTCAAAACCATCAAGGAACACATTGACACCCTGGCTCCTGCTCTTGCTGACTTCTGCAACCGCTCCTTTGCCACTGGTGTCTTCCCTTCCCCCCTTAAGCACTCCCTTGTGCACCCTCTTCTTTAGAAACCCTTTGCCGACCCGTCCTGCCCGGCTAACTATCACACAATCTCCATCACTCCTTTCCTGGGAAAACTCTTGGAAAAGCTGGCCATCTCCCAGCTTAATCTTCACACTGAATCTGTTGTTTGTTTCCATGACCATCAGTCTGGCTTCAGAGCTGCCAGAAGCACGGAAACTGCTCTCCTGAACATCTGTGAAGACCTGCTCTCTAACCTTGATTCCAACATCCCCTATTTCCTCATCTTACTGGATCTCTTTTCTGCCTTTGACACGCTCAACCATGCCATCCTGTTTAACCGTCTCTGTGATAACCTGGGTATTACTGGTCAGGCACTGGCTTGGCTGACTACTTTCCTCTCTGATCAACCCTCCCAGGTACAACTTGGGTCCTTCGTCTCCTCTATCTCTATCTCTAACTGTGCTCTTCATCGTTTGCAGGTGTGAATGTGCAACAGGAACTCCCTATCTTTGCACAAACTCCTCCTTCCATAGCTGTGAGCATATCCAGAACATATCTATTCTGGTGCACAACCAACCTTATCGCTGGGACCTCTTCCTTTATTGCGGTGAATCCATTTACAGTGGAATTAATAGTCACCATCAGGTTCCAGCTGGTAATCTGTAACCACTTTGTGTTTGTGTACGTCTTTACATACGGTATTACTGATGCAAAGAACATTTCTTTTGCTAAACAGCATGTGTTCTGCTGGAATTTCATCTAGTGCTTTCTCTGATGCTTCTGAGAAGTAATTTCCTCCTCTCTTTACTCTGCTCAATCCTGCTGGCTTCTCTGCCTTCTCTGCCTTGGCTGTTGGTGCTATCTCAATCGACCTCTTCTTTATTTTGTTATTGTCCATTTACGGGAACTCATCAAGCTTCACATCCTTCTTGGGCACGGGCGAAGGCATGTTGATGTGTACCGCTGAGCAAACTCCTCTCCAGTTGGGTGGCATCTTCTTGTATGCTTTCGATCCGCAAGCCCAGTAATGATCCACCAGTACTGCTGTTCCTGCTTTCGTAGCTGCGTGTTGTTCAATGATTCTGCACCCAACATTTTCGCCAACTTCAAATTTGCCATTGTACTGGTAGCACAGTGCGGGTATCTTCAGAGGTATTATTGGCATCGGACTGCTTCATTTTCCACCCATGTCAGTAGCTTTGTAATCGCTTCCCATTCCTTCAGGCACTTATTGTTTTCTTCCTGTGCCTTGTTCACTGGCAGTTGTGCTAGTATCAGCACTTTGCTTCCCACCACTCCATCTTTCCATCCATCTTCTTTGTACACTTGTCCATACACTAGTATGTGTGGTCTTTCCCAGCAGCCTGGCTCACCTCCTGTCTCCCTCACTCTTGTCCAGGGACATGGTAGTTCCTTCAGGATATTAGTCTGTGTTTCTCCTTTGTCAGGTCCTTCAGTTATATACTGTATAGCCTCATCTAGCTGCCAATAATTGTTCATCATTTCTAATGTCTTTGTGTAATTATCTTCATACGGGAACATTGCTTTAGACATCCATCTAAGTGTGGCTGTCTTCCCTTGAAACCTTCCTTGAGTTTACACCATCAAGAGATACATTAGGCATTGTGCTCTTGCTGTGGGTAATTCAGTTGCTATGAACATTCTGAAGGCACTCATTGCATAGGGGATTAAGGAGCAGACATAAAAGTCTCCCCAGTGGTTTAATTACCTATTTTTGTCATGTGTTTGTACCACATGTTGTTAGACACTCGAGCAGTGTCAGTGAGATACATGTCTACCCCCTTCATGTCTGTGTCAACACTGTGCTTACCTCTCCTTACCTTATCAGCAGTGTTCTCCTACCCACCAGACATGGTTGTTCTACCTGTTCGGGTTGGCAGAATGTTAGTAGAGGGTACTGCAGTAGCACTAGCAACACAAGTCATTTTCCAAAATAAAAAAACAATAACACACTAGGAATACGTAAGACCAAGAGAATCATCACATATTTAAATATGTCAACATGTTTCACTTATGCTGCTTGATCCTTGCAGCTTGTAGATATAGTTGCCTGTCTGAAATGCGCAAAGTGTGTTATTTTGTTAGTATTGTAAATGCTCTTAAGCCCCACGGACCAGGTATTCACTGATGGCAAAGGCAAACACTTCTTCCCACAATTTTCTTACTGATGGATCTCTCAGAGTGGCAAGGACTGGGGACCACTGTGGTCAGGTTGTGGGTATGTTTGGGCAAGGCAAGATAGTATACTCCGGAGAATCGGGCTCAGAATCTGCTGGGTCTTCTCACAGTATGGACAAATTGGTTTTAGAATGTATCTGGGTGATGAGCAGAGTGCAACATGGATAATCATCAACAATTACATTGGCTTTCAGTTAGATTGTGTACGGAAAAGAAAAATAACAAAAGACAGTGTACCCTAATCTATGTCCAGAAGTAGTCCAGTAGTCCAGTCTCCACTTCTGCTGCTCGCAAGAGCGTGATCATTGGATGTCCTCCTCTCGGTCGTGTAAGTTCAGAACACGCCTGTAGCTCTTCTAGGTTCTGAATGTTGGCTCTGTCGGTCAATGTGACCTTGTTGCCAGGTGTTACCACTGTTTTATAGGGCTTGACGTTTGCCAAGTGGTTTCAGACCATCTTCTCCTCGGGTGGGACAGCACGTTTGGCCACTTTCTTCACTATGTGTGGTTCTGTGAACCATAGCACATTCCAGCGCTGTACAAAGTTCCTGAGGAGGACACTGTCACCCCACACTCACAGGGTTTTTAAGTGCAAAGCCTTGTGGTACGTTGTCGCAGTTGCTCTCTTCGATGTCTTATTGGTCTTTCCGGTGTCATCGTACTGGCGAGAGAGAAAAGAAGTGCTAACCACTAAAGAAGTAACATCATCATGCATTATCTGCCCTAGCACATTTGCACTATTTTCACAATCCATCAGTGCTCCTGTGGGAGGAGCCAAGGGAAGATGCATGTGCTGTCTCATCACCACCTCATGGGGTGTTAAATGGTGGTCAGACCCAGGCTTAATGCGCAATGCAAACAGTGCGAGTGGTAAACAGTGTAGCCAATTCTTCTTGGTGCTCTGCTGTGTCTTAGCTATACATTCTTTCAGGAGACCGTACAGGAGTTCACACACCCCATTTGCTTGCTGGTGGTACACACAGGCAAACTTGTGTTGGATGCCCAGCAATGCTGTGATGTGCTGGAACATTCCATTGGCGAAGTGACGGCTGTTCTCAGACCGCAGGACCTCACACACGCCCCATCTTGGGAACACATCCCTGACTAGGAACTTGGCCGCTCTAAGGGCATTAACATTTGAACAGGGGACTGGCTCAATCCACCTGGAGAATTGGCATAGAACTACTATCATGTAGCGGTTTCCTTTCAAACCTGGATCATGGCTACATAATCAACATTTAGATGCTGGAATGGGCCTACTGGCCTTGGTATGGCTCCTCTCACAACTCTCAGAGCATGCCCTGCTGTAAAATGCTGACAAACCAAACTATTGCTCACAAATTCAGCCACGTGTTCTGCCAAATTAGGACAGAACCATGTTTCTCCAATGTGTGTAGCAATTACCTCTTTCCCTGTGTGTGCTGGATAGTGCAATTGTGTCAATGCAGTGTTCAATAATGCTTGTGGCATTACCACTTCCCTGTGTTATCCTGCCACCATAGGGCATCAGTCGGAGACATTGTGCATCCCCTCCTTATCCACAGCTCCTTCTCTTCCTTTGGTGCAGCTCCCTGCAACTCCATAATCTGCGCTTCTGGCAGTATGCTGTACCCTTCCTTAAATACCATATTTCTGGTGCATTCTCTCGCATTTGGAGCTCCTCCTAGTTCCCATGGCTCCCCAAAATATGCTGCGCATTTGGCCTCAAAGTCTGCTGCTTAGCTTCCCTTTTAGATAGGATCTTCCACTTTCATGTGTGCTTGGCACTTCACTATTGCTAACTGTCTTGGAAAGGCAATTACTTCAAACATTATGCCCAGTAAAAGTGCATGTTGTACTGGAGTCCCGTCTGCCCTTCTGAACCCTCTCCTGAGCCATTGTGACAGACCAGAGTGCACTGTGAATGTTACATAGGTGGAGTCAGAGTATATTGTCACCTCTTTCTTGGTGCTGTTTTCCAGTGCTGGTATTAGTGCCACTAGTTCTGCTGCTTGTGCTGAGTAATGGGATGGTTGTCGCGTACTGGCTATCACTTCACTTTTCCCATCTTCCTTCAGTCTTACTACTGCAGTCCTGGTATGCCTTACCCCTTCTGTCTGATCAATTGTTGACGACCTGTCAATGTAGAGCATGTCTCCCCCCTCATGTGCATCCTTCTCTACCTTGAGAGTGTAACTGAACATCTCTATGGTTTCTGTACAGTTGTGTGTATAGTCTCCTGCCTGTAGGACATCTGCTAGAAATGTTGCTGGGTTGACGATTCTGCATCTCACTATCTTCAGTTCTACATTGGTTAGTAGCAACTCGTACCCTGATGCTCTTTGTGTATTTAAAAAAAAAAATAATAATAATTTAGCATTTATATAGCGCTACGAACCCTGAGGTATCTGAGCGCTGCTTATTATTACCCACGGTGTGTGGTGCTCATTTATTGACCTCTGAAGGATAAAAGGCTGAGTTTGGCCCTGCCAGGATTTGAACCTGCGTCAGCAGGCTCTGCACAGATGTCAAACGAGTTCTCTCGGACCGGCATATTAATGTTAATGTTAATGTTCTCTTTGGTTTCTGCAGTACTGCAAAGAGGGTGTCCTCCACGTACAGAGTGGTGTTGCACCCCATGGTTATTGCTGCTGACTTCTCCACTGCAAAAGCAGCCGTTGCCAAATCTTGTTTGCTCTGACAGTGTCCTCTTGTTGCTGTGTCAATTTTCCCACTATAGTAGGCTATTTGCTTGTGTCCCATGCTTGTCATTTGTGTCAGTACTGTCTTTATCACTACACCATCAGTGTGGGAGAATAGTAAGAATTCCTTTTTGTAGTCTGGAATTCCTATAAGGAATCCCATATTGCTCCCTTCAATTCCTCAAATGCCTCAGTCATCTCACTGTTCCATGTCAGTGACTTGTTTCCTCTCTGTGCTTCCTTCAGAGCGCCCAGTAGTGGCCTTGTGTATGTGCTGTAGTCAAAGACCCATGCTCTGCAGTAGTTGTATAACCCTAAGAACTATTGCATTTCCCTCACTGTCATGGGCTTATTGTCTTGCGTATTGTCTTTGCTCTCTCCGGGGTGATCTGTTGGCCATTTTGAGATATCGTCTGTCCAATGTATAGCACCTCATTCTGACAGTACTGTAACTTGTCCTTCTCTACCTTGTATCCCTTGTCAGCTAACACAGTCAGCATGTGTACTGAGTCCTTCCTACACTGATCTTCTGTCCTGCTGCAAATCAAAATGTCATCTACGTACTGTACAATTATGCTCTGTATCCTTATGTTACTTAAGTCCATCTGTATCACTCTGTTGAAGATATATGATGACTAATAGTGCCCTTGTGGTAAACCAGTATGTTTCCACTTCTGGTTTCTATACATAAAGCTGGTCAAGTCTTGTGAGTCTTGGTGTAGTGGTACTCAGAATAATGCATTCTTCAAATCAATGGCTGTGAAACAGGCAGCTTCCACCGGAATGCTGTACAAAATTGTCACTGGATTTGCAACCAAAGGATATTCTGCTTCTACATGGTGGTTAAGAGGTCTCAAATCCTGCATGAAACGCAATGACCCTCCCTTAGCTTTCCTCACAGGAAACACTGTGGTATTGCATGGGGACTCTGATGGTACAAGGATGCTCGCTCAATAAGGGTTGTTATTGTCTCATAAATATCCTCGTCTGCTTCTTTAGTTAGGGGGTACTACTTTACTCTTGGTAAAATTGCTCCTGGCTTCAGTTTGATCTTCACTCCCCTTATGCTCTTTTTGTGACCCACGTCACAGGGACATGTGGTCCATAGGGTGCTAGGTACCTTGGCCATATCCTCCTCCCAGAAGGGTGGTGGTGCCTTGAGCACCATTGCCATTCTCTGTGGTACTTCCCTGTAGTGTATTTATAACCAATAGGTCACACTGATTTCTAACACCATCTCTATCTCTAGTCTTTCTTCCCTGAAAAGCTCTTTGACACTGTGGTTAACCTGCACCCTTCTGCCACTGTGATCACTGCTCTCAATGCCCGTCCTGTGTCATCCATCCCATGTACTGCAATCCAATCCTCTCTTACAACCACTGCCTTTATTTCTATTGGCACTATGGTTCCCTCTTCCTCGTACATTGGTAGCTCAGAACTGAATAGGTACTTGTTTGGAACTCGCAACATCTTCCCTGCAATTCCTGGAAGCCATGTAATGGCAATGTCAGTTCCATACTGGAACATTTCTGCGTCTACTGGCACGCCCCTCGGTACCCTTGGGTCCGCAATAGACTTGAACAATCACTCTTACATTGAGCATGTGTATGCCTGGTGGGCATCACACTATTCCCTTGTCTGTGAATGAGATTGTCATGTTCAGTCTGCTCATAATGTCTTGTCCCAGTATGCTTACAGGTGTCTGTTCAAGAGTAAAGTAAAGGCAGTGATAGATTGTGATCTCCTATAGAAAGTGAGAAGCTCTCTGTGAAAGGAACCACTCCCCGAGCCCCTGAAAATCCTTGAGTGTTCATGCCATCGCCTGACAATATATATTGCTCCTTCCCTAATGCAGGACTTAGTCGCCCCTGTGTCAACAAGAAAGGAAAAAGGTTTGTCACCTATCATCACCCCTATGTGAGGTTCCTCCACAGGGTTGGGTGTGATCGACAGGATGGGACACATCAAGTTCATCTGTGGGCTGACCTATTGAGGGTACAGGGACATCCCATTCCCTGTAGAGGGGTTGTTTCCTACCATGGTAACCCCTCCCAGTTACCTGATGGGAACTGTCGCCATTGTGTCAACTTGTGCTGGTGCGTCATTGTTCTGTATCTGTGCTAACTGCTCTGTATTCCCTCAAATCTGTGGTGCTCGTCCATACTGTGGTACCAGTGCTGGCATCTCTGGTACCTGTATTTGTGTTTGTGGGGTTTGTGCTTGTGCTTGTGGCATCTGTTGATATGTGCCCTGCACCGGTCCTTGCTGTTGCTAGGCTTGTGCATAGTAATCATCCTGGCCCTCTTCAGAGGGCTGCAGGCCCTGTGCCCCCCAGTTTTGTTGCATCCCCCTGCACCTACACACTCTTGAAATGTGTCCTATTGGCCTACAGATCCAACACTGTGGTGACTCCCTCCTTTCCCTTTGGAAACCCCCAAAAAATCCTCTGGGTTTGGCTGCATCTGTTTCCCATATCCTCAAAACCCCTCTGGAAAACCTCCTTGGTTATGATGCATCTGTGGTCCATAGCCCATGCCCTCTCTGTTGGCCCCCCCTTCCTCGGACCCCTTGCTGTGGTTCAATGAGCCCCATGAACCTTCCACCCATGGGTGGTACGAACTACTGTGGTTGCGACTGCTGCTGCGGCTGCAGTGCATGTGGGGTTGTGCTAGTCAAGACCGCCCCTTCCATCACGTACTTCAATAGTTTTTTCTGTAGTAGTTTCAATTCATCTATCTTCCTGTCCTCTGCCTTTTTCTTGATCTTCTCCTGCCATAGCCTGCAATGGTGAAATATCTGGGTTGCATTTCTGGCCACCCCTTCGCCTCCATCCCTACCAATTTTCTGAAGCTCTTTTGGACAGGCTCTGGTAGCCCCTGTACCAATATGTGATAAAATATTGCTATCGTTTTGTTCCACAGCTCTCGAGTTTCAAGGCGCCAAAGCTCTTTAATCTCCTGAATGTACTGCACAGGGTCTTCGTCTTCCCTCATCTTCTGAAACGTAATAGCCCCAATGTCTGATGTGTCTGAGTACTGCATCCTTAGTGCTTGCCGTACTGTTTCACTGCAGTTTGGAAACGGTGAATGGTCATGTGCCGTGTTTTGTGTCGTCAATCCCAGGAACCCCGCCCTTTTCCATACATCATCAGCTGTATCTCCTAGGAACAATACTAATAGTCCCTTTATGTCTCCCACACCTAACCTATGTCTCGCTGTCATCTTCTCCATCTCATAGATCCACTTCCCAGTCCCTGCACTCAACAATTGCAGCCTACACTTCACATTCTCCTTGTCTGTATGCGTCCATGGTACATACTGAGGTCGTACTCCTCCCTTATCTAATAAGGACATCTTTGTGAATGCTGCCTCCTCCTCATGCATCTTTCTAGCCAGTCTGACTTGTTGGTCTCCTCTCTCGCTCACAATGCCTGCGCATACATCTATTTGCTCTAGTATGGGTTCCCTGGTGCTGTTGTCATATCTCCTTGTCAACCGTCCCCTTGAACAAGCCATTGTTGTATCTCCTTTCCTTCGTCCTGGGAGATCTCTAAGCCTGTCAACATACATAGTGGTGTCATGTAGGGTGTGCAAGTCATTTGCCAGTCGTGTCTGCTCATTCAAATTGCCCCCTCTTTCTACCCCTGTGTGCATCCTAAACTCCCATGACACTCACTTGTTTGTCCCTGTCCCCATTGACTGTGGTCGGAACTGCTCCCCACTCTCGTCCCCACTGTACCTGTCCTCATTGTCAGCCCCTGTGTCCAAAAATCATCTGTGAAAATCAGTCTCCTCGTAGTCCCGTGTTAGGCTGTGTCGATGTCCCTCAAGTCATACCTGCTTCCTCTTGCCCAGTCCCGTAGGCCTGTCTTTCTATTCCGCTGCTCTTGCCCTGCTCTCTTCCTTTCCTTGAGGACTCTTTCGATACTCTGCACTCATTCTCTTTCCATGCGCTCCTTCTCCTCCTCCTTCCTTAGTTCCCTATCCTCCCTCTTCAATCTCTCTTCTCTTCTCCTATCCCTGTGCTCTCTCTCTCTCTCTCTAGTTTCTCCTCTCTTTCCTTCTCCCTCTTATCCTCCTCATCCATTATCTCTGCCCAGGCTGATGATTTGCTGCTTCTGTTCAGTCCCTCGATTGCCTTGGTCACCCTTTTGGCCTCTTCATCCCTTTTTCCTTGCAGCTTTAGGAGTATTTGTCCTCCTATCCATTCGACCATGGCTATGCTCTCGAGCCCCTACCTTGCACCCTTCAGCACCTCGTTGCTCACCTCTTGATCAGTAGCTGGCTGCCCTGCGCCGTTCGGCCTCTCCTGCTTAGTAAATGGTGGTGACTTATATGTCGGATTTGAGTACCCCTCTGCTACCCTTAATTCTAGCATCAGTTACATCCTTTGCTCATCATCTGTGCCATTGGATGCTACACTTGGAGGAACATGGGGAGATGCGGAGGGATGAGCCCATGGCTCGATCACCTGCTGCTATCTCAGCACCCACTGGCACCTCATGGCATCCTCCTGGTCCTCCTGAAACATGCCACAACTCGGATATGACCCTGCATTTTGTTAACTTAGTCTCCTTATGGTATCCTTTATGTGTGTCAGTAGTGATTGCTGCACGTCCTTGGAGAAACTTCTACAAGGTGGCCATGGTTTAGTTAACTTTCCCTCTGCACGTTTGGACCATTCTATGCTATGCTACAAATCTTCTCCCGATACATATTCAGTACCTTTACCTGACCTCAAGATGATGGTTTCGACAGTCTGCTCTTTAGGGAAAAATATTCAGTTTAATGGCAATACTTTTCAGTTTCTACAAGCCTCTCTGGCTCCACAACTTATCAGCCATGCTCCGCACACCACCCCTACTTCACAATCACTGCCTCCTCAGACACACCCACAATCTTGTGCATGCGTCTTCCACGCACCGCCCTGGTTCACCTTGTCTTCCAATCCCATGTTTCAAATACTAGCTCCTCACCATCTTGTGCTCTCTGTGTCCTATGTGCAAACCTACAGGTAACGTCACCGATCTATTAACCTAGTTAGTGCAAAAGAATCAAATACTGCATGCACACTGTGAATGGCCTGTTACCCCCAAAGCACACACACAAAAAATCCTCTGCTGTCTTCTCTCCTCCAGGCAGTGTATAGCAATATTCTCTTGTGGTCGAACTGCACCCACTGCATTGCCTAGCGTGAGAAATGTCTCCCTCCAGGAGTCTTAGCCAGTCAACTCATCTTCCGCAATCTAGGCCAGCTCCCTTGTTAACTCTTACAGGGATTACTGTTATCTACAGTGGCGGCTGGTGACTTCGAGAGGTGGTGGGGCGCAGGTTTAATAGGGCGAATTTGTGAGCGAGCCCGACTCACTTCAAGGGAGGCACGAAAACCTTGGAAAAAGGGCTTCCAAATGTGCAGTTTACTGCCCAAATCCACGCAAACATGGCCTAAAAAGCATTATGTTTTGGGTAATAATGATGGTACATTATTCTTATGTGTGCAAGTATGATGATGCATTTTACAGCAGCTTGTATGGAGAATAGTTGGTACTATGTTGCATGCATAATGAAATTCATTATATAAATACCCAGCAATGCTGGAAAAATAATCATTTTGAGGTGTACCGAGACCAAAACTTTGGGTGGGGGTAGGGTAGCCCTTGGAATGTTGGCAGAGGGCCTAACATCAGAGACTGTAGGGGAGGGTAAAACGTACTTGTGTGGGGGTATCTAATTTCTTTGCACATTCTACTGAGACTATTCAAATGCAGCTTCAATGTTACAAGCAGTTAACACTCTGCTTCACGTCTGAACCACACACTTAAGAATTGCTGTAAGAATGAGCTGTCTGTTGTCCCCCTTAACCTCCCAATCATTATCCTAAAAGTGTTAACACCCCCATCAAGATTTCAATTGTCAAAAAATGTATGCATGCAATGCAGGTGCTAAAAATGAATTGCTTTATATTAGGAATTGCTGGGCCTCTGGGCTACCTGTGAAGCTAGAGGACCCTGCTTATTGTCTGTGCCCTGTCTTGCCACGGCTCTGTAAATAAGTCAGATCAAGTAAACATAATCCAAAACTTCAGAGAGGGGGGGGCTAAAGCCCAATCTGCCCAATGGTTATTGCACCACTGTGATGCTGAATCACCTACATCTTCCGACTCAGAAGAATGCAATCAATGTATCATACATAACAACACGATTAAATTATTCTGGCCTGCATGACCCACGAAAATGTACATCAGGTCGCATTTCTCAACGTGTGTCCAGCTTTGCAAGAAAGGTCGTTTTCGGAAGTCACTGGGACAGCACTTCATTTTTACTTTATGGGCGGAAGCACAACTTATTTTGTCTTTTTACCTCTAATGTTTTGTTATACAATGAACAAGAAAAGTGAGCATCAGCAATCGTTTGTAGTCCCTACCTGAACTGTCATCAGAACATCAGACTTCATTTTGCTCACATTAACGGTTTCTTTATTACTCTGATTTATGGGTGAGTTACTTTTGGCTCAATTAGTCATTGCTGGTTGGTTCCATGGCCTTTTTAGTTCCAAGCAGTGTGCTCAGTGGGCATTGTACAAACGCTTCTGACAGGCTGGCGAAGTTAAGGAGATGTCATATTTTATGGGAGATAACTCTTTTTAAAAGAATGTAGAATAGGAAGACAGAAAAGTATGACAACAGATCACTGGTGTCTTTTTTTATGGGGGTTTGCCATCTGAATTATCTTTAACCCATAAGCACTCGCTGACTTCAGTGATACTACTGGATTTTTTTTTCAGCCTCATTTTGTCTCCCACCCCCATGTTTATCTAAAACATGTCTTGCTCATTTCTTTAATGGCCACTGCAGAAAACGTTAGACAAACTGGTCTAGCGCAGCTCACTCCACTACACATCAAAAGGAATTCGAAAGATAGACATCTCCCTGTTATTCACAAATTAAACAACACCCATAGGGGAACACATGGCACATGAGGCAGTAAAACGTTATCCCACTGGTAGGATCATATAACGTACACTTATTCCTTACCACCATTCTGAATTCGGACTCCAAGGTTTCTCCATGAATTACAGCAAGGCCACAGCACACGGTAGAGTGAGGGAGGCTGTGCTCTGCTACTTGCGTCCCAGAACAGACACGCCCTGGCTGGGAGCTCTGCAGATTGCAAGTGAGAAAGGGGGTTGGGGCACACATCATCAACCCACCACCCACGGGATTGTCATTGGCTGGCAAACAGCCAATGACAAGTCTATAAATTATGTTTTTATCGGAGCTCTGCGATGTTTGCGCAAAAATTATACTGGCAGGGCCACAGCTCAAGCGCCAAGCCAGCCTCCTAATTGCCTCACATGGAAATGACTTACGTAAACTGCGCAGAGCCTACGAGCTCTGCACAGTAATAATATAGAAAAAGTGTGTAAAATGGGACTCGCCCCTGTGTGTCTGGGTGATTACACTGACCAGGCCCAGCTTGACATGCAGATTGATTTATGCATGCTGCCCAGCTTAACAAAAGCGATTACAGAGAGAGATAAAAGGGAACACTATTTTCTTTTCTCTGTACTGCCGTGGGAGCTGTGGGAGGGAGGGCGGCGCCCCCATTCCCTGAATAAGCAGCCGCCACTGGTTATCTATGACCCAAGCTTAAACGCCCAACCCACAGGAAAACAAATATTTACATATCTTCTGTCATCCATGCCCTCAAGTCAATAGTCTAGGTTATTTACCAAAACCATTTACCTCTAACCGAATATGCCCTAAACATAGAAGGAGGACTTCTACCTCCACTCCTGTCCCTACTACCTTGACAATAGTAGACAAAACTTTGACAATATTCAATGATACTAAAAAATACTTCACAATAGTCAATAGCCTCCCTTATACCCCCAGTTGCCGTTAGACTGGGTCAAAAGTTACACTCCATTGTCTGCAGGCGTTGCTCGGCTGCCGACTCCTCGTCAAGATCCTCACCTCCTGTTACGCTCACCTGGCTCCCACAGGGGCATCGGTCGGACCTGGACAGCTGCGATCTCCACCCACGTGATGCGTAGTGCAGCGATGACTGACTGGATCTGCCCTCCTAATCTTGTCTGCTTAACCCGTAGAAATATTCTCCTGCAAGTGGAGAGATGGATTTAGCCACTTGTGGGTTCAGGTGATGGCACCCCCACAGTCCTCCCCAACTAATCACCTTCGAAATGCCCTCACAGCAATCTCACCTTATATTCTTGAAAGATGAGCTCTCCATCCTGTGTGGATTTACAGGGGCGTGTCGATTCCAGTTACTTCACTGGTTTGAAGGCTCAGGAGAGTTCCGGAGAGTATTGACTCTGAGGTTCCTGGTGAGGACCAGTAAGTATTAAATTCATAGAGTTCAATATGTCCGATGTTCACTCTTGTTCCCCCCTTCCTTTCTTGTCTTGCAGCTGGCTCGTGAAAAGATGCTCTTGTGGCAGCTGGTGGCGCTCAGGTAAGAGTCTGTATTACCCAGCGCTGTCCGGTAAATCTTGTACGAGGAAAACGTGCTGTTTTGTCTCTCTTTGCAGATGCGGCACGTGAAAATATGGAGAGTCACAAAAGGATGCCTCCGGTGGTAAATCAGGTAAGTCTATGGTGGTAAGAATTATATTTGTTGGTTCCCTCGGCTCAACTTGTGGTTTTCTTTTGTCTCCTAGGTGCCGAAGTTCGGCGAAGAAATGATGGAGGCAGCGCCGATCCGAAGGATGCTGTGAAGACTGGTGAGTATGGCGCGGCGCTGCAGCTGGAGGCGCGGCGTGTGCAGAAATGATGTTCTTTACAGGTCCGGAGACAAGACGGATCCAGGATCAGGTGTGGAATAGAAATAAATTCGTTTTCTAACCTTGTCCCTTTCTTTCCTCTTTGTTTTAGGAGCTCCGGATTCGAGGCGGGCATGGCAGAAGACTGGATGCAGGCTACAGGCACGGTGAGCGTTACGCTGCTGGATGCAGAATAACGCGAAGCGTGTGTTGCTGGTCGGGTGTGGTTTAAATAGCCTCAAAAGTAGTCCCAGGTAAGAAGTACCTAGAACCACACCCGAGTAAAAAATAGTCCCTGTAGAAAAATAGTCCCTTTCATGCTTCATGTTGGATTGGAGTCATTTGCAGCATGGTCTGCCTGAGGTAAATAATGACTATGAGCCTGGCGCCTTAGGCGCCAGGACTGATTCCTACTATGAGCCTGGCGCCTAAGGCACCAGGACTGAACCCAGATAGCCCCTAGCCGGGGCTGCTGAGGTTTTACTAAATGTCTAGATGCCTGCTCCCGGGGGTGATGGACTTGGTCCGGATGCCTGGGGGTAGGCATCATGACACCTCCTCATCCTGGTCTGCCTAGCCTACTCGCTGACTTGATTTCCAAGCGGCCCCTGAAGGCCTTTATATGGGCATTCGTATTCCTGTCTTCTGGACATATGCGAGGGTCCTGCAGCCTCTCAGGTTCGGCTGGGAAGGAGACAAACTGGCGCCGGGCTGGCGCAGCCAACCATCACTTCTGCTACCAACTTGTTGGGGAGAGACCCCCAGGTATGCCAGAGGGACACTGGAAGTCTGCGAACTTGGAGGGTCCAACAACTGCGCCCACAATACATGGAGGACTCAGTCAACAACAAGTTCCACCTGCCATTTATTACACACAAAAGCAACAGAGATCAGCACAGGATAAGGAAAATTCCACGCTCGCACTATGAGATGTCCTATTACCTATCACAGAGACAATGACCCTTAGAGAAAAAGGCATTGCATGCTACATAAAGGACTGTTTTTTGACTCAGCAAAGGTCAGTTTATTTTGGATTGAGCTATTTGTAGAGACTTGAATGTGCCGAGACACTTTCAGCCATTATTAAAACTCCACAGGAACAGTACAAGGGTTTTAGCCAGTTGTGGCACTGGTGATTATGCCCACCTACTGCGACGCACAAATCGAACTTGCTTGAAACAACACAAAAAAACTCTTTTGAGTTATATAAGAATTGGGAAATACCTACCGCCCTTACTCATGTCATTAACCCAAACAAGGATGACTGCAAAAAGCTTTTCAAGATAAAGTCCAACTGGCCCGTGATAAAACTCAAAACTCTCAAGGTGTCATAAGGACACCGCTAGATCATGTGACGGAAACTAATACTAAGAATATAAACATCCTGCCTACTTTTGGTTTCCAGAACATGACCATTGATGATGCAACCAAAATGTTATCCAACATCAGGCCTACTTCCTGTATAGGGGACCTTCTCCCAACAAGGATCATTCTTAAAAACATCAGCATCTTTGCCCCTTTCTACACTCAAAGTATAAATGCCTCCTTCACACATAGGTACGCTCCTATATCTATTAAGGCGGTAGTTGTCACTCCTATTAGTAAGAAACCTGGACTTAGTGCCAAAGATCCCACAAATCTGCATCCAATAACTAACACTCCTTTCTTACTAAAAATATTAGACAAGGCAGCAACCATTCAATTACAGGCACACTTTGAGTCTGCCACTGTTTTTCATCACAAACAATCAGGCTTCCGGAAAAACCTTGGGACCGAAAGTGCTTTGCTTGAAAACGCAAATGCTAGCTAAAATAGATTAAGGTAAAACAGGCCTACTTATTTTATTAGATCTTTTGGCAGCGTTTGATCTCTTAGACCTCGCCAGACTATTGGAAACACTAGCGGATATTGGCAAATGTTCAAGCCACACCATAGAATGGATACGTTAATTTCTGAGCGAAAGAACTTCTAGGATATGTTGGGGCCCTACTTGCTCAGACCTTATTGCCATCAAATACAGAGTGCCACAAGGGGCTTGTATTTCGCTTTAACATCTCTTTAACACCTATATAAGCCTCTATGCGAAAAACTGGAAAGCATGGGATTCATTTCACTAACTATGTTGATGATTTCCAGCTTATTATGGAGCTTAGTGGTGACCATGATAAAGACACAAAAACCCTTGATGATAGCGCTCATACACAATGTGTTTCAAAGCGCTTCAAGGCAAGGGAGGGAACAAGGGAAAATACAAGGACATTCTTACAGGCCACGAACAGTAAGGATGTGAAATTAACTATCATACTTGGCCTGATGACATTTCAGATAGTGCAAGAGCTAAGACATAGATAAGGAAGGGCAGGGGAGAGTGGGAAGGAAATGGAAACAGACAGGCGACTACCGTACAAGGCCTGACGTCATTTCTGGTAGAGCCAGAGAAAACAAAAGGTTAGAGAGAGGGGTGCAGAAAGGCAGGGGAGGAACAAAACAAGTGACTATCGTACTAGGCCTGATGACATGTAAGAGAGTGCTGGAGGCGTGGGAGACAATTAAGGGGTGGAGCGAGGAGACAGACGAGGGACAATTCTGATAGAGTAAGAGCATAGAAAAAAGTAAGGGGAAGAGGGGAGAAGATAGGAAAAGGGAGAAAGAGAGAGGAGGAGAGAACAGAGAATAAGCAGTCAAAAAGAGTGGAGAAGCAAGAGGGGAGACAATACAATTGCAGAAGTCAGTAGTAACACATAATGTTGCAAGCCTGGATACAAGATGAAGATGGGAACAGCATGATTCAGGGCCACCATGAGAAACGGTGACCCACCATGAATCAATGAAGTCCATAAAAGTCAAATCCAGCACTGGCCACAAGACGGTGATGGCAAAACCAGAATGTATCAGCACTGACTCCTGCAGAAGTAGACTGGAGGCGGGTATGGAGAGCAGGGTGGAAGAATCTAGCAAAACAGGCAACACCTGTGTGTGAGAAGGGGAGGGGCACAAGGGAACATCACAGGGGGACCAGAGGGGTGGGGATGGCCTGTGAGGACAGAGGGAGTGAACACATGTTGGTGCATGCTTACCTGCTGTCTGAACAGGGGTTCGGGCCCTGGATCCTCCTTGTCCGAACAGGTCCATACAGGAATTGCCCTTTTCTTTGTCTGCCCTTCTCTTCGGATGCCCGGGTGAGAGACACCCTTGATCTAAGAGTTAAGAGCAGGAAGGAAGAGGCAGGGCTAAGAAGGTGGGTGGTGCTTAGGCCAAGTGACGTAGATCCACTTGCACCTGCTCCCCATCTGCAAAGGAATAGAGGCGCAGGGCTCCTTAAGTAGGGAAAAAGAGTGGCAACGAGGAAGGCACCAGGTGGGCGGGGCTTGCTAAGGGGGAAAAAAGAGCGGCCACCCGGAAGGCACCAGTGGGGTGGGGTTTTGGCCAGGTGATCTAGATCCACTTACACCTGCTTCCCATCTGCAAAGGAAAAGAGCCTGGAGGGCTCCTTAAGTAGGAAAAAAGAGTGGCAACCAAGAAGGCACCAGATGGGCAATGCTTGCTAAGTGGAGAAAAAGAGCAGCAACCAGGAAGGCACTAGGTGGGCGGGCTTAGGCCAGATGACCTAGATCCACTTGCACCTGCTTCCCATCTGCAAAGGAAAAGAGGCTGGGGGGCTCCTTAAGTAGGGAAAAAGAGCAGCAACGAGGAAAATACCATGTGGCTGGGGCTTAGGCCAGGTAACCTAGATCCACTTGTACCTGCTCCCTATCTGCAAAGGAAAAGTGGTTGGAGGGCTCCTTAAGTAGGGAAAAAGAGCGGCAACCAGGAAGGCACCAGGTGGGCAGGGCTTGATAAGTGGGGAAAAAGAGCTGCATCCTGGAAGGTACCAGGTGGGCGGGGCTTAGGCTAGGTGACCTAGATACAGTTGCACCTGCTCCCCATCTGCTCCCTTAATCACATCTACTCGATCATACAGGAATGGATGACTGAAAATTGGATGTGTTTAAACAGCTCGAAAACAGAGCTTATGATTTTCAGAACCAGCCAAGCCAGAAATAAACTGGATCAGGCATATATACATTTCACCACAAAAGACACCTCCTCCATCAAGGTGGTTAAGAAAGTGAAAACGCTGGGTACAGTATTTGAGGCATCCCTTAATGCGGACGCTCATGTCAATTACATACCAAAGAATGCACTCTACCATCTCAAAGTATTGAGACAAATAAAACCGTTGGTATCAGGTAAGAACTGTGAAATTCTAGTTCGGCCCATAATCATGACCCTCTGGAGTACTGCAACGCCTTACTGTGTGGAGCCAGCAAGAGGAACATCCAAAAGTTACAAAGTATCCAAAATGATACCATCCGAATAATCTTTAACGCCACAAGAAGAGAGCATATCTCACAATATAGAAAGGATCTTCACTGGCTACCTGTAGAGAAACAGATTCAATTCAAGACAATGGCCCTGGCTCATAGATGCCTCCATGGAGAGGCACCAGACTCCCTACAGCAAACACTGACAAAATATTCTCCAAACTGGACACTGCGCTCAAGTGCCGCGCACCTTCTCGTTGTACCACAAATTAAACGAGGCAGAGGAAAAGGTAGATCTTTCCCGATAAAAGCAGCTAGCAGCTGGAACAAACTGACACAGCTATACGATCTGAGGAAAGCTACAGGACTTTTCGTAAAAATCTTAAAACAACTCTGAGTAATTTAGTCCTTTATCATTAGCTGTAAACGATTATGTCGTCTGTTGAGCACCCTGATGCCTGCTGGCTATGTCACGGTAAAAATAAACAAATAAAATATATAGATATATTTATTGGAAACATGGTAGTCAACAGAGCAACAAATAACTTTTGACTCAGAGAGAGTCTGTTAAAATGTCCAGCATTCTCTTTGTAGTTCTAAGAAACATCCAACCACTACAACCACAGCGTTTTGTTTATCTTTTAACTTGTATTCCTCTATAGTGTGTAATTTCTTTATTAACCTTATATTTTATTATTAAGTATCCCTGGTGGGAAAAGGGTCAATGCATGCACACTCATTGTAATGTTCGAGAGTGATGTGTCACATGAGGGGGGAGGGCGTCGGAAGACACAGAGACTGGGGTGGGCAGACAGGGAGGAGTTAGGGGAGGCAGTGGGGTTAGTCATTGTTCCAGTTGAAGTTCGAAGAATAAAGACGCACTAATTAGCATCCTGTGTCCAGTGTGGCACTGTGTGGGGGGCTGCCATTCCGACTTCTGCATTTGGCGACGAAGAATCGATCGTGTCCACGAGCACTGAATGAGCCATGAGGCGTGTTGTGTTGGGCAGAGGAGGAGCGCTGTAAAGCTCCAGTTTGTGCCCCGGAGCTGCTGGTAGGCTGCACGAGTGCGCTAACCCACTCACTCATCGAGCATCTGTGAAGGTGCTGCAAGTAAGGAGGCAAGGGAGGCTTGGGGCAGCATGGAGGGGCTGCAGTATTCTCCAAATGGAACCACATGACCCTGAGCAGTGTCTAAGCCTACATGACACGCTGGGACACTTCGATGTCACGTTGAAGCAAACAGAGAGAGAAAGCAAGTCCCCACCTGACAGTTTTGGCATGAGCAGATACATTGGAGATGCCGGAAGGAAAGGGAGCAGATGTTTCAACTGTCCAGTCATTTCCAATAGGTGAAGGGACCCCAGTGAGAGTGGCGGCGGGGCTCTCACCACCTGGGTGATCACACCACAGCCACAGGTGCTGAAAGGGGAGCAAAGCAAGGCGTCATACGCAGTAAAGGGAAACAGGTGTCCCAGCAACAGTGGGAAGGCCTGAGACAATCATACCATGTCCAATCAGGATCAAATGGCAGCTCCTGCTACGCCACTAGCTATGCTGCAAGGAGGCCTACCATTGAGGTTACAGAAAAACCTAGTAATGCAGCTGCCTGCCCATTTTGACATAAGAGAAACTAGCACCTTAGGGCCACATTGTTTGTATATGTACAAACAATGTGGCCCCTGGAGGATGAAAAGAAACATAGGGCCTCATTACGACCCTGGCGGTAAGGGGTTAACGCCAGCGTTAGCTGCGCCGACCCCTTACCGCCAATTACGAGGTCCCCTAGCGCCATGGTGCTTTTAACACCTGCTTTTAGCAGGTGTTAAAATCCATGGCGCTAAGGGACCATGGAGTTAATTACGCCACCGTAATTTACGGTGGCGTAATTAACACCTTCCCCACTCCCATTATGCCCTATGGGGCAAAAATGGGAATGGGGAAGGGTAAATGGGGATTGGGGACTTACCGCCCCGCCGACCTCGGAATGGGGCGGTAAGTCCGCCAACCACCATGGCGTAAACGTAGTTTACGCCATGGTGGTAAAGTCACGGCCCAGGCGGTAACTTACCGCCTGGGTCGTAATGAGGCCCATAGTCTTCTGCATCTGGCGATAGGGCTGAATGCGAGGGATATCGTGGACGAACTTCCGGCAGACACCACAGATTCCTACACAGGCCTCAGGGACACCCTTACTGAATATTTCACCCCACACACTAACGTTGACTATGAACGCCACATATTTCACACAACCAAACAGTACAAAGGGGAATCGATGGATGCAACAACTACTCCAATGAAAAGGCCTTCAGGTCACAAATCATTGCTGGTTGTGAGTCCCCTATATTCCGTAAATGCCTGCTGCAAAGGCAACGTTCTCTTGATGAAATATTGAAGCTGGCCAGACCTGCCACTGCGCTAGAGCAACAAGTTTAGGCTATGGTAAATGTCAAGGTGTCTGCGCCGTCGTCAGAAGCCATTCACAAGATGCCTGCTTTTTCAGCACTGCAACGCAACAATGACCTCTTCTGCTACCGCTGTGTCTATGAATTTGCAAAGAAGGTGCATATCCTGCTTTGGGGCAACAGTGAACAGTGTGTGGGGGAGAACCATTCCAAGGTGGTATGCAGCATGTCATGCAGTCGGGCAAGAGGTGAGAATATGCAAGTGGGGGCAGTCAGAGCAAAAGAAAAGTCAGTTGGTCCACAACTGGAAACAATGGCACCGTATGAACCTCCCCATAGCCGCCACAAGGTTTGGGGTAAGTGAGTCGAATACATGATATACCTGCACCTGAGTGGTGCACTCATCAATCATCTAGGTGAAGGTCCCAGTGGAAACCTAGGAGGTATGTGAGATACCTAGTAGAACAAACCACATCAAACAGCGGATCCAGTTGTTCGTTGGCTGAAGAGGGTCAGAAGAAACAAAAACCCAAACAAGTCAGCCATGAAGAAACGAGGAGAAAAGGCTATTTATATGCTCTGAGAAACCCCACAGCCAAAACGAACAGCCCCATATTACTACTGAAAAAACAAGGACTATCAGCGGAGTTACTCATAGATATAGGGGCAGCCGTGTACGTCCTCAGGCAAGAGATATATTGCAAAATCCAAGAGGCAACAAAACTCAAACCGGCAGATGAGAACAAATACCTGTATGGATGGTATCCAGGCATTGCATCGAATACATAGGGCCTCATTACGACCCAGGCAGTAAGTTACCGCCTGGGCCGTGACTTTACCACCATGGCGTAAACTACGTTTACGCCATGGTGGTTGGCGGACTTACCGCCCCATTCCGACCTTGGCGGGGCGGTAAGTCCCCAATCCCCATTTACCCTTCCCCATTCCCATTTTTGCCCCATAGGGCATAATGGGAGTGGGGAAGGCGTTAATTACGCCACCGTAAATTACGGTGGCGTAATTAACTCCATGGTCCCTTAGCGCCATGGATTTTAACACCTGCTAAAAGCAGGTGTTAAAAGCACCATGGCGCTAGGGGACCTCGTAATTGGCGGTAAGGGGTCGGCGCAGCTAACGCTGGCGTTAACCCCTTACCGCCAGGGTCGTAATGAGGCCCATAGTATCGAATGCAAAAGCATCGAAAAAATGCTTTTTTTTGTAGGTAAAGTTTTTTTTTACTATCATGGGTTTTAAGGGATAAAGAAAAAAGATTTGGGAGGAGCTCCCCATTAAGAAAATAACAAATAAAAATCATTTTTCCGATGCTTTTTTTTCAATGTTTTTTCATTCAATGCTTTTGCATTCGATGCAATAACTAGGAACCGTATGGATCCAGAACACCAGTGCTGTACACGGGCTATTTTATGGAGGAATGCTGATACAAAGGACAATCCAAAACACTGCCCATTCAGGTACTGGAAGCTGCTGCCGAGAGTGGATGCATCCTCAGTTTCAGAGCCGCGTTAGACATGGTTCTAATCCACATTCTGTATCAGCTCATGGCCTACAAATATAGTGATGCACCCGACAAAATGGAACAGCTATTTCCCAAGTTGTTCCAGGGACTCAGAAAGTTGAAGAACAGACACATAAGTTTGCAAATAAACCCTGAGGTGTGCCCAGTGGCACAACGCTACAGGGGCATTAGAATAAACATTCAGAAGCAGGTAGAGGAGGAACTTCATCACTTACTAGAGCAAGACATAATTGAGCCAGCAAATGATCCCACCCTATGTGTCTCGCCCATAGTTCTAGTCCCTAAGAAAGGATCAGACAGTGTCAGAATTTGCGTCGATATCCGCAGACCAAATGAAGCACTTATGAGAGAAAGGCATCAGGCCCCAAGGATTTCGGACATCATATACCTGTTAAATGTCACTCAAATCTTCTCCAAATTAGACCTAAATAAGGGAGTTAAGTGAAGAGTCCAGATATATAACCACATTCATTACTCATCTGGGGCTTTTCAGATGTTTTGGAGTGTCCTCAGCTGCTGAAATATTCCAATGAGAAATGTGAAAATGTCATCAAGCTCAAACCAAATTGTCTTAACTATTGTGATGACATACAGGTGTTTGGAAAAGACCAAGAACAGCACGACAATGCACTGGCAAGAGTGTGCATGGCTGTGGAGGCAGAGAATCTCACACTGAACAAGGAGAAGTGCGAGTTTCGAAAAGAACATCTACAGTACTTTGGACACATCTTTTCAGCAAAGAGAATGATTCCGGACCCTGTAAACGTGGCAGTGCTCACAAATGCCAAGCCCCCGGTTAATGTGTCTGACTTGTGCTCTTTTCTAGGCATCGCCAGTTACTGCACGAGATACATACAGAATGTTCATCTGTGAGTGAGCCCATCTGCATGCTCAAAAGGAAGGAAGTACCACTTTTGTGGTCGGAAGTGTGCCAGGAGGTGTTTGAAATTATCCATCTGCGCATTTCATTTGTGGAAAAAATGACATACTTCAACAGATCCCGAGAAACTGAACTCATAGGGGATGCCAGTCCTGTGGGGTTGGGAGCCATTTTGGCTGAGGCAGATCCAGAGGCACGTGACAAAAGACACATCGTAACATACACCAAACCGGAGTCTGTCCACCATGGAATAGGTGTATTCACAGGCCGAAAAGGAGGGCTTGGCAGATGTGTGGGACTGTGAACATTTCCATCTGTTCCTATAGGGAAGCCATTCACAATGGTTACAGATAATCTAGCGCTACTATTGATATTTGGAAAACCACAGGTGAACATGCTCCCTAGATGGGGGCTCTGCCTTCAAGGCTATCAATTCCGCATTGTGCACAGGCCATGAAAGGAACGAGAACCCAACAGACTTCCTGTCCCGTCACCCAGTCTTTTCGGCAGCCACGAATGTGTCAATTACGGGCCAATACATACACTATGTGGTCAAAGCAGCCACTCCAGAAGGATTTGATGTTAAGTAGATAGCCCACGAATCAGATAATGACCCTGCCCTTCAAATTATCTTGCGGTGCATGGTATCAGGAAGGTGGAAGCAAGACAAACAGATGGGAGAACACGTCTGCCCGGAAATGCAAAGTGAAATACAAGGTTTGCTACTGGTGAGGGATGAACTAACGTGGTCGGAGGAAGGTCTGCTGCTGAAAGGTACCAAGATCGTAATGCCTCAAAATCTATGGAGGAAAATGCTGGAGCTGGCTCATGAGGGCCACAGAGGCATTGTGTCAACAAAAAGGCTGCAACGTCAAAAGATCTGGAATCCACACATGGACGGCCAGGTAGGAGTGTTACTCAAAGACTGCCCCACATGTGCTGTCCTGAACCCACACACCCGCCCTGAACCCCTTCGGATGACAGAGTTGCTAGAACATGCATGGGACGCAGTGGCCATTGACTTCTTTGGGCCCATGGCGGGAGGGGAACACATACCTGTAGCATTGGATGAGAGCTCCCGATATCCATACATACAGATAGTGACATCTACGCAGCCCATCAAACCATACTAGTCCTGGATAGAATATTCAAAGCATATGGAGTACCCTGAGTGGTCAAATCTGACAATGGTCCCCATTTTACGGGACACGACTTCAAAACATTTGCTGAGTGCATGGGTTTCAGACACAGGAAGATCACCCGGCTGTGGCCTCAAGCTAACGGGACAGTTGAGCGATTCATGAGCAACGTCAAGAGGTCTATACAGATTGCTCATTTGATGGGATAACCCGTGGAGAAGATACTTTATCAGCTTCTACAAGACTACGGCAACACTCCACACAGCACTACAAGGCAGATGACATATGAGGTCATGTTTGGGTAGAATGCCTGAATGCGTTTACCCCACATCACCCTGCCAGAGGAAAGGTACTCACGTGATCGGGAGATGAGGACACAAGGTGCCCTGCCAAGGCAAACATGAAGCAGTATGCGGATGACAGACAACGAGCCCAAGAGGCGAACATTCATGAAGGTGATAAGGTGGTTGTGAGCCAACTGCGCCCCCACAAGCACACTGCGGCTTTCAGAAATACTCCACTAATGGAGGAGGCCGTAACTCAGAGTCCTGGGGAGCAATATGATGCTGATGGAGAAGAGTCGGAGGATGAGTTTTGGAACCCCTCTGAACAGTCCAGGCCAGAGAACAGGCTGGAGGTCTCCTCAGGGCGACCTCAAAGCACTAGGATTCAGACAAGGAGACTGATTGAAGAAATGTGCTATAGTTATCCTTCCATTTAAAAAGGAGGGAGGTTGTAATGTTTGAGAGATGTATCATGTGAAGGGGACGGGCGTCCTGAAGGCACAAGGAGCGGGAGTTGCGGGGGAGGAGTTAGGGAGGAAAGGGGTTATTCATTGTTCCTGTTGAAATGCGAAGAATAAAGACGCACTAATTAGCAGTCTGTGTCCGCGCCTTATTTGTGTCCAGTGTGGCGCCGTCTTGGGGCGGCTGCAATTCCGACTCCTGCAGGAGTCTACACTCCCCCTACCACCACACGCAAATACACACATATTCACATCCATCTTTTCATCTAGCAACCTATCCACACAAACACCTCGACAAATTCATCCATCAGTTCATGCACTCACGCACTCACCTACCCACACAACCACACGCACATACACATCAATAAACTGTATTGGCCATAAGCCTCTATACGCATGGCATATACAGCGGGAGAAACTCACCAGATTGCACACAGTGGCGGTCCGAGGGGATGGGATTGAATTTGTGTTGCGCTACTGCAGCCATCTGAGTCAGACAAGCTCTGCGTCCCAAGCAGACCATATGTATCTGATCCAAGTACTTTCTGTACTAGCCGCATTCCATTCATAGCAAGTACTCTATCCCCCCTACCCCCCCACCCCCAGACTCTCCTGAGTGAGTGCACTTAGCTGCAGATAAACAGAGGAATTCAGAATTCAGATAAGAGCCTGCATTGACTGGGCTTTCTGCCCAGACAGTTTTTAGCTGCAGCGGAACTGAGCAGTGACGGAGATTAAACTGCTAATTCTGGCAATACTACCCCAGCAATGCGGATGTTTCCCTGGACTGGAAATGTGTCTGTCTGATGATTAGGCATATACTCTATTGTTAAATGTGTTACTATTGTTATTGTTTATTAGTATACCTATCTTTTTTAGATGTAGTATAATTATTGTTATCATTATTAACAATCCTTTTAACATCACTGATAATAATGATCCTGTTTATCATTATTATAATTATTCTTTTATAAAGCGCGTTATACCAGAGTCCATCTTTGAGCACGAGACTGAGAACCTGTCTTGTTATGCGTTGTCTGGTCCGGGATTCGAACCTGTGTCGTTATGCGTTGTCTTGCCCGAGTTTCGAGCCTTTGTTGTTATGCGTTGTCTGGCCTGGGATTCGAGCCTGTGTTGTAATGCGTTGTCTGGCCTGGGATTCGAACCTGTGTTTTTATGCGTTGTCTTGCCCAGGATTCAAACCTGTGTTGTTATGCGCTGTCTGGTCCAGGATTCGAACCTGTGTTGTTATGCGTTGTCTGGCCCAGGATTCAAACCTGTGTTGTTATGCGTTGTCTGGCCCAGGATTCAAACCTGTGTTGTTATGCGCTGTCTGGCCCGAGATTTGAACCTGTGTTGTTATGCGTTGTCTTGCCCGGGATTCAAACCTGTGTTGTTATGCGTTGTCTTGCCCGGGATTCGAACCTGTGTTGGTATGCGTTGTCTGGCCCGGGATTCGCACCTGTGTTGGTATGCGTTGTCTTGCCAAGGATTCAAACCTGTGTTGTTATGTGTTGTCTTGCCTGGGATTCGAACCTGTGTTGGTATGCGTTGTCTTGCCATTACACTAATACTAATAAAACAGCAACAGTAATAATGCTGCTAATGGGATTATTAGCAATAGTAGTAGTATAAATAATAAGAAAGCATAGATCCAAGCAACTGACCATACTGTCTGTGAATTATTTCAATATAATTTCATGTAGGCCTGTTCAACGAAAGCCTGAACACGTGCAGATTTAGAATCCTGAATTAAGATAAGACTATAAGAGGTGGGTTGCCCTGCCTGTTATTTAAAGACATACACTGTCATAGCCTGTGTCCTGCAGGAATGTTACCATCCATCACACTGAGGGTGCACTGTAGGTTTGGGGGAGCTGAGGCAGGCTCAAATCGGCTCTGCAGGCTCCTTGGGGTCCTGACAGACTTTGGAAGAGACGATAGGACCAGGTTTCAGGGTCTAAAAGTGTGCTTGTCATTTTCTATTTTGCATTAATAGGAGTTTCTGAATACTGTATCAAAAACGCACAAGTTTTAGCTGCATTGTCAACCCGTTACTGGCAACAGCTTATAATGAACCACTTTTTTTTCTGCTCACAGAAGCAATAGATAATTGTTTTTCATCTGAGTGTGTACATTTCGATGAAGGAAGGACAGTTTAGAGACCAAACAGTGTTTTCTCTACAAAAAAGCTATACATTTGTTTTGTAATTGTATTTGCATTGTTAACCGCCCCTTTCAAAACTGTATAATCAGTTCCAGTATTTGGTGTAATAATACGAATATTACACTTGTCTTACTCAGCAGAGAAGATTATCGAATAATAAACACATACATTATTTTCTCATAGGTTATCATTTCAACATGGACATTTTGGTACAGGTCTACTGCATACTCCCATTAGAAATGGTAAAGTGACAAATGGCCACCATAATGGTACCTGGCTTCTTTCTATGAAATCAAAGAGCATTTTTGGCACATAAGAATGGCTACAGATCTATATATCTGAGAATTATGTCTGTGATACAAGGGTTGTGGGCTTGAATCAGTGAGCACATCATTCATACTATGCATGGTGCTCAATGCAATTTCTACAACACTCACCTAACATTTTAAACGGTCTGTAATCGTGAATCATAAATACTCATTTGGAGAGCATCAGGATTTGGATAAGAGGATGAAATGGCTCAAACGTCTAAACTCTGTTGTTTGCTGACTCCCCAAGCTAGAATTTTAGAAGAAAAGGGTTTAAACAGCTGTGAGCATCCCCACTTCTCAGACACCCTCAGAGGCTAATATTATATGATGATTGTAAGTATATGAATGCTCCCACACAGGGAATGATATAACTTGCAGTCTAATTAACTTAACAGTTGTTATAAGAAGCTCAGGACCTCGAGGCTTGGAGTTAAGTATTTCGTTAAAGTTTCGTTCTTGTGGTCCATTAGTTGCACTTTTGACAATAATGGCTCTGAACCATAAGACAAAAGTAGAAAATTAGCAAATTATGCCAATCATATTTTGTAGCCTGAATCTGATCGTTAAATACTTATTGTTTCTGCTACTCAAAACATGCATGTGCCCCATAGGGAAAGTAGACAATGTCAAATTGATCCAGGCACAATGGTGCTAATTTTACAGGTCCTCAGAGTGTAAAACCATACATAATCTTTTTTGTGCCTGTTTGTAAGCTGTGTCTGATATTGAATCATACATTTATTTATTTATTGAAGTGGAATTATGTATAATTTTTGCCAATGCTATGTAATAGTACTAGTAGTAGTACTGTGTCTCCTCACATCTCTGACGTCTCTAAGAAGTCAAACTACCAACTGCTTCTCCTTAGAGGTATTCTTCTTTTCCTCCCCTTGCTCACTGTCTCTAGAGCTCTGGTTCTCTCTAGACTGGACTACTGCAACAGCCTCTTTCTCAATATTCCTACCTCTATACTTCGCCCTCTTCAACTCATCCAGATCAGGAGCGCGGGACTTATCCTTGGCCTCAAGGCCAGGGACTGCATGTCTCCGTCCCTGAATCCCTCCACTGGCTCCCGGTGGCTGCAAGGATCACGTTTAAGACCCTCTGCATTGTCCACAAGGCATTTTGTGGCAGTGGCCCTTTCTACCTTTAACTCTCTCACCCTAAGTACTTTCCTCCCAGAGCCCTTCGCTCATCTAGCTCTAACTCTCTGCAGGTGAGTCGCTTCTCCAACCAGAGATTGGGGTAGAACTCTCTCCTTTGCAGATGCCTCCCTCTGGAATGGCTTCCCTGCCTCTGTCCGCCTTGAGCCGGACCTCCTTAAGTTCTGTAAACTGCTCAAGACCTACCTTTTCTCCTCTTATTTCTATCTCCCTCTACCTTGCTAACCTTCCATTGCTCCTGCTCCATCTGCTGACTGCACACCCGCCCTCCCCTGACCAGTCCCCCTGCACTTGCCTCCTGGCACTACTTGCACTGCCTCCCTTGGACTTCCATGCTGGTATCGCCCCTTGGAGTTCTAGCCTCCCAGCACCTAACTCAGTGCTCTGTTGCTCTGGGTGCACTTCTCCCTGTACACTCTCCCGTACCCTTCTTGTTTGCGCATTTGCACAATCTGAATGACACAAGGCCCAGTAAGATCGTTGACTTGTCCTCCCTCAGCTTGGCCTCCCATGCCTTGTTGCGCCTTGAAACACTTGTGTATAGGCTCATAATAAATAACAAATCAATCAATCAATCAAACCACTGAAATGTCTAAGGAACAAAATGAAAGCCTCACATTGGTACAAATATCTCCTCTTGAGGGATAGGTCTATGATGCTGAAATCTGAACCAGTATCCGAAGAGTATGTTCCTTAAATGAGAAACAGTGGTCCAGGATTTGACTAGAATGCACCACATGGCGCACTCAGTGTCATTGTCACAAACCATTTTTCTGGGTAGAATAAAGAGTTTTCTGGACACTCCAGAAATGATATCTATGAAATAACTAGGAGATAACCATTGCTAGTTATTTGATAGTGAAGTGTAGTCTCTCCACCATATGTAAAAATTCACAAGCATACTGAAACCTGGTTTGGAAAGTGATCTGTATCATTCTGAACATCAATAGCACACTCTTCTGGTTTGTTAAGATTTCTGTCTCTTGTGCACTACCAGAATTGACAAATTGAAACAGCCAAGTGTTGCTTAGCTCATGTGTGGATCAGGTTGTGTGCAATTGGTTTTAATGTAGTATTGTGTAGTATGCAAATCGTGGAGGTTTTTGAAAATATTTTTTGACTTTAAAAAATAAATAATTTATGGTTTTCAACCTAAACCTTTGCTACAAAACAGAATAAACAAACATTTAAGATTTAACTTAAAGTATAAACAACAAAAGCTCAATCTTCATCTTGCTTGTGCACACTACCCCCGCCGGGGAGTACCCGTACTGATCATATAGTTCGTCCCGGATCTATAGTAATGGATCGAGGTCTACAGATTTGGACCACCCGTTACGAGGATGCTCCCTTGGCTTTAGTCCACTGCTTAACTGGCTTAACTTGGCCACTATTAATTCTAAAACTTCTTCCAAAAAGGCCAGCAGAGCCAGGGTCTGCTAGGTTTGTGTGCTTGACATCAGGTTCCCCCACCACTCCTCTGCCGTCATGGTTGTGAATTTGTCAAAGTACTTATCCAACCATTTAGATTGAAGGTTATCACAATCAGGATGATTCAGAGTGAGGTGAAATAGAGTTTCTCGTTCACAGTCACACAGCCGACACTGATAGTGCCGCAGTTCAGCTGGTTTCCTAACCTCGAGAACTTCCTTAGTTGGATATAAATTCATACTCACCCTTAGAAAGTTGTCCCGCTTAAATTTACACAGAAATTTGGAAATATAAGGGGGGAGAGAGCCTCTTGCTCTTGAATCCTTAAAATTGTTGCCATAGCTCTTAGAGTTGGCTCTGGCCTCAAGCGAGTGGATCCAGTCCAGGTCATACAATTATCTCTTGACTCTAACTGGCTTCTCCTCTAACAAATCCTCTGATTCCCCCAGGCCGGTCGGTCATGATTTCAATACACAAAGAACTCCAGGCAGCTAGTAGGGTCTCCACAGGTCTTGCCAAGGCCAATCCGACTGCCGCCAGACCTCCTTCACTCCTTTCTGCATGAGATTTCCTGAAAGTGAAAGGGTTTTCCAGACTGTGCTGGAATAGAGGGATGTCAGTCCCAGTTCCGCCCTTATCACCTGAATTGGAACACAATTTGGGAGGTGTAGCACCCTCCTCCAGAAGATGCTCTTGAGTTTTCCCCACACAAGGGCAGACGGTTCCATGCATAATAGGGACACCCCCGCAACCCCTGCATTATTTTTAAAGGAGCGCGGACACGCCCGCAACCCCCACCCCCAAAAACATGTTCCAGACGACCATATATAAGCCGATATTTTTGGTGGGGATAATATGTAGTGATACCGGGCAGACAGTGAAAAGGAAGTTTCTGCCTGTAGGTTAAAATCGGGGCCACCTTTGGGCAAAAAATTCAATCACTGGAACTAAAGATTGTTCCCTTTGTGTGTTGGCAGCACGGTCATTTAAAAAAAGTCCCAAATAGGCAAGTGCCAACACTTCTAGACAGTGGAGCTACATTGCTGGCAATGTTGGGGCGGGACATGCCATCTAAATGAAAGCGGCCCCAGCCAATTGAATGGGACAAAATGGTCTGCCACAAAAGTTGGGGGGGACAAACACCCTTGTCCCCCCTAAAATTACACCCATACTTCTAGAATTTTTTCGCTGTTAATAAACCATGTCTTAGAGGCTCCTGCTTTCTTTTTCATTTTCCCAAAGGTCAGGATTCTTGATTTTTTAATATTTATCCTTAGCCCATTTAGCTCCACATACTTTTCCAGGGCATTCAACTGTCTTTGGAAACCCACCTTGGTTTGACCAAGCAGGATCAAATCATCTGCATAAAGCAGTCTTCCTATTGGGAGCCCAGCCAGTGTCGGTGGAAAACATCTGACGTCATCAAAGGCCGTCTCTACATCAGAGACAAGCAAATTAAAGACAGCTGGCGCTAATGGGCATCACTGTTTCAATCCATTGAAAGATGAAATAGGATCAGTCATGAGGCCCCTTTGATCTAATCTCACACGTAGTGAAGTCTGAGAGTGTAATAGTTTCAAAGCTTCTCTTATATCTGTCGGGCAACTACCATTTTCCAATTTTAATCACAGATGCTGGTGGTCAATGATGTCAAAGGCTTGAGCCAGGCCAATTGAAGCCATATAGAGTTCTTGACCATTCTTAACCTTTGCCTTTGACTTGAGGATGTTAAAGATGAAAAGGTTGACCGACGTCCCCATACCTTTCATCAAACCTGTTTGCCATGTGTCATAATGAAGCAATGTTATTGCCCAGTTGGATAAGGCCTTCATAAGCAGTGAGGCAAACATTTTACCACTCAAATCCAAAAGGGCGAAGGGCCTATAGTTTACCGGGACCGCCCTGGCGCCCTTTTTGAAGATCGGCACGATGGTTGCACTTGTCCAAGACTGCGAGACTTTTTGGGTCTTTTTGATGTGATCGAACCAAAACTCGAGTTCTGCAGCCCAAAATTCTGGATCTTCTTTCAGATGCAAATTTGTCATTCCATCGGGACCTGCGGCTCTGGAATTACTGGCCCTTAGGATCAAGTCATAAATTTCCCTCCTAGACGTAGATTCAAAGTGGAGTTTCCATTTGTCGGCAGGTATTGGGTTAGGCAGCAGAGCTTCCTGGGGGGCCAGAAGATGATTAATCAGTCTCCACATATCTGCTGTGTTTTTTGAGGAGATGTGATATAACATGCTCTCTGTGTCCTGCTGCAGCATCAGGTGTTCATGTGATTTAAGCTAGTTCTTAAAAGCTTGTTTAAGCTGTCTCACTTTTTCTCTGGCCTCAATTGTTTGGCTTATAGAATTTAGTCTTAACTCATTGTTCAGGTCCTTTTTCTTTATAGCGACTTCTGGGTCATATTTATGTTGTATAGAAAAACCGACTTTATTCACTGTCGAGGGCCTTGGATCAAAGGCTTTAAATGAGACTTGGGGAAGGGGCTGGGTGGCCACCAGTTTTATTGGCGTGACCGGTGTAGGTGCTCTTAATCTCAGTCTATTTCGTCTGGGCTCAATTTCCAGGATATTGGCTTGTCGCTGGCAGATCCTAACTGGCCAATTTGATACTGTTATTACTAAAATACTGTGATCGCTCTTGGCGGTCTCCCAAATCTCCAGATTTAATAGATCGGAGAAGAGTAACTCAGAGGCGAACACTTAGTCTAAGACTTTTGAATCTAGGCCCCTTTTCCATGTTAGCATCGGTGGACAGTCCCCTGGGATATGCCCTTTCTAATAGTTCTTGCCTCCAGAGTAAACTTCTTTTCACCTGGTGGGGAGCCAATGGCAGCATGTCTTCAATAAGATCTTGGGCGGAGTCAAAGCAGTGTATATTCAAATCTCTGCACACCAAGATCTCTAAATTTACATGATCGGCTCCTGCATTATCAATAAGTGCAAAGACTGTCTCCATAAATCTCACGGTCCACATGAAAGCAACATTCCAGGATAGATTTAATACCATAATCCTCTTAGTGTCTCCTGTAGGTGATGGACCCACTCGTAATAGTTTTGCTTGGATGAGCGGAGATGGTTGAAATTCTGCGACAATCCCATAGCCCCTTTCTGCACGCAGGGCTATAAGAAGGCCTGCCATTGACCTACCGTTCAGGCCTTTTTCTGCCACATTAAAGATTATGGAAAACCCCTCCAAAATTGGGGGAGACCTCAGCAACGTTTCCTGTTGGCAAATTATGTCTAGATCTTGTAAATATGGGATGTCGACCCCAAACAGATGGAGGAATCCCTGTGTAGTCCAACTGCAGATTTTCACCTGGCTACTCAGGACCGGTGGTTGCTCAACCCCCCCCCCAATACTCCATGCTATGAGCTTTTATTTCCCCTAGCCAAGGCACCCGCCCACCAGCTCCAATCGTCCATGCCCTGATTTTGAGGCGGTGTGCACCTGGGATGAAAACGCTAGGCGGGAAGACATTACCTGTTGGGTATGTATTTGGGGAGAACTTTCGTCCACGCTCATTATTCTCTGGTGGGGAGTCTGGAAATTCTGATGATGAATGGCCCCCTCCCCTTGAGGGGCATTTCGTATTGGAATTTGAACACACTGTTTGTGATTTAAACATTCCTTGATCACAATCCTGTAACATAAAACCCAATGAGAGTCGATTCACCCCTTGACTCAAAACCATTTCTTTCTTACTTGCTGATGAAAAGTGTAGTAAGATTTTATCTGGCCGCTGTTCATCAGGAAATTCCACCAACAATATGTCCTTAGATTTTATTTGGTTGAGGGCCGGGATAGTGTTCATGAGACGCATGACATTGGTTATGTTCAAAATCAAGTTATCTTTAAAGATAAGTGTTCTCTCCAGCACGAGCCTATATTCTCCTTATTTTTCTTTAATAGGCCCTTCAGATTTCCATGGTACGAGTTCATCGTCACTTGCGGCTGGAAGATGGAATTTAAACTGCCGAATGGAGGACTGATTTTTAAGTATGCTACCCTTTGTTGTAGCATTGATATATGTGGATCTTTTTTCTTCCAATGCTTTGAAGTTCCTAACGGCTTCAAAGTGTTCATTTGGGCTTTGCCCTAAGTTGACAACGTCATTACCACGCTTTTTGTCACAGAGGGGAGAGTCAAGATACCTGTAGTTATCGAGCCCTTTTACAGGGAATGTTACTCGTGTTGGCTGTATCGCTTGGGATGAACCAGTCAGGCCCCCGGCTTTTCCCATTAGATTTTCTGTGGGCCGATTTACTCCTTCCGAAGTAACTTCTGTCGCGCTCCTAGAAGCCTCTCTCAAGTGTACACCTTGTTGATCATGGCTGGGAGGCTTCCTCATCCTCCATTGAGTACGTAGAGAGGTTTATTAGGTCAATCGACGATTCCTCCCTGGGGTCTTCCATTTGACTCTCCACCAGGGTATGACGATCATGGACCGGCAGCGACATTGCCACTTTTGGAGCACCACTTCTGATACTGCCCCCTTGGCCTTTCTGCTCTGCGATTGTAATGGGTAGTAGAGTCCTAATAACTCGCTGGGCGTCACCCCTACGCTCCGTGCCGGAGCGTTGCGGTCAATTGACTTGGAAGCCGGCGCATTCTTAAACTTTGCCAATATCTTCTTCAAAAGTCACTCTCTTGGTTTGTGGTGAATTATTATTGACATTGTCAGACGCTGTACGTTTTGAGAACATTTTGTATTTTTTTTGTTCAGTTGAGGGCCCTGGAGCCCCCCGCACAGCTGGGAGTGCCACTTCCATGACGGAGACCCCTATGACCGGGACCTGCCTCCCCTCAGTCAGAGGCTGTTGGGGTGTTCTAGGGAGCTTCTCCGCAGGTGGGGTATAATCCTTCCTGGAGCCCAAGTATTCAGAGACAGCTGTACTGGTATTGGGCCACAAGCCTGAAACTCTGGTGTTTGCGTTGATCTTTCTTCTTCCACTTCCCCCAACCAGGCTGAGACAGGGGAAGCTGTTAGATTAATAGTTGTATTCTTAGTAGGGGACTTCACTTCTCCTCCTGTTCTTATTCAAAACTGCCATTGAAATAATAGATTGAAGAATCTTAGTAATATCTTCCTTATTTTTATCCAGGTTCCCCTGGATACCTGTCACAAAGCCCTCCAAAAATATCGGTTTTGTGTGAAGCATTGCAATCAGAGTGGACTGCTCCCTAATGTGCTCACTCATGGTGTCATGTAATTTCATGAAGGGGGCCAGGGTTAGTGTCAAGGCTGCAATCACACCTGCATCTATCAAAGGAGGGCGAGGGTTTATGGTCATTGCATCAAATTCCTTGCATCGACATTCATTTGCATTGAATTTTTTCAATCTAAAAAATAAGCATCTAATGCATTTTTTGGGGGGCTTATTTTGGGGGGTCACCCCCCAACCCCTGTTTTTTACCCTTTATAATGCACCTAAACAAAAATTAACCCTTTACCCCCCAAAAACATGCATTCGATGGACATTTTTTAGATGGAAACATTTCGATGGAATGGCATTAGATGCAATGGCCTTAGATGCAATGACCAGATACCGAGGGCGAGATACTTGTTTTTCCACCTGCGCAGCTGTCATGTCCAAAAGGAGGTCCTCGTCCGCAATGTGATGGTTTTGTTGGGGAAGCGGCGAGCGCACTTCCCCCTCAGTATCCCCTGTCGGATTTATCTTTAGTCTTTTTGTTGTATGGGGTCTAGCATCTATTAGGGGTTCTGCTCTCCTTTTAAGGAAGGGAGTGCCCTCCCTTGGACCCTCTTGTCTACCAAACTCATTCTGATTGACCCCTGGGTAAGTTAGCACTGAACTACCCCCCTTGGTAGACAATGAGGCTCAAGGAGATGGTGCCCCCCCAATTAGCTCGCAAGCTTCCCTTGTTCCGACTACAGCGACTGCTCGAGTCCGCTGCACTGATTTCTGGTAAGTAGAACGAGCTATGGCCGAAGCAGTTTCTGGCAGCAGTCCTCACGGCTGCTAGCACTTTTTAGTCAAACGCTGCACCTCGTTTTTCCCCAAAGAGTTCCCTTGGGCCTTAGTGAACCTGTAAATTCTAGGGGGAAGGGTAACTTGGGTAACTTGGGGGTTAGAGTCAATAAGACTGTATTACGGGAGCTTCCCGCTCTTCAGTAGTTCTACCATCTGGGAAGTGAGTCTGGATAAAGGATAGGCACCCATGCTGGCAAGCCTCCAGCAGGTGAGAACAGCCCTCACATATACCGTCCGGCACTAGCTAGACCAACATTTCTTCCTTAGCTGCGTGCGCCAGGCACTGGTCAACCAGAGAGCTAAACAGAACCTTACTTCGTCAGAGTAAGCAAGAAGTAATTTAGGGTGACCCTCACTTAGGTCATCAGCCTTTAGACTTGGTGCAAGCTACCACCACTCTTTCCAACCCTAGGCGAGCTGGGAGCTGTACTACTCAACGAGTTTGCACAGGAATCAAAGTACTTACAATTTCTGGCCTATGTCATGGAAAAAGCCAGCCATGGCTGCACGGCACGTCGGTACTGCGGAATGCACTGACACAACGCTGCCGCTTCGCGGTCACGCGAGATTTTGTTGGGCAGCAGGGGACAGAGCTCCCTGTTGCTCAACACAGTGGTCCCAGGTACGCCTGTGCCAGTCCACTGCCTCTGCCTTAAAGGTACAGCAAATGGTGATTACTCCGAGTGAGTATATGCAGCAAGTCCCACACGGGAATACAGGAAAGCCCAACGTTGTGAAAAACGAACCAGCAGTGTCTCCTCTATTTTTTGACATTACTTGTTGGACTGCAGAAAGTGCCCATTTTTCTATTGATGCTAAGTCAATAGAATCCATTTTTGATTGAGGTAACTATGGAATGAGAGCAGATATGTGGTCACTTTATAAGGCTGGAAACGTGCTTTAGAAAATATGGTGTTGTTGTCGCTGTGGGCTCGAAATGATTTCCTCTAATTCATCAACTGTCAATTTATACTTAATTATTTTGTTTTATGTGAAGGAACTGTAAATAAGGTTAAATACTTTACGTCAGTCACAGAAAACATTGCTCCCTTGGTTATTTGCATCTTTGTTTCTGGATGTGATTTTGTAAAGGCATTTTCATGGAATGTGATAAATGAATTGGAGTGATCACTTCCTTTGAGTTTGACTTCGGCTTGACTATCTGGGTTGACCCCTTCCTCATTGGTTATTGGACATTTCAGGGCTAATAAAGATGGCAATTGGATAGAATGGATTGATACAAACCTACTGCAGCTGAGAAGGAAGTTCAAACATACTGGACACTAAAAGCAATATCTCAAACAAAGTAAAGAAACAACCAAAAGTAAATATTGCCTGTTGTGGTATAGTGTAACTTCAGGATTTGGTACGGCGTTCCAAGGGTTTCTAAACCCTTGCATTCCTGGGTTTGTGGATGTGGCATATTATTTTCCTTCACCAATGACTGTTGTAGGTTTGTAGGGTTTCTGCCCCTGATCTCCTGGCTATGCCTTTAAGTCACTTCAATGAGGCTGTGATAGAATAGCAGTGCCTGGCTTGCTAGCTCCCCCCTCTCTCTTTCTCTCTGTACACCTTCTCTGATCTCCTTCCTCACTACCACGACTTGAGCAAGTTCCTCATCCTGCCTCTAGTGCCTGCCTTGGGGCAAACAGACCTCCTTGTTCTTTTCTAGTCTGCCTGGCTACTCTGGCTACTGCTTTTCTCATGATGTCTCTTAACCTCCTCTTCAATTTCTCCACCTAACTCCTTCAGTTTACCAACCTCGTCTCAAGATGTTTCACCTCCTTCTTCTGAAATACTCCAGCGCTTCCGCTCCAGTCCTTGTAAAGCTTACCAACATGCTCCCATCATCTGCTCAAGCTTCCTCCTCCAAACGCCCACAATCTTTTAGTGAATCCTGGGTTGTCGGGAAGGGTCTGCTCTGAACCCGTGGGAACAAACAACTAGAGCCTTCTAATTCGTTAAGTGTAATTGGGCCAAGTTGGGGTGGCATGCCTAAAGTTATTCTGCTATTTTTTCTAAATGATTTCTAACCCTTTCCTTGACCCTTCCTAGAGTTCTTCATGATTTGTATAGTCCTGGGGTTTGGGAGCCCGGTGTGACCCAATGCCAGCCAAACAATGGTCCACCGCCTATGAATGCAGTCCATTGCTAGGGCCTTGAGCCCCTCAGGAAAGTGTCCCACCCATCCCCACGCAGGCTTGATGCATAGTGGTTGAGGCGTTTGCGGATTCCTGTCTTCTGTCTGCATTTCTCAACCTGCGACCCAGCGTGGAAAGCGGGAGATTCCCTGGGTGTTGGTCGTTTGTGGGGAGTCTAAGTGAGGCCTTTGGCAACATTAACAGCCATTAACAGTCAGTGTTTCAAAAGGGGTTTGAATATAACGTTTAAGCTTCAGGATTTTGGGTCTGTGTAGAGCTCGCCATTTCAAGCTGTGGTTCTCCATATGTTATGGACTAAAGCTCCCACCATTAGCTATTCTGGCTTGGGATAATAGGGGTGTCTTCTGATTCTCTTTCTGGATCTCCTCATAAATTGGGTGTAGTTTTGATCCATCTCTTTCTTTTCGTCATGAAATTTCTGTTCTTGGTTTTCCTGCCACTATCAGCTTTATAATATGAGAAAGGGAGAGAGGGTGGGAAAGAGGGAAGGAGAGAGGAAAGAAGGGAGGGAGAGAGGGTGAGAGGTCTGTAGGGAGAGGGACATGCTTTCATTGTGTTTTGGTGCACAGTAATCCTTCCTTTGTTCCTGCTCAGTCCTGTGTGTCATCCATGCACCATACTTTATTCCCAGCAATGTGCTGCAGGAGCGCTCAACCTCGTTCCTCATGAATTTGCCTCCTCAAACCCCCTCCCTCCACCTGTCTCCCCTCCCTTTAGCTATAACCGTACCAACCCCTGTCATGAGATTACATTTAAGATTGTACCTACCCACAAACACACCCTATTGTCCCAAGAAACTTGTTTTTAAAATCTCACCTGGTTGCATTGCCAAGTTTTCACACATAAAGGAATTCTAGCTGTGGACCAAAACACGTGTAGCGAGACTGAATACCAGGTAGGGATATTATTCTGTGGGGGCACTGGGTAGCGAGACTGAATACCAGGTAGGGATATTCTTCTGTGGGGGCACTGGGTAGCGAGACTGAATACCAGGTAGGGATATTCTTCTGTGGGGGCACTGGGTAGCGAGACTGAATACCAGGTAGGGATATTATTCTGTGGGGGCCCTGGGTAGCGAGACTGAATACCAGGTAGGGATATTCTTCTGTGGGGGCACTGGGTAGCGAGACTGAATACCAGGTAGGGATATTATTCTGTGGGGGCACTGGGTAGCGAGACTGAATACCAGGTAGGGATATTCTTCTGTGGGGGCACTGGGTAGCGAGAATGAATACCAGGTAGGGATATTCTTCTGTGGGGGCACTGGGTAGCGAGAATGAATACCATGTAGGGATATTCTGAACAAGGTACTCCACTTCCACCGCTCTCCACACCACTCGAGTCCACACCTCCCCCGATTGCCTCCACACCACTACTCTGCAGCCCAACTCTAGACCACCACACCCCTATGCTGCCACATCCGTCCAGCTCCACACCCCAACCTCCACACTCCCACACCCCAACCTCGACACTCCCATGCCACACTGCACCACCACCTCTCATCACTCCACACCTCCACACCACTGTACATCACCACACCATCATAATTCTACACCATGGCCATACATCACCAATCTACACCCCTACACCTCATCACCCCGACACCTCCAAGGCTCTATACCTCATGCTGCTACTTTTCCACTCCACTGTACCACTCTCCTATATCTCCACACCCAAAAACACATTACCCCCCTCCACACCATTCCAATTCGCACCACTACATATCGCAAAACCACACCATCACTCCACACCACCACACTACATCACTATGCCTCCACACCACCTCCATTTATATATACACTGCACTTAATACCAGACTCCTGCAGCTTCTTAAAAGCAGATTATAAAATGAACGCATGCTGCACAGCATCGTCTTGTCCCAAAGGCACGCATTTACTCCCTGAGCTATCCTCCCAGTCTCTTTGGGGGCTTCCATGTGAGATGATCTGGTGGGTGCCCGGCGGTCTGTGGGCTGGGCAGGCAGGGAGTGGGCCACATGATCTGTGTGTGGGAGCAGGGAAAAGACAGGCTGGGGCTTCTGTCGTAGCAATGGAAGATAGTTAGTGTTGACTAGGGATATCCAGAGAAAATGGAAGCAGGGGTGGGAGCAGAAGCAAAGGGGAGAGGGTGCTGCAGTAAGTGAGGAGGCATAACAGTAAAGAGGGCTGCACAGAAGTAATCAAGCAGCTGTGTGTTCTAATAGAGCTGAGCAGCAATCAGTGGGGCAGAGCAGTCCAAGAGAGATCTGCAGATCTCAGGCAGTGGGAAGGCAGTAAAAGAAGACTATGCATCAGGCAGGGAGGGCTCAAAGAGGATTGCACAGCAGCGAGGGAGGGTTAGTGTAATTGTCCAAGTGGGATTACCAGCAGTCAGGGGTCACACCAAACAAATAGGGCTGGGCATCAGTAAGTGAAGGGCAGAACAGTCGAAGCGGGCTGCATAGCAGTTAGCGAAGTAACAGAACAGTCAAAAGAGGGCTGTGCAGCTGTCAGGGAGGGGAGCAGAGTGGTTAGCGAGGGATTGGCATGGCCACGAAGGGGCCAGCAGTCAGGGAAGGGAGCCCAGGGACGGGGAGGGGGCATCAGCAGGCAGTGACCACAGGAACAGGATAGGCAAGTAGCAGACAAAGGGTCTAATTCATGGAACTTTTAGCGCAGTGCAAAGTCACTTTGAACTGCAGAAATACACTTTGCAGCACTCTGTGACTCAGGGCGTTGGTTGGCACTGCAAACTGAATTTGGCTCAAAATGTTATCTTATTGCCAAGGTGCTGGGATAGGGGCTGGTGGGTGCAGAAAACCAAACCCACTTATGAGGAATCTCTGGGCACTTGCATGTGCGGAGATGGCAGCAAGCCTGGTAGCGGCATTGAAAATGCGTGCTGGGCCCTTCTTCAGCAAGCTTTGGTTATGCGCTATGTGCGCAGAACATCGAAAGTGACTTGCCCGTGGTCATTCCGAGCGTCTATTATAGATGCCATGTTTTTTTATTGGTTTTTATGGGCAATATTTTTGTTATGTGTGACAGAGTATTTCTATGCACATTTATCTCTCCACATAGAAATACCACGTCGGGCATGTGCATGTGCATATCCTGCCATTTGTGTGGACAGGGAGGTCATGTCCTGTTCATATTTCACATGCTCTGATAAATGACTCCCAATATGTGCTTTTGCCGGATCGTAAAATACTCGACTTTTCTGATGAACAAAACGTTCCTTGTACTCCATGCGCAATGAGCCGACATATTGAAAGAAAGGTTTGTCCATCGGTAAAAAAAAAACCCTGTCAGCACTTAGTACCAGAAGAAGTTCACGAGCAGGAAATACGTCATGGCTGCGCTCCATGTCTTCGCTCCACCACTTCACAAGGTGCACTATGCAGTGGGTGGACTGTTCCTATGCTCACAAAAACATATATATAAAAAGTGAACAGTAACACCTTCCAATTAACCCCTTCTGAAAAGCCTGCTTTTTCTAGGCTACGATAGTGCCGAGTTTCAACCAGGAAAAAGGGAGCAATGTATTTGTTCTAAGTTTGTGACTCATTAAACTTCCCACGTGTTTGGCTCTCTCCCCTCTCGCTGCCTGTCTGGGCCACTCCTTTAACCACTTTGCACGCACAAAGAAAGGTGCTATACGTGTTTGCCTCCAATTCCACCTCAAGGTGCTTTCAGCCAGTCGCATATCTGCACATGAAGAGATAGGGTAATTCACTTAGGGCTCGATTCATGGAAAAGCATGCCGAAATCCCGCAAAGCGAATGTGCCGAGAATGCCTCTGTGCGAGCCTGCACGCAGGTGATTTTCAGCGCGCTCTGCATATTATGGAATTGTTCATGCAAAGTAACCAAATACTGCCCAAACGCAGCCGAGGCGGCCGCACACAAAGCAAAAACAACCAGAAACAGCTACCTGTGCGTGCTCCCTGACTTCAAATGCATGCACCCTTAAAACAGTGTGTGGGGTCTCAAGCAAGCAGGCCTGCCCGGGTTCCCCGTGACTGTTACCGGCACCCCAACATCATGGGTACAATTAATCGTAACGCGGATGAAACTCAGAAAATCAGTGTGTGAACCCCCGTAAATCGTTCCTACGCCCGCTACACTGTGTATGAGCACCCCAGAGTAACATCAGAATACCAACTGCGTACACGCACCCCTTAATCCAACACCCGATTTTACCTCTGCAAGGTGAACCCTATATGCAAGTTAGGGTGGCCAACTGTCCCGCAATTAGGGACTCCGTCCCGCCGTTTGCAGAGTGACTGTGCGGGACGCACGTTGTCCCGACTTTCGTCAGGACAACCTGCATCCATCACAGCCACTCTGTGAACTGAAGTGGGCAGTTAAGCTGCCGCCTGCTGCTTTCTTTGCCCAGTGGCTCTGCAGCCATGGCTCCTTTAGAGCCTGCAGGTCGAGCTGTAATGCTCGACACCTGGCTTTATTCAAAGGCTAATGGTTTGTTCCTGAGTCGTGATGGGCATGTTTGCAGTTAAAAAAACGTGACCATCACCTCCCAAGGACAAACCATTTGCATTTCAATTAAGCCAGCTGTCAGAGCGTTACAGCTCGACCTGCAGGCTCTAAAGAAGCCATTAAAAAAATGCAAATTAAAAAAGGGGCGGGCCAAACGTGAATGGCGTTGTGACGTCATCACTGCCTTGTGTGCAAGTGTCCCGCAAAATACTATCAAAGAGTTGGCCACCCTAATGCAAGTGTCTGTATGCCTGCCTTTGGGTGGCGGACAGTATGAGGGCTTTGCGTGCCCTTTTTCCTGCCGAGAGGTTCTGCGATCGGATTCATGAATACAGACTGAGTTGTCGCACGCAACACCCTCATTGTCTCTTGTTCTTCCTCATTTTCTGCCCCCTTTCCTACCCTCTGTGTAAGCCACGCTCACGCTCTGCGTGGTGTCTCTCGCAAGACACTCAGACACTCGCAGAGACGTGCCGGCCCGGCACAAACGCCACACAAGTCCCAGAAAAGTCCCACACGGTCAATTTCATGAATTGACAACAGGTTTTTGCACGCATAATGGTACACAAAGTCCGTATTTTCCACGCCAATTAATTCCATGAATTGGGCCGTAAGGTGTTCCAATATTGCATAGAACAGCCTACAAGTGCATACAGTTAATTCAAATGACAGCAGCTGGTTATATGAACAACAAATGTATGCTTTTAGGAAATAGGTGATCCCAATAAAAGCTACAAAGACTTGGCTCAGGTGGAATAACGCGCACTTACAAACATTAACACTGAATGCCTGATAATGATTATTATTTTCATTTATTTATATGTTTATAATGCGCCGGCAGCCCTCAGGCGGAGTCAAGGCTGCAGAGTCAAGGCAGTCTGTGGCAGTCTCTCTACAGTTGCTGTTTCAGCAAGGCGTGTCTACAAAACATCAACCTTACCGCGGAGCGGGCCGCGGAGTCAAGGCTGCAGAGTCAAGGCAGTCTGTGGCAGTCTCTCTACAGTTGCTGTTTCAGCAAGGCGTGTCTACAAAACATCAACCTTACCGCGGAGCGGGCCGCGGAGTCAAGGCTGCAGAGTCAAGGCAGTCTGTGGCAGTCTCTCTACAGTTGCTGTTTCAGCAAGGCGTGTCTATAAAACATCAACCTTACCGCGGAGCGGGCCGCGGAGTCAAGGCTGCAGAGTCAAGGCAGTCTGTGGCAGTCTCTCTACAGTTGCTGTTTCAGCAAGGCGTGTCTACAAAACATCAACCTTACCGCGGAGCGGGCCGCGGAGTCAAGGCTGCAGAGTCAAGGCAGTCTGTGGCAGTCCGAGTCAGGACCGCCAGGGGCGGTCCCCACGTCCAGACACGTCCAGACAAGATGAATCACGGGGTTCACGTACTAGAAGTAGAAGCACACTGGCTAAGAAGTCAGAGAACCCGCAGTGAAGATAGCAGGCTTGAGCACCGTAGCCCTCACAAACATTTGCCAAGAAATAAGAAAACACAGGATGCGAGGCCGCCTATCCCCTCCCAACAGATGTATAAACACTTGACAAACCTCCAAAGTCAAGGGGAATGGGAGCCACTGGTGCGACCAAATGGGGACCCCAAGTCGGAGACATACCGCATGCCTGCGATCCCGCAAACGCACCCGCAAGCCACTCAGCCTCACTCGGAAGGGCGGGAAAAGCCCGCCATTTACACAGTGCCGGCGGTGCTGGGGGTTGCCTTGACGGAGAAAGACAGGCAGACCGGGACCTCCCCTCAACTCCTGGTTGGTCTGGGAGCGTCTGCTCGACCTCCAGGACATGAGGTTCAGGGGGGTCTCTGGACAATACCCTCAATTCCCGCACGGTCCGCCCTCAAGCCTCGATGGGACAGGGAGTGGCGGTTCGTGCGCTAAGGACGGAGGATCTAAACCGAGCCGGGGAGGGTATGAACTCTACAGCACCAGCTTATAGCCTTCCCCTGGACGGTCTGGTCGCCTCAGCTCGACTGCCTGGAGATAACGAGCTGGGCAAGGAGAACGCGGAGGCAACCCAGCCGCAGGTGGACGCCACAATCATAACAGACGGTTTGGGTGCGTCGGCTCGACCGCCAAACGCAGCGTCTGGCAAAAGGGAAGACAGAGAGGATCGCCCACCCCCAAAGCCCTACCCGTACCTACCTACTGGTCTGGATGCGCCGGCTCGACCTCCCCCGATCATCGTAGGGGCGGTCACGCTGGGCCCACCCGCGGGACGCGTGCAGATCCCTCCGCTGCTGGCAGGCCACGAGGGTGGGGTCCATTTCAAGGAGACAGTCGCCGAGGAGGAAGCTTCTCCCGGTGTGGCGAGTCGCCCTACGGGCGGACCCTCTGACCCAGGAGTTGCCAGCGTGGGGTCAGCGGGCGTGAGCTCCCCGGCGCGGGCGGGCTCAACAGGGGCAGGCCAGGGACTCCAGAGCCCGGGATGGGAGGGAAGGGGCGCTGTGCCAGATCTAGCGGCGCCACAAGACCCATCCAAGAACTTGGAGTGCACCACTACACCTGAGCTCAACAAGGGCTCCGACTCCAAAAACGCGATTAACAAAGACGCCCCCAATGACGGGGCCAACAAAATTAAAATCGAACTTGAGATTCATCCAATAGTAGCAAGAGAGGACTTAGCTACCCCTCCCTCTAGCTTGGGAAACTTGGAAACAGTCTGGTCGGACGACTGTTCTTGTTCATCAATAGAGGATTCAGAAAACGATCCCACGCTAACCCAAGACCCAGCACTTCTGCCAGTCAACTTAAAGTCAGTGCCATCGGAGCTCTTCGATAAGGACCCCTCATTCACTATCGACAGAATGTCGCAGAAAGTCCTAATCCCAAGGGAGCACAAACAAGCGCCGGAGAAGGAAGAAGAAACCACCTCAGGCAAAACGACCATAACAAACCCCCTTACGCACAAGATACTAAAGAATTACCAGCTGCCAGCTCCCACAAAGCGGAGCAAAGAGGTCCTGAAGCCCCTAGCGGGCACTCTGGACAAATTCTTTAGCAAACAAGGAAAAAGAAACCAGAACGAGAAAGGTGAGATTTCAGACGCAGACCTTCTGGAGGGGTCCCTAGAAGAATTAGCTCACTTCAACTCTCCTGCTATCCCAACGAGACTTACTTTCAACGTACACCCCCCAAACCCCAACACCTCGAGTCCTCAGTCTCACACCAATAAAAGATGGCATTTTGGGAAACCGTCGGCAAAGACCATGGATCTCACAGCTTTAGACATTCCCGCTCAGACCTTAGCTCCATCATACAATTTCAACAAGGCAAATCTGCCTAAAGAAAATTCCTTACACGAGGGGGTGTTAGAATCAACACCCACAGTGACCAAATCAGACAGTCTCAGTTCGCCAACCAGAAACCTGGATCTAACAAATCCCAACTCGGTGAGACCTACAACGCAACCCTTGCTTTGTAAGCAAATACAAGCCAACGCTCATTCGGAGCACTTGATAATGCTTAAAACGCCCACGACCAGTCGACAATCGGAAACTCAAACTCCTAACCCACGCATGTCAACTCCTCCGCTAAAGAACAGGAGACAAAGCGAAATTGTGGGAAATTCAACAAAAGAAACACCAAACAAAAAACCAGACTTAATGATGATAATGTCAGCTATCACCATAGCCTTAGCTCCATTCACAAAACTATACGAATCATTGAACGATTCTGTAAAGGACCAAGCATCATTGGCGGCACTGGCTCAAACAAAACTTACGTTTCTAGAAGGTTTCATCACTTCAAAAACTGAAAATAGGAAGACTTCAAAACACGCCAGCACACAAACAATGGACCAACAACATCGAGAAACGAAAGCAGTACAGTCCCAGACTGATTTCTCTTCGGAGAAAATATTCCACTTCAAAGCAGGCACTGATGATAAGACTAGCAACTCTGGCTTGGAGGCTCACGCCAACACCCCAGCAGTGCCCACGACCACGGGCAAATGGAGCTTAAAAACACCTCTCCTTAGTCTTAACTTTGAGCCAACAAAGAAAGCACATGGAAGCCACACCAGTGGAAATCAAAGCATTCTTAAATTCTCAAAACTCTCATCGAGCAAGACTATAAAAAAAACCAATGGTTGCATCATCAATGAGAAAGACCAAGATCTCAGAGTCTCCTCGGTTGACCCACCTACGCTTCAGGTCCCAACAAAGAAAGTAAAAAGCGGACCACCTGTGCAATCTAAATCGGCTATGGCCCAACCCCAGATCTCGAAAAAATCTTCATCGTCGCCTGATAGAAAATATATCAAAATTTGCCCTAAACCGCCGACTCCAAAAGCCTCCCAGCAAACTATTGCCAGCCAAAACATCAACAGATCGCCCTCTTGCACCGAAAGCGACCTAATGGAAGACGCCCTGGAACTCGCGTCTCAATGGCGGGACAAAGATCCAAAACCGGATAATAACCGGGGAGCTAAAAGGAAAACAGTGTCTTTTGAACGAAACCATGACAACGACACACCTCCAAAGAAAATCAGACAGTTGGAGCTCAAATCCTCTGCACCACACAGGGCGGAAGACGTGAAACAAACGTCCTCGGCCGGGACCAAACAAAGACATTATTCGAGCCCCAAAAAACGGGAGGAAGCCATTAACGGGAAAAACAAGCACTCTCCCAATAGGTGGAAAACTCGAGTGCACACGAAACAAAAAAGAGACTCCATAGATCGTAGCCAAATAAGGGAAAGAGCCTGGCAGACACCCCCGAAAATCCGTGAAAGAGAATGGAAACGCACCTGTTTAACGAGAAACAACAGAACAACTAACACGCGCTCTTTCTTCCTGCAGCCCAGTCTTTTTTTTTTTATAACTCTGTTTATTGAGTTTAAACAACACAACTTAAAGGAACAAACATGGATGAGACATGAATCATCGGTATGCATAGGATGAAGACAGCATGGCAATAATAACAACTATCATGAGCCCCCCGGGTCATGGGCCGCGGGACGTCAATAGGTCGAGGCCGGCAAACAGTGTCAACAGTACTACCAGTGTACCCCTACCCGCTGGTCTCAGTGGAGATCTAGCCATTTTCCCCATATTTTTTCAAATTTACGGGGGCAGCCCCGTGCGTTATAAATCCGGCGCTCTGTGGCTGGGCACCTGTCCAGTTCGTTACTCCAGTGGTTTAGACTCAGTGGGTCGGCGGATCCCCAATTGGCTGCGATAAGTCTTTTGATTGCCCCCAACGCAATTGCCAGAAACAGTTTCTCATATTTAGATAGATCTACTTCCCCCCCAATGCCCAAGAGTATCATCTTGGGATCTCTAGGGATTGGTGTCGCCAGAGCGGCTGAGATTGTGTTAATACAGTCCACCCAGAAGACCTGTATCACCCGGCAGTCCCATATCATATGGTAGAAGGTGGCGAGTTCGTTTTTGCATCGAATGCAAGTCCCGTCTTCTATTCCACCCCATCTGGCCGTTACGGCGCGTGAGTGGTATGAGCAATGGAGGATCCTCAACTGTATTAGTCTGAGCTTGGATTCTATGCCAATTTCCCTGGGGAACATTAGTGCTTCCACCCAATCTTCAGGTTCCAGGGGTCCTACGTCCCTTTCCCACTTTGCTTTGAGCCCGTCAAGCTTAACCCGAATGAGTTAAGGGCCTAATAGAGGGTGGAGATGACCTTATAGGAGATGCGCTGCGGGAGAACATTGGTCTCAATGGGAGAGCAGGGGGGTATGATCGTCATGTCAGGGAATTGGGTGCGGATGGCGTGGGTCAGTTGCGCATGCCGAAACCGGTCCATGGGTGCAAGGTCGAATTGTTCTCGCATAGTTTCAAAGCCCAGGATGTGCCCCCCTTGTATCACATTTGCTAGTGTGTGTATTCCCTTCGCTTGCCAGTGATCAAAGGAGACCATTTTCCCTATTTCCGGGAGGTCGCATTGTGCCATATGGGTTGTGTCAATGTTGGCTGTCCTTTCCAGCCGATTAGCTTGTGCGCGTCCCGCCAGGCGCGCCGGATGTGGTGGGTCATTTTGGGCAGCGCTGGGAGTTGATCGTGGGTGGCATAGAGGATTTGCAGCGGTGTTAATGGGGCCATGGTCTCAAAGCATAATCAGGTTCTAAATAGAACCGTAATATTGGACCTATTTCATCAAATCCCGGCGCTCAGATCAGTAACATCTGACTGTCTAGACGTAATTGAATTCTCGGGTCCCCACAGCATAGACAGCGTATATATCCACATATCTTCAGCTAGCACGAGACTCAAACTCAAGGCGGAGGCCAAAGCCCTCAAAGAACTAGGCTACTACTTGGAAGAATTACACGGAGACAGGGCGAATCCTAGCCACACATCGTTTGGACTAAAGGATAGAGATCACACATACACCAGAGGCCGTGTGCCCCCATATAAGACAGACACTTCCCCAAGAGACCGATCTTCACATTACGCTTCTCCCAATTTTCACCCAGGAACTAAAGCTCAAGTCAGGAGCGAAAGGAAGACATTTAAGGCCAACCAAGACGATCCCGCACGACACCGGGTCTCACACTATAGACCTTATAAAAACGTCGAGGAAACTAGAACCTGGAACCATGAAGATAAGAGCCCACTCGGAAAACAGCACGGAAGAGCACCTAATTGGGAGACGAGAAAAACTGTCAACTACAGAGACAGATGGGAATCGCAGTTCACTCCAATTAAAACCCAACAATGGCATAAAAGTGCGCCGAGTGGGTCCAGGAGCGAACACAACGGAAAACAGAGTAACATGGTTTCAGAGCGTGACCTGAAGGGATCCCTGCAGAACTGGCAGTCACCAAAGGACCGAGTACACTCCAGAAATAGTACAAGCGAACTATACAATCATTCACGTCCCCATCGGCAAGATTCGGAAAAAAAAAGAGGGTCCGGGATGCAGGAAAGACTCTTAACAGAAATAAGAAGATAGCCACGATCGACCACGAAAGGAGTCAACGAAGAATCTGACAACCTTCATCAGACCGCAAGAAAATTAAAAATGGGGTCGTGGAACACAAGAGGATTCTCCCACTTGACACTCAAATCAGACGTGCAACTGGGGTCATTCGACCTTCTTTGTCTACAGGAGACGTGGCTCCTAAAGAAGCCAACAATAGACGGCTTCGAAATCGACTTCTCTCCAGCTACACAAGGAACATTGGGAAGGCCCACCTCAGGCCTCCTGACAGGAGTCAGAATCTGCAGTGGCCTACAACTTAAACAAACAATACTATCGAATGCGTCAATCCTAGCTTCCTTGATATCAGAACTGAAGTCTGGAGAGTGGGTGAACGGTAACAAACCAACATCGTATCTAGTGATAAACACATACTGGAATCCAAAAGTCGTGAAGGAAGCAGTACTCCTTGAAACCATCGGCCAAACAATAGAGTTCTGCCTAAACATGATGGCATTAGACCACATCATAATATGCGGAGACTTAAACTTGACACTACCCAACATTGGCCAAACTACACCAAACTGTGATCCATACTCCGCATGGGTACCCAAAGACTCTTCGACAACTCGAGACTCTGATCTGAGAGGTAAAGGATGGGAACTCCTTATGGATGCACTTGATCTTCATAATCTTCATTACTTGACCTCTCACACACCAAACTGCATTCCAACTTGGGAACAAGGCTCTCGTAAGGCCTCTCTGGATCACATATACGTATCCAGAAACCTGCTCGCAAAGACATCTGCATTCGAAGTCATAAGAACCAAAAACAGTGACCATAACCTCCTGATGGCCATATGGTCAGCCCCAGAACGGAAATCGGAGGCAAACAGACAGGAAATGACCTCGTCAATTCTTACTAACGGCGCAGGGACTAGGCTAAGACTCACCGCTGAAGCAATAAGATCCATCACAAGGTCTTACGAAAGAACTATTGTTGCTCCAGGGGAAGCAAATACACCTGACTATTACCCCCTGTTGATCCCCTATCACCAACAAAGGAATGCTCAAGCCTTAGCCAAAAAGCCACTCCACACGCATAACAAGCCATTGGTGGAGAAAAGAAGAGAATTGAGAAGAATCTTACGCAAAGCGAAATCTCGCCCCTCAAAACAAACAGAGGAGGCAGCAGTATTCGCGAAAAAATCCTACAAAAACTGGCTTAAATCACACCGTGCCATTCTGTACCAAGAAGACTCTGAGAACATGCTAAAGACCCTAAGTGGGAAACAATCTAAAAACTTCTGGGCCCTGATTGACCCGAAAGGAAACAACTCAAATAATGCTTTAGCCAACTCAATTGGAGAGACGCATTGGAGATCTTTTTTCTCGGATATGTTTGCCTTACCAAAGGGTAACACCCAAGAAACCATACAGCTCCAAAAAAATCGATGGGATATTGAAAAGGACGAAAAGGAAATCTGCGAAAAAATAAGTAAACTGAACAACTCCGGGGCACCTGGACCCGACGGAATCTCCAACGTGGATCTCAAAAATAACACCGAAGTATGGGGCGCACTTATATCTCGAATATTCCAACAATGCGCCGACACCCAATCTATCCCGAAATCTTGGAAGTTAGCAAACGTGGTCCCAATTTTCAAGAAAGGCGATAAAGCCAATCCATCAAACTATCGGCCAATCGCCTTATTGGACACCATTGGGAAACTGTTCGGAACTTTTCTTTTGGATAAATTCAAGATATGGGTAGCCTCCTCTGAATTACACGATGACTTTCAGACAGGATTTGTAAAAAATATCGGAACACTGGCAAACATAATGCTACTGAGTGTACTGAAAGCCAAGGTGTTAGAGGGACGACCAAAGATATACCTGGCTTTTATAGACCTCTCTCATGCATTTGATACGGTCAATAGAGAGCTACTTTGGACAAAACTGAGGACACGGAACTGTCCCACTTCAATCCTGAACCCAATCACCGAGCTGTATTCCGGAACATCTATGAGGGTCAGACTCAATGGAAACGGCCAACTTTCAGAGGAGATCAACACTTACAGAGGCGTAAAACAAGGGTGCCCACTAGCCCCGCATTGTACAATGCGTTCATTGGCGACTACCAAAACTGGGACCTCACTGTTAGAACATTCCCCCCCAAAATTTGAGATGTAAAGGTTGGGAGACTACTCTACGCCGACGATATTTTATTATTGGACCAAACCGCCATAGGGCTACAACGAAAACTTACCTCGCTTTCAGAATATCTTGAGGCTAACGACCTGAGTCTAAATTCATCAAAAACAAAAATAATGATTCTTGAAAAAACCACAACACAAAAAGAAAAATCAAAATGGTCTCTGGCGGGAGAGAGATTGGAGAAAGTAAAATCATTCCGATACCTGGGAGTCACGATCAATGCAAACCGCTTTGAAACTCCCATGCAGGAATCCTTGATCGCCAAGACTAAAATTATGATGACACAAGCTCGATTGATGGACAAAAAATATGGAAAATTCTCATTAAAACCAGTGCTGAACTTCTACACAGCGAAAGCAGTACCCGCCATCACTTATGGTGCAGAGGCGATGCTCATGATTCCGGAGCGAATCTGGCTGAAGCTGGAAGGCTTATTTTGGAGGAAAATTCCAACACTTCCAAATTCTACCCCGATGGCTTCTATTCGCAGAGAAATCAATGTCATCTCTTTAAAAGGAAGAGTCAAGCTAAACACCCTAATGCTGTGCCGGAAAATCAGGCTATCCTCTGAGAAGATCTTCAAGGTAATAAAGGAAGAACTCAAAAAAGGAGAGAATAACATTCTAGCCTCTTGGGAGCAAAGAAACACGGAAACCCTCGATGAAATCGGAAGCTCATGGGAAGAATTGGAAAGTAACCCCACCAAAACAACAAAAAAATTCAAACAAATGGACTGGATTAAAACGCTGGAAGAGGCAGCTAAATACAAACTGACTGCAGACCTTCCAGTGAACCACCAAAAACAAAACGAACCCATGAGCTATTTACTACAAGGGCCTAGTAAGCAAATCAGAAATACATTCCTAAGGGCTAGGCTGAATCTTTTACATACGAAAGAAATCCTATTCATCAGGGGTTCTGCTCCTAACAACCTCTGCAGATTCTGTAACAAACCGGAAACAGTAGAAACCCTGAGGCACCTTTTGCTGTCATGCCCGGAACTGGCCGCAAAAAGAATGACACACATGGGACATTTATCCAAAAACAGCAGGTGCGGGGAGGAAGAATACTGGTGGAACATCTTGATGGCAGGGGCAAATGTAAAATCAGTATCTGCAGTCGGTCAGTTCTTTCAGATTATAAACCTGAAGAAAGAAGACGCAATCTGAGAGCAACCTGGAAAATAAATCTCCACTTGACCAGGCGGTGAAGCGTAAAAGAGAATATAAAAACAGCCTTTTCATGTTCACACCATTTGTAAAAACTGTGAAAACAGTTGAATCAAAAAAAAAAAAAAAAAAATTATGGCGCAACAAAGACACAATAGAAACAACAAGAAGAAGGGACAGTTTTCAAATGGGAAACTCAAGTATCATGGTGTGGCAAAACTGTCAAGAAGTGTTCACAGAGATTACCTGAACTGGTGTGTTTTCAGTGTTTTCCTAAAAAGCGTCAGGTTAGACATGACCCTAATGGTTCGTGGTAAAGTATTCCCCCCATGGACTCTGTAGCGTAGCCCACGACTGAAGGCAAAATTGACTGAGCCGCATCTTGGGTCCGTCATGAGGATCAGATGCAAAGAATGTTCTCGGGGGCTTTCAATGTGTCACCATAGATCGTTGCCCAGCTCCCAGGATCTGCACCAATCATACCGCAGTTTATTTTATTCAGTCTACTAACAGTTATCGGATAGGCAGGGAAGATAGCTCAATGAGTTAAACACTTCGCACCAGTATTTATGTGCACACCTATGTCCATACACCCGGGGTGCTAATAGCAATCCCTCCCCATCCAGGGGAAAAAGTGGGGGGGTTTGAAGGCATCGGTGGTAATAGCCCATAGCCCTCGCCTGCACCATCGCCTAGCAGGCCGTTACTGGCCATGAATGCCCCTGATGTGGTGGGAATTGCTACAGTATTATTAAAAGGAAGGTGTGTAACAAGGATTTCCTGGCCTCTGGAGCAATCAATGAAAATGGGACCCCCCCCCCCCCCAATTTATATCTCTCACCCATCTCCACACCACTCGGCCTGTAATTGTAACCAGAGGTTGAATGGGAAGTATAAGGAGCGCCTGCCGTGAATATGAAAGTATTTCTTACTAACATATGAACAAATAATCCTATGAAGGGTGTGGCTGGCTCATAGTTGCCATTTTGTAAAAGATAACATTACACGAACGTGGTGGGCGGAATGGACGAAATTCACACGCAGAAGAATTGGTGAATTCAGGGCATAATTCGACAAGTTCAGACATTTTTCCAGCTGAAAGTTCATTCTTTTCACAAAATGTTGATGTTTTGGAGTACCACGTAAAGAGTTGCTGTTAATATTAGCTACCTTTTGTGAAAAAAAGGATTTTCTGATGCTTTACCTCCAGAAATCTTTTTATTTTCTGCAAAATGTCATCTGTAGGGAAAATGAAATGAAAAGAATGTTTGTCGGTAAAGTGCTCGGCTGGAAAAACGAAATCGAGGCGAATTTCGTGTTGCCAGTAATAATTTCGGCCACTTAGTCATGAGGAAGAAGCTCATGTATACCTGTTTCTTTTCCTTACAACCTGGGCCTTATGTGCTGGATTTATGATGGGTAAACAAAACTACAAGTCCCATAAATCAAAGCAAAAACAGCACTGAATGACCTTGCTGCCCCAACCCCCTGGTTCTGTTCTCCCCCTTCCCCACCCTCCTCCCACTTCCCGACCCGTCCTTCCTCCCTTCATTGGCTGATTGCTCCTCTTACTGACCCCCACAAGGGCAGCCCTCAGCTTGGCAGCCCCTGTGGGTAAGGGTGGCTCCCACAGAGGCAGCTCCTAGTTGTGTCTGCTGGTGTCCACAGGATAAGCTAGTTGGCAGCCATCTACCAGGGTTGACCCGCACGCTACCCTACTTACCCCTGTCCACCTTGCAGACTCTCAAACCTAGGTTTGTTTACTCCTGTTTTTGAAATTGCATTGTGAAAGTGTTTAAAATTGTATTGTGAAACCTAGGTCCCTTTCCCCTCTATTCAGGACTCTCAAACTAAGGTGTGTTTTCTCCTGTTTTAAAAATTGCATTGTGAAAGGGTTTACAATTGCATTGTGAAACCTAGGCCTTTTTCCCCTCTTTCCTGACTCTCAAACTTAGGTGTATTTTCTACTGATTTTTAAAATTGCATTGTGATAGCCTTTTAAATCTGAGTGTCTGTCGTCTTGTTGTTCAACTTGTTTGTGTGGGATATTTCAAACCACGCCAATGCGCCACACTACACCCCTTTGCCAATGGGGGACAGAGACTGCCAAAAATGGAGCTGCTAAGCGCTGTGCGTGCCAAATCTGCAAGACTGTGCATGGTTCATAAATCACAAAAAGTCTGCATCACCCTGCCAAACACAGGCAAAGTTGATGTCAAAACAAGAACTCCCTGCAGGAGAATGCCAGTGGGTGCTGTTACCTGTCACATGAATCAAGGCACCAGAAGTGGGTTAAAATCCAAAAATGCCTTTAAAATACAGTTTTCTTAATCAATTGCAACCTTCAAAGTGCTGTTTTGGTGCTAATTTCAGGCATTTTGCAATTGAACTATTGAAATTACCGTGTGCTGAAACCACAGATCGTCCAGAACTTGTCACAGAGGAATCCAGGCCTCACTGCCTGACAGCTGCATACAAAAATCAGTTGTCAAACCCAGTTTAATCGTGTTTCTGTTTCCTGAAGAAATTGAAAAATGTGCCTATTTAAAGCATGTTTGTGAAGGGCTTACTTCTTTTAAATATCCAAATCCCTTCTAAACTGTGCTTATTTTTATATGTGTTAAAGAAAATACTTTATTGTGAATTTTAAAGCAACCCAGTATTGCTTAATTCTGATTGGACAGTGGCCAATCTGGGAAAGTTTGGCACTTCAGTTTGACAGTCCCAGGAAGGCTAATGGCTACTGGAGGTTTTCGCATATGGGGCACAAAAGACTTAATTAGACATTCATCTTGTGGCTGAGCCAAGAACAAGGGACAGGCTCTGCTGGGGAGGGGCAGGGTGCTACCCTCTACACACCACCCCGATCAAAGGGATCTGACAGCTGTTGTTTGTTGAAAGGAGAAAAAAAGAAAAAAACTCTGTTCAAAGCAACTTTTTGGTGTTTAAATCTGTATTTGTGGTTAAGTTTGAAACTCTTTAACTGTGCAACCTAAAGAAGGATAAATCTGAAAATTAGTGGATGTTAACCTAATTTCTTTTGCTTTGGAGACATTGATGAAACCTGTATCACTTAAGGAACCAAAGTTACAAGAAAAAAACTAATTGTAGCAGAACTATTAATGTGGCAATCCTAAGATTGTAAGTACATGATCCACTGATAACCGCCCAGAGATGTACCAGAGATGTTCCGAATTAGAAATTATTAATCCAAACTGTTATGATTAAAATTGAGAAAATTCTATAGAATGAGAAAGACAGCTCGCACAGAGATGGGGATTGAATGTGAATATTCCCTATCAAATATGAAATGTATATGTCTGATTTTATTATGGAACATAATTTTAGAGAAGTTTTGGTCAAAATCAATGTGGGAGTTCCTGAATCCCATCATAAAGATGAGAGCTCTGTTCTGACTGCCAACTAAAACAAAGCATGTGCCTGTGGCCACTCACAGCCGTGGGGTGTGTTTTGAAATTCTGCCCACGCCATAAACTTGGTGATGTCGTTTGATAGTATAAATATAGGAACTTCACTCCACATAGGACACACTGCTTGCAGAACACGTCCAGATTTCTGTGCAGCGTCTTGTTCTTGACTTCTTCAACTTGTCCAGAAATATTCACCTTGCAGCTGACTCCAGAATTCTCTGCAGAATCCAGGCCTTCGCATGGCTGTACTCTGTTTAGCTAAGCCTAAATTCAACCATCCCAAAACTTAAAAGAATAATTCTGATTCAGTCTGGCTGGCTACCATTAAGGCTTGCCCGTTTAAACTTGCATCCTGTAATCTGCTGTGTCTAGTGACCAGAAGGGCCCCTCCAAAATCCAGTCTGAGGTGCAGTCCAAAATTGACCAGAACGGTGCCACTGTTCCAATCCCTCCAGAGGTGCCCTGCTACCGGTAGACCTGACCCGATCCATGACCAGAACCATGACGGTCCATTTTAATTACAAGGGCCTGTACATATTAATACCTCTGATTTCTACCCCTTCCCGGAAGTCTTTCAAGGACGGTAACCTTCTCCATATCGCCACTCTTAACTCTCGCTCAGCTATCAAACACTCCTCTGACATTTTCCGCCTTCTGGAGGAACTTGACCTCGATGTCTTGGTCTTACCGAGGCATGGTTTATGGCCACTCTCCTCCCCGATGGCTACAAGATCCTCTCCGTGCCCAGGTACAATCGTTCCTGAGGGGGTGTAGCCCTAATCTTCCCCGAGTGGATTCCTGCCTCTGTCATTCCTACGCAGGCCTACTCCTCTTTTGAATGTCTCGTCTGCAGGCTCTCTCTATCTCCTAGCCATTCCCTCACTGTGGCTACTACCTATCGGCAACCTGGTCAGATCTCCTCCTTCCTCTCTGAGTGGATGTACCTCTCCTCTTCACTCCTGGTCTCGACCACTCAACTCCTCCTTCTTGGAGACTTCAACATCCACCTGGATGCTTCCTGTCTGTCCTCTGAACTCTTTCACAACCTTTGCGACTCTCTCTCAAACTCTATTCTCCCCTCTGGCCCGACTCACTCTGCAGGGCACACTCTGGATGTTCTGATCTCCTCAGACCTTCCCCTTTCTATCCCTCTCACCACTCCTTTCTCCTGGAGTGATCACTTTCTCTTTTCCTTCCAGCTCACCCTCTCTACCCCTCAGGCCAAGCCAATTCTATCACTGCCACCCACCTTCTCGGACATCCGACCCATGAAGCGCGTGTCAGTTGAGGCTTTTGCTGCCACTTTCTCACCTCCCTGGCCCCCTTGGCTGATTCACACCCTTACCCAGGCCTTTCCATGCTCCTCTCTTCTGTATCAGATCCTCTCGTTGTTCTTGCCCCTGTCATGAGGATCTGCCTGAAGCTCAAAGCCAAATGCAACCCCTGGTATGACTCAAAACCTCGTCACCCTTAAACGCAAGTGCAGGGTGGCTGAGAGGAAATGGCGTGCTTCATGTACATCCTCTGACAAACTAGCCTGCCGCCTGTTCCAAAGGCAGTGCTGGCTCTCGGTCCTCACCAAGAAGAGAGTTAACATCCAAGCCTGCATCTCTGTGGCATCTAACAACTCGGGTGAACTCTTTAAAATCTGCAAGGAACTGGCCAATCCTGCTGCAGTCTCAACCTCTCCGGTCCCTTCCCAGGCCCTCTGCATGGCACTGGCTTCTCATTTCATCACTAAAACTCAGGACATCCTGTCCTCTCTCTCCTCCTCTACCCCTTCCTCCATCTATTCCCTGCTCTTGGCTACCTCTCCTCCCTCCTTCTCTGCCTTTCCCATGTTCTCCCCAGACGAGGGTTCTAGACACATCCGACAATGAAAGTCTTGTCAAAACAGGTTCATCCCTGTTCCTCCAAAGCCATCAAGGATCACATTGACGCCCTGGCTTCTCCCCTGGCTGACTTCTCCAACCATTCCTTCACCACTGGTGTCTTATTTTCCCCACTGAAGCACTCCCTTGTGCACTCTCCTCTTAAGAAACCCTCTGCCGACCCATCCTGCCCGGCTAACTATAGCCCAATCTCCATCACTCATTTCCTGGGCAAACTCTTGAAAAAGCTGGCCATTGTCCAGCTCAATCTTCACACTGAATATGTTGGTTGCCTCCATGATCATCAGTCTGGCTTCAGAGCTGCCAGAAGCATGGAAACTGCTCTCCTGAACATCTGTGAAGACCTGCTCTCAAACCTTGATTCCAAAACCCCTCATGTCCTCATCTTACTTGATCTCCCTTCTGCCTTTGACACGGTCAACCATGCCATCAGGCTCAACCGTCTCCGTGATAACCTTGGGATCACCTGTCAGGCTCTGGCGTGGCTGACTTCTTTCCTCTCTGATCAAGCCTCCCAGGTTCAACTTGGGTCCTTCCTCTCCTCTATCTCTATCTCTACCTGTGGTGTTCCCCAGGGGTCTAACCTCGCTCCCTGGCTGTTCAACCAATACCTGGCACTTCTTGCCCACTGCATTGCCGTGCTCTCCCTCAACTAACAGTGCTATGTGGATGACACTCAGCTCATTTTCAGGCTTCCCTCAGCCACCTCTTATCCCTCTCCCATCTCTTACTGTCTGTCTGCCATGCAGGAGTGGTGTGCCGCCAATGGTCTCTGCCTTAATGCCAGTAAGACCGAGATTCTCCTCATCAGCATACCCCCTCCCTCCTTTGCTGTCACTCTCTGGCTGGCCTTTCTTGGCCCTCCTCCTGCTCCCGCCAGTGAGGCTAAAAACCTTAGGGTCATCTTCAACTCCACACTCTCCTTCTCTCCTCACATCTCTGACGTCTCTAAGTAGTCACACTACCAGCTGCACCTCGTCACAGGTATTCTTCCTTTCCTCTCCTTCCCCCAGAAGCACAGTGTTTCCAGAGCAGTGGTTCTCTCTACGCTGGACTACTGCAACAGCCTCTTTCTAAATCTGCCTGCTTCTACTCTCTGCCCTCTGCAACTCATCCAGAACAGGACTGCAAGACTAGTTCTTGGCCTCAAGCCCAGGGATCGTATCTCTCCAGGACTCAAATCTCTGCACGGACTCCCAGTGGCTGCAAGGATTAAGTTCAAAACCCTCTGCATTGTCCACAAGGCCTTCTGAAGCCTCATTACCTTCAACTCTCTCTTCCTAAATATCTTCCTCCCGGAGCTCTTCGCTCATCCGCCTCAAACTCCCTCAGGGTCAGTCGCTTCTCCAAGCAACGAGTTGGTGGTAGATCTCTTGCTTCTGCTGGTGCCTCCCTCTGGAACAGCTTCCCTGAAACTTGAGGAGAATCATCTCTGGTTCCGGAAGCACCCCAAAACCTTTCTCTTTACTTCTGCTTTTTCTCTTCATCTCCCCTGCTGACTTCCTGGCTGAACCTGAAACTGCACTGGTTACCTGGCCACCCTCTGATCTCGGGCCCAGGTTCCCTCCCCTACCAGTCACACACCTGCACTGCCTTCCTGGCAATCCCCACACTTGGGGACTGTTTTCTGTATCCCTACATTCCCACTACCAACACTTGACACCAGATGTCCGCACTTACCCTTGCACTTGCCACACTTTTACTTATTGTTTATTTATTCTATTATCCCATGTACTGCGCTGTCCCCCTCCTCTTCCCCCGCACTCTCCCCTTTCCCCCTTCCCATGCACTTGTGCGATATGAATGATGCCTGGTCTAGTAGGATCGTTGTCTGTCTTCCCTCTGTTCCCCCTCACTTGCCTCGTCATACCTTGAAACACTTCTGTATAGGCGCGTTATAAATGCCATATCATATCATATCATGACACAGGAGCCCGGCTCGAGCTAAAACATCATTTAAAAATGTTCACGGCCTGGATGGGTCTCATGTAATTAATGAATACATATCAGATTGCATTAATTGATTAATTAATTAATAAAAGTGTACAATAAACCATAATAATTGCAGACATGTTCACAATAATTGTAAATACATTATTTAGGCCACCATTCAAATATGTGTTCCAAGGTAGAACATAGCAAAAAGAAGTTTTAAACACACATTTAACATGCAATAGAGTACATCGCTTTGCCCCTTGCTGATCATGACAAATGATAAAAACTGTTTTCAGGAATTAGGGCAGCTAAATGGTCTCCATCCTTGAAATAATGGAGGGTGCAGGGCAGCCACATATTTGGGAGATTGTAATTATTAAAAAAATGAAACAGTCGTAGAACAATGAATAGGGCCTGAGCCGCCTGATTACCAATTGCCGACCCTGCCACTTGAATTACGAGTGGTGAGAAAGCAGCGTGCATCTCCGTTCCCAGGACTCCGTGAGGATTCTGGAGCAATCCTGCAGGAGGCGAATCCTCCACTATCTCGCCAAGCTCTGCCTTTGGCAGTGCGGTGAAAGTGGCAGGAATCCTGTTACCGCCCCAAAGAAATTGCTTTTTAAAAAAAACATTTTGGTGGAATATGTAGAAGAGTTTGCATTATTGAAAAAAAAATAAAAAGGTAGTGTTCTTTTAAAACTGAAAGGTATGTATTCCCGAAAGGTTTTCTGAAATGTATCAGCAGAGAACTGTCTGAATTATTTGAATAATAACTATAAATGAGTGTCAAATGCTTCTGGGGCTTTTTACTATTGCAATCTATGTCTGCTGACAAGGAGCATCTCTCAGCTTGTGCAGGCAGCAGTAGAGAGAACACGTTATGGTACAAAATAATGCATGTATCGCCAATTAAAATTGAAAAATCTAATAGAAATTACAACAAATTTTTTCAGTTGCCAGCACACTAACTCAGACATGGTCCGCCCAGTCCGGACTAGCAGTTTCTGGAGCTAAATTCAATAACTGAGAAACCAGTATGTTCTGCTTTGCTGGTGATACTGTGTGGACGTAAATGCGAAACAAAGTCCAGCTGGTGCTTTGGCCATTTCATCACTAAGCATCAGCAAGTTGCCATGACAACGCCATAGATTGCTCCTGAACTCCCATTTCTCCTTACTCTTTTAAAGTACCAATGAAATGCACCAAAACCAATCAAACTGGTTGACCCAACACGATCTGATGAACTCTTCTCTCATAGCATAGCTGTCGTGCCACTCTGTCTTTTCCTCTCAATAAGGAACCAGCATAGGAAGAATAACAAGGCTACAGATGCTGCAGAGAAAGATATGCTATTAACTTTGTGGTGTCACATGCATGTGCTGAGTTAGCAACTGCATGATCATTTGCTATGTGACTGGGTAGTTATGACCACAGCGCATCTGACCCAGATAACATCCTCTCACAGCTATTGATCGCCCTCCTCAAATACCTAGACCAGTGGTATTCAAACTTTTTTGGCCTGGTCCCCCTGAGCAAAATGTGGGGAGGCCGGAGCACCCCAAAAATTCCAAATGGACATAAGTCCAAATGGCTATGACCTATTGCGCGCCGTCGCGCAACCTGCTCCCATCATAATCTCTGGATTCCCTCATCCCACTCCTCGCCCAGTCCCTGGGCTCTCCTCACTCCACCCCACAACAGACCCTGGGCTCTCGCCACCATGCTCCCACCAAAATCCCCGGGCTCCCCCACCCTAACATAACATCAAAAGTTCAATAAAAATGGTTTTCAGCCACATTTTCCATGCTTGCCTATATGGTGTGTGATTCAACCCACATTCTCACAACTGCATGGGCTGAAATTAATTTTGCCATTTGACTGCTGCAAGCAGGAGAATTTAAAGTCTCATTTTTAGATCATGGTTTCTCAGTGGCAGCGTGATCTTCTGAGTCCACTCCATGGCCTAATTCTTGAAGTATGGATACTGTGCATCACGTGTGTAGATTCCAATTAGCACGTGTGTAGATTTCAATTAGGAATGTGCCAAAATTGAAATTTCCTTCCGCGTTCATCAAATTCGTTTAATTGTGCAGTAGATTTTGCAAATGTCATGAAATATCAGTACATTTGTGGTAAAGAAAATTCCACAGAAGTGGGTTTTTCAGTTTTCAATACACACAAGTGGACGACTTTTACCTACTTTTCTTATCAGCATTTATTTCCATTTCCATTCAAAGAAGGTGCGAACATCAAGAAAACAGGCTTAAACCATAGTTTCCCACTTATTTTTGTAATGTTAATATTCTACAAATTAGATTCCCTCATCCCACTCCTCGCCCAGTCCCTGGGCTCTCCTCACTCCACCCCACAACAGACCCTGGGCTCTCGCCACCATGCTCCCACCAAAATCCCCGGGCTCCCCCACCCTAACATAACATCAAAAGTTCAATAAAAATGGTTTTCAGCCACATTTTCCATGCTTGCCTATATGGTGTGTGATTCAACCCACATTCTCACAACTGCATGGGCTGAAATTAATTTTGCCATTTGACTGCTGCAAGCAGGAGAATTTAAAGTCTCATTTTTAGATCATGGTTTCTCAGTGGCAGCGTGACCTTCTGAGTCCACTCCATGGCCTAATTCTTGAAGTATGGATACTGTGCATCACGTGTGTAGATTCCAATTAGCACGTGTGTAGATTTCAATTAGGAATGTGCCAAAATTGAAATTTCCTTCCGCGTTCATCAAATTCGTTTAATTGTGCAGTAGATTTTGCAAATGTCATGAAATATCAGTACATTTGTGGTAAAGAAAATTCCACAGAAGTGGGTTTTTCAGTTTTCAATACACACAAGTGGACGACTTTTACCTACTTTTCTTATCAGCATTTATTTCCATTTCCATTCAAAGAAGGTGCGAACATCAAGAAAACAGGCTTAAACCATAGTTTCCCACTTATTTTTGTAATGTTAATATTCTACAAATTAGATTTTTGTTGGATATATTTTCAGCAAAGAATGTGAAAAGTCTTACAGGCTGATTCATGGAATGAATGTGCACTGAAAAAATCGGCGCACGCGTGCGAAAACGTGCGATTCACAGTGCTACTGGAAAAATCACAGTGCAAGTGCGTATATCGCAGGGAAACCAGCGCACATCTATTCATGGAAGTCCGTGCGCGAGTAAAATGTGGGATGTGCGCTGAAAAAGTGCATGGCGCACGCCGGCGCACAGGTCATCTAACGGCGTGCGCTAAGGCCACAGCGAAAGCGCACATAGCGCGGCGCCAATAACAAAAGTAGGCGGAACACGGGGCGTGACAAGCGGAATGGGGAACAACTCGTGAAAATGTGGGCGTCACGGGGGAAGTACAGGAGGCAAGTGCGCGGAACGCCCACATGCTCGCCTACAACACGTATTCATGGAATCGAATAGGGCAAACCAGCGCACGGACAAAGATGCGCACAGGCCCATACACGTCCGCCACACGAAAGCAGGCGGTAGCGTCCCTGCGCATGAAAAAAATGTGCGCCAAAATGTGCGCTAACAAAAAGCACGTATACACATCTCTGATGAATGTCCCATACTGTGGTCCTCTAGGACAAATGACGTGCAAAGGGGTACGCGACAAACACGGACACCTGCTGTGTGAATAATAGCGTGTGCGTGTATTCCGTGGGTGCGTGGGAAGTTTTACATGCGATCGGGCCTGGGGGAATGGGGTACGTGTATTTCAGGGGCTTGTGGGAAGTTTAACACGCGATCGGGCCTGGGGGAGCGGGGTACGTGTATTTCAGGGGCTCGCGGAAAGTTTAACACGCGATCGGGCCTGGGGGAGCGGGGTACGTGTATTTCAGGGGCTTGCGGGAACTTTAACACGAGATTCGGCCTGGGGGAGGGGGTATGTGTATTTCAGGGGCTCGCAGGAAGTTTTACACGCAATCGGGCCTGGGGGAGCGGGGTATGTGTATTTCAGGGGCTAGCGGGACATTTTTCACGTGATCGGGCCTGGGGGAGCGGGGTATGTGTATTTCAGGGGCTCGCGGGAAGTTTAAAATGCGAACGGGCCTGGGGGAGTGGGGTATGTGTATTTCAGGGTCTCGCGGGAAGTTTAACACGTGATCGGGCCTGGGGGAGCAGGGTACGTGTATTTCAGGGGTGTGCGAGAAGTTTCACACGCGATTGGCCTGGGTACGTGTATTTCAGGGGTGCGCGAGAAGTTTTACATGCAATTGTTCTGGGTACGTGTATTTCAGGGGTGCGCAAGAAGTTTTACACGCGATTGGTCTGGGTACATGTATTTCAGGGGTATGGGAGAAGTTTTACACGCAATTGGCCTGGGTACGTGTATTTCAGGGGTGCGCGAGAAGTCTTACACGCGATTGGCCTGGGTACGTGTATTTCAGGGGTGCGCGAGAAGTTTTACACGCAATTGGCCTGGGTACGTGTATTTCAGGGGTGTGCGAGAAGTTTCACACGCGATTTGGCTGGGTATGTGTGTTTCAGGGGTGCGTGAGAAGTTTTACACGCGATTGGCCTGGGTACGTGTATTTCAGGGGTGCGCGAGAAGTTTCACACGCGATTGGCCTGGGTACATGTATTTTAGGGCTGCGCAAGAAGTTTCATATGCGATTGGGCTGGGTACGTGAATTTCAGGGGTGCGCGAGACATTTTACACGCGATTGGCCTGGGTACGTGTATTTCAGGGGTGCGCGAGAAGTTTTACACGCGATTGGCCTGGGTACGTGTATTTTAGGGGTGCGCGAGAAGTTTTACATGTGATTGGCCTGGGTACGTGTATTTCAAGGGTGCGCGAGAAGTTTTACACGCGATTGGGCTGGGTACGTGTATTTCAGGGGTGCGCGAGAAGTTTTACACGCGATTGGCCTGGGTTTGTGTATTTCAGGGGTGCGCGAGAAGTTTTACACGCGATTGGCCTGGGTACGTGTATTTCAGGGGTGTGCGAGAAGTTTTACACGCGATTGGCCTGGGTACGTGCATTTCAGGGCTGCGCAAGAAGATTCACACGCGATTGGGCTGGGTATGTGTATTTCAGGGGTGCGCGAGAAGTTTTACACTCGATTGGCCTGGGTACGTGTATTTCAGGGGTGCGCGAGAAGTTTCACACACGATTGGCCTGGGTACGTGTATTTCAGGGGTGCGCGAGAAGTTTTACATGCGATTGGCCTGGATACGTGTATTTCAGGGGTGCGCGAGAAGTTTCACACGCGATTGGCCTGGGTACATGTATTTCAGGTGTGCACAAGAAGTTTTACACGCGATTGGCCTGGGTACATGTATTTCAGGGGTGCGCGAGAAGTTTCACACGCGATTGGGCTGGGTATGTGTATTTCAGGGTTGCGTGGGAAGTTTTACATGTGATTGGCCTGGGTACGTGTATTTCAGGGGTGCGCGAGAAGTTACACACGCGACAGGCCTGGGTACGTGTATTTCAGGGGTGCGCAAGAAGTTTCACACACGATTGTCCTGGGTACGTGTATTTCAGGGGTGCGTGAGAAGTTTTACACGCGATCGGGCCTGGGGGAGCGGGTACGTGTATTCCAGAGGCTCACGAGTGGTTTTACACGCGATCGGGTCTGGGGGAGCAGGGTACCACTCACTGTCTGCCTCGCGTGTAGAAGAACGCGTAGCCAACACCCACCCGCTGTGAAGTAATAGCGTGTGAACCCCTTCGCCTGGAAAACACACGCACCCCACAAAAGCATGTACAGAGCAATGGAAATCCACGTGGGATCTTCAAGCCCTGCCAGGGCTACGCCCGTGCGCAATACGTCACAGACGCGCTTACGTGCTAAGGGCCTTTGGTCCAATGAAATCGCGTATGCGTGCTGACACGCTTACGCGCTAAGGGCCTTTCCTCGAATCACACGCTGACGTGCAGAATTTTCACGTGCCAAATCACTCCGTATCAAGCTGGCCACGCGTATGCACACGGAAGACCATGCTCCTGCCCAGAAGACCAAATTACTGCCCCCCAGAGCCATGAGCACGCTCCCACCTGCCATCTGCTGCTGCCTGACTGCCTGCTGCCCATGTGCCCTGCTATTTGCTGCCTGCACATCAGCCAGGGGTGCAGTTGCTGTGACCACCCCTGCTGGAACTGAAGACTCCCGACTGGGATTCCATCGCTCCACAGTCCAGCCCCAGGACCCAGTTGCCCACCCACTCCTGCCTCTGGGGTTGCCATGCCGGGCACAACACCATCTGGCAGCACTGGCAACCCCCAGCCAGAGAGGCAGAGGGCCACCAGCTTCAGTGCCACCGAAGATGGTGTCCTGGTGGATCAAGTCCTGGGGCAGTATGATGCCCTCTCCGGAAGTATGCGCGCTGACAAGGAAGGACGGACCAGGATCTGGACGGACATCGTGACTGCCATCAACGCGGAGGGGGTGGCAGTCCGTGACTATGAACATGTCAAGAAGCGCTGGGATGACTTCAGTGCCAGGACCCTCAACAAGGCCCGGCACCTCGTGAAGCCAGCGGATGTAAGGGGCGCCGGGGCCACCTGTCGGAACATCAGATGAGGGTCCTGGAACGCGTATCCCCAGCACTCCACGGCCAGGTCCTTGAGAGGCAGACCCGTCTGGAGTTGAGCAGTAAGTGTACATGCATGCTGATTGTAAGCTGTGCGTGTGGTGGTGTGCCTGTAGTGTGCAGGTAGCACATGTGTTTTTGGAGGGCCATGTATGGATGTGTATGTACAGGGCCGTGGGGCTAACACATGCGAGTCCTCTCTTGTGTGAGACACATGGATAGTGCATGTGTGTGTAAGCTTGCATGGCAAATGCAGATGTCTGAGCACACATGTTTGAATGACTGTGTATGTAAGTTGTCATGGTTGTGGTGTGACACATGGATGTCGGTTCCAGCTGCATGTATCTGTACCGTGTACATGTGCATGTGTGTGTATCTGACAAGGGTGCAACAGTGATGCAACATGGATGCTTGGGACACTGATATGTAGAAGACTGATTGACCGATGTGACATGGGTACAAATCTCATCACTGCGACAGTTGGTGGAGGTGTACACATGCATGTAGGTGTGGTGGCGTGAGTGCATGTCTAGTGCACTTCCTGTGTTTCATGTGATGTCTGGCTCAGCTTTGGCTGCTCATGCTGTTGTATGTGTATGGATGTTGCTGCCTGTTTCCATATGGCTGTGGAATTGCTCATGTGTGTGAGTTGACATGCCATGTGTGTTGGGGATTGTGATGCCATGTCTGAAGTCTGACACTGCCACTCATGTGCAACTGTCATGTGTGTATCAGTCCATTGTACAGTGTCCTGATGCCTGTCTGCTATCTCTCCCTGTCTGCAGCGTCAACTGATGAAGAGGGCGGAGAGGGTGCTGTGGAGCACAGCGGCGGGGATCACACCACCAGCCGGAGACGCAAGGCCCGGCTCCCCTCCCAGGTTGTCATCTTGTCTGGGAGTGAGGAGTCTGGTGCCGCGTCCCAGGCCGCAGCTGCCAGGGGAAGGTCCAAGAGGCGGAGGTCGGAGTTGGACTCCTCGGCAGCAGAAGGGGCAGCTGAGACCCCACAGGGTCCGACGGCGGAAGATGGCACGGAGTCATCCAGGTTGGTGGGGGTTTGGGGGAGGAGGAGGCCGTGCAAGGGACAGAGATGGGGTCTGGAGGTGGGGATTCCACTGGTGCTGCGCAGGGGCAGGGACAGGAGGCAGCGCAGGCTGCTGCGGAGGTGCCTGTGTGTAATCCTGTCCCCGATCCTGTGACTGCATCTTCTCGCACCAGCAGGGATGCCTACGTCCAGACCCGTTTTCAGGGAGGGGATAGGCGCACAACAACTGGCCTCCCTCTCCCTGCAGATGTGGCTATCCGGGACCGGGTTGAGCCTGTCCTGAGTGTGGTGGCGACACGTCAACGGGCCATGCGAGGTGACCTGTGGTCTTTTCATGAGGAGACTTCAGGTCATCTCGTATGGCTCGTTGACCGCGTCAGCCTACTGGGACAGGTCACCCAGGCCGGAATCCTCCGTTTACTTGAACTTGCTACGACCCCCTCCTCACCTGAACCCCCAATGCACCAGTCGTCCTCCGTGCCATCTTCCCACCCATGTATCAGCTGGGTGCCCTGTGGAGCTGCCTCTGACCGTGCGGCCAGGCTTGTGGAGGACACATCCCTGCCACAGTCGGGAGTCGGATGTCCAGCAGGGGTGGCCACCTCGACAACTGCACCCAGCCGGAGGAGGATGTGCAGGCAGCAGGAGGCAGGGCACAGGCACAGCAGCAGCAGCAACAAGGTGGGAACCATGATGGCTCGGGGCCTTCGACATCGGAGGGGCAGGCAACGGCCAGAGGGCAGGAGGTCCCAGGACGGGAAGTGTCTTCCGTGTGGCAGCGGTTGGGCCATGCCATAGATGCGGAGCGGCAGCGGGCGGAAGAGGCATGGCTCACGATGGTCAGGGCGGAGAACTCCATGCGGAGGGCCCTGAGGCGGGCCGAGTGTCTCGAGGCGATTCGCAGGGACTTGGGGGTCCAGATGTCATCGTCCCTGCGAACCCTCGGGGACATGGAAGAGGACCGCCTCCGGGACATAGAGCAGGAGTTTGATGATGCCCTGGCCCGGGACATCCAGAAGTGAGCCGTCGGACTAGCCCGCTGCCCTTGTAAATAGTTCTTTAGTGTTAAGTTTCCTTTCGTTTTTTCTTTATTTTGGTTGCGCTTGGACAATGCACCACGTTTCTGTATATATTTTTTTAGTAGGTAGGATTTTTGTTAGGTTTGATTTCTTCAGTTGGGATCATGGACCCTGGATTGTTCATCTGTATATAGTTCACCATTGGATTCTTCTCTTTATATTTTCTTTTCTCACCATGGAGCAATGGTTTTCACTATCATTTTTTGCCTTGGATTTGATTTGTTGGACTGCGACTTTGGACACCATTTCTTTTGGATTTCTTTGGATTTTGATTTCTTGTTTTTCATTCTTTCAGGGACATGCTGCTTTTCTTTTTTTATTCCCATTGTTGTTTGTTTGATTTTAATTCCATTCATGTTGTGATTAATACATTTTTTTCTTCATACTTCGATGTGTGGTATTATATCATTGGTTTCATGCATGTCATGATATGGGTTTTGACATTCACTTGCACCCATTGTGTATGTGTGTGTGACGGACATGTGTTTATTTACATACTTGCCATTGGGGTTGTATCATGTAATTGCCTTTTCTATGTGGGTGGATGCAATACTTGGTTGGGTCTTGGTGCTGGGCATGCTGGCCATAAGGGCCATGATTGAGGATCGTCATGACCTGGAGGCAGGGGGACATGAGTGGGACATGTGTGGGGGCCTGCTGGCAGGTGCCCTGCACTGCTGGGGGGTGGGGGTGCAAGGGGACATGAGTGGGGGCCTGCTGGCAGGTGCCCTGCACTGCTGCGGGGTGGGGGTGCAAGGGGACATGAGTGGGACATGAGTGGGGGCCTGCTGGCAGGTGCCCCGCACTGCTGGGGGGTGGGGGTGCAAGGGGACATGAGTGGGACATGAGTGGGGGCCTGCTGGCAGGTGCCCCGCACTGCTGGGGGGTGGGGGTTCAAGGGGACATGAGTGGGACATGAGTGGGGGCCTGCTGGCAGGTTCCCCGCACTGCTGGGGGGTGGGGGTGCAAGGGGACATGAGTGGGACATGAGTGGGGGCCTGTTGGCAGGTGCCCCGCACTGCTGGGGGGTGGGGGTGCTGGGAGACATGAGTTGTTGAGCATATTGAAACGTGACATGTGGCTTGGCTGGGGGGCATGCACATGGTGGATGGGCTGCCTGCGGGACATGACCAGGGGTGCAGGGTAGTCCCCTGTGGTGTGGGCTGGCTGCAGGGTCCGTGGAGGGGACACCTGGGAGGACCCACACTGCCAATTCACGTGTAGGACTTCCCGCGCACATCTGAAATACACGTACCCAGCCCAATCGCGTGTAAACCTTCCCGCGCACCCCTGAAATACATGTACCCAGCCGAATCGCGTGTAAACCTTCCCGCGCACCCCTGATATACACGTACCCAGCCCAATCACGTGTGAAAACACCCGCGCACCCCTGAAATACACGTACCCAGCCCAATCGCGTGTTAAACTTCACGCGCACCACTAAAATACACGTACCCAAGCCAATCGCATGTGAAAACACCCGCGCACCCCTGAAATACATGTACCCAGCCCAATCGCGTGTAGCACTTCCCGCATACCCCTGAAATACACGTACCCGGGCCAATCGCGTGTAAAACTTCTCGCGCACCCCTGAAATACACGTACCCAGGCCAATCGCGTGTGAAAACACCTGCGCACCCCTGAAATACACATACCCAGCCCAATCGCGTGCAGAACTTCCCGCGCACCCCTGAAATACACGTACCCAGGCCAATCGCGTGTGAAAACACCCACGCACCCCTGAAATACACATACTTAGCCCAATCACGTGTAGAACTTCCCACGCACCCCTGAAATACACGTACCCAGGCCAATTGCGTGTGAAAACACCCGCGCACCCCTGAAATACACGTACCCAGCCCAATCGCGTGTAGAGCTTCCCGCGCACCCCTGAAATACACGTACCCAGACCAATCGCGAGTAAACCTTCCCGCACACCCCTGAAATACACGTACCCAGCACAAATGGTGTAAAACTTCACGCGCACCCCTGGAATACACGTACACCACTCCCTCAGGCCCAATCGGGTGTAAAACTTCTTGCGCACCCCTGAAATACACGTACCCGGGACAATCGCGTGTGAAAACACCCGCGTACCCCTGAAATACACATACCCAGCCCAATCGCGTGTAGAACTTCCCGCGCACCCCTGAAATACACGTACCCAGGCCAATCGCATGTAGAACTTCCCGCGCACCCCTGAAATACACGTTCCCAGGCCAATCGCGTGTGAAAACACCCCCGCACCCCTGAAATACACGTACCCAGCCCAATCGTGTGTAGAACGTCTCGCGCACCCCTGAAATACACATACCCAGCCCAATAGCGTGTAAACCTTCCCGCGCACACCTGAAATGCACGTACCCAGCACAATCGCGTGTAAAACTTCATGCGCACCCCTGGAATACACGTACACCGCTCCTCCAGGCCCTATCGCGTGTAAAACTTCTCGCGCACCCCTGAAAAACACGTAACCAGGACAATCGCGTGTGAAAACACCCGCCCACCCCTGAAATACACGTACCCAGCCCAATTGCGTGTAGAACATACCGCGCACCCCTGAAATACACGTACCCAGGCCAATCGCATGTTACCGCGAAACCCGTAATACACGTTCCCCGCTTGTCGTTTGCTGTTTGGCAGTCCGGTAAACTGTTCCAGGGTTGGCGCAGCCCTTTGCGCTGGTTTGGGGATTTTGATGGCTTTTCCTTGCGTGAGGGCGTTCTTGGGGGCGTAACTGGCGCTGCTGCAGGGTCGCTGCGCCACGCTGCGCCACGCTGCGCCACGGCTGGTTTTGGATGCGAAAATCCATGAATACGCTGTGCGCGGAAATCGATTTTAGCGCACGCGGCTGGCGCAGACATTCGCACGGGCACGCTGTGCGCCAGCCGCCTGCGACACTTTTGTGCGAAATTCCATGAATTACCCTGTTAGTATTCTTTTCCATTTTTTTGCTGAAAAATCAAATCCCACATAAATAAATGCAGGTCCACCCTCCCTCTCCCCATCTCTGCCTCTCTCTTTTTCTTGACCTCCCTCTCTCCCACATGCCCTCTTTCTACCTTTCTCTTTCACCTTTATATCGCTGTGTTTGTCATTCCATACTTCATTGTACACTTTCCCATCCCTTGCCCCTCACTGTTTTCCTTTCCCCCACTCCATATTCTGGTCCACCTCTTTCTCTTATCCTTCAAATTTCCCCTCTATCGCTCCCACTCACCCCTCTATTAATCCCTCCATCGACCTCTATACTTCTCACGCTTTCCCTCTGCCTTCCATGTTATCTCTCTCTCTCGCTCTCTCTCTCTCCCTCTCTCTCTCCTCTCTCTCTCTCATACACATACTCCCTCTATTGCTCTCTATGTCTATCTCTTCCACGCTTCCTGCACCACAGTTACCACTGAGTGGGCTAGGTTTGTAGCTCAGTGGAGGAATGCATCCCCTAAAGGAATCTATGTTTGTTATCATGGGTAGAGGTTCGAACCCCACCTTCCCCACCCATTCCTTTATAGTTCTGAGCTTACTAAAATGAGTACAATTTAGTTGCGTAAAAATAATGGGGAGGTATGGGGAGATAGTGTGTCCTATAAATGCACTTGTTATTAATGCTACTAAAATATGTTGCAGTAGTGGGTTACTGGAGGAAGCTAAAGGCAATGAAACCCACGCTGAACTGCAGCATGTGTCAGGGCGCCTGGGACAGAGGTGGCAGCGTCCCCTCGAAAAAGGGTCTAAAATACCCACACAGTTTTTAATAGCGACATGGGGTAGAATTTCCCACCCCTTTTGATATAATGCTCGGTTTCCATCCTTTTTTAAATTAACTTCCTCTTCTACTGTGCAGGATGTTCTTTTCTGTTTTCAACATTGCTAGGTCTGCCGGCAGTAAGCCCTTGTCTTCCCTGCCGTTATATCCTCAGAAATACCCTTCCTGACCCTCACACTGCAGCTGTTTTATTTCCCATGTTTGTCTGGTCAAGCCTTAATAGATGGGGGACCAAGGTACGAGCCTGATGAATGCCTCATCAACTGGTAGAATTCCTGGTAAATTGGCTGATCCTTCATTCAACCAGAACCAGCTTTAGATATTCTACGCCAATTTTATTTGTAGTCAACAGTACAATTAACACTTGAGTTATTCATCTAATTTCGATTGTTCTCATTTGTTCCCTTCATTTATGGGTATGCTTTTGTGTAGTATAATATTTTTTGGACTGGCGAAATAAGTTATCTGCAGAAATCATCGAATTGAAAAAATCGAATGGAGAAATTAGCACATATTTTTTCGATTTTGTTAGGAATTTGTGGACATTTCACTAAAATATAGGTGTGGGGTGGGGTAAGGGTAATAGTTAAGGTAGGGTGGATAGTGGGGGTGGGCGGCTGGGGTATCTCCCCAGCCATTTTAAACAAAAACAAAAACAGGAATATCTCCATTGGATGGACAACCGCAAAAAAAGCATGAGACTCCCATGAATGTGATAGTATTTGTAACTTAGTCATTATTTATTGTTTTTAATATATTCCCTGCTATTTTTAGAATCTACATTATTATTGATATATAATTTGTTTCTTGTTTTAATGAGATACGATATAATGTAAAACCTTAGCTGTACTGTCAATGGTAAAAAAAATAAGCAAATTCTTAGCGATCACTAGCTGAGACAAAGTCAAAGGGTGTATTGTGTGTTGGCTGTTATTGCAAATGCCAATTATAACTAATGTTGCTGTAAAGACAGAGGGTACACTGCACACCTACAGTAAAAATACTGTACATGCTAATTCAGAAGTCATGCAGCTGGTGAGAGATTCAGGTCAGTTTGAGGGACTCAAGCACTCCCTTGTGCGACCCCTCCTGAAAAAACATTCTGCAGACCCATCTTGTCCAGCCAATTACCATCCCATATCTATCACCCTCTTCCTTGGGAAACCCTTGGAGAAACCGGTCTTCCCCCAACTCACCCAGCACACTGAACTCATTGGTGGCCTCCACACCATCAATCTGGATTCTGAGCAACTGCTCTTCTGAACACCTGTGAGGAATTGCTTGCATCTCTTGACTCAAACACTACAGCTGTTCTCATTTTATTTGATCTCTCCTCTGCATTTGACAGTCAACCACTCCATTTATTTATTTATTTATTTATTTTACACTTGTATAGCACACAGGCAGCCCCAAGGCATCGTGGCACTGTTACTTGTAGTTACACTGAGTTACAATACAGTACAGGGAGCAGTACAATACATTGTGGATTTAGGTGAGACAGTACATTACATTATGCATTCAGGCAGGTTTCGGTTGGGTAGCTGAGGTGTGGCGTGGTTATGTGAAGAGTAGTGTTTTGGCAGCTTTTCTAAAGGCCAGGTGTGATCTTTCACCTCGGAGTGCTGGTGGTAAGGCTTTCCATTGCGTAGCTGCTAGGTAGGGGAAGCTGGTGCCACCAGCTCAAGCTCTCTTAAATTTGGCCACTGTGAGCATGTTCGCATAAGGTGTTCTGGTAGGTGTGGTTGTGAAGATAGGGTGAACTTTTTCATAGAGGTAGGTGGGAGCGGTTTGGTGAATACATTTGTGTGTCAGTGCAAGCTCTTTGAAAATGACTCTCTCTTTGATAGGAAGCCAGTGTGCTTTTTTTCCTAGCGTCTGTGATGTGCTGTCTTTTTGGGATGCCTAGGGCTGCTCGTAGGGCATTATTTTGAATGACCAGTAGTTTAGCCATGTTCTTTGAGAAGGTTCCTAGGAAGAGGACATTACAGTAATCTAGTCTTGATTCAGTGATGGCTCGGGCAATGGTAATGGAGTTTTCTTTAGATAGGAATTGTCTGGCTGCTGTCATGGGTTTAGTGTGGCAGGCTGCTGCAGAAGTAATAGCACTGGCATGCCTGGTCATTGATAGTTTAGAGTCAAGGTAGACTCGTAGTGTTTTTACTGCACTTGCAATTGGGATTCTGATGTTGTCGATGCTGAAATGACTGAACTTAGGGTCTAGGTTCCTGAGTGTTTCACAGGTTCCAACTAGTCGTAGCTCAGTTTTGTCTGAGTTCAGGCAAAGTCTGTTTACAGCCATCCAGTCTTGGATTGTGTTATAAATGTCATTTAAGGTCATGGAGTCGGTGTCATAATCTCCTGTTAGGGTAAGGAGGATCTGGGTATCGTCGGCGTAATTAGTATACGAGATACCCAGTGCGTCTAGAATGAGGAAGAGCGGGGCGCGTGAAAATGTTGTAGAGGGTGGGAGAGATGCAGGACCCTTGTGGTACACCGCACAGGACGATGGTGGGAGTGGCCGAGGCAGAGTCTGAGAAGACTTTCATGGTTCTTCCTTGCAGGAAGGGTGATATCCATGCTGTGGCTTCTGGTGAGAATTTGGCTGTGTTGATTACGTGGTGGCATAGGACCTTGTGGTCAACAAGGTCAAATGCTGCAGAGATATCTAGGAGGAGGAGGAGGGCTGGTTTGCCGGCATCCCTAGCCTCATCCATCTGGTTTTTAAGTCCAATAGCGCGGTTTCTGTCCCATGTCCTGGGCGAAAGCCTGATTGGCGTACCCCCAGGAGTTTGTTGACTTCAATGAATTTTGCACCTGGAGGTATGCAGCTTTGTCCAGTATTTTGAGCAGAAAGGGCACCATGGTGATGGGCCTAGAATTGTTGGGAGATGATGGGTCTAGAGTTGTTTTTTTTCAGAGTGGGCGTACCCATGCCTCTTTGAGGCAGGTAGGAACTTTGCCAGTGACAAATGAAGCATTGACAAAAGCTGTTAGGAAGGGTGCAAGTGTGCTGGCACATTCTTTTATGATACTGGCAGGGCATGTGTCTCCTTTGCACTTGGATGGCTTCATGGAATTTATGATATTAATCATGTCCTTTTCTTCAATTTTGCTGAAAGAGTAGGGAGTGCAGGTGTCCCTGGGTGATGGTGGTGCAAGTGGCGGGGATGGAGTGGTCTTTAATGATTGTCTGGATGATTCTGTTTTGGTTTGAAGTGTGTTTATTTTAGTAAGCATGGATGATTGGATTCCTTCATACCAGGTCTTGTCTTTGTTAAAGTTTTGTGGTACGGGAGTGGGGGTCTCTACGTCCCTAAAGATCGAGAAAATCTCATTGGTATTGGATTCTGGATTCAAAGGGGGTGGCTTTGGCTCTAATGATGGCTTGTTTGTTTTCTTTGGCAATACTTTTGAAGTCAAGTTTAGCTTTGTCGGTTTGGGTGGATTGCCAGAGTGTTAGTGCTGCACGTTTCTTGGTTCGCATTGCCAGGAGGTCAGTGGTAAACCAAGCATTGGTGTGTCCTGTAGGTTTGGCTTTACAAGGTTTCAGTGGTGCGAAATCTTCAACTGCTGCCTTAATGGCTTTGTCATAGGAGAGAGCCAGGATTTCTGGATCAATTGAGAATGGGGGTCTGAAGGCGGGTCCTGATAGGTGGAGCATGAGATTTTCTTTGTTGAGTTTCCTAGAGCTTCTAGCAATGGTGCGTGACATGTGTGGGATGTCAAAGTGTATAATGTGGTGGTCCAACCAAGGGGTCAGTGATTTGGCTGTGATTGTGAGAGGGCAGTTATGTTGGGCGATCCAGTCAAGGGATGGACCCTGGTTGTGAGCAGGACCAGTAATGGTGTTGCTGAATCCTAAGGTATCAAGAGTGGAATTGACTGCTTTGGCTGCAGGGTCATTATCATCGTTAAGGCCTAGGTTTAGGTCTCCTAAAGGTCTTCTAATATGGCCTTAGAAGATTTCTTTAGGTTGTCAGATAGTAGGTGAGTAAGGGCTGCTTGGAAGTCACCTGCTGGTCGAGGTAGGCGGTAGACCAGGTGCACTGAGATGAGCAGTTGTGGGATATGTTGATTTTAGCATGGAGGTAATCACTGTTAATGTCTATGACCTTATCTGTCTTTCTGATGAATAGTGACTCTTTTGCTATCAAGGCTACTCCTCCACCCTTGGTGAGTTGGTCTTGTCTGATAATGGAATAGTTAGCGGGTAATGCTAGTGATATCGCCGGACCTGTAGCTTTGTGTAGCCACGATTTGGTAATGAATAGGATGTCAAGGTCATGGGTGATGATTAGGTCATTCATTTCTAGAGCATGGTCATTAATGGAGCGGGCATTGACCAAGGCACAACTAATATGTGGATTTGTGCTAACCTTGTTGGTGATAGAGGTGGTTGCATCTTTGGAGGGGTCAGCTTTGGGTTCTGAGGTGGCATTAAGCATATCTATGATGGCTGGTGAGCATAGATGGCAGGGAGTGGTGAGAGCATTGATGGCATCTGGTACAGCAAGGGTTATTTGGTGGGGCTCATGAGCATTGCAGCCAGCGGTCATATTGGGTGCAATGGGGGCATTTACATTGCAGGCAGCATCTACATTTGGTGCAGTGGGGGCATTCACATTGCAGGTAACATCTACATTTAGCACAGTGGGGGCATTCACATTGCAGGCAGCATCTACATTTGGTGCAGTGGGGGCATTCACATTGCATGCAACATCTACATTTGGCGTAGTGGGGGCATTCACATTGCAGGCAGCATCTACATTTGGCACAGTGGGGGCATTCACATTGTGGGCAACAACAGCATTGGGTAAATCTGCAGCATTTACCTGAGGGGTCTGCACATCTTGGGCGTCCTGATTAGACATAGAAATGTTTGCAGTGTTGACACAGATTTCATCTGGAATGGCTTGAGCACAGACAGTAGAGGGGGTGGCTTTTCCACAGGTGTCTGGTAGCTCGTGATCGTGCACTATGATCCGCTGTTGTAGCGGTTTACTTGCGTTCTGGTGCAGGTAATGTGATCTATTGGTGCGGCTCCCTTGGGATCTGTACCCGACATAGCGGTTACGCTGGGAGGGATGGGTGGGGGCATGGAGTGATGCTGTGGGTATGTACGGGTGCTTAAGTGCGCGCACCTGATGTAGGTTGAAGGCGGGCGGCTTAGATCACGTTGATCATATGAAGGCGTGTGTCTTGGGTAGCTCACCTTGAGGTTTCAGTGCCGCAGCTGATGGCGTGGCGGTCAGGATCAGGGTCCGTCCATGCACCGTTGAGCAGCGGAGAGCTGCAGAGAGTGGCAGAGGCCTTATCCTAAGGCCTTTGCCCAGATGCGGCTTGGCCTGTCGGTCGGACTCCTCTCCCTATAAAGTGGAAGAGGAGAAGCTGGCAGGCGCGGGGGCCCAAGCAGCTGTAGTCAGAGCAGCGGTGTTGTGATGCGTTGCCACGGCAATTCGAGACTCCATCCTCATAAAATGCCTCCACAATACTCTACATATCTCAGAAGGGCAGTGGATTGGCTGACCTCCTTCCTCAGTGACCGTCCATCCCAGTTCAGTCTGGGATCTTTATCCTCCCCTACCTCAATCTCCACCTGCGGTGGCCCTCAAAACTCCAACCTTTCTCTGTGGTTTTTTAACAACTATCTTGCCCCGCTTGCACACATCATTTCCACCTTCTCCCCAAACTTCCAGTGTATGCAAATGGCACACAGCTCTTCTTCAAACTTCCTTCTGATCCTCTTCTCACTACATCTATCATTTCTGATTGTCTATCTGCCATCCAGTCATGGTGTACTTCCAATGATCTCTGCTTCAACGCTAGCAAGACTCAGATCCTTCCTAGCGGGACTCCTGCACCCTCTTTCTCTCCCTCACTCAGGTCATCCTCTATGGGCTCTCCCCACTCTCCTTCATCTGAAGCAAGAAACCTAAGAGTCATATTCGACTCCTCTCTCTCCTTCATCCCTCACATTCAGGACCTTGGCAAGAAGTTCCACTTCCAACCCCACCTCTTCATTAAGGAAGATTCCGATCTGCATGCTTTTAGGAAAAGCCTGAAGACAATTCTGTATAAATAAAGTAAACTTTCCTCTCTTTCCCTTTTTGTGATCTGTTTTGCTTGGCAAATCTATTTGCGCCATGATACCTGCGGGCTCCGGTGCATTATAAAACGATACATAAATAAATACAATAAAGGAATTCTTCCTTTTCTCACTTGCCCCCATAAACTCAATGTCTCCAGAGCTCTGGTTCTCACTAGGCTAGACTACTGCAATAGCCGCTTTCAGAATCTTCCCTCTTCCTCTCTTACCACCCCTCCAGATAATCCAGAATAGGGCTGCGAGATTATCCTTGGCCTCAAGCCCAGGGACTGCATCTCTCCAGCACAAAAAACTATCCACTGGCTCCAGGTTGCTGCAAGGATCAAATTCAAATCCCTCTACATCATCCATAAGGCTGTCTCGGTACCATGGACAATGCTATCTGCAACTTGCTCTCACTAAATACTCTCCCTCCAGATCTTTACGTTCCTCCGGCACCAACTCTCTGGGTGTTAAATGCTTTGCTGAAAAGCAAGCTGGTGGCCGATATCTTTCCTCAGCAGGTTTTCTCCTATGGAACAGCCTCCTCCTTCTGCTTCGTCTTGAGTCAGACCTCTTCAAGTTTCGGAAGCTCCTCAAGACTTTCCTTTTCACCACCTCCTTCTCTTCCTCTCTCCTCTGCTAAACCTCAGAGCTTCTGAGATTGGTGACCAGGCCCCTTTTGTGTCCTCTTGGGTCCTGGCCTCCCACACCCAATCACCTACAGCCTCTAACCCTTCCACCAATTTTCTTTGCACCCACTGGCCTGTGTTACCACAGGCTTGCACTTACCTATTTATTGGTGGACGGTAATTACGTACTGTTAATGTTCGAGCAGTACATGCAATTTCACCTTTGTTGTTACTAACCCACACAACGTATAGAATTGATTGCCTTTCAACGTTGTGCAAGACCAATAGTCTAGTCCCTGTTGGCTTTTTAAACATGAATCTTTATTATGAATAAAGTTTGTTTTACAAATCCCCTTGCTTAGCCATGTGATCTATTGGTAAGTATATAAGTTAACCTAGCCTTCTGTAGCTGGTATGCACCTACTGTGCTTCTAAGAGAGGGGTAGCCTTTTGACTCTGCCCTTCTTTTTTCTATTACCTGTTCACCCTCTAGAGTCAGGCCCCCCAAAAACAGAAAAGAGGGTTTCATTGCCCCCCATATATCTATTTATTGCTGGTACATCACTTCACCTAGACACTTACAGCTGCTCACTCCCTAGCACTGGTTCCATGTGTTAATATCCCCGCAAAAATATCGCGATACAAAAATATCAAAAATATCGCCATATTTTTGCTGCGATATTGACCCATGGACCCTGCGGGGGACACACCTGCAACCCCTGAATTATTATAAAATGTGCGGGGGACACCCCACAACCCCCGCTCCCACATAATGTCCTCACCAAAAATATCTCCTATGGCGAGACAAACGGCCATATGTATGGCGATGTTTTTGGTGGGGCTATTTTGTAGGATACCCTAGCACTTCCCACCTGTTACACCTAGCACGTAACCCCCTCCTCTCCCACCCCTTATCTCTCTCTGCACTTCCACATTCTGAATGCTCACAAGGCCTAGTAGGTCCGCTTCTATCTTACAGTGTTATATCTAATTCTACGTGTTACCTCGCTGTTGCCCTGTGGGTGCTTTGAAACCCCATTTACTTGTTGTATAAGCGCCTTACAAATGCACAATAAATAAATAAATAAATAAAATAATAGGTCGTCATCCTGTGTCTTTTTGGGCAGTGCTATAGCAGAGACTCCACAGGTGTATTTCTTTTTTCCCATTAGAGATCTATGAATATATGTTCCAGAACAGGCACAAAGGAACAGGAGGAGGCAGGCCAAAATCAAAGTCAATTCACGGGAAAGAGGAGAGTTAGATTCAGAGGAACATCATTTAGTTCAAGTGATGACAGCATGGGAAATGGAAGATGCACTGGCAGAAGAGGAAGAAACTCTGACTTTACCACAGGAAGAAGGAACACCAGAGGTAGATAAGGAGCTAATAGAAGGAATAGCAACAGGGCCGGATACAATGGACAGCATATTTGGACTGGGATGCAGAACCAAGAATTACACGCAGCATGAAATCACTGTGGTAAACCTCTGCAAGTATAGCTTAACCAAAGATGAAATCACAACTCTAGAGAAAGGGCTGCAATATGTGACCAGCAATAAACATAACTGTTTTGCTTTCGGAGAGCAGGTTCCTGAATTTATGTGGAAAATCCTTTTAAAACAATATTTTGCAGACTAGGAGCTTGAAGGGGAAGAAGATATAGGATTACATAATAAATCAAGCTTCACACCCCCAATACAAACTCAACGTGCAGAAGAGAGAGTTTATGAAAACAGAGTAATACAAGAACTAGGAGAATTAGAGAAGAAAACTGAGAAGGAAAAGAGTTTTCAAAATATTAGCAAAGCAGAGAGAAAGACCCTGAAAGCACTATTGGCAAATGAAAACATTATCATCCGTAAAGCAGACAAAGGAGTGGCAACTGTGATCTTAGACAAAAATACATCCAGGAATGTCAAGACCAATTGGAAAATGAAGAAAACTATCAAGTGTTTGAGACCTACCCAACACAGAAATTGGAATTAATGATACAGTATAAGGTCAAAAAAGCTCCAACCTCTATCTAAAGCTTTTTGACATTATACTGTATTGGGGGTGTGAAGCTTGATTTATTATGTAATCCTCTATCTTCTTCCCCTTCAAGCTCCTTGTCTGCAAAATATTGTTTTAAAAGGATTTTCCAGTTCAGAATATCCTCATTCTGTGAAAAAGGGACTCCTTCTATTTCCATTTTTCAATTTTGAGGTACTTGAAAAACCTAGAATTCCACAGTTTTATATTCTTCCAAAGATACACAAGACCACCGGGAAGACCAATTGTGATCTAGATTCAGTGTTGGAACCACTATCTAAATTTGCAGATAGCTTCATGCAACCAATGGTTAAGAAAATGACCTTGTATGTTAAATACATGACTCAAATGATACGTGAGATAGAAGGAGTCCCTTTTTCACAGAATGAGGATATTCTGAACTGTTTGGACGTGGTTGCATTGTATACCAACATACCACAAAGAGTTTCCATAGAGCTACTAGAAAAATGGCTACTTGTGGAAAGACAGAGCCCTAAAACTCCATCATCATTTATCTTATGGTGTGGAGAGGTATCCCTGATGGAAAACTACTTCCATTTCAATGGAAAATTATTTAAACAGATTCAAGGGACTGCAATGGGGGCTCCACTAACCTCGACCATAGCGAACCTCTATATGGAAGGCTTTGAGGAAAACATCATCTATAAAGAAACTAATCCTTTCAAAAAACATCTTAAACTATGGTGTCGATATATAAACAATGTCCTTGTTTTATGGAATGGAAGTGAATGTCATGTCACGCGGGAGACTGGGGTCTGCCGCTCCCATTTCCTCCTGGCGAGTCTACCCGCGCTTTCGCGTCTGGGGACTCGCCGGGAGGGGAGCGACGGGTTACGGGGCCGGCGGCCTTCGGCGCATGCGCGGAGGTCCTCTCTCTCGGTTCCGCGCATGCGCCGTGGGGGCTTGCCTCCCAAGCCTCGTTATGGGTTCGCCGGCGCCCGGAAACGGAACGGTTTGCGTTCCAGGCCTCTCGGGCGCCGGCGGCCCATAAAAGAGGCCGCGAGTCAAAGCGGGTCGCGTCTCAACGTGGTTCGCTTTGCTCACCTCGTTGTTCCTGCCCTGCCCTTACCTGGGGCCTGTCCTGGGCCTGCCTGCATCCAGTCCTTACCTGTGGCCTGTCCTGGGCCTGCCTGCATCCAGTCCTTACCTGTGGCCTGTCCTGGGCCTGCCTGCATCCAGTCCTTACCTGTGGCCTGTCCTGGGCCTGCCTGCCTCCAGTCCTTACCTGTGGCCTGTCCTGGGCCTGCCTTACCTGTGGCCTGTCCTGGGCCTGCCTGCCTCCAGTCCTTACCTGTGGCCTGTCCTGGGCCTGCCAGCCTCCAGTCCTTACCTGTGGCCTGTCCTGGGCCTGCCTGCCTCCAGTCCTACCTGTGGCCTGTCCTGGGCCTGCCTGCCTCCAGTCCTTACCCGGGTCCTGTCCTGGGTCTGCCTGCCTCCATTCCTCACCTGGGTCCGGCCCTGGGCCAGCCAGCCTCCAGCTACTACCTGGGTTCTGCCCTGGGTCAGCCTTCCCTCAGCCCATTCCGGAGTTCTGTCCTGAGTCATCATTGTGTAGATGGGACTTATCCTACACTAGCCTGCATTCCCCTGTTCCATCTTGGGCATGTTCCTACAGTTCTCTATTTGGCCAGACAGCTAGCTCCAACTGACCTCACTCTTTCCTGTCTTGCCTGACTCCGAACCTCATCCTGTGTACCATTGGAACCATCTGCACCAGCCAAGCTCCTTTTGCCTACTGCGAATACCTTTTCTGCTACACTGGTCTATCTACCAACTGTCGCTGCACTGAGGTTCTTGGAAGATTCATGGTCTTGACAACAAGCTCCACCTGGACTATGGTTCCATCCATCTGAGCCTACAATCCTCTTGTCACGCTTACCTGGGAGAGTGCCTTTGTGACATTGGGGGTTGGTCCATCCTTCACCCAGTTCCTCTTTTGGGTGGTGGAGAGGCTGATTCCTCGTGCCACTATTTCATCAGTTCCCGGACTCCAGACTGGCGACCTCTGCGAGACCAACCACCAAGACTACAGGTACGCGGTCCTCTCGGGCCAATCAGCTTGACAGTGAAGAAGAAGCGCTATCCTTTTTCTCATGGATCAACAGACAAGACAGACATCTGAACTATACCAATAGCTATAGCAGAGATGAGATAAATGATCTCGACATTACAATTAAAGTGGATCTAGAAAATGTGATACTGTATGTAAAGTCATTTAAGAAAACAACAGACAGAAACTCACTACTGCATTATAATAATTTCCATCCACGACATGAAAGGGACAACTTGCCTCTAGGACAATTTCTACGTCTCAAAAGGAATAGCTTAAACAGAATTGATTACAGAAATGCATCATGTAAACTGAGAGAAAACCTGCACGCAAGAGGCTACCCATCTAGTATAACTGCTAAAGAAATTAAAAGGGCAAGTAATAATAATCATGATGCCCTCTTAGAACACAAGAAGAAAGAACTTGATGAGATACAGGAAACCATAGTCTTTGTCAACACATACCTGTGAACACATACCTGTTGAATCGGATTAAAAAGATCATTCACCGAAACTGGAAAATAATGGAGAAAGGAAAATTCCCAGTAGAAAGACCGATGATTGCATACCAAAGGAGCAAAAGTATCAGAGATCAAATCATGAGCAATGACATCACGAGGCAAGTAAAGAACCGACCACCATTAACAGAAAGCTGGGGAATGAAATCCCCAAAAGGTCACTATCCGTGTGTAAGCTATACCTGCTGTGGACAGACACGAAAGAGTACGGATGTAGATCTGGGAATCCCCAAAATATGGAGACAAGAGAACTGTAAACAAATGGTGGTATATGACATATGGTGTCCATGTAAAAAAATCTACGTGGGTAGGACAGAAAGAAAGATCAAGACACGAATTACAGAACACAAGAGCTGCATTAAATACAGAATTCATACTGAACCACTAGTGAGTCACTAGTGAGTCACTTCATAGAACAACTACATAAACCTGAAGATCTGAGATGGATGGTGTTATACCAAATAAAATCAGGAAATTATGTGAAATTATGTGAACATTGATCAATGAGATTGTTGAGAAAAGAAAAGGAACTGATTCTTTGGACAAAAAGTATGGAGGTAGGACTAAATGAAAGAGCAGAATAACACCCTGCAATAAAGAGGAAGCGATTCAAGGGTAAGAATGTAACTATGGAAAGTAACTCTCGAAATCATAATGAGTTAAGTCACTTGCAAGGCAGCTAATTAATGTGAAAGGTTGAAATAAAGAAAGAAAGGAATAGAAAAATCAGCTCTATAAAACAACAGAGCAAGTTTTGTATCAAAAGCTGATCACGTGTTCCAGTGGAAGATTTCAATAGGAGCTTCCGTGTGGATGTACCAGCAATCTAAATAATGAAGGCTGGGAGAAACCACTAGATAATTAAACAGCATTGAAAACACGAGGCATACAATTTGCTGAAATACCAAACTTAGTAAGTCATAGTTACCCGAGTATCACGATCGTTACCGAAGAAAGAAACATGAAGTGTTCAAATCAACGAACAGATTCGGATTGAGAGTATCCATGGAAACACTAAATGCTGAGAGGCACTGTATGGATGAAAACACAAATACAGATGTTACATCTAGGGAAGTGTAAGAGGCAGCCATAGGACGTTACAGTCAACAAAGAGTTAAGAACAACTGGCCTGAAAAATACAGAGGCCTGAAAACCAAACCGCAGCCTCCAGGAAGTAGATGAAGTCACTGGTGACACGGAATGAACATGGGAGTTCTACTCAGGCAACGTTAAGGTAAGAAAAAGACTGGATGCACCATAGGCCGGCTATCCATTTAGTTGAAATGTGTTATCATTGTTACGTATGGCCCCAGATCACGGGTTGGAAGATGGAACTTTTGTTACTGTTTATGAAGGTATCAGATGAATGATCGCAGTGGTTGGTAATGGACAAAAAGACGTAACAAAAGGAGGCAAGAAATACCATGGCTCCTAATTGTAAACTGCAGAAGTTAACACCCAGTGCATTGGAATGAAAGTGGGTTACGAGACTGAATTGATATGCTGAAAATACGGACGAGTTCTTATTCTCGGTTATCCAACAGGATTCGCTTGCGAACGAGGGTGATTGTGGAACACTCGGTTCCGCCAGAGTAAGATTGTAAAGCGGGAACAAACGTTTGGGTCAAATGAAAAAGTGACATAAAGGTGAGTGCTAGTGTGGGAAAACGAGTTATGGCAGAAAAACCGAGACCCAAAGATACATGGTAACAAGTGTGGCATATTGTCTCTCATAGTTCTACAGAGCATTTATTTGCCAAAAATAAACGTGTGGAACAACGGGTCAGGTTAGAAAACAACCGAGTTTCAAAGTATGCCTGTAACAGGTGCAATACATGTCTGTCTCATCTCTACAGAGCACTTAATTTCAAGCTGCAGTAATTGACCCGCAGGAACAGTAAAACCGGAATCCTTTATATTTGAACCAAGAAATACTCCATGAAGCATGGGACCACCTTAGGTGGTGAGTGATTCCACGCAGTAAATGAGATTAACTACATGTGGTGTTCTCTTTCCTTGACAGACTAGGAGATAAGGTGACAGATGTCTGCCTTGATAAATCTGAGAACTAGCAATATTGTGTTACAAGATACATATGTTGACAGATCTACAAAATAAAAAAGGTTGAGAATATCCTTACCAAGATGAAGTGTATGTCAGAAAAGTGGCACCCAAAGAATCTAACTGTGTTTGTATTGGAGGGAACTAACCACCCGGATTATATACAACTAATAAGAAAAGTAAAACAATTAAGAGGTATTTTTGCATGCCTCAATTAAAGTAGGCTTTTTGTTAGTCTTTTCAGGAAGTCACCGTTATTGTTGAAGATTTAATTTTACGAGGAATTGAACCACGCTTAAAATTTGACCTGACATGAATTTGTCAGAGTGAACAAAAAAATATCTCTTTGATCAGTATTGAATTGGTATTCCACTGAAGAACGGAAGATGAAGAACTGAATTTCCACAACAATGAGTGTGTAAGAATGAATGTTGTGGAATGAAATATGTTGGTATAATTGGTGTGTGAGGCAAGAGGATGACTGTGAAAAAATTAAAACTTACACAAGCAGTGAATTTTTTATTTTATATCACTGCTGTGAGGTTTTCTCCAAAAACAAAACTACATGTTGTTTGAATTATTGGTGAAAAATCAGAGAATGTAAAAATGTAGGATACATTTTTCTATATTTGATCAATCAAATCTGGCAATAATGTTTTTTTGTTAAGAAGGAATGGGTTTTTAAGATAAATAAAAAATTCACTTTTTGATAAAAGATCTGTTTGCGGTCTTAATTGAAGATGTCTAAACGGGATGGGGATATAATACAAAACTCTATTCTGAATAGTCATACGGTGACAACCTGAAAAGACAAAGGACCACCAAAACACGTGTGTGTAGGCAATTGAAAAACATATTTTTGAAGGAGGGGATTGTTTGGATAGGTCCACATAAATATCCCCTCTTGTCTCTATTTTGTTGAGAAGCCAGAATATATGGGGCACATTGGCATGCACTACACACAACTCACATGTCCTGAGATGCAAAGGCGGTCAGAAAAGCAACCTATACAAGTGTTATACAAAGATAAAGACCACATGGATATATATGAAGAAGTGGGATCAACCTTTAATGATCTATATGGATGATATGATTTTTTTTAAAGTTGTTAGGTACTGGGCTATGGTTTGGATGTGTGATGGTACGTTATTCATGTTTTTCTGTGTTTCTTTTTCTTTTTTTCTCTTTGTTCCTTTTCTCTTTTCCTTTTCCTTCTTTATCTCTGTTTTGATGCATGACTATTTTATCTAGCTCATTGTATTAATTATCTTCATTTAATTCATGGGCTCTGCACTGTAATTCATATTCTGCTCATTGCTTGTTATGATATTGTTAGAAATGTATGTTCTGGATGTACCAAGGAGGTAGAAGCCACGCTACCTCATGTCCCTAACGATCTCAACAGCACAGAGACTAGCAGTAAAAGTACAAAAAGAAATTGAGATAGATGAACTGAAATTTAAATCCAATCCTTTAATTGTTAACCCAGGGATGAATTAAGAGAAATCGAAAAACTTTTTGAAGAATTTAAAACATCTACACTATCAAAAAAACTAAAAAACTCAATAAAGATATCCAAGAATTTAGATTGGAGAGAATATATCCATATCTGAGTGCAGAATATCTACAACTAAAAAACCAGGAAAGAACGCAACAGACAGGACGACATAGGAGAGGCCCTAGAAGGTGGGCCACATTTTCTGACACTAGCAGCGACTCTGCAGGGGAAGACCAATATCAATCGGGAGTCCAACAACACTTTAGACCTAGGGGCCTAAGACCTTTTTTAGGGAGAGGCCCCTTTCAAGGCTACCAAGGGGACCCCTACAGTCAGCCATGGGACACACGGGGAGGTCGGAGATGGCAACGATCACGCAGGAGAGGCTACAACCAATAGTAGCCCCTGTCACTCCTCTGGCCACTATCTCGGAAGATCAAACCATTCCAGTTTTTAATTTATCAGATGTAATACTATCTGACGAACAACTTTTACTCCTTACAAAAGGTCTTTCCTTCGTCCCCACCCACAGGACGGATTGGTACTCCACGGAAATTGAAATGAAACAATTCTTCAGAAAAATTAGATTAAGTAACTTTGTCTGCGAACAGGGGGAAAGTGAAACTACAACAGACACAGGATTGAGGGTGCCATCTACCTTTACTCCATCGGACAATCAGGTGGCTGAGGAAATTGTCCTATTTGAGAAATGTGTCCTAAATGATCTTAAAAGACTTCAGAGCACAAATCATCAGGTTAGAAATAACCTTTCTAATAAAGAGCAGAAAGCCCTAGAAGAATTAACATCTAATCCCAATCTGATTATTAAACCTGCAGACAAGGGGGGAGGGATTGTCCTTTTCTCTTGGGCACGCTACAATCGCATGACGCTGGACCTCTTGGAGGATACCCAAAGCTATTGGCCGCTGAGGAAGGACCCCTCATTAGACATCGAAAAAGAGATTAGGGACGCCACCCAATATGCAGCAGATCGATCATGGATAACTAAGGAAGAATTTGAATATCTGAATCATTCAGAGAAAAGGACTCCCTCCTTTTACAGTCTACCTAAGATACATAAAGATCAAACACAGCCACCAGGTAGGCAGATTGTGTCTGGCTGTGGCTCCATTTTGGAACCCTTGTGCAAGTTCATAGATCTATTCTTGCAACCAATCAGTAAACAAACTGACACATATCTAAAAGATACTACAGCAACTATAAAAATCTTTGAGGGAGAACCATTTGATATAGACCAGGACTTTTTAGTCACGATGGACATCACTGCCCTCTATACGAATATCCCACAGGAGGAGGCAATAGAGATAGTTCATCTCTTTCTTATCCACCAGGCAACCCAACATAGGGTCCCAGCGGCATTCATAGTCGAACTAATGACCATTGCATTACAAAGAAACTTTTTTGTCTACTCAGGACAGTTCTATTTACAAAAACGCGGAACTGCCATGGGGGCAGCCTTTGCCCCGAGCCTCGCGATTCTATTCATGGCCGCTTTTGAGATGAAATATGTTCTCTCCGAAAATAACATCTATAATCCACATATCAGAAAGTGGTATAGATACATTGATGACGTTATTTTTCTCTGGAGAGGAAATATCGAGTCCCTACAGGAATTTTTTGCCTATTTGAATTGCCAACATAATACTATCAAATTCACGATGCAATATTCCAAATCGACTATCAATTTTTTGGACCTATGCATTAATGTGAAAGTTGGACATTTGGCCTGTAATTTACATAAAAAGACCACAGACAGAAACACTTTTCTACACTTTAAGAGTTTCCACCCCAGATCTCTCAAAGAGAATTTGCCTTTCAGTCAATTTCTTAGACTCCGAAGAAATTGCACTGAGGTTGCTGACTATTATATACATGCTAATAAATTGGCCGGTGAGTTAAAGGAACGAGGATACCCCAAGAAATTGGTATCCATGCATTAAAAAGAGCAAGATTTACGCCCCGTGAAAATCTATTGGAACCCAACCCGAAAACACAAAATCAGGATCGCATAACATGCGTTACGACCTACAGTACACAATCATTTGCTATTAAGAGAACCCTTTTGAAGTATTGGCCAATGGTCAGAAACTGTCTTCAAGACAAAGGCAAACCTCTGTTTGCATTTAAAAGATCGAGAAACCTGAGAGATAAATTGGTGCATTCTACTAGCCATGGCAAACCCAACCTAAGTCATAGAATTCTTAGACCCCTGTTGGGACATTTCCCGTGTGGAAACTGCCGGGCATGCAAATACACAAAGAAAACGTCCAACTTTAAAATTGAGGAGAGAATATGGGACATACGTTTCTTGTCTAACTGCAAAACAACAAATGCAATTTATTGCATCCAATGTCCATGTGGACTGAGATATGTGGGCCAAACCACAAGACCAGTTCACATAAGGATCAATGAACATCGATCCAGGATTAAGTGCAAGAATCACCAAGCACCAATGGTGTCACACTATGTGGCTTTTGCCCATAGTTCTGAGGACTTACACTGGTGGGTTCCGGATACTGTCAAAAACAGTTCCAATCCAAAGAGAGCACTGAATGATTAGGAATCTAGATGGATCCATCGTTTACAAACTTTGGATAAACGGAGAGGTCTGAATGAGGAAACTCCGCCATGTCAATTTCTACACTGACCTTGGGGACCCTCAGAGTTAAACATGGTTTTTGCTGTAGACCATTCTGGAGCACAGCTTTACTTTCTCTTCCCCATCTCTCTTGTCTCTAGCCACCCTCATTTTGGGATACTGCTGTTTAGACAGACTTCGGCTTTCCATTTACCCTCCTGTGGCCCCAGGAGTCCCCTTTTCCACCTTCTGCACTCAGATGGATCAATAGCTGGAGTTTCTTAAGCTGCACAAACCGGACAAGCCACTGCCAATTGTCCCCACAGGTATCATATGCCTTAATAAACCTCAGTCCTCTCTAATTTTCGCTTTAACTCATAGGATTTGAATATTGGCATTGATTCCCTTTCCATTTTCTGTTGAGACATCAGATAGTTTTTTTCCCTCTCCTCCACAGCTACTCTCAGCATGAGATTAGACTATACTCGCCGCATATGGGCAGTTTTTGTCTTCCAGAATTAAGCTGAGTGTCATTCCCTTTTCTGGCCACCATCATAACAATGGCGCACCCCCGGTAACCCGGACAGTATTCCAAGTTCCGGGCTATGTAATTAACGTGGCCGCTCAAGCTGCACGTCTCTACACTCGCTGGCTCCATAGCCACTTGATTACAACTAGGATACATTTTGCCCGATAGAGGCTGCGCCACTTACGTGTGGCGAGCACTACTGAGAGAGTCGCTTGCCGGTCGCAAATGAACCCAGCAGACCGACAGTGGCTACGAAGACGGCATTTGCCGTTTCTTGTTTCTATTTGTCCCGTATGCCCGCCCTGCAGAGAAGACCTGAGTTCCCTCGTCTGACCTGCCCAAGGGCATCGGGTGAGTACATGTCTACTTTTACTTTCATCACTGCGTGCTGGATTAGCTCTATATTAATACCGCTGGTCCCACACAGCGAACATGGCGCTTTAATACCCCTCTTTTGGCCTTTGTGTTACTCCTATTGCAGAGACACATAGCCCAGACGAGTAACCAGCAATTTAACTGCGGCATGCTGACTTTGACATGTGCTGACTTCAGTGCCCAGATAAGCCCATGATTTCAGGTACAGACCTCTATTTTTTCACTTCTGCTATGCATTCCAAGTACATTTGTCACTATTTGGAACTCTGGATGTGGATTTCAGAGAGACACCTATTTTATGTGGCATGCATTTGTGTTTCCCTCTAGATAAGTGAAGTGTGTACACACGTTACTGGGCCCTCTGGTCATCAATACCTTCCAGAATACAGATACTATTCAATCTGGTAAAACTGCATGTGGCTCCAGACCTTTGTTCTATCGCCCCATTTGAGGTAAAGATACCCCCTCGATACTGAGCACAAGATTCTAACTCAGGGGTGATTTCTCACCAGCGGGTGTCACAAAAATGTTCCCATATCTGACTCTACCCAGATCATTTGGCTTTAATATTCATATTTATTTATTATCTCGGCCTACTCTGACACACAATTGTTTCTTGCTTGATTCATTATTCACACATTGTAATATTTCCTCACGGTGCTGGACTATGCACACATATTGTATCTTGCCATGAACAACATTGTTTATTATTTGGCTCTTTACCCTGTGATGGGTTTGGGTGTTTTCTTTTTTCTGCCTTTTCTTTTCATGTCCGGCTTTTTCCCTTTACATGTATTATTTGAATAGAAACTGGCACGCCTCTAGTTCTTTAGCAGTCGTTTTTGGTTGGACTTTTAATCTTCCCAAAACTCTCTTTAATGTTATTTTTTGTTCCACTTTCTTGCTCTCTCTGTTTCTGCTTGTTTTTATAGGGGCTATAATTCTTACACATCTGACTTTTGGTCCTGAGGAAGGCGTTTTCTGTCCAGATCTCTACGCCGAAATGTATTTCAACTACATCCGCCTGACCTTCTTTGGCTGACAGTGTTGACCACTGGACTTACATCAGCTAGGCCAGTTTGCATATACGTAGACCTGAGCAGTACTGTAAGAAGCAGTAGTCTAGTGTGAATGCATAAATCAAGTTGATACTAGTCATCTATTCCTAAACCCCATAAGGAACAATAATTGGCTCTTGTTTTCCTTTGCCTGGGGTTCCTTGGCGAACACATATGTGGATTTCCAGAACCAAAATAGGGTGAAAACTAAGTAATGTCATAATATCCCTCTGCCATAGGAATAGAATTTATTTTCTGTGTTATTCATAGTTCTTGTCCAAATGAAAACTTTTTCTTATTGGTTTTTTTTGTAAAAAATGTTTGTATGTTCTCTTTGTTTTACTTGTACTTAACTTTTATTGCTTTCTATGGTGCATGATTAATTCAAATGCTGACACTTTGATCAAAAGATTATATTCAAATTAATGTATCTTTTAAAAAAACAATAATTTTTGTGTAAAATGTCACTGAGGCTCTTGCACCAAAAGTTGTTTTATGTTTTCTATTAAAATAATGAGAATTATAGCCAAGACCTTGGTCAATATTCAAGTGTTAAATTCATAGCAATGATCCTCTGAAAACAGCTATGATATGACCACATGCTAACCAGAGGTAAAATACATAGAGCCAGAGTCAATTAGGACACTCTTTGGAACTAGAAAGTAGTATGCCCAATTGAGAGTGATCCTTTAAGGGAACCTTGTGCTAGACCTGTTTACTAGTCTGTGGCAGTTTCTTGTATGCTACAGTGTTGTACATTAGTTGTTTGCTTTTTGAGGTTAGAAAAAGTGAGGTGAGTATCGGTAATTGGTATACCGCATCACCTGTATTTTACATCCTGTGGGGTCATTATTTGTTGATACTCGTTGAATCTTTTCCCCAGACCTCCACAGAGTAGGGGATTTACCCTTCAGTATATATATATACGCTATCTCATTGAGCCAGGAACAAAATGATCACTGCTCCTATCATGTGGTAGAAGACCACTGTTCAAAACTAATTTTAATATATTTATTGAGTTTACCTTCTATGTTAACCTGTATATGCTGTGCTGTGTGTTTATTCATTTCGAGGCCGCTTGGCACGGTAGCTATTTGCACCTGGAGATGAAGGATATCTGTACTTTATCACTGCTACCAACAGCAACTAATGTTATAGTTGCATGCTGCATGCTTCTGGAGAATGTTATCTAGTGTGTTTTGAATTCCTTATTGGGGCCTCCTTCATCACAGGACTTAATGCCTGATCATCTGTCTGAACATCATGAGGCTTAGGATTGCGTGCAAAGCAGTTTTGATGTCCGTATTCAGTATTTCAGTATAAAGGGCTTTCAAAGTTCTGTGTAAAAATGATGCTATGCTGACTCCATCTTTGCTGTGTTAATGTTCCTCATGTCTCGTGCATTGCGTACTGCCATGCATTGCTCCCTGACCATGTATACTGCAACCTACCCCTTCTATGCCATCTATATGCTACCTGTTGAACCCTAACTATGTATTCCGCAAACTTTCCCTAAAGTTGTCAGTACACTCTACTGATCATCTTGCTTGTGTGGCACGACCTATTCTACTCATTGTGGTGGTTGCATTATCACTAATGTTTAAACTGGCTGTTTACAGTTTAGTTGTCAGCTTGTACCTTGGTTCACCTTTGTGTACATCTGGGGTCAGGACCAAACTTGTATCGATTTTATCTGCATCATCACCTACCCCCTCTGGTCAATTTATGGACATACCCTTTTGCCGTCCTCTTATCAGGTCTGCTGTTAGGGATCCACATCTTGGAGACCCCCCTCAAGCTACTCCCCTGTTCCACATACTCCTCTGGATCACAAGTTAAAAACAGCATTCTCCATCATCTTCAGAGTCCACTCAATGCTGTGTATAATTGCAGGGACGTTGCTTCTGTCAAGCTCCCATTCTGTTCATCGTGTGCTGGTTTGAATGTACAGCAAATTGAGCTGATCTTTGTGCACAGTCCCCCCTCCATGGCAGTGAGGAGGTCAAGGACATACCTGTTTTGGAGAGTCATCTGATAGCTCTCAACTCCTCATTAATTGCGTTATGCCCCTTTGAAGTGCCTTTGCATGTTTGCAGTAACTCCCATCAGGTTATTTTCACCCTCTTGGCATTTACCTGTGCTTGTAAGCCAGGGGCAAGGAGGGAACTAAACATCTTTGATGCTTTACTGAACAGCCTATGTTCAGATGGTATGTCATACAGTGAAGCTGCACTTTACTATGAAAAGTAATTTTCTCTTTTTGTGTGCTGTAATGTTAGGGTTTGTGTATTCCTTTATTTATTATCTGTCAAAGGTTATTCATCTATCTGCACCACATCACTCTGGGGGCACTACCAGTGCTGATGCATGCAATACTGCCAGTGATCATATACCACCCCAATCTGGTGTTAGCTGCATATTAGTATTTGTACCACAGGCCCAATAGTGGTCCATCAGTGCAGCTGTGCCTATTTTCGTACCTGGCAAATCCATGATGCGCCCAAATACTTCATTGTTTCCCACCTTCACTGTGACATTGTTTCTGAAGCACAAGGAGTCATTTACAATCTTTATTATGTCGTTTGGCCCTCTTTCGTCCTCTATCCAAGTCATCACATTGGCAGTTGTTGTCCATTCTTCAAGACATACATATATTTGTCCAACCTAGCTCCCATACCCCTATTTGAGTTTCTACTCTACATCCCATAATACCCTCTACCCATCCTTTCGTAAACCAGACTTAATTGGACCTATTAGTTCATATTGTATTGTATTGTTTATTCATTTATATGGCGCTCCCAACCCTGAGGTATCTGGGCACAGTACATTCAATGGTTACGGACATGACATAGTGGAGAGGATAGTTGGGCAGTTCAGTATACTTAGCCCTAGAGTCAATTACCATTTCTATATGAATCCCTTCCATTTTAATGGTAGAGGCATTGACCTTTCAATATCAGCCTCCTCATCCTCAACAATACCAATCTCATCAATTAGACCATCAATAACATAGGTGCATTCCTCCAAATCCTCACATAACTCATCAACAAAGTCAACACTTTCAACTTTAGTTCTACAGCAGTTCGTGAAATGCCCTTGTTTGTTACACTTCTTACACAAGTCTTTGATGCCTGGACATTTATCACTGCTGGCAAAGTGATGCAAGCTGTCACTGTGAAAGCATCTTTTCCTTTACTTTTTATATTTTTCTCTTTGAACCTCTCCAATCTGTTTTTTTACTGCTACTTCTTTCTTGATACATTGTTTCTTTTTCACACATCTTTTCCCTTGTATTGCCAAACCTCCATTACTTGCACATCTTCCATCTTCTTTATGTCTGGCTCAGTCCTTTGCTCTAACTCTTTCACACATTATTGTATATGTTCCATTTCTTTTGCCACCCTAATGACTTAATCAATAGAGGGATTACCTTTCGACCACATGGCTTCCATCACTTTCCCAGCACTGCACTCTTTCATGAACTGGTCCCGCAGTCTTTCATTCAAAGTACTCCCAAATTCACAAGAGGCCACTGAACCCCTAAGAGCTGTAATGTATTGTTGCACAGATTCATCTTTCTCCCGTTTCCTTTTGCCAAAATGATACCTTTCTAGTATGATGTTTACAGAGTTATCATAATGTTTATCAAGTAGTTTTATGCACTTTTCATTCTCCAAAAGATGTGATGATTCCTCATCAGGCAACTGTGGCAGATTCTTATATTGTCCCTGCCCATAGTGACCCAGACATGTTTTCCAGTCACCTGCAAAGTTCAACCCATTAACTGCATGTGCATAATGGTCAAATCACTTTCTTCCAATGTTTCCAGGGTATGTTGGGCTCTCCTTGGATGTCTAAAAAGTCATTCGGAGTAGGCATGCCTTGTATGGCTCCCTTTGTGCTCTGCTATTAACATGTGTTTTATTACCCTCCTTGCAACCACTTTACCTGCTTCGTGGTAGATAATGTGTATCTAACTTCAAGCAAATCCAGGAAGCACTGCTAACACGTCCATGGAGGTTTCAGTTAAACTTGCAATGTTTTGATCTTCCTTCTTTGCCTCTGAGTATGTAGGCTTAGAACTATGTTGAGTTAATTACTACACAATTTGTAGATGTCCAAGAGTTTATTAAGTAAAGTATACGCGACAGCATGCTCTGTCGAGAGACAGACACCAACTGATTTCAACAACAATTCAAGAATCTCACACCGTAATATTACATTCTAAATTGGAACCTATGAGTTCACAATGTGTGTAACATCCTATGAAATGAAGAACCCCTTACATAACTAATTAGACATCACATCAACAACTTTTATATGCACTTTAAAGCGACTAACGTAGTGAGTAATATTGATTCATCTGCACTTCTATACTATGAAAAAGAAATGTAAATAAACATCAAACATAACACATCTCCTCCCTTGGCATCTGCTGATTGAATTTCATTCTACATAGAAATCTTTGATTTATTTATTTATTTATTTATTTATTTATTTATTCATAGAGCGCTTTACACCAAGGCGCTTGAGCCATGTTGGTCTATTTCTTACTCTATTTACGCTCAGTCCTGTGTTTACATTAGCATCAGAATATCCCACAATTTCCTTTTCCTTACAGTGATTTTCTTCCCCTTCACTGTTATTTGTGGACTTACCATAAACCTTGTCATTGTCATCCCCATTGCCATCTTCACACATATTGGATGAACTCCTGACCAGCTTTGACATTGACCAATATTCTCCCCCTTCCAGAATCACTACATTTCCTCTAACAGCTGTGATCTTTTTTGGTCCCAAAAATGTACTCTCTACACATTTTGAACTTAACCTGCGATTCTTGATCAAAACTTATCGCCTTTCTCCCATTTTGTTTCCTTGGTTTTATTAACCTCATCAAACTTTTGTTTATAAGTGTTCTGAGCCTCTCTGATAAGTACCATGATTTTCTCACGATCAATATCTACACTTTTTGCCATTTCCAGCCAACCTGGACAAAGTTTGGTTCCAGTTTGTCTGCCCTTCAACGACACAAATGGTGATATTTTCGTGATTGAATGTGGTGTTTTACAATAGTTCCAAATCATCTATTTTAGCACTTTAGACCACTCTAACTCTGAAGCCAATGCCAATTGTATCCCACTCTTCACAAACTTGTTGGCCCTTTCTATTGGTCCATTGGCCCTAGCATGATATAGGGCTGTTCGCACATGTTTGATACTGAATTTCCTCAAAAATGTTAGTATCCTGTCTTAACAAAACTGCACACCGTTGTCGGTAACTACCACCAAGGGAAAGTCCTTTCTGTAAAACACTTCCTCCAAGAATGATATCATCTCTGTCGTGGTGGCCTCACAAAGTGCTTTCCATTCTATCCATTTGGTGTGGTAGTCTACCAATACCACCAATTACTTATACCCTTCACCAAGTTCTTGTATGGGTCCCACCAAGTCAATTCCCACTTTTTGCCATGGTTCACTGGGCACACTCACTGGAACCAGTGGGACCTCTCTCACAACCCTGCCTTCATCACTCTTCACACATTCCCTACAATTTCTAACACTTTTCTCTACATCACTGTCTATCACAGGCCACCAGAATGATTGCCTCAAATACCTCCTTGAGCCTCCCATACCCAAATGTCCTTGATGGGCCACCTTCACTAACTGAGATCTGACACCACATGGAGGTACTAATTTGCTTCCTCTTCTGAGTTTGCAACCATCTTCTGACAAGCTCAATTCCTCTCTCACTTCGTTATACCTTTCATAACCTCTGTCAATTTCATTGTTATTAGGCCACCCTTCTTTTGTCCAAATCTTAACTTGATTCAATACCAAGTCCTCCTTATCCTCCAACAACCATTCACCCTTATCTATGGCATTGCACTCTATTTCAGAAATACTGATCTCTTGTTCCTTGGTCATCTCAGTATCTTCCAACCACTTCCAGCAGGCAACCTGGACAAACTATCTGCCACAACATTTTCTTTACCAGGTATGTAGCACACTTTAAAATTGTATCCCAACTAATCCTCCATCCACCTAGATATCCTTAGAGAGCCCTTGGCCCAGTCAACACTACTCATTAACTGCACCAAGGATTTGTGGTCCGTTCTGACTTGAAATGCTTGACCCCATAAAAAAAACTTGAAATGTGATATGGCCCATGACATTGTCAATGCCTCCCTCTCGATTACGGAGTAGTTTCTCTCTGCACCTCTCAGTGGTCTTGAGGCAAAGGCTATCACATGTTCAACCTTTCCTGAGTCGTATTGAGCTAAAGTGGCACCTAATCCTAGAATGCTGGCATCAACCGATAATGTGGTTTTCCTGCCTGAAATGAATCCACCAAGAGATGGCGCCTGTGTAATTCCCTTTTTAATTGACATGAAGGCCTCTTGGCACTCTTCAGACCACTCAAATCTCACACCTTTCTTAAGTAGATCTCTTAATGGAGATGATACTATTGCAAACCCATTAACAAATTTGGATAATATTCTGCCAAGCCCATGAATGAGCCAAATTGATCTTTGTCCTTAGGCAAAGGGGCATTTCTAATACTCTCCACAAGTGATCTTTTAGGTGAAATGCCATCTTTAGAAATCCTGTGACCTAGATACTCTACTTCTTCAACAGCTATTTTGCATTTACTTCTCTGAACTGTCAAACCTGCCTCTTTAAGCCTATTCAATACCATTCTCAACACTCTTTCATGCTCACACTCATTTTCCGCAAACACCAATATATCATCCTGAAAAACAGTTACTTTGTCCAATCCCTTCAAAACGTCCCCCATACCTTTTTGGAACACAGATGGAGCCGATGCCAGGCCAAATGGCATGCGACTAAATTTGAATGTCCCTTCAGGGGTAATGAACGCTGTAAGGTGTTGAGATTGTTCGGAGAGTGGAACCTGGTGGTACGCTACTGACAGATAGATTACAGAAAACCACTTGGGTTCACCCAAGGTGGCCAGAGTTTCTGACATAATCGGTAGAGGATGTCTCTCAACTAGGATGTTCTGGTTCAAACTCTGCAAATCCACATATAGTCTTGGTTTTCCATTGCTTTTGGTGACTAGTACCACCGACGATAACCATTCCGTCGCGGTCACTGGCTCAATCACTCCCTTGTCCATGAGGTCACTCAGCTCTTCTCGTAGTTGTCCTCTCATGATCAAAGGCACATGTCTCACTTTGTGAACAATCAGCTGGGCATTTCCTATGAGCTTGATGTGATGTTCAAAATGTTTAAGTTTGCCCAACCCTTCAGTGAATACTTCTGGGAATTCTCTGGACCATTTATCCTCTATTTCTGCAATGGTGTCCGGTTCCGGTGCACTCTCATGAACTCTCACCCCTAACTTCCTCTGTTCTTCTCATCCAAGTAACGAGGCACCTTTTTCGCCACCAGTATGTTTGCTGAGCATTTTCTGTCCTTGTACATTACATGCACATGGAGCTGTCCTAGAATGTCTATGGATGATTCGCCATAGCCACAGGGTTGGACGTCCGTAGGTTTAAGTGAGTGCTGATCTCTCCCTAGTACGTTTTTGAGGGTTTCTCTTGATATGATGGTCCACGGCGAACATGTATCAACCTTCATCATCATTTTATATCCTTCAATTTCGAACTCATCTACAGGTCCTTTCTGTTTACCCAATACGGTTGAAATCTCGAAGACATGCCTCGGAGCGGTCTCTTGGGTGGCTGTCATCTGTGGTGCATTATATGTCATCTGGTTTGTCTCTACGCTGCTCCCTCTTCATTCCACCAGATTAATTGACATATTCTTTCATGCATTAGCAAAATGTCCTTTGCTCTTACATTTAAAAGATTCAGCAAACCTGGCAGGGCAAGTGGGGTAATTCGGACCGTCTTTGGGGCTGCCACATCTGGTGCATCTCGAGTTCCATGTATCCCTTCTGTTTGCACTGAAACTGAGTTTCCTTCTTGACCAACAGCACAGACGGCATGAGAAGCCTGCTTATCAACCTTCAACTCCTTAATGTATTGAGTGGTCTGCTCTATGCTTCTGGCCAATTCAACTGCATCCTCTAATTTAATGCCCTGTCATGTTGTTTGTGCTTCTCACTAGTTAGTCCCTTATCAATGAGTCAGTCAATGACTCGAAGTCACATGTGTGAATCAATGTTCTTAGTGAGGATATATATTATTCAACAGACTCAGATGGTTGTTGCGTGCGCTGAAAAAATGTGTGGCGCTCAAATGTAACATTTTATTTTGGTTCAAAATGCTCTTCTAGTTGCTTTAGAGCTGTAGCATATTCATCCGCATCTCCTGCTTCTGCCCCTTGGGTCCTTGATAACCCATCAAATATGCTACGTCCTTCGGACCCTACGTTATGTAGCAGTAACGCCTTTTTTCTGGCCGAGCTGAATCTATCTCCTCCCATGGCCACCAGGTAGTTCTCAAAAATGTCCTTCCACCTATCCCACGTGATAGGCGACAGCCAGGGTCAGCCAGAAAGGAAGTGGGTGGAGGTATTGTCGCTGCCATGTTTAACTGAATGCAACTTGCTTCCTGGTCGCTCTCTTGTTGCAGAACTAAATGTGTGGAAGTCAATGGTAGAGTAAATGTCTGAATCAATGCACTGTGACGGTAAGCATAAAATACAGTCTTGATTTGTAATCCTTTTGTATTATGAGACACTTCTTCCTGTGCCTGCAGCAGCAAGTGCTGTCGTCACAATTAACAGCTGTAAGCACGTAGAGTTGCCTTCCCTGATGACACGCTCCCTGGCAACGGCCCTCACAATATGTATACAGCAGCTTGAAGCTGAAACCACGCCCACAATGCCACATGTGGGTGGCCACACCCCTTGGCACGCGCAAAACAATGGGAAATGCCACGCAGCCTCAAGCTGCAAGAATCGCGAGCTGGGGCACGAGCACGGCACTAGGGAATGGCAGGACCGCTCGAGACTCAATGGCCCACTCTATATTGGGGTCCCTGTTGAGCTTACAAAGCCAAACGAAGTGCCACTGACATCTGCATGTAATTGACGTGCTCGCGTCACTGGCCCTCCATCCCCCTGACCTGAATTCCTCCACCTGCTGTCGCTCAGCCTCCACAGATCTGCCTGCAGCGCAGCCTCTGCAAAGACGTGCCGTACGCAGTCAGAGACAAGGGGGGGGCCACAAGTTTATCCTCGTCGCCAATGTTGAGTTATTTACTACACATTTTGTAGATTTCCAAGAGTTTATTAACTAAAGTATACGTGACAGCAGGCTCTGTCGAGAGACAGACACCAACTGACTTCAACAACAATTCCAGAATCTCACACCGTAATATTATATTCTAAATTGGAACCTATGAGTTCACAATGTCTGTAACATCCTATGAAATGAAGAACACCTTTAATAACTAATTAGACATCACATCAACAACTTTTATATGCACTGTAAATCGACTAATGTATTGAGTAATATTGAATCATCTGTACTTATATACTATGAAAAAGAAATGTAAAAAAACATTGAACATAACAAACTACTAATAGTATTTCGATATGTTGTGTTTTCCGATCGATGTCCACTTTTTCACCATATGCTTATGACATTTTTACCGTGTGATATAAATGAAGTTTTAGTACTCCTTGTATTACATTTATGTGAGTACAAACGTCCTCCTGAGACCTTTTCACAGAGGGCTTTGTAACAAGTCTCGTGGGTAACTAATGGTATCTAAGATGCTTACGTCCACAGTACACCGCCGTGTCTCCTCTCTTGCATTGCAGTAATGCGCACAGCAAAGCATTTTTTACTCATTGCCATAGCAACCAAAATGGCTGCACGGAACTATGCATTCTTAGGTCCTTGCCTCCAAGCTCCAACAATCACACAATAAGAAGAGATAGCGCACACTCTCCTCTGCCTGCTGCGCTTACGCCATATGGAAAGGCAATTCCACACAACTAGGCTCCCAAATCCCTTTTCCTTTTTGTGTTTTTTTTATAGCCAAAAGCAATAGAACGCTGGAACACACTCTCATTCGCCCGCCACGCTCGCTCAATTCAGGGAGGCGATGGCAAAGGCGATCCTGAAACCCTACCTGTGGAACCTCCTCATCTCGCTGTCTCTCTGTTGAGGGCAGGCATCTGAAAAGTGGGCAAAGCACGCACAGCGAGCCCGTCGAAGGAAAGGAAGAAGTTCATGACCACAGCCAGGAGAAACGGTGGGCAGTAGGGATGGCCGCCAACAGTGGATGCGCCCAGATTGGCTCACACAACAACGGCTACTCTTTGGTGCTACCACGTAGTACCTCGTCACCAATGAAATGATGAAGCGCTTGGGTAAGTCAATACATCTTCTTTATTGAAGAATACAAGTAGCTTCTCTGACAGTTCTCACATCTTTCTTTAACTAGGATATACAGAGCCGGGGGGCGCTGCTCGAGGCCATGACCCCATTCCCCCTCCCCCGCCTACCAGCAGGGACCACACTGTGCCACTTTAGGGTGACCAGATTTAAAAGTAAAAAATCTTGAGACGGCAACTAACATAAAAGTAGGACTAACTCTTGAAAGTGGCTGTCAAGGCGCTTCACTTCAGTAGCATTTGGAGGAGGAGGGGGTTTAAGCGTTACTGTTCAAAGAAACACATATTTTAATTAATTCATCACAAACTAACACCATCGTAAGTTGTAAAATGCAGCATTTCTTCTTTGCAAGATTGTGCATTCCTGCCTGCCAGCTATGAAGACCTGCTACAAAAAAACGGGACCACTGCAATTTTCCAATGGAAAGGTGATCTTGACAAAGAGGGACAGACCTCCAAATTCCGGGACAGTCCCGCAGAACCAGGACGTTATTTCACGCCATGTCTCTTCCTTCATTCTGTCTTCCTTTTGATGGGTCTGCCCAGCTGTTGATTGTTCCTAAGTCCTTACATTCATGTTCTGGAATCTTCACACATGCAAGTCCCTTGTTCCTGGCAGAGGGGTCCTACCTATTGCCAACAAGCTGAAGGCTCCAGGTCCCCACCACAGTAGCAACACATTGGAACAGTCAGGTAAGCAGTACACTCACCTACACATTAATAAAGAACTTGTCTGTGTGATATGTTATACTTCCTTTTCTATATTAATTCCCTTGACAACACAACACCTATTCCTCTAAGTAACCCTCATGCCTGACGGGGCCCCCTTTTGGGCGGGGGTTTACGCATGGCTGTTTTAACCACCAATCACAAGAGTTCACTGTCCCTCCCAGTGCCAACATCACCTCGGTGGTTCTCGTAACGCTTGACAAAACAAATTTTCAGGGCAGAGGCTTGACAAAACAACTCGTCGTACAACAGACAATAAGACAACAGACATCACTGAGTAAAAAGATCAGAATCAATACAAATCTTAATTATAAAGTCCATATTACACACATTTACTAGAGGCGGCTTCTGATGGAATTATTGAGGCATATGTGGGCGTGCTTGGCGTATGAAGCCAGCTCTTGCAAGGCTTTACTTTGCACATTCCAGACATGCTAATGCATTATTGGGAGGATCAAAGCTGTTTTTAACCAATGAAGGCAGAAACCATACATGTGGTGTTATGGCATGGCATGTGGTTAACGTACCAACCATATGACGCCATTATCGGGGCATGTGCGGCTCCACTTCACATACAGTACAACACAGCCTAATCCTATTGGTTGTACCAAGAGTGGTTTTCTTTGGACTGGCCGCAGTGCGGGTCTGGCTGGTGCCACATCGCCAGGACACCACTGGCACTTGCTGCAGTATAATGTATGCCTTCTGAAAGCCATTTAAGGACATTACTTTAAAAATAGAGCAGAGACAGAGAAGGCGCGCACTGATGTATGCCTTGGCCACCGAGCAGTAGTGACTCACTGTGCCGGCATATTTTAAACTAATACCTTTCACATCATGGCTCACAGCCTTTACAGCCCAAACCGCGGAAACCGCAATATCCTTGCATGGAGCGCCAGCCAAGCTTTACAATGTACAGTGGCTACAGTCTATTAAGCGGTGTCCTGACTTTGCGTCTGGCAGTAGGGTCTAGCGTGCATGGGGCGTAAACGGGACTTGCTTCTGAGTATTGCTAAATAAATATCTTCACTTTCCTGGAGGGGATTTTTTACACTGAATGATGTATGATTCCGTGAAGGAGGGCGTGTGCCTGCATGACGTTGTCAGGAAGTTAGGATGAACCCAGTGACGTCACTGGGATAGAGGTTGCACAAAATGAGGTCTATTTCTATATCCGGCTTCTCTGCACCATAATGATTAAATTAAGTGTTAAACCTAACCTGCTTGCCACATAGCGGAGCAGCAGCTGTGAGAAAGTACCTGGAATCTGGACATGCATTGTTACCCAGTAATTTAGGAAAATGATGTCACACACAATGGTGGTCACCCAAGCCCTGACACATATCAGTCGTGATTATTGAAATAATACATACGTGGGCTCAGTAAACATTTGGGCCACCCACCCACCCAAAAAAGGCAAGAAGAATTGTGTTTGCCATGAAATTATGGGGCGGGATGGCATCAGTCATGAAGGAACAACACTGACTCCCTATTGAATAGAAAATTCTTCTCATGACATTGGGCTTCATTACGAGCATGGTGGTAGCCGTGCCTGTATGGCAGGCACGACGACCGCCATCCTCGCTACCGGCACCGGCACCCGCAATTCGGCAGTAACCGGCCCATTACGAGTTGAATGGGCCAGTAGGCCCATTTGCGGGAGGCGGTATTGCCGGGCTCCCGATCCCCATTCTGCCCCATAAGGCAGAATGGGGGTGGAGAGCATGGATGTGCCGGCACCGTTGATAATGGTGCTGGCGCAATTACGAGTTATGCTCGTGGGTGCCGCACAGCCCGCCAGGTCAGGCACCTGCGAGCATTCCTCGTAATTCAGCGGGACAGTATGAACGGTGCCGGTGCCTTACCGGCACCGTTCATACCGTCACCACCAGGGTCGTAATGAGGCCCATTGTGTACCGTCTAGAAAGTCTACTTTAACACTGGACCACCCTATTTGAAAGCTAGTTTAGGCACAAATCTACCTAGAAGAAAGTTGAGATCTGCTGATCTCAAGTTCATTTCCACCCCAGTCTTCAGAAGTCATTGACAAGGAAGTGGGAGGAACGCAACAAGGTCAATGTGAGCAAGACAGCATATTAGCAACTATGCAGGGATAGCCGATCAAATCAGTATTCAGGCAGTAATCAATCAGGGATTGCATTTGGAATAACACCAACAAGCCTGTTTGAACACACAGGCCTTATTTGGCCACTTGAAGCTTTTGTGATTGGGCTCCACCCAATTTTAATCTGTAGAATTTTCCATTTCTGGGACCCCACTATCTTTCAAGAATGGTTCTACAATAGAACGTGCCGGCTAGAATGTGCCCATTGCCGTCATGAAGATGTTTTCTATCACAGATCCAATTTAACAATTTACCATTATTGGAAAACATCGGGCCGAACTGAATATCCCCAAAGGAAATAGAAGCTGCCACTTATGTAGTCTTAGAGACAAAAAGGAATCTGCGTGTCATGTCCTAACAGAATGCGCTGTACACGGTCCCCTTTATATTCGATTTTTAGGAATGTATGTAGCAAATTTAGGTAGCATAAAAAGTGACTCTTTCTGGCGTTAATGCCTGAATTCGGACAATAGGCAACTCCAAATAGCACTATACCAGGTGTGGAAAGGAGTGTGTGCAACTGGGAAACTAGATAGACCTGAGCTTGTTGATGCCTGATTCTCTGAGACCGATACTATGGGCCTCATTATAACCTCGGCAGTAGCCGTGCCAGTAGTACCGGCACGGCTGCCGACGGAGTTGCATCCAGGACCGGCACCCGCAAATGGGCAATTACCGGTCCATTCCGAGTTCGGCGGAACGGTAATTGCCCATTCATGGGTGCCGGAGTGAACCTACTCCCCATCCCCAATCCGCCCCATAGGGCTGAATGGGGATGGGAAGCATGGATGCACCGGCACCGTTCATAACCATGCATCCACGAGTTGTGCTCGCGGGTGCCTTCCATTCCGTCAGGGCACACTTGGCGAAATTGAAGGCACCCGCGAGCACAGCTCTTAGCATGGCGGTGCAGTAGCAACAGTGCGGTGCCTTACCGACACCGTTGTTACCGTACCGCCATACTCGTAATGAGGCCAAATGTCTTAATATGTGAACATACAATAGCGATATTCAACCTGCTATTGACCTGAAAAATTATGATTTGAAAATGAACTAATGACATAAACAAATTTGCATGGCAGTAGGTTACATATTTTCTTCGATCTTCTTCAATCGATATTGACTTTTGATTGTGTCTATACGCCATTGTATTGTATACTGTTTTTTAATGAATTGTTTTTAATGTATTGTTTTATTATAAATATGTAAAAGTTATTTTCGGCAGGGCTGGACTGGGAACTAAAAGAGGCCCTGGAAATAATTACTGGGGACCAAAAAAGGCCCTGGAAATAAAGTTCAAAGTGGCCCCATTTGACACATTTTCAGCAAGCCCAATGCTTTTCCTATGAGAAAATTTGGAAATACCACAGAAAAGAGGCCCAGGGTGCAGAGCCCCACCGGGAAATCTCCAGAGTTCCCTATAGGCCAGTCCACCCCTGATTTTCGGACTGTAGACAAAAAAAAACAATAGTTCATTTGAGGGATCAATCAGGGATTTATATCTCACTTAAATAGAAGCAAGACCTTTGTGCCAATAGGGTACATTAACAACTGAGGCTATTGGAGTGGATTAAAGCAGCAACAGGACACACATGGAGGTTACACGTTTTCCTTCAAGCAGCTCTGATTAGCCAGAATGATGTAGTAAAGTTTCTTCCTGGATCATACAGGACTGAACATTTTACTTTCATGCTCCAGTACCTTCATTGAATCCCTGTGTACTGGAACATACAATGTAAAGTACTATGTGTGGCTCATTGGGTCTTCCATGAATCCGGCCTGCCTTTTCTTATGGGCCACCCCTACATTCCCCATCGTCCTCTATGCTCAGCTCTCTAATGCTAATCCAGGTGGAGGCCTTTCAATGTTAGTTTAGTTTAGTTTAGTTTTAGTTCAGGTAACTGGGCGCATAATCATGTGTACAGCAGAGTTACATATCGTTACACGAGCATCAAGGTACAACGACAGAGCGTACATTAGTCCAGGCTCTGAATGTTTACATACAAGAGTAGAATATACCGAGAGAAGTATGAACAGAGAATATGCAGGAAAGAAGTTACAGTGGCTAATGCGGACCGGGTTACAGGTTGGTCCTAAATAGGCTGTCGGTAGAGTAAACATAGCTACCGGTGGAGAGCGGCGGCTAGCAGGTCATGTCAGTGAAAGTCTGGATGTTTAGGCTAGTAGCCATGATTTTACCATGGCTCTGAATGGCCAGAAAGCGGCTTCCGATCTAATTGAAGTGGGGAGGGTGTTCCAGCATTGTGCTGCGAGCACTGGAAAACTGGAGCCCCCTGCTGTTTTTAGGTTATAATTGGGGATCTTTAGTTGGTGTAGATAAGGTGTTCTGGTGGGTCTAATGGGGGAGTGTCTAGAGAATTTGTCAGAAAGGTAACGTGGGGCGGCAAATAATAGGCACTTGTGGGTGATGACCAGTGTTCTTAGCTTAATTCTGTCATGGATCGGGAGCCAGTGGACTTCTTTTCTAACTGTAGACATGTGCGCCTAGCGCGGGAGGTTGAGGGCACATCTTAGTGCATTATTTTGCAGAATCTGGAGTCTGTTCAAGTTTTTAGTGGTAGTGCCTAAGTAGAGTGTGTTGCAATAGTCTAATTTAGAGAATATCAGCGCTCTAGATAGTGTGAGGCAACTAGAGGTGGAGAGAAAAGGCCTGCAGGCATTGATCAATTTATTGGTGTATGAGGTAGCTGAGATGGTCGAGTTTATATGTTTCTTTAGAGATAGGGTAGAGTCGAGGTATACACCTAATGTTTTAACCTCTTTGGAGACTTTTATGATGTTACCATCAATGGTAAAGGATTGGTACCTTTGGTCCAGTTTGTTAAGGCGAGCCTGGGAGCCTACGATAAGCACTTCTGTCTTATCGTCGTTAAGGCAAAGACTGTGAGTAGCCATCCAGGCTTGGATTTCTAAGTAGATATGATTAAGCTTTGCAACATCTTCTTCATAGCTACCAGTGAGCGTGATGAGGACCTGGGTGTCGTCTGCATAATTAGTGTAGCTGACACCCAGATCATCAAGACGGCCAAATAGGAGCTTCGTGAAGATGTTGTAAAGTGTGGGAGAAATGCAGGAGCCTTGCGGCACTCCACATGTGATTGGGATAGGGTCCGCAGCCGCGGTAGGGGCGAAGACTCTAGTCGTCCTGTCAGACAGAAATGACTGGATCCACTTAGTGGCATTCTGAGAGAATGCAGCAGCTGAGGAGAGGTGTTGAGTGAGGATCTGGTGGTCAACCAGGTCAAAGGCAGCGGAGAGATCCAACAAGAGCAAGATGGCCAGTTTGTCCTTGTCTTTGGCATCATCCATTTGGATTTTTAGATTTGAGTGGCACTTCCTTTTTAATTTGGGCAATCAGGTGGCGCAAAATCGCCACCTATGAGCTGGAACTATTGCCTTGGAGTACAGTTAGGGATAAATGGCATATGAGAAAGGAAACAAAGCTTGTAGATGTTGTTTTGTTATTTACCCATTCATTGACTGCCCATGATCATGCTAATCCATATGCCATTCCCACCCACTTCTTAACCCTCCCTCCCAAAACACATCCTCCTGGGATCTCTTTGAGCTATGTGCTCAAAGGGCCGGCTAGTGTTTTTTCAAAGCAGTCCTCAGTAAATTACTTAATTGGAGCTGTAAACTTGCTACTGGTGTAACAAAAAAGTCTTAACAGGTCTGGATTCAATCACTCAATTTATAAGCACTATGCGTGTCCTTCACTGAAGTTCTGTTAAGAACAAACATTGGCTGCTGTCAACCTTATGGGAAGGCAGTCAGTGGGAAAATGTTGTAACACGTTCTTATTTATTGACTAGATTCATACTAGTTCCAGACCAAGGAGGACTTCCCCGGGGACCTCGAAAGGAAAGGATGAAGGAAAATCTGGGGGTGTCACTCCACACCACAAAGAAAGGACAAAGGAAAATCTGGGGGTGTCGCTCCACACCACAAATAAAGGACGAAGGAAAATCTGGGGGTGTCGTTCCACACCACAAGGAAAGATGGAAGACAATCTGGGGATGTCGCTCCACACCACAAAGAAAGGCTGGAGGAAAAGCTTTTGGTGTCGCTCCACACTCCAGCGAAACATAACGGGAGGATTGTGACGTCTCGCTCCCAGATGGAAGAAGGTCTCCACCTGATGAAGACTCCACCTGATGAACCCCACTTTGCCCTACTCTCCCTCAACAAGAATTCTCAGAAGAGTCGGGGGGGATGTGTGGGATATATTTACCCACTCCTCAGTACTTCCCCACATCACCAAGCTGCACTTCAGCAGTTAACAGCAGAATGGCTGTGCTGGCTCCTTTGAGCACCAGGGCCTTGCATAAAAACTGCGTTTGGCAGCTACAAAATGATGGCTGCACTGTCTTACCAATCACGTATTGGGCAAGATGGGGCAGGGAGCACACTGAGAAAGGCAGCCAGTCTGTTTCTTACATGCACCCAAGAAGAACATGGAAAAGCAGCACTGCTTTGCTGCTAGCTAAACATTTCCCCTTGAAAAAGGAAATATTTGGCATTTAAAATGTTGGCGCCCTGATGCTCTTTCCCATCTGTTCAACCTTCCACAGTTCAGGGAGATCCTGTGCCCATCCACATTCAGATTGTGCCAGCAAAAGAAAGCATTATCCTTGAATGACAGGCTGTGTCAGGCCTGACCTGGGAGTCACCAGAAACTTTACTTTCAGCCGTTTGGAAAAGCGCTTGACTTTTTGATAGAAAGTGTCAACAATAAACCCTGCAAAAGAAATCATAGCTCTGTGCATATGTCAATTTCAAGGGTCCTTTGGCCTTATACAGACTATTGCATAAGAGAAACTGACTGGTGCTACAAACAGTGTTTGGAATCAAGATGGGAGAGAAAACCAAATTTGACAGGGAAATCCAGCAGAATTCACCATGTGTCAAAATGTGCTTTTGCAAATTAGAAAAATGCTTGTTTTAAAAGGGTCATTTATGAATAAAGCCCTTTCCTGGCCTAGAAATGTCAGGGGTGGGGGTGTTGCTTGAAACCCTAAATGGGATGTTTTGTTTAAAAAAACATGATTCTGAGTCAGAGAAATAAAATAAATAAGTAAAGTCAATGGCTGCAGTGTGGAACTAGCCAAACAGGATTTCTGCTGGGGGGGGGGGTGGGTTGCTAACAACAGGAGTGGTTATTCACCCCAAAAGAGCCACAAAGGGATGTTTGGGACACATATGTGCTAACTGCCGTCCTTGCAAACTTTGAATGACCAAGAGAAAGAAATATCACACGCCCATCAGACTTTTGTCTAGGCTTCAGCTTGAGACAATAGATTATGGGACACCTATGTGCCAATTGGGGAAGTGACAATAAACCTTCAATCAAACTCGGAAAACCCCATGGCCACCCTGGGCTGAACTGACAGTTGGTGGTAGCCTGGAAAAAATGGGTCTATTTGAAGGACAAAACACAGCCCCATTTGGCTCAAAATACTATTTGATGAATGAACTTTTAAGGCTGTTAATTCTATAACTGAACAGAGCAGTAATGTAAAAGTGGTACAGTTTAAATGTGATTTTCGTGGCTTTCAAAAAAGATATCATGGCTGTTCATAGCATGTGGGACACAAATGCCAGGAGAATCTGAATCATGGCAAAAGTACATATAATGGAATCTTAAAAAATAATAGAAATATGCCCTATGATAATATGTACACACACCTAAAATTGTGGGATTTTGGGTGAAGCGGTCCCCATTAAAAATCGCGAAAAACTATTAGAAGGGCGAAATAATGTGTGATTCATGTTAAGATGGATTTTTGGCAAAAAGGACTGTGGGACGGCTTTGCACCTCATAAAACACAACCCCTAAACTGAATCTCCTCCTTGAGGAGGCGACTAACACAGGCTGACCTATCCGGTTCTTGGGAAGTAGGTCTAGCTTAGTTCTGCCCAACAATAAATCCTATGAGTCACCCGCCTTATAAATAAGAGAGGCTGACACACTCTAGGGACTCTCTCCGGAATTTCTAGTGCCTGCGTATCAGATGTTCCAGATCCACCGATTCCAGACTATATTGTCAGGCCAAAGCATAGCTGACCCTATCCAACCAGGGCCAATTATCCAGAAGACTCCACAAAAATCCCAAATAGCAAAGGGGAAAAGCTGTGGTACCGTTGGGGAGCATCCTGTTACCAGACCAGCCTTGTGCACACTACTTGCATGCCCGCCGTACCCTTGCCATCCAGTCACCAGACTTGGCCAGTTGCTTGCCGTTGGAAGTGTTCGCTGCTATCCTGTGACCAGAGCTTTTGAGTCCAGAACTAGTTGACTGTCCAAGTCCCCAAACTCAAGTGTGGATTGTGAGCATTTCCCCATCCCATAGCAACACATAGCTTTCCCCATTTTGATACTTTGGGCCTCATCACGAGTTGGGCGGTAAAGCCGGCTCTATTAGCGCCGGAATAGTTATTAATAGTCCTACCGCCTAACCCCCCGGTGCGAATAGCGCCGGATCACGGGTTTGGCGGAACGGGTATTGCCCATTCCCCACTGAGCCCATTCGGGAATTCCTCATTCCCCATTGGGCTCAATGGGGAATTTTCGCGCTCTTACAGCTGGTGGATTTCCCGCCAGCGGTAAGAGCGTTAAATTTCGGCAGATTTCCCCCCCCAGCTCAGAGCTGGGGGAAATCTGCCAAACCCGTGATGTGGCAGACCCTTAAATGTGGCGGAAATAGCGCTACCGCCGCATTTAAGGGTTACTGCCAAACTCGTGATGAGGCCCTTTGTCTTTGTTCCACTCTTTAAATAATCCTATCCATACTCTGATTCCTTGTTAAAACTGTTAGAATTCTCTGTGCATCTTGTCATTTATCTCCATGCGTGAGCGCTACTTTTCTATTAATTTCTGTCTTGCATAGATCATAAGTCCTTAGTCATATTTGGAATAATCTAATTAATTCCCACATAAAGCTGAATGTGGGGTTAAAATGCTGATGTCGCAAATCAAACTTGGAACGTACAGTGTCTTTCTTTAACAATATAGTCTAGATAATTTAGTTTAAGTAAAACTTGCCTTCCCTTTTTAAAACTGATTTTCTTTTCTTAACTGCTTTAATTTACCTAAACCGGACCTCATTCCACCTTGAAAATCTCATCCAATTCTTCAGTTATAGTCACTCTTTCACTTCCATAGTGTCCTTGTGATGTGCATATATCACCCAACCTAAAATCCACATTCCGATTCTGTGTATTTCATCCGTTTTTCTTAAAAAACGTTTTTGACATGTAAAACTGAAAAAGAATAAAATGCAACTTTTCCATGTGTGATTTCGGCTGCATCGTGTTTTTCCTTTCAACTTGCTTTTTGAACTGTGTGCCTTGGTTCATACGTTGCCTTATAGTTGCTAGTGATATCACATCCCTGATACTGTGATAAAACATATGTCCATCATTATTTAAGCGCACATATAGTTAATTATTTGTCAAATTCTGATTGTCATTTACTGCAATTGCAAAGGTTTCATGAGAGAAGGTCGGATTTTTATTCTGTTTGCTGCCCAGTGTCACTGACTACCTGCTGCTTCTTTCTATCCATTCAGAATTCGATTAATTGGGGTTTGAGGGAACATAGCAGGGGGAAATCCTAACTCGGGTGGTATCTACCCATATTGAAAAACTGCACCTATTCATCTGTGCTTTGGATATGTTCTAGTAGGAGGTTAACCAAGTGTATTTATTCAGTCTATATTGTCCTTATCACCCCATTGGTGATTGCTGCCCAATAAAAAAATGGTGTGATTTCATTTGAATTTTAAAGTAAATACATATTGCATTCCCACCAACCGGCCTGATTCATGGTCCATTGTGACCTGTAGTATTTGTAAAAGGGGTTGTGAGACGGATTGGGTATCGGCTCAATTCAAATTTGTATAAAATAAAGTCAAAGCATTCCAATTGAGCGCCTCATTTAAGGCTAATGGCGAGGGTCCTGGTCGGTGTGTGATGCACGATTGGAATCCTTCACTTCTCCAATCGTATCTACAAAGAAAATCTGGTTTGTGTGTTGACATATTATGTAGGCTGTTCTCACAGATTGTGGAGGGTGCTGTTTGTCCAAGTTCTTGGAAAAGTGATTTGATTGTCCCAATTTTTAAGAGAGGGGACAGAGGTAGGCCATAAAATTACCAGCCCCTTGCTCTTATAATTTCCTTTGCAAAGATCTTTGCAAAGTTATTGCTTGGGGACCTAAATGCTTGGACTGAGTCAAATAACATCATAAGCCACTGCAAACAGACTTTCAGAAAAGGGTTGGGACTAATACCAGTGCTTTAACCCTAAGTGCCTGTGTCTCGGACATAGGTGGGGATGGATATCCACAAATATAGAACCGGGTTAAGGGATCTAATACTCAAGTCTTTCCTTCATGGTCATCATAGCACAACTTGATTCAAGTCAATTTTATTCACATATTGCTTTTCTTCGGAATGCAATCCTAATTTTAGTATTCCTGTTGTTCTTTTCCTCAAATCTTGAAACACACTCAGGATTCTTTTGTGTTATTTTCCAAGTAAATATAGATTTTATTTTGGTTTCATGGAATGAAACAATTTTTTTTGAAAAAGATAACATATTTAATCGACTGGAACAAATAGGTCGAGAAACAAACAGTTGGTTCATGTGTATCTATTATGCACAGAACGTTTAAAATGATTAGAGTACTGGACCAAGGTTGATCAAAAACAACTCCTATTCTTTGGGATTCAGAGATCTATCTCTTGTTGTAGCACCGTTCCTCAGACTTAGTACACCATCCCTCCTAGTGATTATAGGAATGGGATCAGATTGTGACCTGGCTTGTGGATCTAATTTATCCATCTTCACAAGGTAAGGGCACAAAAAACAGCCGACCGGTTTCAGTGGAAAGGAGATATTAAGACCACTTTCATCAAGTCTAAACTAGATCAACATTGGTTGGTGTGTTATCTGATTCCTTTTAGAGGTTGAAATAAATTTTGATATTTTTTTTTAAACATGTTTTTATTGTTTTCTTATACAGAAATAAACAACACAAACATTCCTCCCAACTTCTCTCCCCTCCCCCTCCCCCCCGGAAGAGTACGGGTCCTCATTGGAATTGCACTTCAGGAATGCCTATGCGCTGTATAAGTCCGAAATTTTGATGTTGTGCGGGCACCATTGTTCCATATAGTCCGATTTCAAATATTCCAGCACTGGTCCCCATTCCTTCAAGAAGGAGTTGTTTTGGTCCTGTAGATGGTGCGTAATCTTTTCCATGGTCATTTGGGACCACACCTTTTGCAGCCATGTGAACACCAGTGGAGGGTCTCGTTTCTTCCAGCTTTGAGCTATTGTTGCCCATGCCGCGATGACTAGGCCCATGAAGCTCCTCCATTGTGCTTTGTGGAGTCTCTTGGCCTGTGTGTCTTTAGAACCGCACAACCATACTCTTTCCCCCATTTGGTTTGCCTCTGGGAAAATTGTTGTCATTTCCGTTTGTACTTCTGTCCAGAAGCCCTTCACTCCCTGGCAGTCCCACCAGATATGCCTCCAAGTTCCAGCGTCCGGGCACCCCCTCCAACATCGATCCGACATATCAGGGTACATTGCTCTGAGCCTCTCTGGGGTGTAATGCCATTGTGTGATTATTTTTAGCCACATTTCTCTGGTTTGGACTACCCTGGTAAGTTTGGGGATGTCTGCCCATAGTTCCTCCCATTGCTGCCTTGTTATTTCTTCCCCCAGCGTGGCTTCCCATCTTATCATGTATGACCATTTCAGTCCTTCTTCTTGTGAGTTAATGAAGTTATATAGTGTTGACACCAGTTTTTTCCCACCTGAGTTGGTTATTATGTACTTCTCGAAAGGTGTGAGGTCCCTCGTGGCCGCCTGGAAAACCTCTGGTATGCTTAGCCAATGTCTTAACTGTTCATATTTATATCTATCCGCCTTTGTTAAATTCCACATATTTTTACATTCCTCGAAAGTTCGTATTTCTTTATTCTGGATCATTTCACCGATTTTCCTGCATCCTGCTACTTCCCATTTTTCAAAACCACCGGATACCTGTCCCGGTGGGAACTGTGGGTTCCGGCAGATGGGCGTGAAGGGGGCTAAGAAGGGGGTCATGATTCCTTTTCTGGTTTGATCGTCCCAGGCGTTGAGAGTGGTTCTCTTGACCTTGCTAATTCGAAGGTTCACGTGTCTGTGTTGTTTGTGCTTCCACAGTAGGTCCTCCAGGGGGGTCCTAGCAACCGCCCTGTCCTGTGTTACCCAGGTCGTCTGTTGATCCTCCCCCAACCATTCTTTCAAGACCCAGAGTTGGGCTGCCTGATAGTATTTCCTAAAGTGTGGTAGGGACATTCCGCCTGACTTTATTGGTGCCGTGAGAATGGCTCTGGCAACCCTTGGGGGTTTCCTGTTCCACACGAATTGCGAGATGGCCTTGGAGAGTGTTTTGGAGAAGGAATTAGGGACCATCACTGGGAGGGAATGGAAGTAGTAGAGTACCCTGGGGAGTACGTTCATTTTAACTGATAGGATTCTGCCCCACCATGAGATCCTAAGCGGGCACCATCTTTCAAGATCCTTCTTGACTTTAGCCAGTAGGTGTGTGTAGTTGCCCTTATAGATCTTATCAACCCTGTGTGTGAGTGTCACCCCTAGGTATTTGATTCCCTCCTTTACTATTTTAAAACTTCGCGAGCCCGCCCCTGTTTCTAGTGTCTCCCTGTCTCCAGCAAGAATCATTATCTCTGATTTTTTCCTGTTAATCTTCAGGCTTGAGATCCCCCCAAATTCCTGCAAGGTTTCTATGGTTCTAGGCACAGAGTTCCCGGGGTCTTCCAAGGCCAATAGCATGTCATCAGCGTAGGCAATAACTTTATGTTGCCTGCCCGCCATCTCTATCCCCCGTATCCCCTCCGATTCCCTTATCTTAATTAGTAGGGGCTCCAAAAATAGGGCATATAGCAGAGGTAAAAGGGGGCATCCCTGTTTCCTACCCCTTGTGATCTCCACCCTATCTGTGACTTCTCAATTTATTGCTATTCTTATAGATGGGGAGTTGTAATTGGCTTCAATCCTCCCAACAAGCTCCACCGACACCCAAAAATAGTCTATCCTTGACAATGTGTTATGCACGTGCGAGTAGTACGTGAATCCGCTATCTTGTCCCTTTAATTCCCTCCAGGTATCTCGTAATGCCATCTGTTCCATCCTTTGCCTAAGTTGTTTGGATGGGGACCCATGAGCTTGCGGTCCCCCCGCACTCCTATCCAGACCCGGTTGCCAGGCCATGTTCAGATCTCCCCCCAGTATTATCTTGCCCTTTGCAAATTCCTCTAGTTTCCCCAGGGTGTCTCTGAGGAAACCATCTTGCCCCGAGTTTGGGGAGTATACTGTTGCTAGGGTGAGCCTGTAGCCTTCTAAGGAGATATTAGCAAATGCAAACCTCCCTTCCCTGTCTACTCGAGTGTCTATAAGGTTTGCCAGCAGACCCCTTTTTGCAGCGATCATCACTCCTGCTCTTTTTTCCCCTGCGTTCGCCTGCGCCCAAATTGTATACCCTCTGAGGTGTACTTTCTGTTTGTCTTGGGCCTTTATATGCGTCTCCTGGAGGAGCAGTATGTCCGCCTTCTCCTTCTAAACAAAGCCTCCATTTTTTTCCTTTTCACCGGCGAATTCAGTCCCCTTACATTTTGTGAAAAGATTCTAAGCTTCCCCATCACGACTGATCTACTGCTTCAGTCTCCGTTCCCGCATGCTGTGAACCCTTCCTTCTTCCGGAGTTCCCTCCCATCCCCCCCCAACTGCCCAACTCCCCCCAACTGCCCAACTCCCCCCAACTGGTAACAAAAGTTCAACTTCAATCCCGAGGAGGGCCCAGGCACCTTTGGTTGCTCGGGCGTTGCGCCTATTGCTCCCTGCCCTCTCATAACTCGGGAATAATTGTGTGGGGAGTCCTAAACCCCGCATCATCCTCAGACCTGAGTAGCGTCACTTCCGGTCCCCCGCCGGGCCTCCTGCTACATGATGTTCTGAGGTTCCTCTGGTTATTCTTCTTCCGCCCTTTCCCTTCGTCAGAGTGAGCATTCAGTCCTGATTATATATCTCTATCTGTCCCCTGATGGATTGCTTGCCTTCCCCCATCCATTTGGTTTCTTCTTATGTCGTACTACTTCCCGTCCTCTTGGCCTTTTGTGCAGATCCCCCTTCGTCCTGGTATCTCTCGCATCCGACTCTTCCATTTGCAAGTCCATTATATGGAGACCTTCCTCACAGGTGGTTACCCTTCTCTGCTTGCCTTCCCACTCGAATAGTAGGCCGAATGGGAACATCCATTTATATCTGATTTCTTTTGCCACTAGTTCCCTCACCAACGGGGCCATCTAACTTCTTTTTAAGAGTGTCGCCGAGGCCAGATCTTGGTACAATTGTATTTCCACTCTGTTCATCCTTATGTGTTCCAGCTGCCTCGCTTTCCTTAGGATCAGTTCCTTTTGAGGGTAAGACATGAGTGCCGCTAATACGTCTGTTGGTCTTTCACCTGGGGCGCCAGATTTTTTCGGGCCCACCCTATGGATTCTGTCTGTCCCAATGTTCTCTGATTCCTGTGCCCCAATTATTTCTCTGAATACATCTTGTACCGCACTCTTGAGGTCTTTGTCCGTCACCGATTCTGGAACATACTTGATACGAATATTGGATCTGCGGGAGCGGTTCTCCAAGTCTTCACATTGTATTTCTAGGTTGTGGGTAAGCCAGACCAAATGTTCTTGAGTTTCACCGTTCTGTTTCACTTCCTCTTCTATATTTTGTACGATTCTCTCCACTGTGTCTGTCCTCTCCTCCAGCTTGGCCACGTCTATTTTCAACTCTTGTACCACCTGCTTCATCTCGTTCCTCATTGAGGCAAATTGGTCCTGGACTGTGGACATGAACCTGTCCTGGAGCTCTACGAACCAGGCTTGCATATCGTCCTTCGTCAGCAGAAGAGTGCTCTGGTTTGGGGGGTTTGTGTCTAATGAGGATTCTTCACGTGCCCTGTCTTTTGTGACCGGCGGAGCATCTGAGGTCCACAATTGTAGGAGGTTTGTGTACTGTTTGTGGGATTGCGGCGTTGGTTGAGAGGTGCCCCCTTTTCCCTTCGCTCGTGACATTTTCCTTGACGGTAGGGGGTCTTATGCCTTCCTGCTTGTCTCTTAGACTGTGTTTGGTCTCCAACGTGATAGTAGGCACTGTCCTTTCTTGTTGCTCACCTGCTGCCGGGGCCTCCGTGCCCCTGTACTGGGCATGAGTCTGCTTGTGTTGAGGAGAGTGTGATGGCCTCTCTCAAGACCTCCCTGGGAATGAGTGGGGGTTGTCCAGATTTTTGGTGGGGTCTTGTGCCCACTCCCGTAGGACCGCGGCCCCCCCTCGCCTTATTTGTTTTAAGTAGTTGTGTGGAGATAGGGGGGGTGGTGGTGCTCCTCTATTTATGGGCCTGCGCCTGGCTTGATTATGCACTTCCATCCCGGGCCTTGGGTACCAGGGACCAAAGGGGAGACTTATCTTCGGCGCGCTCACCTCTTAATCTCCCGTTCTCCGCTGCTGGAGCCTGCCGTGCCATGTTCAGGGGTTAGCGGGCGGTGTCTCCTCCTCCTCGCGTGCGTCTCCCTCAAAGTGCCTGGGGCCAGAGCCCTGCAGAAGCCGGTCTCCTTGTCGATGTCCAGGGGGGAGTCCACTCGGGACCACTTGGCCTCCTGCGCTCCTTCACCCGATCTTGCAGCGCTTCCCGCCTGGCCCGTCTCGGAGAAAGGGCTGCCACGCCCTGCCCAGCCGGCGCCTCGATGAACCTGCTACCGCTCTGCTCCCAGTGCAGCGTCCCCACAGAGGCTCACGCCACCCTCGCAGGACCAGAGCGCTTGTAAGGTTCCCCTGTGTCGGTGGCCGACGGTTCTCCCCCTTGGTCTCGCTATGTTTCTGCGGGCTCCGTCTCGGCGCGGACCCCTCTGCTGGGCTGGCTCGGTCTTCCTCAGTGGGGGAGGGACGGCTGCCTCTCACGGCGGGCTTGCTCCCTAGGGGGTGATGCAGGGGCAATCTCCACTCTTTACCATGTACCCGTTCACTTGGGTGCCGCGGCGGTGAGTCCTGTAAGAAAACGCTCGGCGGTATTTCGTTGTTGTCATGCTTTATTGTTTTAGGCCCAGCGGGAGCACGATTCAGATGCGACCTCCACTGCAGGCGGCCATCTTGGAATAAAATAAATTTGGATTTTCAATAGGAACCCGCCCTGTATATGGGAAAGAGCAGGGTATGGGGTACCAGGGGAAGACAAAGAAAAACTCTGTTAGGAAATCACTCTTAGAGGTCCCATATCACATTGAGAACCATATATACATCTCTGTCTTACCCATCAAGGGATGGTTTCTCCCATGTTTGAAGGTCCGGTGTTCACACACGCATGGATCTTAAAGGATTTCTTCTCCACTTGTCGTGTGATTTATCGGACATTCCTTGATATCCTACAGGGAAGAAGGGGGGATATCTATGAATTCCCAGGAAAAGTATCTCAGGAAAGAGGCTACCATGCCTGGCAGGCATGTAGCGTCAGTTTATTATTTGGATTTATTAAAAGAATTTAGAGTAAGCTAGCTAGGTATTGAACAAAGAGAGGTCAACTCGATGAGGAGTTTGTCCTCATGGTCCACATTAAGACACCAGAGGAATATCAAACATTCCAATACGTCTAATAGTGCTTGTAATCTACAATTTCTAGTGATTTGCCCATTTTAAATTTGAATGATTCCCTGTACTACAGGTGTCAAGTGTCATCCACGTGATATGACACGTGACAACGACCCAATGGACCCATTTTCTAACCAGGCACCATTCGCACTCCAGCATTGGAGTTTTTGCCGGCCCCACCCTCCAAACGGAGTCATGTTTAGTACGCACAGGCATTCCAGGACCTCTGCACCTATAATGTGCCCCTAGCCTGTTTCCTCTGCTCGGAAAAGCACACGACAATTGGAGAAGAAATCCTTTAACATTCATGCGTGTGTCAACCCCTGACCTTCAAACATGGGAGAATACATCCCTTGATGGGTAAGACAGAGATGTATATATGGTTCTCAATGTGATATGGGACCTCTAAGAGTGATTTCCTAATAGAGTTTTTCTTTGTCTTCACCTGGTACCCCATGTCCCGCTCTCTGACATAGGTGGCCCGTTTGGAACGCCTGTATATAGCAGTGATTGTTCTTGAGGCAGCCTTTGATAATATTAACATCAATACATTGTGGGACAAATGAATAAAGTAGAAAATATATAGGGGCCTCATGCAAATGCTACAGCTATTATACCCAGGAAAATCAGTAAGGGTGAGGCTTAACAATTAGGGAATTATATCCAGTACAATCCCTATTGAAAAAGGAGTCCACCAAAGGTGCGTTTTAGCCCCCACATTTGTTATTTGTTCCTGGCTATTCTCTGAGATGGAAAGATCTAAGAGTAAACATTCTGGCATACGCAAATGATCTGGTGCTCATAGATTACACACAGGCAGGTTTGCAGAGATCCTTGGAGGGAGTGGAAAGATATTTCAGAAAAAATAATCTGATGATTAACCCTGCAAAATCTTTCATAATGAACTTCACAAAAAAAAACAATTCAAAGTCCTTTATGTGGAAACTGAATCAAATGCTGGTTGCCAGGGTTGAAACTCTTAGATACTTGGGTTTGCCAATATCCTCCAAATGCTCTTCTGCTGTTCAAATGGAAAAAATGAAGGTAAAAGTCCTGCCATGTATATCCCTAATGAAAGTTTTGAGATCTAAACTATGCGTGTTTTCCTTAATACCTTTAATTGAATTATTCAAGCTAAATGTGACAGCATTGCTTCCATACGGGTGTGAGATGATATCATTTAAAAATGGCAAATATTTGGATTCACTTGAGGCTAAGATCTGGAGGGCGGGTATGGGTCTTCCTAAATCTACCCCAATTAGTATTATTCGCCTTGAGTTGGGTACCGTATTCATGGTGGGCCTAATATATGAAGCGTAGCTTGTCACTCTTGTATACATTAAAACTGGCATAGCAACCAAGCCTGGGTTCGTATCTATATGACTGTCTAACAAATCGATTGAATCCAAATCCCTTTTTGTGGAAATTCTAACAACACTGTACATTGTTTGAACAACTGAAAACGATTATCTCAAATGACTCTGAGTATGTAAAGAAGAATAAGATCTGGCAATGGGACAAGAGCACAGACGTGATGGACCTAGAAAAACTGAAGCTGTATTGGCCCAAACAACTATTTTATATCCCCAAGTCAACCTCAAGACTTTAAATACAAAAATGTCCATCACAAAAGTTTAGGGATTCATACTTCAAATTTCGCTAAATGAACTACCAACGATGGAAGTAATTGGACCCAAAATGGAATTACCAAGATGTATGTGTGGTTGCAGAGCTAGTGGTGATGCGGAAATGGAATCCCTGTTTCATTTAGTGCTTGGTTGTACTGCATTTGGGGATGACAGAATCAGATTATTAATGACCACTTCAAATCAAGCTCTGCTTTTAGCTTTGAGCAAGCGATTAGAAATAACTGTTTTGAAATTGAAATTGATTGTACAACAGGGGGAGAATGATTGGTGAAGGTTTTGGGACCAAAGCTAGGTAAAATTACTCTATACTGTTTATGTTGTTCATTTTAATTAATTTTCTTTCTTTTTTTAAGATTGTATATAAATTGCTGCTACTACACGGAATGTGTCATGCAATAGAGTGTAAAATACTTCAATTAAAACTGAAAACACAATTTTTCTTGATAAGAAAAAAGAAATAAGACTGGCAATTGACAATCGATTTGCCTGTTACCCCTTCCTGTTTCCTTCACCTCCTTCTCTCCTACCCTTTAGTTTTTCTGAATTTGTAATTTGTATGTGCAATATGCAAGTTGATCTCAATATATTAAAAGTTCAATAACATTTGTTTAAAAAAAAATAGATTATGCCAAATGAGCCACCAGACAAACTCACAGGTACAATCCTGGGTATAACCAGTTAATTTTGAAGAGCGCTTCTGGTGGAGGACATGTAATTGGCATGTTCGAAGCTCTGCTTACATTGAAAGCACAAAGACATTTCATTGGTACGGCAGGATGATGGATGTGGTGGACTTAGATAAGGGGTAAAATAGTGAGCTGGCAGTGGCTGAAATAGAATCATTGGGTGCTCTGAGGAAAGAGAGGCGGAAGCAGACAATCCTGTCTAGTAGACGGTAATACTGTAAGACAGGGCTGGTAGTATAGATTATCAGAGGTTGGCCTTATTTGCCCGGAGAGCAGGATGTCAATGGTGGATCCTGTTTCTTGTGGTTGAATATAACAACATAACCTCCTTTAAACAGATGGCCACAGACACTTCTTGGCCAGACAATGCCTTGGTAACACTATTTCGTAGAGGACTTATGGAGAAATTGAAAGACGAGGTTTCAGGCGTACCTCAACCCCCTAATCTAGTGGAAATTATAGCATTGACAATGCAATTGGACTATCGTCTACATGAACAATAAACAGAAAAAAGAAGACATCGAAACACTTGCCTCCCTTTTGAGGCCACTCCTTCTTCTATCCAAACCCCACCTTCTGGGAGGACGGTTCCTACTGAAGAACCCATGCAGTTGGATGCTGCTCGTGGCCCCCTGACACCAGAACAACGGGCCCGAAGGAGAACTTTGGGGCTCTGTATGTATTGTGGCGACAACAGCCATCTTCTCCGAGATTGTCCAGTGGCTCTCCCTCGAAGGTCGGGAAATGCCAGCTTCCGACCGTAGGGGGAACCACAGTACAAAGTCATACAGTTGGTTCCCCAATCACCAAGGGTTCTGCGTCCTCATCCAGCCACTCCGATCCAGCAATGGTAGTTATACTTGATTCTTTCTCCTGGGGTAACACCGGAATTACACAGGTACCAGCTTTGATCGATAGTGGGACTGCAGGCATTTTCATGGATGACGTACTGCTCAGCAAGGTGCGCCCCATACCTCTAAGGCCATTGCCATTCCAGTTGAAAGCCTAGATGGTAGCCCTTTGACTTTTGGTCTTATCAGCAAGCAGACTCAGATCATAAAGATGAAAATGTCTTCCCATCAAGAGAACATAGCTTTGGATCTAATCAAGACAGCGCATTATCCAATCATTCTGGGACTGCCCTGGTTGAGGGTGCATAATCCTTATGTCTACTGGACGGCAGGTACTTTCTTTTTATAGTCTGAGCACTGTCTGGCTAACTGTCTAACCAATGGGACTATCAGATTCCCTCCACCGTCTTCCATAACTCATGAGTCCACCAAGTCCACCATGCTCAACCAGATACAAGAAATTCTGGAAGCTTATCTCCCCTTTAGAGAGGTCTTTTCCATATCGGAATACTCTGAGCTGCCACCCTGTTGCAGAGACAATTGTGTAATAGACCTTACATCTGATCAACCCTTACCTTTTGGGATAATGTACATTTTATCAGCCAAGGAGAAGGAGGTATTATGAGATTACTTACAAACTAACCTCCGCAATGGGTTGATAGCGGAATCCACTTCGCCCACTGAGGCGTCACTCTTCTTTATTCCTAAGAAGAATACCACTGAGCTTCACCCATGCATCCATTTCCACTGATGAAATAAGATAACTGCTCCCGGAAGGTGCCCTATGCCTCTCATCCCAGACATTCTTGACGCAATGAAACATGCATTGATTTACACTAAATTGGACCTGCGTGGAGCTTACCACCTCATCAGGATATGGCCGGGGGCTGAGTGGAAGAGCGCCTTTCAGACTCCGTTTAGGCACTTTGAATATCGGGTCATGCCCTTCTGCCTATCCAATGCGTCCGCAGTGTTCCACCGATTTATGGACCATGTCTTTGCAGATATACTCTTGCATTATGTAATATTATATCTGGACGATATTCCGTTTTTGTCATCTTCTTGTGGCGAGCATACTCATCATGTGCAGGAGGTTCTCCGACGTCTCCGATTCAATCAGCTTTTTTCAACAAATCTACTCTTTCCTACTTAGGGTACATTCTTTCAGAAGAAGGGATTTCTATGGATCCTGTGAAGGTATCAGCAGTTTTGCATTGGCTTCTCCCCACTTCGGTTAAAGACATCCAGTGCTCCATAGGATTTGTAAACTTCTGCAGGCGGTTAATTCCCGCATTTTCCAGCATCATTCACCGTATCACTCGGTTGTTGAAAAAAGGGGTTCCTTTCATATGGTCAGATGAGGCTCAGACCTCGTTTGATAAGACTGCCTTCACTTCGGCCCCCGTATTACTCTTTCCAGACCAGGACAAGCCATACATTGTGGAGTCACATGCTACGCACTATGCCCTTGGGGCCGTCCTTCTGCAAAAGGATGCTCAGGGAACCAAAGGTCCAATAGCGTATTTATCAAAGACTCTCTCTCCAGCGGAGTTGAATTACACCATTTTGGAAAAGGAAATAATGGTTATCAAGAGGGCCTTCGAAGAGTGGAGGCACCCAATAGAAGTCCGCACTGACCTCCACAACTTAAAGGCTTTGCAGTTTGCCGAAACGTGTAACAGCGATCAGGCGTGTTGGGCACACTTCTTCCCCCCGTTTAATATCAAATTCATTTTCATTCCCGGCCACACTAATTCACAGGCGGATGCTTTGTCAAGGAAGAAATTACAACCATTGCCTAGATTCCATTCGGAACCCATCTTCCCAAGGCTTTATTTGTTAACCTTATCTGAGATCTCTACAGATTTTCTACAGAAGATTGAATCGGAAACCTCAACATTTGTACGTCTACACCCCCAGTTTTGAACAGGCCACACTCTGATTGAGGAAAGGGGATGTCTCCATCAAGGACCTAAGATCTTTTTGCCTACCATGAACATTCGGAAAGAAGCTCTCAGCTGGTTTCATGATTCTCCTGTGGGAGGGCACAGAGGAGTAGCAAACACCACTGAGTTACTTCAGAGGTATTTTTGGTGGCCGTCTCTCCTCCAAGATGTCAAGGACTATGTATCCTCCTGTACCACCTGCTTGCAATCAAAGACTCCTCGATGGCCCCCTTTAGGAGACCTCATGTGGATGCCTTTTCCTGCTGCCCCATGGCAAATTATTTCAACAGAATTTATTGAAGATCTTCCAGTTGCACATGGATACGATACCGTAATGGTGACTATTGACACACTCACTAAACTGTCTTTGTTTGTTCTTCTGCCTGGGGTTCCTACGGCAGCTCAGATGGCACGTGTGTTTATCGAACACCTTTTCTCTCGGCACGGTCTTCCCGATAACATCATTTCTGACAGGAGGCCCCAGTACACATTCCGTTACTGGAAACACATCTGCTCCATCCTACACATCAAGCGTGCTCTCAGTTCTAGCTTTCAGCCTCAGATGAATGGCCAGACTGAAAGACTCAATCAGATGCTGGAAGGGTACCTTCGGTGCTATATCTCTGCTACACAGGATAACTGGGCAGATCTTCTACCTTTGGGAGAATTTGCGTATAATAACGCTATGCATACCTCTATGAAGACAAGCCCTTTCTTCTGTTCATATGGGTTTAATCCTGCTGTGTTTTCAACGGGCAGAACACCTCACATGCCTCTTCCGGACGTGGATGACCTGGTTGCCAGGGTACAATATGGTCATAATGCAGCTAGATCAGCTCTGCAGATGGATCAGGAGTGCATCAAGATTCAGGCTGATCGATGTGGCACACCCGGGCCCGAGATCAATGTAGGTGACAAGGTTTGGCTGGCCTCTCGATTCCTGCCCTGTCATCTGATTCCCTCCAAACTGTCTCCTAGATTCTTTGGAACCTTTTGTGTTTTGGATCACCGGGGCGCAGTCGCATTTCTCTTGCAGATGCCCCATTCTTGGTCTCGGACTCACCCGGTGTTCCATGTGTCTCAGCTGAAGCCTGACATTCCTGATCATTCTCTCGATGTTCCGGCACCCGTCCTTCTCCTGTGTCCTCCTCCTCAGGCCTGGAATACGAATTTGCGGGTGATTGTGACTCTAGGTATCGGAGGGGGAATACGTGATCGATTGGAAGGGCTATTTGCCGGCGGACTGGGCTTGGGAGCCGGTTTCTGCAGTGCATGCCCCCCGGCCGGTTCGTCGCTTCCATCTTTTTCATCCCGGCAAGCCGGTGAGTGCTCCCCTTTGGAGGGGGCATACTGTCACACGGAACCAGTTCCACTGGACATTGTGTCATCGGTGGAAGCAGGTAAATTTTGCTCGGTGCTATACACCTAAGATAGCCCCCGCTGGTGATTGTAGCATTGCATGCATTCAGTATCCACATCGTCCCTCGGCTCCGCCTCCCTCTCAAGAGAATGTTTTTCTAGCAACGAAGATTGGAACTCACAGTGCTGCTGCTTTTCATAGCGAACGCCTCGTAAGTTTGCATGCTTTCTGTCCTGCAAAATTACTCCATACTGTCTGTTTGTTGCCTTGGTCTTTACTTAACTATCTCTCTTCCTGTCACCTTCAGTCCCTTTTGCAGCTGTTTTCCTTCTATCAAGATCTGCTATTCGTGCGAACGCTTCCGGGTAGGAACGCGTACCTAGTTCTCTTGGCAACAGTTTCTTTCTCTTTGTTACCGTGCTTATCGTATGGTATTTCCCTCTCGTAGTCATAAGTCAGCTGGCTGTGTTGGCTATATTCACGTAAGTCCATGTCCGCTTCATTCCTTCCTATACACAAGAACCGCTACACAACAGCATTCCTCCTTCTACACGAGAACCGCTACACCCCAGGAATCGCTGTAGTGCTGTGAATTCGGCACTCCGGCATTACAGTGTTCATTAAAGGGTAAATTGGGGTTTCAATCTCCCAGTAGTCCACTCCGTGTGTGCAGATTCTATAGTAGTCATTCTCTCTCTGATTACAGACACACATAGTTCTTCCTCCAACCTGAATGCTGCCTCCATTTACAAGACGCTCCCATGTGGATTCTGGCATAAGTATATTCCTGGTTTCTCTATCTCCTTCTTAAATCATTCTACCTGTTTATAGTCTCTCTTTGCTAACCTATCCCTCAAATCTCGTCCCCTTATAGTTTCTACTCATGACACATGCGACCATGAAGATGGCTCTTCAGTCCATACGCTGCGAATAACGATCCTGTCTTCGGAAAGAACTGAAGCCTATCCCGAGAAGCAACACAGGGATTTTTACCCCAGAGGGTTTCCCTGGGGAGCCTGTGCTCCTGTTACCGTTCCCCGGTGCAGGGGAGTAGGGTCATAAGGGGGATTCTCATTTCCTCTGTCTACACTGCTGACTCTGATCCAGGTCTTTGTGGGGGGGGGCAATTTCTTGTGCACATATCAGTATTACGAGTTATTACACCACCAGTGCCAGTGCATGTAATACTTCAATATAGCAGATGCCACCACAATTTGGCAGGAGCTGCATGTAGGCCGTAAACCACAGGCACAAGAATGGTCCATCTGTACTGCTGTGTCTAGTTTCATAGCTGGCAGGTCCAATATGTGTTTACATCCCAGATTTTTCCCCATCTGCACTTTGCCATTACATCTGAAACACAACAAGGGGTTATTTAACCCTGTTATGTGTACCAGCCCTTCTTTGTCATCACCCATGTCAACAGTCTGGCATATTTGCTCCATTCTTCCAGGTACTCTCTATGAGCAGCTTCAATAGGATACCACGTGAATCCTATAAGGGGTCTGCTCTACACCCCATTATCCCTTCTTCCCAACCTTGATGGGTGTACACTTCTCTTGTGATGTGTAACTGAGGTCTGTCCCCGCAAAACGTTGTCTCTCTCCCTCTTCTGTCCACATATTTCATCAACGGGTGATCTTTCACTGTCATTTCAACTGATCAGGACCTGATAATATATATTTTATTACTTTGTTGTCCATTGTTTTTGCCTTGGCAAATCTATCTTCATAAGGGGAATATGCTTTTGTCACCTATTTTATTACAGCCAAACTTCCCTCGAATCGCCCCCTTGTTTTGCATAGTTCATTGTGAATTAAGCAGTGTGCCCTCTTTACTGGTAATTCCTCAGCCACAAACAATCTGGAAACATTTAAGTTATATGGAAGGAGTGAGCACACAAAACACTTTTTCATCCAATCTGTCCCTTTCCACTTTAGTCATGTGGCAATACCACATGTATTAGCTATTGTTTTCTCTTAGGTGCTATTCATCATTTATCACTTCTCTTCTAACTCTAGTTACTTCTTCACTTATGTTAGCAGCTACATCAGATGTATCATCAATAAAAAAAAATGTACTGCCACATCCTCCCCTCCCCCTGCCTTGACCCCCTCATTCTGACCGTCTTTTTCTTGTTTATGTCCTGATTGTTTGGGCATGTGGCGCGATATAAAAAATATATAATAATAATAAATAATACTATAGGCCATCCAGAAAATACAAACATAAAAGAAAAAAGTGGCAATTATTATGGCAATCATGTCCATCGTTTGCAGATATCTTCTTCTTCTCACATTTTGAGATATCAATAATACTCTCACTTGCACTCAGGAAAAGTACATTCTTCCTTTATGTTGTGTCATTTTTCGTGGTGGTCAGCTCTTGTCCTCGCTCTCGTCTGGGGTCTGGTCAGCTGTTGTTCTTCTTCTGACTCCTATATGCTTGATAGGGGAGTTGTGCCTACAAATGTATTGACGCCACCTATATGCACCCACTCCTTTTTGTTGTGCACCTTTATTGCAGTGGGTGTTGCATACTGGACTGTAAACGGGCCATCCAATCATGACTTGTGCCACCTTAGATCAAAGTTCTGTATATAAATAAGGGCTACTGGAAATAGGTATAAGGGGGGTTTACAGAATTCACATAAACTATTCCTTTTCTTTTGTCGTTGGTTGCTTATTGGCCTCCATGCCACCCCATGATCTGTCAAGAGATGCATTTCAGAGATTTAATCATGGCTGTTAAATAATCATGCATCTCATCATCTAGCAGTGTGGCAGGGATTTCTGTATCCAATCGAGACCGCGTGAGAGGAGTAATGGGAGAGTGCATGCATCTGCCTGTTACTATTACATGGGGTGCAAGATGGTGGTCTGAGCCTGGCTGATTGTGCAAGGCAAAAAGAGCCAGGGGAAGGCCATGCAACCAACTCTTCTTTAGGGTATCTTTCAATTTTGCAATGCGTTCCTTTAAGAGCCCATTGAGGCATTTAACAGCAATGTTAGCCTTTGCATGGCAAAGAGTATAAAGTGTGCTCTTGATGCCAAGCACGGATGTTAATTCAGAAAATAACTAATTTACAAAGTGTGGTTCGTTGTCTGACCGCTGCACTTTACACACTCCCCATCGGGGAAGCACCTCTCGTACGAGAAATTTAGCAACTGAATTGGCATCATCATGTGTACATGGAGCTGCTTCTATCCAACATGAAAACGGACACACAACCACGCTCATGTACTGGTACCCATTACAATTGTGGAGAATACCAACATATTTTATGTGTAAATGCCAAAATGGGCCTGTAGTACGGATATTGCTCCTTTCACATTCTCAGAGTAGGCCCATCCATATATTGCAGGCACACAGATCAACTAACTACAAAATCAACAAAATGCTCATGCAGGTTTGGAACAAACTAGTGCTCTGAAACGTCTGCTGCTGCATATTCTCTTGTGCCATGTGCTGGATAGGGCAGCTGTTCTAACGCCACTGCGAGCAACTCAAGTGGCATGACAGGCTTTTCTGTGCTGTCTTGTCATCACACCAGGTCACTGAGGGATAGTGAGCACCCCAGTCTTATCCAAACATCCTGTTCTGTTTATGGTGCATGTCCCTGTAACTCCACTAATTCTGCTAATAGTAATGCATTATAGCTCTCTGCTATTCTCATGTTAAACATATATTTGTATGAGGCAATTGTAACTTTTGCTATCTGTGGAAAATAGGGTGCTTGTTTTGTTTCTGTGTCTGCAGCTTCATTTGCATGAGAAACTGACTCATTGCTCCTTGTGTGGGCTGCAAACTTCACCACCACGGCCGTTGTGGGATATGCCAATGCATCTAGAAGTCTTCCTAATAACGAAGCATGCTGTACTGGTGTGCCATCTGTGTGCTGGAAGCCATGCCTTCTCCACTGTGATAGTGCTGAGTGTGCTTTAGAATGTCAGGTAGGTGAAGTCAGAATAAATCGCCACTACCTGGTCATTGTGCACTTCAAATGCCAATATCACTACTAACATGACTGCCTGCACAGAAAAGTGTGCTGGTAATCTGATGCTGATGCTTGCCACAATCCCAAAATCATCACCCTTGCTCTTCATCACTGCTGCTCCTGAATTCCTCAGTCCAGTGCTCTGAATGATCATGGATGAACCATCAATGAAGACCACTTCTCATCCCTCTAACTCTGTTTCTTTTACTGGGGGCACATCATCATGTATGTCTGTGTATGTAAAACTGCTGTGAACCCATCCCTCTTCCCCTTCTGGTTCTGCTATAAATCTCGCTGGACTCACCATGCGGTAATAAACAATGTTTATTGATGGGTTGGACAACATAACCTTGAATCCAGATTCCCATAGTTAGCATGGATTTCGGTTTCTCAAGAACAGCAAACAGGGCATGATCCACATACAATGTCACTGCACAGCCCATCATTATTGCAGATGATTTCTCTATTGCAAAGGCTGCTGCGGCCAATGTTTGCTCACATGGAAAATGCCCTCTCATTACTGGATCTGGGATCCCACTATAATATGCTAAGGATTTGTGTCCCATTAAAGTATTTTGCGTGAGGACAGCCATCATCACGTAACCATGTGAATGTGAGAACAAATAGAATTCTTGCTATAGTTGTGTATTACTAACATGGGTGTGGTATGTATTGCTTCTTTCAGGGACTCAAATACATTGATAATCTTGTCTGCCCACATTATGGGGCTTTTCTCATTCTGTGCTTTCTTCAGTACGTTTAAAAGGGGCCGAACATATGTGCTTTTGTCAAAGACCCACACGCGACAATGATTACATTGTCCGAGAAAGTGTGGTAAGTATTTCACCATCTCTGGATGGGTGTACGCATAATTGCCTCTGCCTTTTTAGGTGTCACCCTTTGCCCTTCCTTTGATATTATCTGTCCGAAATGTATTACGGCTTTGTATATACCATACATAATAAATACATAAACAATACAAAAATCCACTTCAATATTAGGACAATGACAATCATGATAAAAACCATTCTGTGCATATATATACAATGGTAGCATAAAACAATCAATACATTACACATTCTAGGATAAACAATCTAAAATTATAACAATTTTCTGATAAAACTTTACCATATAAAAGATAGCATAGTCAGCATCCAATAATTTGCTGGGTTGTCCCATGCACCTTTTTTATACACAGTCAGAAGGTTGCTCATACGCCATGTGTCTGGTATTTTCCCTGACAGCCCAATTTCTATGAATAGGAAGAGGCACATATTGCAATTATATGCCATCTTTCAATTTTGTGGCTCATTATATGGTTTTTAGCCTTCTACGGTAGTTCCTTCTAATAGATTTATAACAGGTTATCTTTAGACTCGAAGCTATACACCCGAGAACCGGGTATATCACCGATGCTATGTCCTTTCAGAGCTTCTTTTTGGCATCAGTGATTTTCTTGTCTACGTTTTGTCTATTACTAATTGCCTTGTTAGCTCTTTCAGATGCCAATTTGTAAGATCTGATAGAGCACGTATGGTTACTAATCTTAGCCATCATATTGGTAAATCTAGGTATGATATCACCTGTGATATTATTTCTACTGTTCTCACACATTCCAATAAAATCAGGGATTATATTTTTGCAACCGCCAGATTGGCCGCATGTATGTTCCTTTTATGCCAATGAATCCGATTTTGGGCTTCATTAAAATAAATCGGTCTATTCAGGTCGTAATCACTCAGGACACTGCATACTACAAGCAGATTGAAGAGCACACACAGAGGATAGTGGTCGCTCTCAGCATGAGCCACTATTGCGATGTCTGTGGAGTTATATCTTGTTCATTAGTAAATACATAGTCGATAGTCGTGGCCGACCTCCCATTTACATGTGTGAATGCCAAATTAGCATCACTCGGGCAGCCACCATTGAGCCGATTACTAGCAGAATTAAAATGGTACTCTACCCTTCAACCAATGGAAGTATCCCCAATTTTAGCATTAAAATCTCCCACAATCATCCAGGCTACCTTGGGGTATAGGTTTTCAGAATCAGAGATACTGTTTTTATATCTGTGAGCGTAGCTGCCATATTGGAAGGGAAGTAAATGTTTAATACAACTATTACACACTGTTGATTGGATATTTTAACAGCCTGCACAAAGGGGGTGGATTCATTCAAAGATTGCACTATTCAGGGCATCTTAACAGTAATCAATAATCCACCCTTTGGCCTCCCATTTTTGCCTTTCGTCGCTAGCTGCTGCGCCGTGCACCGATCATCAAGATGCACGGTGTCAGCAAGCCAAGTTTCTTGGAGGGCTATCACTTTAAATACATCTGCGTTAGTAATCAGACCATCCTCACCAAATAGGTGTGTAAAACCTCTTGTGTTCCACGAATACATCAAGTTAACATCATCGACATTCTGATGAAAAGTGTTGTGTACATGTGACTGGTAACCACTGCCAGTAACCATCCCCTGGATCAACAACATCATTACACAATGTCTTATTTCTCAGTTGCTCGACAGCTACCATTTTAGATTGGGCCGGTTTGCCTATTACAGAAACACATTGAACTCTAGCGTCCACACACTTCAATTGGGCTAGCACAGCTAATACAGCTGTACACAATTGGGCTAGTACAGCAGTACACATACCAGTAGAACATGGAGCATTATTTTCACAAGCTGACACTAGCTGGGCAGCTCGAGGTTTTATAACTGGTATTATCACTATCTTGCAAGTATAGCCTAATCTCAAAAGTACTTCTTCATAACGCAGTATATAATCCAGCGTAGCAGCAGAGTTAAACCATATATTTGTCACAAATTCATCAAACTGTTCAGTTTGGTCTACCATCTTAATTTCTTCTGTGGTAGTTACTCTGAGTGCAACTACCGAAGGCAGTATACACAAAACTGCAGATCTTTTTAATGGAGGCAGGTTAGGTATATGTGACATTGGTTTTAACTTCAAGGCCCTAACTTGTACACCAAGGACAATACCAGCCTTTGCTGGAGCAGCCGATACAGTGCTATTAGAACTCGCAGACTAAATGCCCGGAAGGTCACTTTGTGTCTGTACCTTCACTAACATCTTAGCTGGCAAAGTGGTATCACACCCAGGCAAGGAAGTAACAAGTTTACAATGTATACAACAACCTTGTTCAGCGGACTTCCCATTGCCAACAGAGCTAGGCAAATTGCACTGCCCACGCACATTTACCAAAGATCCCAATACTGGGGTTGTAGCCACCTTAGAGGTGGACGGGTTTGGGTCAGATTCGATTCGGCCACTACCTCATCTACTATCTCATCATCTTTCACCACACATGCATTTTTTACGGAGCTTAATCTGATTATTATACATGAAAGCGTGCCGCGCAGGTTTAGGCTTGCATTTTACATTATTGCCTTTTTTTATCTTCCTAGGTCGGTCACCCACTTGAGGTATGGGGAGTATGTTAGCACACAAGGGTGGCTTGGTAGATGGCTTCAATACAATGATCTCCATCGGTTCCATACCAGTACTTTGATCGCAGACCGTTTTACGGCCACGATTATTGCTCTTATGTAATAGTATGGACTGAAGTTCCAATTTGTTCTCTAGTCGTTCACACTTTTTCGATTAAGGTGGTCAGAAGTTTCTCAAAAGCATTGACAATTTCACTAGACGTCATACTAATTGTACTAGCTTCATTTATACTCACATTTGCCTCTTCCCTTGGACCATTCACAGCTTTTGTCATATCTATTACTTTGTTCCCTTTACGTGCACCTTGTCCTGAATTTACGACATTGATCATACCCATGCCTCTGATATCTCCACACTTTATACTAACGTTACCCATTCTCTGTTTGGCTCTAATTCAAGCTAATTGCTACAAAGCGGGGGGGGGGTGTCCTATAGATCCTGAGAGTGAGCATCGATGTCTCTCAGTGTCAATGACACTTCCATTAGGTTGCCCAGATATTCTACGTCAAAATCATCCATACCAACACTTGCCATATGCAAATTGACAGATAGTGTCAAGGGTATGATACTTGGTGGATTGATGCAATTATGGACTGTGGCCATGACACTACTTGTGTTGGATCGGGTACAGACATGCCTATAGCCGTCTTCACTGTCACAAGTTCACGACTAGTAATTACAGAATTGTAATTTATTCTCGAAATCTCAGATGTGTGACTTACTACAGCCACTTGTTATGTACAGTACATAGCTAGATAGCCACCTCATCCACTGCATCCACTTCATCCACAACTTCAGTGGATTGCATCATCACTGCCTCAATCAATTTTGATCCAGCACAGCCCAAAGTCTCATAAAGGTCACTTACAATTGTCTTGACGGCTAAAGTCTCATCATGTTGTTTCAAAGGTAACACTTTCGGGGAATAGGATGTTAATTGGTTGTATGGGAGGGCCGGTTTGGAGGAGTTTTTGACAGGCAGATCTGGTGCCCTCTACGCAAAGACTTTTCAGGGCTTCCCTCAGCCAAGGTTTCACAACCTGGTGTCATCTCCAAGGATGCAAATTTAGTCTTAGTCTTGGCACCCATCTGTTTCCGCACAATTTCTGTGTTTTCAATTCTATGACCCAACAATTCCAGGTGGTCTAAGACAAATTTACAGGTTATTTAGAATACAATATATATACTCAATTGACCACTTATACCTAGCTAGAACCTTTACCAGATCTATACCTTTATGCCTATGTCTTCATGCCCTTATACTTTTTTGACAATATGACAATATAACAAGACATTCAACCAGCCAGTAAGTGTTCCCTATGCTACTGCTTTTTGCTTACTATTATCGCAGCAGTGAATGTACATTTCCCCAGAGGACACTCTACTTACTGACAGAGATCCGACAAAGTTCCTTAATATGGACACACCATATACCATATAGCATCTACGCCTAGGATCCTTTCGTGTCACCTTGTCGCGGCTTAGAAACAAGCAGGGGTGGGGGCTGGTCCGGGGTGGAGTGAAGGGTTCTATAATTCAGGGAGAATCACTGACTCAACGGCTGGCTTAACAACTATGCACAAATTACGACCAGATATGTAATTTTCACATTACACACCACATTATACAGCATGCCACACAGCTTACTGTGTTTAGCCGTTTAGCTACTCTAACTCACAGCAGAAACACAAACACAGCACAGCACTGCACCGCACGTGCCACGTGAACAGCGAACAGTACTTAGCCAATGTACTTCGCTGATGTGCGTGTGCCGGATGCGCGCGTGCCTTTGTTTTTCAAGGGTTCCTGGGAAAAGAGGGCGGGGCTTAACAATTGAAACCTGAAAAATAGAGAAATAAAGACTATAAGTGCTTGTTCAGCCTTGTAAATAGGATATTGCATGTGATAAACTAGTAATATACTAGTTTAAGATCCAAAATGTCTTTCAGTGTTCATACCATGAGTATTCAAAATTCAAACACCAGATCAAACAGTGGGTCCTGCAGTCCTTAGTCCACAGCAGAAAGTACTTAGCCAATGTACTTCGCTGATGCGCGTGCGACGGAGGCACGTGTCCCTTGTTTATCATGGGTTCCTCAGAAAAGAAGGTGGATTTTAACAATTTAAACCTTGCAAATAGGGTTTTGCATGTGATATACTAGTAATATACTAGTTTAAGGTGCACAATGGGCCTCCGTTGCAACGGTACAATGGTACCGGTAAGCTAACTGGTACCCTTGTATCCGGACTGGCAACCTCCGAGTTGTGCTCGCGGGTGCCTTTCATTCCGCCAGGTCTGAAAGGCACACGCAAGCACTGCATTTCGGAAGCACAGACACCGTTCATAATGGTGCCTGTGTATCGGGCTTCCCCATTCCCATTGAGCCCTACAGGGCTGAAATGGGAATGGGGAACAATTTTTCCAGCACCCAGGAATGGCCAAATACCGGGTTCGGCAAGGCCGTAATGACCCGGTAATTGCCCATTTCTGGGCGCCGGAAAAAATGCAACTCCCGCGGCAGCCGTGCCTGTTTACCAGGCACGGCTACCACCCGGGTTATAATGACACCTGATTGTGGAATCAGAAAATACAATATTAAGGCTTTTACACCATGCAAAGAGAAATACACCAACACAGGCTTGTAAAGATTCCCAGAATCTTTATTGCATTACTGTACAGTTTACAAAACAAAGTACACAAATAGCTATTTGGCCGTCAATACATCACAGAGACCACCAGCAGGTTCAATGTGAGCAGGGAACAGGAATTGCTAGCTGGACATCAGCGTATTTATACAGTTTCTTCATAACGATGTCCAGCCTCCTACAAGTTAATCATGTACTGGGCTAGGGTTCACGCCAGGTTCGTTCCTAATTTACATATCTTGTGCATGCGGTTTACTTCTTAATCCATTTACTAACAAACACTATTATTCTCTGGGTTTAACTTTACACTCTTTACACATTTGTTTTAATACAGGTCAAACAGATGTTTCGCATGTCATGTTCAAATAGCGTTATTGTTCTTGTATACTTGTAGGTTAACATCGCCGATTCAAGTAATCCCCTGATCCCGAGGTCAACAAAGGACAAGGTCTACATAACCCTAACATGTAGCCTGCAGGCAGGTTGGACATTAACTCTCCTACAGAGGTTGAAGAGGTTAAAGTAAGAACAAGAGAACACAGGTCGGCCATTTTAGGCCACAGGGTGACTTTGCACGATAAACTAAAATGGCGGCTTTAACCTAAAATGGAGGCTTGATTCACTTAAGGTCACAACCTTGCAATACGGATTTCCTCGCAAAGCGACTGGGCATAGGCCAACATATACAATGAGGACGAAACAATATTATATCAGTTTTAATACAATGTCTTTCAGTGTTCGTACCACAAGAATTACAAATGCAAAGACCAGATCAGACAGCAGATCCTGCAGTCCTCAGTCCACAGCGAACATTACTTAGCCAATGTACTTCACTGAGGCGTGTGCAAAATGCGCGCGCGCCCATGTTTTTAAAGGGTTCCTCGGAAAAGGGGGCAGGGCTTAACAATTTAAACCACGAGTATTCCAAATGCAAACACCAGATCAGACAGCGGGTCCTGCAGTCCTCAGTGCACAGTGACCAGTACTTAGCCAATGTACTTCGCCGATGCGTGCGCCCAAATCTGGACCAAATATAAGACTTCTTATGGGCAATACTGCAATTTGCCTTTCTCCAATTTGTCACCCTTGTCTGCCAATACTGTCAACCATGAAACAGAGTCTGTACTGCACTCTACCTGTGTGGTGCTACACACCAACAAATCATCGAAATACTATATAAGGGTACGGGATGTTTGTACATTTCCCAAGTCCATCTGTAGCACCCTATTGAAGTAAAAGCCGTGAATAATTGAGAATTTTCATGCAATGAATGGAAAAGAAAGCATTTTTAGAAAAATCACTGTAAAGTGTGTGCAAGCGCTCGTTTGTTGATTCATGGAACACATAGCGCGTGGCTTACCGGAGACTTGCGATGAATCTGCGCGGGTCCAACACGTCACTGGGACACGATGAATGCCTTGCATGAGACGACCATCGAAGGTGCATACCATCTAGCGCAGTCACCTAAAAAGGGGGTCGAAAGCGTGGAATGGGGAACAACAAGCGTAAATGTGAGTGTTACGAGGGAAGTACCACAGTAAAATACTTGCAACGCCCACACGTGCGCTTACAACATGTATTCATGGAATTGAACAGGGCTCTCCCGCACGTTGAAAAAGCCACGCTAATCTGTAAAAACCCATCCTCCAAGCGAAAGCAGGTGTAGGCGTCAGCGCGCATAAAAAAAAAATGCATAAAAAGAGCACGAGAGCACAAACGTCCGTTTACAGCTACACTGAATGTCCTATTTTTCGCAGCAGTGATTGCGGTACACCACAGGAGGAGGAGGATAGCCAGGGCACGCATTATTCTACCCTAGACCAGCCTTTTTTGGGATGCCTGATGACCAGGTCTATGGCAGGTATAGGTTTCCCCCCCATATCATATTAGACCTTGTCACGGCGGAGGAAGATGACCTCACATCACCCACCCTGTGCTCCCAAGCACTGAGCCCCTTGGAAAAGGTGCTCAATTACTGCATTTTTTGGCCACTGGGTCATTTCAGCGGAGACCTCAGAGATGTGAGGAGAGAAGGAGAGTGTGGAGTTGAAGATGACCCCAAGGCTTTTAGCCTTGCAGGCGGAGGCAGGAAGAGGGGCAAGAGAGGCCAGCCAGAGAGTGGCAGGAAAGGAGGGAGCAGGTGTGCCGATGAGGAGAATCTCAGTCTTACTGGCATTAAGGCAGAGATCATTGTTGGCACACCACTCCTGGATAGCAGACAGACAGTCAGAGATGAGTGAAGGAGAAGAGGTGGCTGAAGGTAGCCTGAAAATGAGCTGAGTGTCATTCGTATAGCACTGGAGGTTGGGGCAGAGAGCGGCAATGCGGTGGGCACGAAGTGCCAGGTATTGGTTGAACAGCCAGGGAGAGAGGTTAGACCGCTGGCGAACACCACAGGTAGAGATATAGATAGGAGAGGAGAAGGACCCAAGTTGGACCTGGCAGGGTCGATCAGAGAGGAAGGAAGCCAGCCACGCCAGGGACTGACTGGTGATACCCAGGATATCACAGAGCCGGTTGAGCAGGATGGCATGGTTGACTGTGTCAAAGGCAGAAAAGAGATCAAGCAAAATGAGGACAAAGGGGGTGTTAGAATCAAGGTTGGAGAGCAGCTCTTCACAGATGTTCAGGAGAGCAGTTTCCATGCTTCTGGCAGCTTTGAAGCCAGACTGATGATCATGAAGACAACCAACAGATTGAGTGTGGAGATTGAGCTGGAAATGGCCAGCTTTTCCAGGGGTTTCTCCAGGAAAGGAGTGATGGAGATAGTTAGCCAGGAATGCCACTGTGTGAGTTACTTTCGCACGCTGCACTCCTAGCAAGACCATGCAAAGGGGAAGCAGGAGTGTCATATGTGTCTGGACCAAAGGCACAAACCCCAACATGAGACAAGCCTCTATGGGACCAGCGGGAACCTACAGTGGATGCCTTTGGCTGCCACAGAAAGCAATACATTGTCACATAAATGCACAATAGACAAACAATGAATACAAACAATAAGAAAATGCCCACAGGAGACCGGGGGCCCACCCAGGAGGGAGGAGGTGCAGGGCGCACGTCAACAACCACATGTGTGGATGTCAAAAAAGAATCCTCCATGGGTTAATGGTCTGCACGGCTATGATGGAGATAACCACGCATAGCCCTGGCCTGGTCCTCCATGGCAGTGGCCATGCAGGAGTGAGATGCTTGCATCTGCAACATGATGGCCCAGAGGTCTCCATGCAACACCTCACTGGATGCACGCAGTTCCTCCGTGATGGCACGTGTCATCAGTTACATCTGCTGTTCAGACCGTCTACTGCTGGATGCCACGAGTGCAGCCAGTGTAGTCCTGAGGGACATATACTCTGACCTCAGGGCTTCCCTGTTGGACTGACCATATGCAGCCAAGGATGCACGCAGAGCCTCAGTTCCATCCATCGGCTCCTGTTGCTGGCCACCATGTTCAGCCTATGTGAGCAGCATGTGGACCGCAATGCCAGCTGCTGGTGATCCACCTGTCTTGCTGTGGGTATGATGGAATTCGCCACCCTATCCATGCCCTGAGCCAACATCTCGTGTGAAGCAGCCTGCTGTTGTGCAACTGCATACATGGACTGCTCCCACACAGTATTGCCAGCTAACACACGGTCACCGCATTGGTGGACCCCACGCCTGCCTAGGCCAAGGGTACCTGGCCCTTGATGTGATGATACTGTCTGTGGCTGCATCCCTCCCTTGATCTGCTGCCCCAGGACCAGGAGTCATTACTGTGGAGCATGACCCTGCAACCATAACCACCACAGACGGACATCCCAACACTGAATGGCCCTGTGAGGGTCTTCCCCCCTCCAGACGTTTGAGATGCACCAGCACCCACAGTCGATGCACTCACCTGCAACACCATAGAGGTATCCATATCTGATTCACCACCATTCGGAGGCGGACTCAGACTGAATCTGGGCCAGGATGGCCTGTAGCACCAGTGGAACTTCATGGGCTACCACACTGTTAAGATGGATTTCTGAACTCTGACCTGGAGGGGCAGAGGTTCAGAAGGCCAGCCTAGTTTCTTGGAATAGGGTAACCTCTGGACAAGCCAGACCAATCAGTGTAGCGATGGCAGCGGTCAATACTAAGTCTCAAGAGGGGTGAGGGTGATTGAAAGACCTCAATGAGCACACAAAGCAAGGACACTTACAAATTACTCCAGACAGGTGTTATTTTAAAAATATAGACACATTTATTACAAGGCCTTTGTAACATCGACCATAGCAAAGAATCACAGTAATACTAAAGTAAACCAACACATCACAATCAATGAAATATATATACAAGACTGAGGGGTCTAAGGAGTTAGGAGCACAAAATATGTAGACCACCTAGATGGGGAGGAAAACAGCCAGTGCAAGTAATCATTAGACCCAGTTCGACATCAGAAATACACCTAACTAAGAGGCAGTCCAAGTCCTACGAAGAGAGGAGCCTTATGCTCAATAGTACATGCACACGCTTTTGCCAGTGGACAAAACAGGGTCTCTTCAAGGGTCTCTGACAGTTCAGGAAGGTGGATGAAGCGATGAAGAACAAGTCCCCACTACTCAAGCAAGACCTCCGCTTGCGGGCAGAGGCAGGGTGAGAGTGCGGGATGGATCCACTATTTCGCAACAGCGGTAGAAAACAAATGGGTTCCTGCGATAGGGGCCATCGGTTGGGGTATGGACTACTCACCGGTCCCCGAAGCAGGCATACCCAGACTTCACCAGTTCAGTTCACGTTGCTGGCAGGTTTGGATGCGACAATCTGGACGTCTCGACACCGTGTAGATTCCGCGATAGCAGGATTCAGAGTCGAGGGGGTCACAAATGCAGCAAACGTGCACAGGTCGTTACCACAGCTGGACAACATGGCAACCGCGTTTACTCTGGTCCGGGCGCACTCGTCTCACTTCAGACCTGGGAATCCCAAATGTACGAAATTCGGTGTGAGGGTGTCGTGGACACAGAGCTAGCAGTAGGCCAAGTTTCGAGGGCTTCCCCGAAACGGCAGCGGTGACAGAGCAAAACGTCCTGCGTAAGCTGGTCAGCCCACTGGTTGGCCCAGGGACACTTCCGAATAGGCTTACTTGCAGGGTTTGATGAAGGTGTCGAGAATAGTTGGTCCCACTATTCCAATGGGTCGAAGCGCCTTCGCAGACCTTTTAGGACGATCAGATGCAGAGGGGTCTCGCAGGAAGACAGCGGGTTCAGGGTGCCAAACCTTCCAGCAGGTCACCAGCGGTTCCTCGACTCGGCTTCTTGTTGCAGGATACTTGGCTCCTTATCCCTTGTTCGGTGTGAACTCAGGAGATCGACATGGCAGTGGTGTTTTCGGCCTCCTCTTATCCAAATTTCCCTTTGCGCCAAAACGGAGAGGACCCAATGGGAGATCTGCTCACAAACACTCACTCCATACGTGGACCAATCATGGACCACGGCGGTCCTGGGCATTCAGGACACTCCAGACTCTCTGGCACCCAGGATGTGTATTGTGAACAGACATCCCAGCCCACATCCTGGAGGCACACACACACGGCATGCAGAGGCTTATTATAACCAGAGTTCTATTTCGGAGGCTGACCTCCACTACCCTGTGAGTTCTCTTGTGTCTTACCCTTATTGTGACCTGGGGAAGGTGAAGGGGCAAGATGGCCAAAGGACAGGACAAAGAACCGCGTGGCATGGCCATTTTGGAGCCAGGCCACCTATTCGTGCCAAACGCGGTAAGCGCGGATAACATGGCAAAAAAAGGTTCAAAACTTAAGATAAACGATAGCTGCCACCAGTCCTGTCCGTGACACACCCGCACAGTTCATAATACGTCCAGCGAGAGTTTCTAGGGCCTTTGGAATGACTAGAGACCCAAGAGTGCGGTAAAGTAAGTTACATTGCACTCTTGCACATGTTGCACAAAAAGCTGAAGCATGAGGAAAGGACTAAGGGAAACAAAGTCTCCCAGTACTGTTTGTCTTAAGGGCATGTCAGTTTCCCCATAAGAATTGAGCGAAAGCCCAGAGGAGTGCCGTGGAGGGCTGCACTTCTCTGCCAAAGTTTAGATCAGGGTGTAAAACAGCAGCAAAAAGTTGGGGGTTGACACATGGAGGGAAAATTACATTCAAATATGAAATCTTTCCTAACACACACCATGTCCTCCACTGGTGGTTGGTCGTGGCACACTATCCTGTTCCTCCTCCACCTCCTCCTCTGCATCCAGTGCCTCATCACCTGCACATGGACATGAAGAAAATGAAGAGCCATGTAAATGCCATAGACCACACACATAGGCATCACAACGTCGTCATGTAACACATCAACCTGCCATGTCACAAACTCCTGCACCTACGCAGTATCAATGCAAGTGAAGGCTAGCATGAAATCAGCCATGGACCTGTGTGGAAGGGCTAAATACAACCTGTAGTGCATGGTGCATAGCACCTTCAACACACATGAGCCCCTGACTGGCATAGTTCATCCACCGACATCACAAATATGAAAATACATGTGCCACGTACCATAGCCATGCCTGATCTGTAATACTGCATCAGATGTGACTTGCTAACTACAGGGCCATAGCCATGTACAATGGATGTGACATGACATGACATGTAAATCACAAACTCAATACACACAGGTGTCACGCGGTGCGCCGATGCAAGGGTGGTGGAATGGAGTGAAGCCAGACACACCCATCCCATGAGGCCAGCTCACATTGACACTGACGAGTGAATAGGCATGGTGAAGGTGAGACCTGGGGTTGGAAGTGAGAGTGGGCAGTGCAGTACATGGGATGGCATACCAAATTAATACAACTACATTATCATCAATGAAAATGTGCTGTGCTGGTGGAAGTGTATTTGCAGACATCAGCTGTAAATAGCTGCTAGAGGTTTTTAGGTATACAGTTAACAGCCACCGAGTGTGGAGTATGGCAGGGAGGCAGTACATGGGTACAACTAGTGGCTCAGAGGCCCGTGTCAGAGATAATAGTGTGGGCAGGTGACTAGTGCATTCTCCCAGTCATCCAGAATTGCAGCAGGGGAGAGGAGGCAGAGAAAGCAGAACACATGAAGAAGGATCATAAGAGCCCCCAGACCCACAGAAGGTTCACCGCCTATGTCATTGAGGCAGGGAGGCTGCAGCAGAGGAAGGCCCCAGCCGAAGACAGACATTAACCACAAACTAATTGCTCTGAGAAGTAAATGATCCTGAGGGAGTAGGAAAGGGATGATCAAATACCATGAGAAGGAAGCAAATTGGGAAGATGGAGTTGAAGGAACTGCGGCACCAGGAGCCATAAGGCCCTGTGGACAATGAAGAGTGATTGACAATGAACAGTCGTAGCCACTGGGAGCCAGTGCCATCATCACAGTCCTAGGGAGACACAATACCTGGCACCAAGACAAAAGCACAGTCCCCACTGCCCAGGTCAGGATGAGTTGCAGAGAGAAGAGAGTAGAGGCACAGAAACTGGGTATAGGCCGTTGCAGTACCACACCATAAGTATGGCCTCTCCACTAGAGACACTGAGCTACTGGGGGAATCAGAGGAAAGGAGGAATCCCCCTGAGGAGGTGCAGCTGGCAGGGTGACCCGTCAGAGATGTGCAGAGAGAAGGCCTGTGTGGAGTGCAAGATTGTGACAGGCTATCCGCCATCACAGGTTGGAGCAGGTCAAGAGAGCCTGGACAGAGTGACATGGAAGGAGTAAGGAGGTGTGGCGATGGGGTTCGTCACGGTGTGCAGCACGTTGTGCGTATGCAGTCTGCAGGTCAACTAGCGCGTGTCAGTCCACCATGGCGTGGTTCACCCATTGCAGTCATGCTAATGCAGCCAGAACTGTCAGACAACCAACGCACTTCATCCAAGCAACATACACATGACATGGACACACACGCATCACCACTTACCAGACATTGCCTCATAGATTGGCAGGCCTCCCACACCGCGGATGTGCGCCACATCAATAATAGCACCTATGATCTCCTCCTGTGGAGTGAGTTAATAGTCCTCTTCTGGTAACCCACCTCCAGTTAGTAGAGCAGAGTAGAGGCGTAGTTGGCACCCATCTTACCCTTAGCTCGGAGCCGCAGGTCATACCAACGTTTCATTGCGTCAGCAGCTGAGTGCCTCTCATGACCCAAGGCATTAATAAGGTCAGCGACACACTGCCAGTGGGCCATACGCTGGCCAGGCGTATGTGTGCTCCCTGTCTGCACAAGCATGTCGCGTTGGTGTAGCTGCACATAGTCCTCGAGGACCTGGAACTCCTCTTCACTAAATCTCCTCTTCCTCGAAGTTCAGGTCTCCTGTGCCGTGCTTTGGGACTGAGCCTGTTTGCCTAGTGCATGCTTTGCCTTTTTATTAGGCTGTGCACACCCAAGTAGCTGGGACCACTTGGGTCAGTAGGGGCTGGAGCACTGGTGGCCTGGGCTGTGGCATCACACACTGATGGTGTGACTGTAGGTGCCCTTGCAGGCGGCTGTACCTGTGTGCCGGTGCCATGACGCTGCACAGCATTTCCCTTCCCCCTCGATGCATGGATAGCATCTGCCCCTGCGTCTCCGTGGCCCAGGGCGGAGGACATCACAGGCATGGCTGAGTGATCCGGAGGCTGGGTGGTGGTTGCTACAGCTGCACTTGCAGGTACCTGACCCTGCCGGGTGTGTACAGCAGGTGACACTGCTGCATCTGGGCCCTGGGTGCCGGTGCCATGACGCTGCATATCATTTCCCTTCCCCCTCGATGCACGGATAGCATCTTCCACTGCGTCTCCATGGACCGGGGCGGGGAGCACCACAAGCAAGGCTGAGTGATCCGAAGGCTGGGTGGTGGTTGCTACAGCTGCCCCTGCAGCTTCCAGGCCTGATTGAAGCTGCTGTTACATTTAAGCCTGAGGAATTGCCCAAAGGGTAGATTTTCCAGCGATTATCTTGGGTGATGACTCTGTAAATATTCGGTTCTATTAATTACTATGGTTGCCCCACCTTAGTTCGCCTTCCTTATTACAATGGTTTTATTCTTTTAAAGTTTATTTATAAGATCCATTTGCTTTCTAGTCACATTTTGAAAATGATTTACATGTTCTCTCAAATTTCTCAATCTCTTCTAGTGTTTTCTTTTGAAAAATCTTTGATTCTGGCCAAAAGGTAAGTAGATGGTTCTCGAAGGCCTGTATAATTCTGTTGAACGTCAATACTCAGTTGTTCCAAAAAATATGCTATTGTGATTTTAATTAAAAACTTTTGGAACTCTACACGCAATTCAAATGAATTATGACTTTGTGTTGCTATAAAGCCTAAGCCCTTATTAAGGACATACTGTATGACACATATGAATGGTATGTCTTCCAAAACTTCTCTCTGCAATGGAGTAACTCCATCCACGAAGAGGTTCACCACCAACACGTTGTTTCTAATGGGGTACATGAAGAGTAGACTCTCTTCAGATGACCACAAGCTTCTGTGGTATGGCTAAAATGTGTTTCTATATTAACTCTGATGTGCAGCCAGGTAAAGGGTCTTAAAGTATCATCTTTAATTGGAAGCTAGTTAAAGGGCCTCAGCTATGTAAAGATTTCTTGGGTCGCACAACTGCGTAAAATCTATTACAATAGTCTACCAAAATGATATCACCACAGTGAAGGCACACGTTTTATGTAGGAGGTATGGAAAGGCCGAACCCTTTCCGCAAAGATAGGGCTTGAAATTAATTGTTTATGGCAAAGTTTGTTTGTGGTGTGACGGTCAGGGTGTTGGCTACTAGGATTCCAATGTTTGGTGCTTTCTGGTCAGGTATTGATGGTGGGGGAGGGTAATAGATATGGGGAGCCAAAGAGCTGGATGTCAGTGTTTAGCAGGTGGAAGGCAGTTTCTTTTTTGTTAATGACCCACTGTTCCCCTTTCCAAATTGTGGTCATCAGGGTATCATTGGAGTACACGTGATGGCCTATGTCGTTGGTTTCAAACATCAATGTTAAGTTAGTTCAAGAGACTAAGGGCCTCATTACACGGTAGGAGGTAACCATGCTGCTATTAGCGGCATGGCTACTCCCTTACCGCATACCGGGTCTGGGTAGGCAGTATGGGGACTTACCGGGTCATTCCGACCCTGGAGGACCCGGTAAGTCCCCATTCCAAATACCATTCCCCATTCCCATTTGAGCCCCCATAAGGTTCAATGGTAATGGGGAAGGAGCTAATAACAGTACCGCAATTTGCGGTACCGTTATTAGCTCTGAAGTCCCTCAGCGGGTCCCGTCCTTAACGCCTGGTCAGACCAGGCGTTAAGGACGGGACCCGCTGAGGGACCTCGTAGTAAGGCGCTAAGGGATTACCGGCACCAGTGACCTTACCGGTGCCGGTAATCCCTTAACGCCTACCGTGTAATGAGGCCCTAATTCTTATCTATTTACTATCGCATTTAGGTGTTCTGTACAGCACTAGATGCAGAGGAAAGAAGTACTTCACAACAGGAGCACTCCACAGTAGACGAGAATAGTTCTGGAGAGAATGTGGCCCTGCTTGATTTGATCGGTGCGTTTGAGGAGAGACAATGGCAAATAGGCTGTGTATTGGCTGTCCACTGGTGCCAGCCATTCTTACAAGCTATTTAAACCCTACGAGCAGCACAGAGTGGTTGATGTTGCTTAATGCTTCTGGATGATCACAGAATATTAGGGCTGTTGCTTAACCCATAACCACGGAAATGTGAATTTCTCTGCATATATTAAGCAGAGGCGTTTCTACCAAATGCTGGGATGGGAATCCTGGTTGACAATCCTGAAACTTGTCGTAGGCAGGAGGATAGTTGATTTGACGCTGCCATTTGCAGTTCTAAAACATTGTTCTAAAATTTGTGAAGACAAGGGAAATATTTTGGATCTCATGGAACTCTGCAATCAAGGCCATTCTGAGCCTTGTATTGTCAGTTTAATTTACCGAAATCACCAATTTTATAATTTGCTGCCCCTCCTGCATTTACGGAAACCCCTGGCATATGTGACAGCTCTCTAATGCAGAAAAACATGAAGATTAAGATGTCATTGGGATAAGAAAATTATGACAAATTATGCCATAATGTAGCTACCTGGTGCAATCCAGAAAAATGCATAGTGGAGGATGAGGCGGTGGGGCTGCAATGGCAGCTGCCCTTGAAGATCACCACCGTTTGCACGCTTTTTGCAATGCATGAGGCAGAGATCAGTGCAGATTCAACAGAGGATTGTGGTCGCTTGCTAAGCCAAGATTTTCTGCAGTTACAACTTTGCCGGTCTTGAAACAACGGTGCCGGTAAGTTTACCGGCACCGTTGATTCCGTACCGGCAAAGTACAAGTCTGCGGGCGGAACGGCACCCGCCTGCAGACATTCATGGAAGCAACGGCACCGCTATTAACGGTGCCGGTGCTTCCATGGTCCCCATTCCCATTGAGTCCAATTGGACTCAATGGGAATGGGAACTTACAATTACTGCCGCCTGACTTACCAGATCGCCGGGGCTGTAATGCCCAAGTGTTTCTGGGAAGTCAGGCGGCGGTAAATCATCACGAGTCGGCGGCAGCCTGCTGGTTTTACCGGCACGGCTAACACCCGACTCGTAATGAGGCCCAATGTATCCAAATTCACTGCACTCCTCATAACTTAAAGTAAAATAAATAAATAAATAACTGTGCAATGATACATATGAGAATCATCATCTATTTTGCAAAGGTAAAAGGCCTCCTACAATGAATTATAATTATCATTTGGGCTATTTCTGGCTCATATTCTGGAAGCTTCAGAATATGGTTGATTGGGTTTCGTTTGCACTATGTTAAAAGAACAGGCATCATTATAAGCGGTATGGCAATGTGTCACAACAAAGCTTAAGCATTCTGTTACCAATTGGCTATGCGTGTTACTGGGCAAGTCATCACTTATTCCAAGGTCACACATGGAACTGTAAGCCTTCCCGGCATGGGAGTCAAAGGTCCTTGCAGGCATGGATCCCCTTTTCAGAGAAGCTGCTGGGGCTGTCCTGCCAACTTGCGCTCCTCTGCCAAGAGCTCTGGGAAAAGCTCCAGTGTATGTCCAGCAGAATCTGTTCTGAGCGGTGACTGGGAGCCAGTTTCTTGGAATTTCCACAGGACACCGTGTTTCTGTTTCCAAGCTGTCGCTTCACATTACCCTTTGCTTTAACCAGGCCCGGGCCCAAATTGAAAGCCTTCTGCTATGTATACTATCAGCACTTAGTTTTCTATTGTTTGGATTTTTGGTGAAAGAAAACAAACAACTCATTTTTGCAGATTTTTTGGAAACCTTTTTCGAGCCTGCTGGGAAGCCAGATTTCGGCATAATTGGCATGAAGTCTACAGTAATGGACCTCAGCGTGTAGCTAGAAAACGCAAGCAGCACAACTTTGCCCACGCTTACAATGGTTCACCTTGCTGCAGGATCATAACCAAATACTCTTGCTTTACCACTTCAATTACCTTTTTTATCAAGAGGGAGTCAGCTCTTCGATCAGGGAAGTCATTTAGGGGTCGCCAGAGGTCACAACTGCGACCTCTGAGGACTCCCTTGCGACCTCTGTCTTTAAAAAAAAGAAAAAACCTTTTTTTTTGTAATGCAAGCTCCTGGGCTGTGGCCAGCACCATGTGGCTCTTTACTTCTACAGTGGCTGGCTTTCTTGTTCAGGCCCCTTTAAAAAAAATAAGAAAATAAGAACAGGAGTGCCTCAAGTCTAACACTTTCAGCACTGACCCTAAATAAGAAAGAATAGGAATACCAAATAATGTGTCCTTCTGGAATTCTATACAATAATTGCTAGACTCATCAAAGGTTTATTTCAGGCACACTTCGGGGGGCGAGTCACTGAGTTAGTCTGTTCCTAAATGCCTCAACTCAGTCTTTCATCCTTCTGAGGTCGATAAATGAGTACCAACACAGGTTGGGTGATATTGGGAGTATATTTCTTCTATATAAAGCACTTAAGCGTAAGTGCTATATAATAACACATCATTATCATTTGGACATGGACATCTGCTTGCATTCACAGTAATTTAGTAATATGGGCCTATATACACTGATCTTAACGATACATATGGCGATCCATTCTTGTATGAAATGTACATCACATTATAGTGATATCGTAACCATATTTTTTGTAGTGTACAATGCTATGTATGCCACTTCCTGTTTTGTCAACGGGTGAAAGGTTGTGTTCCATCGCTTCCTGCAATATCACTTGGGGGTGGGGTCAAATGACCTCACTTCCTGTGATGTCATCAGGGGGTCAAGGGTCGTGTGATGTCACTTCTGCTAGCCCTGGCATTTTGGTGAAATGACATCCCTGTCTTCGACCCTCATCACGAGTCAGGTGGTGAGAGTAAAAACAGGTGCTGTTTCAAAGAACGCGTGCCTGATTATGGGTGATTTAATACAGCATCTTGCAAATACTGCATGATTAGAATGTAAAATTCCTTTAAGAAATATTCACATGATTAAGTCTGCACAAACGGTGCAGGTAAACCTTTTAAGAAATATACCAGCAGTAAAAGAAAACTTGTTGTCCTTAATGTGCAGGGATGCCCAACTTTCCATCACCTTCCCAATGTAATGTTCAGCGCTTTGAAACACATTGGGGGTCAATACGAGTATGGAGGTAGCCATGGAGCAATTAGCTCCATGGCTGCCTCCCATACTGTGCCGTGTCCAGTGTTGTGCAATGGCGATTTACCGGTCTAGTCCGACCTTGGCGGGACCGGTAAGTCCCCACTGCACAAACCATTCCCATTTATTTTATGATATATGATATGATATGGCATTTGTAACGCGCCTATACACAAGTGTTTCAAGGCGCGACGAGGCAGGGGGGGAAGTGGGGGGAGACAGACAACGACCCTACTAGGCCAGGTGTCATTCAGATCGTGCAAGTGCAGGGGTAGAGGGGAAGGGAAAAGTGCAAGGGGAAAGGGAGAGAGGAAAGTGCAGTACAGGGTTATAAGCAAAAAACATTATAAATAACAAGGGCCAGCTGGTGGCAAGTGCGAGGTAAGTGCAGACAAGTGCTAGGGAAGGGGGGCTGTAGGGATACAGACACCCCCTACAACCCCCATAAGGCTCAATGGGAATGGGGAAGTTGATATTTACGGGCCTGCTAATGGCAGGCCCGTAATTAGCAGCCTGGTTCCCTAACGGGACCCATAAGCGACGTGTGGTTCGACCACACGTCCCTTGCGGTTCCCGTTAGGTGATCTCGGAATCGGGTGGTAGGGGAATACCGGCAACAGTCTCCTTACCGGGCCCAGTATCCCCTACCGCCCGACTCGTAATGACCCCCATTGTGTATAGGCACTATATAAATAAACTATCCTATCATATCATATCATATCAAAACACAGAATGGTCAAAATACTTGTTTGAGTTGTGCTTCACCAAACCATTTGAATCTTCCAGACAGGGAAGGGAATTATTTTCCAAAACTTTAAAACACATAACAAGCAGATGTTCTGAAGTTTAAAATGCGGTATTTCTGTGTGTACTTTATCGCTAATAAGTCAGTAATGTGACAATTATCAGGCGACCCTCAACTTACATCATTTAAGGCCAAATTAAGAGCAACTGAGGCCAAACATCCACTGACCGACTAATTCGAGCTTTAGAGTAGAGCCAACATGATTATGGCTATCCTGACAAAAGGCAACCAATTATACAGTATCAATCCATGTGCATACACATGTACTCAGGGAGCAGGCACAAGCACTGTTTTTGCATTAGGGCCAGAGAAAGTGACTGACTATTTTCCGCACGTGCTGCTTTCCATCTGGCATCAGCTGATGTCTCATGTGTGTGCAGGTGCCTCTGTGAACTTTTAAAAGTCTGAGTGATTACTGCACGACTGGCGTTGGGAGTGTGTTAATTTTTGGAGAAATTCTGTTTTCTTTGCATGGTAGCAGGCAATTCAGAGCCACACCTTACTGCATGTGGCATGTCGTCATGTGGTATTTCCCCATGCAGTAATACCACTTAAATTACATTATTTTTCTCGCCTCTTTCACCTGTGAGCTCTACACTAAAATATCTGGATGCTGTCCAGCATTCTGTCACTGTGCGGCACTTTGCTGCTCTTTACTTAACTCCACTAGACCAAAAGCAGCTATCGCCCAGCCCTTAACACTCTCCTTCTCTTTACCGCTTCCCGTCTCCCAGACTTGCTCACTCTCTGCCCTAAGGCACTCAGGTCATGTCCGAAAGGAAGTTGAATGCCAGAACTTCATGGGTGCCACCGCTAGGGGTGATATGATCAACCTGCTCGCCATTAGAAGAAGCCACCCTCTCCTCACCTAACTCTCACCTCTACAATGGTCCTCCACTGCCCTGACTACTGCTCTAAAGTCCTTCTGGACCCCTCCCTTTACTCCTTTGCTTCCCTCTGCCAAATCCTCAGCTGTTGCAACCCGCCTCCTCTACAATCATCCGAGCTCTTCTCCCACTAATCTCCACCACCTTCCAGCTAAATGTCTCACAATGAGCAATTGATTCTTCTTTAAATTCTTAATGTTGACCTTCAGATACATTCATGCACTAGACCGTCCCCATTACTGTGTTCCTTATATCTTCTTGAACTCTCCTCCTCCTCATCCTCCTCCTCGTACCCTTTGCTCCAGCCCTCTCTTTAATATGCCTGTTCCCCAAAACGTACTGTCCAGCTTCGCGCTTCTATACCAGCTCCCCTTGCCCCGCATCACTGGAACTCTCTAGCCACTGTCATTAGAAACATCACAAACATCCGCTCATTTAAATCCACCATATGGGCTCAACTATTGACACCTGAAGATGCACCAATCATTAAACATTTTATTTATTTATTTATTGATTGATCATTTGTAACGCCCTTTATACAATCGAATTGTGTTTTAAAGCGCCACAAGGCTAATTGGGAAGGGAGCAGGGGAAATAATAACAATGGCAAGAAACAAAAAGCAACAATAATATATATATATAGTCGTGGTCCTAAGCCTTGTGGCGTTTGGCTGTGGGAGCAGAGGAGTGGAGAAATGCTGGAGGAGGGCCCAAGAGGGAAGTGTGAAGGGCAGCCAGGAGGAGCACCTCAGGCTAAGTGCTAGTACTGGGGAGCCACCAGGCAGAGGCCCGCAGGGCAATGCAGTGGGGTGGGATGCTGGTAATGACTGGGGGGAAGGGCCTGCCAGCCTGTGGGGTTCATGAGAATCACATCCTGACCCCATAAAGGGTTTTACAGATCATTCAACAATTGTTGCACCCACTTTACTTTCCCCCTCCCCCACCCATCTGTTAGTGTATATCCTATATTGCCCCCAGTTTATGTCCCATGGTTCAGCACCGTCAAGTGATGTGGTCACCACTGTACATACCTCTAGTGTTAGGCAGCCGCCAATAGGGCTGCCATGCTTACTGTGCAAGTCTGGTCACAGGTTTATATGGGAAATCCATTGTTATATCAAATAAACACAACAAATATAATAATACAGAGAAATATCTCTACACGAGTTTAAAACGATGTGATGAAAGACTTACCACAGTTTATTTAATCTCTTTTGGCACTAGAAACCCATAATTATTATTATTTTTATTTTATTTAATTGCATTTATAAAGCGCAGCAAAGGCCCGGGGGCATTGGTGCGCTGTTACAGCAGATTGAGCTTGACAGGACAACAATTATGACAATGAAACATATGGGACATAATGCTGTTCAGGTTACATTTAGCGACATGTGGTTAACATATAAACATGCAATGTTTTAACAGAATAGTGAAGTTTTAAGCATTTTGCGGAAGACAGGGTATGAAGTCTCATTTCTTAAGGCTGTGGGCAGGGTGTTCCAATTTTTGGGCGCTAAGTGTTGGAAACCTGAACCTCCAGGTCCTCCTAAAAGCTGGTACGTGTATCTGGCTGGTCATGTGAGATCTAGTAGGTCTGTTGGAGAAGTTACGGGTGATTCTTTCTGAAAGGTATGGTGGGGCATCGGAGGAGAGGCATCTGTGTTTTATGGCCAGTGTTTTGGAGACTATGCGCTCTTTTACCGGCAACCAGTGTGCATCTTTTCTGGCCTGTGAAATGTGTTTCCTTTTGGGAATACTCAGGGCTGCCCTGAGGGAGTTGTTTTGTGTGACTTGACTTTGTTGATGTTTTTTGCAGATGGGCCCAAGAATAGGGCATTGCAGTAGTCTAATTTCGTGCCTACTGTGGCTCTAGCTATGGATAGGTAGTTCTTGGATGAGAGGAACGGCTTGACAGCATTAATCATCTTGGTGGTGAGTGCTGCCGATGACGCTATGGCATTGACCTGGCGTGACATGGATAGGGATGAATCGAGGTATACTCCTAGGATCTTCACCGCTGCTGAGACGGTGAGAGTTGTCAATGAGGAAGGATATTGTGGCGGGAGCTTCCTGAGTGTGTCTGTTGAGCCTACTAGGAGGATCTCTGTTTTGACCACGTTTAGGCAGAGACTGTTGGCCGCCATCCATGTCTGAATGGCAGAGTATATCTTGGTTAGGGCTGCAGCGTCTTTTTCGTATTCGCCTGTTAAAGGGAGTAGTACCTGAGTGTCGTCGGCGTAGTTGGTATTCACTATGTTGTGGCAGTCCAGGTCATTGAAGAGTGGGAGGTTGAAGATGTTGTACAGCGTGGGGGCAGTGCACGAGCCCTGTGGGACGCCGCAGTGAATGGTAGTGGGAGAGGCGCATGCAGAGTCGGAGAAGACTTTCATGAGCCTACCGTTTAGTATGTCATGGTCAACAAGGTCAAAGGCAGCAGACAGAGCTAGGAGGAGGAGAAGTGCCGGCTTGCCTTTGTCCATGATGTCGCCAAGTTGTATTGAGGACCTGAGAAACATGTTGTTCACACCTCCCACTCCTGCTTCCCCTATTTAGGTCTTGTATTGACAATACTTTCCTTGTAAACCAGACAACTGGAGTGAAAGCTCTGCAATAGAACAGACACTGTTCATATGCGTGAGGAGGACCTTGGCAATAGTCATAAACAAGTAAGATGTCCTTCCTTCCTGCTATAAACCCCCCTAGAGTGAAATAAAATAAAACTCTTTCTGGAAAACATAAAGCTGGCGCTGCATGAGTCGCTCAATTTGCCACTGTGCAAACTCCTCAGGAACTTATCCAGGCCCGCTTGTCACTGCTCTGACATCATAAGAGGACATGTTACTTTATTGTCACTGGACTTGTGCCCTCTAATTTGGCGGGACACAATAGCATTCTACCTGAGCTTTCATTTGATATAAAAGTCGGTCCATGTCAGACTATTCGGTCACTGCTAATGGTAATTTGCCCTGGTGTCTTTATGAAGTGGCAACACTTCAGAGTCTGGCATTAAGGCTGCGTCAGGCAATGCTGGAAGACTAGTCCCCTGTGGTCTTCTTCAACTTTACCACATGGGAGTTTTAAAGCCAGACATTTGCCATATTCCTTCCTACAAATGTAGTAGCCCATACTTGGGAACGGGGCCTGCGTAAACTGTTTCTATGGGCCTCATCACGAGTTGGGCGGTATCTCGACTGGGATACTGCTCAACTTTATTTACGTTAACGCCCACTCATCTACGTTATTACTGCCGGATCAGGGGTTGGGCGCTAACTGTTACTCCCCATTCCCCATTGGGTCCATTGGACCCGATGGGATATTTTTGGCACAATTACCACGCAGTAATTGTGCCGAAAATTGGCATTTTTCCGGTGTGTCTATACCCAGCTTCATGCTGGGTGTAAACATGCCAGGCCAAGATTGGGCAGAGCAGTACATGCAGCGGTAACACTGTTACTGCCGCATTTTAGGACTACCACCCAACTCATGATGACGCCCTATGTGTTAGCACCGAACAACACGTTCATAAATACATTCTACTAACATTCCTTCTCATGGCAATATGTGAATCATCGAATCAATCCAGGTTTGTTGGCTGCATTTCTATTTTTTGATTCAGGCTTTTATAATGCAACCTAGCTGTAGAGTGCTGTATGAAGGTGGTTGAGCACATTGTAAGTGGGCCCCTCTGGTGGGCTATGGGTCTGGGAGGTCTTGGCCCCCTAGTAGTGGTTTTCCCTTGGGAGGAGAAGCTGAGGGTTAAGCTGTCCCAAACGTACTCCTTAAGGTCTTTCTTGCACTGCAAGTAATTCGAGCCATTGTAATTGAAATTGTTATGGTGTTCTAGTAGGATGGTCCATTGCAAGCAAATGCCTGTTCCCTGTGTTTTCTTTGTGCACCAGTTTTTTCTGAAGCCTTGAGATGGTCTGATTCTTGGAGGCGCTTGTGCTACCTGAGCCGTTGAGATTTTTTGGCAAGGTAGGGGAATCTTGAAAGGTATCCTGGCTGGGATAGGCGCCAAAATGCATTTTCATTAGGAAAGGGATGAGGTGGTCAAATTTCTGTCTGTGATCAGGTGAGTGGCGGTAGGTTGAATAACCCTTATTTGTATTTGTTTTCATTTAAAGACCAGGGATTTCAATTTGGATCCGAAATTACTTAAAAAAGCGCCTTTACCGATAGTGGAGGCATTCCCAGGAAGGGTGTGTGTACAATAGCACAAAGATGAGAACAAGTGATGAGCCATTTTATGAGGGTGTGGACAAAGTGGGACATAGACCAGGGATGAAACAAAATAAAGCACACAAAATAAATAAGAAACAGGGGTTTTACAAAGGTGATATTAACCTGGGGCAAGCAGTTATTAGGTTGTAGTGGGATCAGGGACTGATGATGGCAGAGGGGATGGGAGGCGCTTCCTCTTTAGAAAATAAGAGAAATTTAAGCCGATCTTTGACGGGATCCAGAGTTTGGCTGGCTTTAATTGCGATGGGCAGCAAATCCCAATGGAGCTCAGTGAGTGGGGAGACAGAGCGGAAGTGAGGGGTGACAGCGTGTTTTTTGAGTGCAAAGGAGGAGTGGAGAGAACAAAATGGTGAGTAGACTGAGATACACTCTGCCAGGTATTGAGAAGCAGGAACATTGATATCTTTGTAGCTGTTAGGGAGAATGCTCATAGATGTGCTAATGTCCCTTAACCTTTGAGACCCCCAGCAACTTTGTTGGATTTCTAGGACTTTCATTTTTACCTGGAAAGAGTGTGAGCCTTTTTTCCCACTGTGTCATGTATTTTGATGTGTGTTTTACTTTTGTGTTCTTTGGATATGGAGTTTTAGACAACTCCATAGGCATCATCTTTTTCTTATGTGTCACACAGCACCCTCACTTCAGTGGCACAGGGATGTCTTTTAGACTTCCCAAGGTTTAAATACCTTCTTTGGGACTGACTATGATCTCCCAGTGAATGTTAAGTTAAATTGACTTTGCTAGTCTTTTTAAATTGCTAGACCCAGCACACACTGCCTTACAGCAGAGTGCTGGAAGTAATACCTACTAGCCTTCAAAAGCTACCTCTCAGAATGGCTGGTAGCAGTGGTATTACCATGATTTCCCGACCGCGACCCGTTTAAATGCTCTGGTAGCTGAAATCCACCAGAGCCATGTTTTTCAACATGGCGTCTGAGCCCCCTCTGTAAAAACAGATTCCGGTTGACTTTTTTCACCATTTCATTTTGGAAAGGTCCTTCTAGTGTTTGTGCGCCAAACCAGCTTTGGTCCCTTTGTTTGTTTGCCTTTGGTGGGCTTCTGTACTGAAGCCCCCCCCTCTGGCGCCTGAGTGTCTGGGGTGGACAGGATGTGAGGAAGGTGCCCGAAACTCCCTGTGCTTAGTCTCCTAGGAGACCTGAATGCACTCTGGCGTGATTGGCTGGTTGACTGTCTGGCAAGGACAGCCACCCTGCTGGGTGAGTGACAGCTAGGCTGGAATGAATGGGAGAAAATGTTTTAAAAGCAGGTTTCTGGAACTTGGAAGGCAGAGTCGACCACTGGAACAAAAGAACCGAAGACGAGCTGAAGGAAGATGACTGCTGCAACTCCTCGACCATTGCTTTGCCTGGTGAAGCCCTGCTGCAGGTCCGAATTGCCTGAAACTCCCTCGACAGAGAAGCCCCTTCAAGGACCACTTCTTCCCTTGAGCTGGTCGGAACAACCAACTCGCAAGCCACCTGGAAACCATCTCCATACTGGTCTATGTTTTTTCACAGTGCTGTTGAAAACCAGATAGCCAGTGAGAAGGATACCAGTTTTTGGACTTTAAGGCACTCACACCTTAAACCGATGTTTTGCCAAGCTTGTTGATCCGTCCCCGTGCAGTGCAGGAACCTCCCGACGTCCTCCCTCTTGTCCCCACGACTGAGGCTCAGGAACAGCAAGAACTGCGGGAACTGCCAGGAACAACTGCCTCAGCTACAGCTTTTCTTCATTCAAAAGGTACTGTGCAAATGCGGTAGACAAATCCTCTTTGCCGTGGTGAAAGTTTGTGAAACTTTCCCAACTTTGGAGTCTTGTTCGCTCCTAAACCAACATATATCTCTTGTTTGTGCAAACTACTTCTAAGAACATTGGCAAAAACTTAACCGTTTACTACCAGAACTGTGCTATCCTATAGAAGACACTGATCATTGACTTTGGCCCAGGCCTATTGAATTGAACTGCCTCTTGTAGTGAACTGAAACTATTTGCCCTGCCTATTAAAGTAATTGTGTTTGATTCTTATAACCTTTGTCTTTCTACCCCTTTTGAAAGTTACTGAAGTGCCATTTTGCTCCACTTCAGGGGAGCCTAACTTGTTCAGAAACATATTGGTTTGGTACTGTAGTGTATTATAGTGTGATATTGAGCTGCTTATTACTAGTGGAATGTTTTCTAACTAAATGTGTAAATAAATTAATATTGTTTTACCAAGAAACCTTGAGTAAGTGATTGTTTGAACCACTGTGATTGCAAGTCCTTTATGTAACACCTTGTACTGCTCACATCCCTCTTGAGATAAGCATGGCTGCTCAGCCCTGCTACCAAAAAACTGTGTAGTACAGACTTATACCAAAGGTGAGAATGTGCTTACACCTGTCGTCTTAATTGTGTGTAGTGTTCCCAAAGGGTACTGCATGTAATTCTGCCTAACAGTAGCCTAGAAGGAACTTGAAAAGGGAGCAGTTGTGCAAGGGGATTCAACCAGCATAGTGTCGTTAGGAAGAAGTGGGGTGGGGGTGGGTAATCTGGGTAGGATATGTCGGTGTAGATAGTACTGTTAAGGAATTTGTTTAGAGTGGAGGGAAGATGAAGTCGAGAACAAGTCTAAGGTGTACACATGAGAAGCAGTTTAGATTGCTGAGCACAAGGGTGGGGATTGCAGTTTTCGTAGAGAGGTGATTAAGGAATGGATTCATTTTGCAGATGTTGAGAATGTTAACAAGAGCATCAGAGGTCCTGGTAGTGATCGGTTGCAGTCAGAGGATGCATTAAAAGTGGTCCCAAAGCTTGTGAGCCTTGGGTGAGAAAGCAAGAAAATCATTGACGAATTACAGTAAAACAGTTGGTAATCTTTTCTGAGATGGCTTGGATGAAGGAGGGAAAGGAAAAAACTGATATGAGTGTCATCAACAGAGAGGTGATAGTGTACCTCTACTGATGCAATAATTCTACTTAGGGTAAAGGTGAAGAGGTTAAAGAAGAGAGGTCTAAGGATTGATCTTTTGGGGATGCTGACAGGGAGGAAGGCAGTGTTAAAATTGTGAAAGTTGCAGGAGATTGTAAAGGAGTGAATTTCCAGCTTCGAGTCAACCCAGGCTAGAGCAGATTTGCCAAACCCAAGGTCCTTGATAGTGAACTGGACACAGAAGTGGTGGCCAGGTTTGAAAGCAGCAAAGTTTCAAAAGGATGACAGTTTGGAGCAGTGAACACCAGAGGGAAAACCAGAAACATGCGGTCACAGTGAAGTGTTTACTATGAAGCCAGATAGAAGTTGATCTCCAAGAGCACTATCCTCGAGATACTTAGTGATCCATTTGAAGACCACCCACTCAAGAATTTTTAAACAATGAGATAGGAAGGGAAACCAACTGATAGTTCACCTTGGATGTTTAGGTCAGTAGAGGGTTTCTTCAGAAGGGGTAGGACAGTTGAAGATTTGAAGGAGACGGGGAAGAGTCCATCTGGGAGTGAGATTTTAAAGAGCTTAGAAAGTGGAGGGCAGGGGATTGGGACTAAAATATTTTAAAGGATGGGTGCTAATTTGGTCTGTAAAACAGGGGAGTGGTAGTTTGGGGTAAAAGGGATGGAGCGAGGTGGTGGACAGAAGGAGAGTGAAAGAGTAGGGTTGTGAGAGTGTCATCAATATTATAGAATTTAGAGAAAATGTAGAGCACAACATCATTTGCAGAGAGGAAGGATGCAATGGATATTGGCTTGGGAGGTGTGAGGAAAGCTTGATGTTAGGATGAATGTTTGCAGGGTGATCGCAAAGGGAACAGATTAGGTTTGTGAAGTAGAAACATTTGGCAGAGTGGAGTGCAGAGGACAACGTGGCATACACATTTTTGTGGGCCAGCACAAGGGTTGGGGTTCTAAATTCATGCCAGCATTGTATGTCATGGTCCGTGATTGGTTTGACCATCTAGATATTAGAGATGATTCAGGATTGAGGATGGGGGCAGGAACATGTAAATGTGGGTGCAGGATAGTGTTGGTCAAAGGGAGTCAAAGGTGAATAATGAAAGTCAGAAAAAGCCTGGTCTTCTCATCATAAAGGCACGGTGCAAGTGAGTATTGCTTGAGTTTCCTCTTGGTTTTCTCTTGGTCATTGAAGAAAGGAGCGGAGGAGTAGAGAGTGTAGGGACTGAGATATTAAAGTGAACAATTGAGTGATCAGAATGCAGAGAATCAATGGAGAAGGAGGAGAGGAGGAGAGCAAAGTAAAGAGAAAGGCATAGTGAAGAGAGTTCTTTGCAGAGTGGATAGGCTGCTTGTGAATGGAGTGGAGGAAGTGGCTAGATAGAAGCAGGTTTAATTCAAGGTGGTTGCCAGAGAGGGCTGGGCCACTAAGCATGACACTGGGGAAGTTCATGAGGAGTAAGTCAAAGAGAAGGAGAAGGTCATGGAAGAAGCTATTTTGAGGACCATCAAGTCGATGGAGAGCAGAACAGTGAGAGGAGTAGGTGGAAGGAGTTAAATAGGGACAATTCCAAACGAGGATGATGTGGTGTTAGGGGGTGGGCAAACCTCTGCTTTCGACGTTTACAGCGAAACAGCGAGAAGGTAGCAGCTGTTTACAAGGCTCACATTTTTCAGCACAAATAACCACTCCATCAAAAGCCTCCACGTCCAGCTTCGAGCATTCAACTGCTCCAACTCCAGTTAAAGATGGTCAGAAAACACCAAATTCCAAAATCAATTTATCTGTGGGTGCTGCAATACAGCTGCACAACAATGTGCTAGCGGCTTCATCACAAGCCATGATCCCGTTTGTCAAGCTGTATGAGTCGCTAAATGAAACAATTAGAGACCAAGGGGCTATGCTACTAAATCTTTCATCTAAACTGGACCAAATTGATTCTTTTACCAAGTTCATCGAGCAAGATGTGCAAGCAGGAAAAGACGCAAGCACACACTGGCATTATCGTCTAAATGACCGTGTCATCCTACAACAAGAGAGACATGACCTCCAGCTAAAATGTCTTTTGGAGGTCCTGACTGAGATTGCGCCCTTACTTAACTCAGGTCACAGTTCAACCCAGTGCAAAGCTGACAAGCACAGTCCTGTCTCACCGTTGAACGCTTTTTCCAGGCCGCAGGCAGAGAAGCAAGGTGGTGCTTCTTCTGCCTCAGTGACATTTCAAAATGATTGCACCACTGTCCCGCTGGAGGCAAGTCAAAACGCTTGCCACTCAGCTGCAGTCAGTGCATCTCACAGCTTGGTTGGGGCTGTCCAGCATGTTTCGTCGAGCGCTATGTTAGCAGTAGCGGATGCGGAACCACCATCTCAAGCTACATCGAGTTCATTAACTGCCGCAACACAAGCTGATATTCAGGCAAGTGCGCCACCCATAGCTGGCATCTTCATAGGACATGTAAAGAATGACATAGCTGGCTGCTCTACACAATCGAATGCAGCTAGCACAAAATCCAAGCTCATAGTTCAAGCCAAAACTGTGAAGCAAACTACTACGACTAAAAAAGCAAAACCGGCAGCTCATACATCCACGAAAAGGTTAAAAGGTTCATCAGAAACTCGACCACACCCCCGCGGTTGGGGCTTTTCAAGCGCAACATTGAAGATGTGAATGGTCCTACAGTAAATCAAACCAGTGCATTAATGCCGCCCCTGAAACAAGGTGCCAAGTGTCGTCGTTTAAACTCAGACGACAGTTCCTCAGTCATCTCGGTGAAATTGGATTCGCTGGATTTATGCGATCTGTCTACTTATTCAAACTCTAGCGATGATGAAATATCGAATGGTGCCAGTGATGAAAATCTGTCCGAGAGGCAGAGGTTTTCGGAAGCTGCTCATTCAAGACAATGCCGATCTCCACTGAAGTGGCAAGCAGTGCATAGTCGCCGTTCAATCATTTCTCACAAAGATAACTCAAACTCCATGGCTGCTACATCCAGTCTAAATCCAAAATTTACCACAAATCAACGCAACCAGCAAACTCGTCCCACATGGAGGTCTCAAGCTCGACATTTACAGCGACAAAACAACTATAAGTGCAAATTGAAACTACAAAATATCCACAAAGAAGAAAATGAGCTGAACTTGAATCGAGCAAACGTTCTACGCTTATTCAAACATATTCCACCTCTGCGACTGATAAACTCGGATGACATTAAAATCGTTGAATATGTGAATGAACGATGCTCTGATGCCATGCTGTTACACATTGACGCTGCAGGAGTACGAAATATGCTACTCAAAGCTGCCGAGGATCTATTGCTGTTTGGTTTCAATATTTCGGTTGAACCAGATAAGCATTCCTGGAGTTCCAATTCCAATCAGCCGGCTTCTAGTTCAGCCGACCTTAACCCAGCAGAGGTGAGAACTCAACGTCACAGTATGGTCTCTGAGGGGAAATCAGGTGACTCTAGTGCCCAAAAGGAAAAAAAAGCTAGTCACCAGAGAAATCAAATTCAGGACTAGCCATGACTATGTCACCAGGACGCCACCTCTTCCATTATCTCATGGAATACTCAAGGGTTCCATCATCTGTTCCAGGAGTTCGAGGTCTCTTTGGATGAAGTTTTCGCTATCTATCTGCAAGAGACCTGGCTGTGCGATGCACCAATGAGAGACGGCTTTGTTACACTCATTAACCCTGCCATCAAAAACAAACAAGGGCGCCCGAGTGCAGGACTATTGACCATGATACGGTTGTCTCAAAACTGGTCTAGTCCAAGTTGCTCTAATCCAAACCCATATGTCCAAGGATCTATCATGCATTCACGGACTGAAAACTCAAATGTTGTTCATTCTCTGTTATTGATAAATTGCTATTGGAACCCAGCCAAAATACAGGAATCTGTCTTCACTTCAGCGATAAATGCTCTAATGGATGATGCAATGCTGAAATATCACAACCTGTCAATCATCTGCTGTGGAGACTTAAACGGGTCTTGGTTTAAGTGTGATCCACATTCTAACATCTATTGCCAACTCGCCCATGATGAACTAGGTGCGAAAGAGCAACGTTGGTCAAATCTAATGGAGACGCATAACTGTGTGATGTTGAATGGTAGGGTGCGAGGTGACATGCCGGCTCAACCGACATGGCATCGAAATTCAATGCACAGTATCATTGACTACTTCTGGGTCTCCAGGAATTTTGAAGAGAAAACCAGCGCTCTTCACTCCATAATTTTCGACAAAGAGCGATCACAGGGTATTAAAACTAGATTGCCTACTGCCAGCGCCTAAATCTGCACTATGATATTCGGCACCAGTGGAGGCACTCCTAAGTGGCAATCGCTTAAGATTGAGCAGTAAGAAGATATGCTCCTTAACGGAAAATCTGATAAATCTGCCAATTGGTGTCGAGTATACGCCGCTCTTATCAATACATAAAACAACAAACAAAATGGTACCCAGCCAGCTTACAAATCACAACCATTGGTTCAGCAAAGTGATGGATGTAAAAAAAAAAGAGCTAAGAAGTGACATCCGCAGTTTAAAAAAAACAAAAAAAGTATCCTGGAAAATCATGCGCGATGAAGTCAAAAGACGAAGAGCAACATATAGAAATTAGTATAGATCCCAGAGACTCATCGTCGAGCAAGATCATGCAGAACTAATGATGAAACTGTTGGTTACCAAGAATACACAAGATATTTGGAAAATCCTGAATATGGGTCCATCAATAAGTATAAACTTAACGCAGAATACGATCCCTGGTGACATCTGGTATCAGCACTTCACGGCAGTCAGTTTAAAGTCCATATGTCACCTCCTGAAGCAAACCAAGTGCCGTGGGATGTAGAAATGTCGCACATTGAAATTGTGGACGCCATCGAGATGCTCAAAAATTCGCATGCTGCTGGTCCAGATGTGATTAGCAATGCGATGAAATTGGACTCGCTGGATTTATGCGATCTGTCTACTTATTCAAACTCTAGCGATGATGAAGTATCGCATGGTGCCAGTGATGAAAATCTGTCCAAGAGGCAGAGGTTTTCGGAAGCTGCTCATTCAAGACAATGCCGATCTCCACTGAAGTGGCAAGCAGTGCATAGTCGCCGTTCAATCATTTCTCACAAATATAACTCAAACTCCATGGCTGCTACATCCAGTCTAAATCCAAAATTTACCACAAATCAACGCAACCACCAAACTCGTCCCACATTGAGGTCTCAAGCTCGACATTTACAGCGACAAAACAACTATAAGTGCAAATTGAGACTACAAAATATCCACAAAGAAGAAAATGAGCTGAACTTGAATCGAGCAAACGTTCTACGCTTATTCAAACATATTCCACCTCTGCGACTGATAAACTCGGATGACATTAAAATCGTTGAATAAGTGAATGAACGATGCTCTGATGCCATGCTGTTACACATTGACGCTGCAGGAGTACGAAATACGCTTCTCAAAGCTGCCGAGGATCTATTGCTGTTTGGTTTCGATATTTCGGTTGAACCAGATAAGCATTCCTGGAGTTCCAATTCCAATCAGCCGGCTTCTAGTTCAGCTGACCTTAACCCAGCAGAGGTGAGAACTCTACGTCACAGTATGGTCTCTGAGGGGAAATCAGGTGACTCTAGTGCCCAAAAGGAAAAAAAAGCTAGTCACCAGAGAAATCAAATTCAGGACTAGCCATGACTATGTCACCAGGACGCCACCTCTTCCATTATCTTGCGGAATACTCGAGGGTTCCATCATCTGTTCCAGGAGTTCGAGGACTCTTTGGATGAAGTTTTCGCTATCTGTCTGCAAGAGACCTGGTTGTGCGATGCACCAATGAGAGACGGCTTTGTTACACTCATTAACCCTGCCATCAAAAACAAACAAGGGCGCCCGAGTGCAGGACTATTGACCATGATACGGTTGTCTCAAAACTGGTCTAGTCCAAGTTGCTCTAATCCAAACCCATATGTCCAAGGATCTATCATGCATTCACGGACTGAAAACTCAAATGTTGTTCATTCTCTGTTATTGATAAATTGCTATTGGAACCCAGCCAAAATACAGGAATCTGTCTTCACTTCAGCGATAAATGCTCTAATGGATGATGCAATGCTGAAATATCACAACCTGTCAATCATCTGCTGTGGAGACTTAAACGGGTCTTGGTTTAAGTGTGATCCACATTCTAACATCTATTGCCAACTCGCCCATGATGAACTAGGTGCGAAAGAGCAACGTTGGTCAAATCTAATGGAGACGCATAACTGTGTGATGTTGAATGGTAGGGTGCGAGGTGACATGCCGGCTCAACCGACATGGCATCGAAATTCAATGCACAGTATCATTGACTACTTCTGGGTCTCCAGGAATTTTGAAGAGAAAACCAGCGCTCTTCACTCCATAATTTTCGACAAAGAGCGATCACAGGGTATTAAAACTAGATTGCCTACTGCCAGCGCCTAAATCTGCACTATGATATTCGGCACCAGTGGAGGCACTCCTAAGTGGCAATCGCTTAAGATTGAGCAATAAGAAGATATGCTCCTTAACGGAAAATCTGATAAATCTGCCAATTGGTGTCGAGTATACGCCGCTCTTATCAATACATAAAACAACAAACAAAATGGTACCCAGCCAGCTTACAAATCACAACCATTGGTTCAGCAAAGTGATGGATGTAAAAAAAAAAGAGCTAAGAAGTGACATCCGCAGTTTAAAAAAAACAAAAAAAGTCTCCTGGAAAATCATGCGCGATGAAGTCAAAAGACGAAGAGCAACATATAGAAATTAGTATAGATCCCAGAGACTCATCGTCGAGCAAGATCATGCAGAACTAATGATGAAACTGTTGGTTACCAAGAATACACAAGATATTTGGAAAATCCTGAATATGGGTCCATCAATAAGTATAAACTTAACGCAGAATACGATCCCTGGTGACATCTGGTGTCAGCACTTCACGGCAGTCAGTTTAAAGTCCATATGTCACCTCCTGAAGCAAACCAAGTGCCGTGGGATGTAGAAATGTCACACATTGAAATTGTGGACGCCATCAAGCTGCTCAAAAATTCGCGTGCTGCTGGTCCAGATATGATTAGCAATGCGATGCTAAAAAAAAATCCACAAATCTGGGCCCCTTTCATTGAGCTCCTTTTTCAAAATATTGCCAGTGCACGCAGATTGCTGGAGTCTTGGCTCACTGCAATTGTGATTCCGATTCACAAGAAGGGCAGTTGGGATGCTCCTGAAAACTATAGGCCCATAGCCCTCCTAAATTGCATTGGCACAATTTTTGGATCCAATCTGAGAGTGAAACTGGCTTCTTGGGCAAAAAAAGCATGAATTCTTGATGTCCGCCAAACAGGGTTTTCCAAAGGTACAGGAGTGGACGTAAATCTCTCTATATTAACAGCTCTGAAACTCGATGCCCTAAAACAAAAAACCAAATTGCATCTAGCCTCCATTGATATGAAGCAAGCGTTTGATGGCATTAATTGTGAACGGCTTTGGACAAAATTAATCAAATGGAATTGTCCTGCGAATATTCTCACCCCAATTATGGCTCTTCACGCGAACACTTCATTTCGAGTACGCCTTAGCAAGAACAGAGATTTATCTGAGAGCATCTCCACCACAAGAGGAGTGAAGCAAGGCTGTCCGCTTTCCGCTGACTTGTTTAAATTATTTCTGGCAGATCTCCCGAATCATCTCGAACAGGCACACTGTTTTCCCCCGAGAGTAAATATGTCTCCTGTGCGCTATATTGCATATGCAGATGATCTGGTATTGATTGATAAAACACAGATTGGCCTACAACGGCTATTAAACTGTCTTTTCGATTACCCAACTATTAATGAACTAGTAATCAATCCAGACAAAACGAAAATCCTATCAATAGGTTCTAAAACCATCAAAAAAGATTGTGCATTTATTTGGGCCGTTGGCGGCCAGCGACTAACCTCAATCAACTCGATCCGTTATCTGGGTGTCCAGTTTAACAATTCACTCTGTGAAGAGCAGTGGCTAAATGTTCTCAAACTGAAATCAGCAAGATTGGCACTCCAAGCGGCAAAGCTTAATAACAACTTTGGAAAATCTCCGCTAACTCCAGTACTAACATGCTACCTTCAAAAGGTAGTCCCTATTCTTTTTTTTTTTAAACATTTATTTTATTGAGAGAGCAGGTCAGCAGCAAGAACAACAGTAGATAAATATCAAAGCATAGTTTGGAGGTATTCGCAGTATTCGTACATACATGTCATACAACAGAACATTACACATCATGGTGAGGGAGCAGGTGTTGCATCGTCTGGTGCCAGATCCCATAGGTACGCACGTAACAGTGTCCAAATATCTTTAGGACGACAAGGTATCGGAACCGATAGGACAAAAAGTTCCTTGTTGTCGTTCACCGTGCACAGGTCTTTTAAAAAGTTAGCTCTGGATGGAGCAGTGACGGATTTCCACGATCTAAGAATACATCGCTTTGCAACAACACATGAAATGTTAAATAGACACCTAGTGGTTTCCCTCACTTTACCAATATCACCAAGCAGGTACTTTAGTGGGGACAGGGTCGCCGGGATCGACGTTATGTCTTCAAGTAATTCCGCCACCTCTTGCCAGAATTCCACATCCAAAGGGCATGACCAGTACATGTGATATGGCCCAGCGTTCGGTGCATTACACTTAGGGCAGGCTCCTGTGCAATTCTCAACAAATTTAGCTAACCTGGCGGGGGCATAATGTAACTGATTCAGGATTTTGAATTGAATCAGCCGGAGGCCAGCATTCATAGACACGGATCTGGTGAGTTGACAGAAGCGTGACCACCGGATTTCATCAATTTGGGTACCCCTATCTCGTTCCCAGGTCTCCCTTATCGCATTACGGGACGGGGGACGGGCCTGCACCAAAGAGTATACCAGCGACACCCCCTTGTTGGGACCATTTGTAGCCACTATTGCCCTAATGCATTCATGCACCTGGGGTTCCATCGGAAAAGTTGGCCATCTAGCTGCAAAAGCAGTTTTCATACAATGGTATTGGAACCGTTTAAGTTGGCCACCTCCCACCGCCCCAACAAAATCTGTGAGTTTGCAGAATACGCCATCTGGGAACATGTCACATAGCGTAAACAGCTTTCTTGGATCCCAGGATTGTTGAAGGGCTTTGTCAAATGTAGGGGATATACTCGAGAAGTTCCACAGGGGGACCTCCGGGTCGTAGGGGATCTCTAGGCCAATTCTTTTTTATATCTTAGCCCAGGCTTGTGTAGTTGTGTATACCGGGTCGAATGGGCAGATGTCTCCGTAAACAGGGTTAAGGAGGACTGATCGGATATCATTGGGGCGGACAGAATATTTTTCTATGAAAACATGGGGATTTGTATCCTCGGGGTCGAACCAATGTTTAGCGAATTGATCCTGTGCAGACAGGTAGTAGAGTTCAAAGTCAGGTGCAGCGATACCTCCCTGTGAGAATGGTTCCACCATCTTATCCCATCCCAGCCCGGCCGTCTTCCCATTCCAGATAAAAGTAGAGGCGAGCGACCTGAGTTTTGCAAAAAAAGTCTTGCCGGGCCATATCGGGATGTTATTAAAATAATATAGAAGTTTGGGTAAAACTACCATTTTGAGTATCGCCACCCTACCATAAAGGGACAGTTGGAGACTGATCCATGTCTGGAATTTGGTCGCCAAACTTGATAGCAGTTCCCCATGGTTATGTGCGTACAGCAATTGTTTATTCCTAGCAATCACAACACCCAAGTAGCGAACCTGAATCAGAGCGGGCCTGAGTCCCACTATTGCAGAGAGATCACCCGTGCAATCAGTTAAGGGAAATATCTCGGACTTAGGAACATTGATTCTATACCCTGAATACTCTGAGAATTCGTGTATGTCTGACATGATGTGTTGTACATTCTCCTCTGGATCACGGACATATAACAAAGTGTCATCTGCGTATAGTGAAATGATCTGAGGGAGGCCGGTCATCCTGTGTCCTCTGTGTGAATGGTGCTGTCGTATATACTCCGCCATTGGCTCAATGGTAAGTGCAAATAATATAGGTGAGAAGGGACAACCCTGCCTGGTGCCCCTATGGAGCCAAAATGTAGGGGATAGCGTGGTATTAGTGAGGACTTTAGTGGTAGGGTGGGTGTATAGTAGCTTTACGCATTTAATAAAGTATCGACCAAGGCCGAATCGTTCAAGCACCAGGAATAGGTATGTCCGAGACACGGAATCGAAAGCCTTTTCGGCATCGAGGGCTACCACTGCCGCCTTCGCCTCGGGATCAATCTGTGCCATTACATTAAACAGGCGTCGCAGGTTGAGTGCAGTGGATCTGGATGGTATTAAGCCTGCCTGGTCCGGGTGGACCAGGATTGACATATACGGGAGGAGTCTGGTAGCTAACACTTTGGCGAAGATTTTCACGTCAGTGTTAATCAATGAGAGGGGTCTTTAGGATCCCATCTCATGTGCCGGTCTACGGGGTTTCAGGAGGACTGTAATAATAGCTTCACGCATTGATTCTGGAAGCTCCCCCCGGTCCATCGATTCCTCCCACATTTTTAGCAGTAAAAGGGCTAATTCACTCCTGAATTCTTTGTATAGTTCCGCGCTCAGGCCATCCGAGCCAGGGGCGCGGCCTCCTGACAAAGATTTAATGGCCTCTTCAATTTCTGCAGTTGTGATGGGCCGGTCTAGTATGTTACGGGTTTCAGCAGTTAATGTAGGGAGGTCTAGGCTGTCCAAGTACCGGAACGTCTCCTCTGAACACTTTGTGTCATGATTAGAATAAAGGGAGGAATAGAACTCCGCAAAGGTGGAATTAATGTCCCGCTCCCTGTTAACCATTTCCCCGGTAGGTGTCAGAATGCCAGGAATCGGACTACGGTGCCTGTCAGCCTTAATCATAGTAGCTAAGAACTTCCCGGCCTTGTTACTCTCCCCGTATCTGCGGGCTTTGGCAGGGGTTTCCATATATAGAACTTCTCTGTTGGCCAACTCACTGAACTCCTTTACAGCGACATGCATTTGCGCTAGCGTTTCCTTTTCTTGTGTGACCCCATATTCAATTTGTAACAGATCTATTTTTGCTTCAACTGTACTCAGTTCCCTCCGTACAGCCTTCAACATGCCGGTGGACTTACCAAGGATAGTGCCCCGGACCCAGACCTTAAAAGCCTCCCATAAAGTAGCATAGGTAGTTACCGATCCCTCATTTATTCTGATGAATTCGGTGACCTCATCATGCAGGGCTTCGCAAATGTTAGAGTCCCTAAGAATGGCGGGGGGAATTCTCCATCTTCTAACTGGGGGAGGGGCATCTCCTAACTTAATGCTAAGTGTTACAGGTGAGTGTTCCGAAAGGGTGCGAGGGTGTATATCGCAACCAGTGACAGCGCCCGCCAGGTGTGAGCTAACAAACCAGTAGTCTATACGCGAATGGGAGTCGTGGACGGTCGAATAGAAGGTGAATTTCTTTTCAGTGGGGTGTAATGTACGCCAAACATCTATCAAGTCCATCTGTTCCATCAGCTGTTTCAAAACCAACGCAGCCCTAGTAGGGGCCCTACGGGTGGTGGAAGATCGATCAAGGGATTTGTCCAGAATAGTATTGAAGTCACCGCCCAAATTATTAACGCCTCCCCTGACCCAGTCAGCATATTTAATATAGTACAGTAGAATTGTGGGTCGTCTACATTAGGGCTGTATGTGTTTACCAGGATTATCGGGCACCCTGCCAGCTCCCCCCAAGCTAGCACATATCTGCCTTGCTGGTCTATTTTACTAGAAGGGTATTTAAAACTCAATTTGGGGTGTAGGAGAGTCATCACTCCCCTTGACTGTGTTGAATATTCCGTATAATATCTTTGGGGGCCCCATCGTGGCAGAAATTTAGTGTTAACGCTTCCGAGTGTGTGTGTCTCCTGTATGAAAAGAATGTAAGGATCATGGCGTGCTATGTATGCTGCAACCTTCCTTGCTTTAACCGGGTTATTAAGCCCACGTATGTTCCAGGAAAGTAAGTTGACACTTAAGCCCCTATTAACCTGCGTCATACCAGCTTTCAAAAGGAATCAACTGCCCGTAGACTTGCCCCTGTTGCAAGCGATACGGGCGTACTGCTGTGTAACCGCTCTCTGATTTAAACATTATAACTCCTTTCAACAAGAACTCCCTTAACTGTCCCGGTCTGACACCGGGGGTAACCCTTTCTCGTCTCCCCGTCCCACCCCCACCCGCATCATCCACCCCAACAAGATGATGTAACCCTCGAACCATAACCTGAGAACACTCCTGGGGGGAAGCCGTACTCACATGGCCGAAATCCCAGGGGAACCTCACGGCCCAGCTGCAAACAAGTGTTATTAGTCAGGGCTGCCGTGCCACACCGGCCTCAAATTGTATCTAAAGTACCTCAACCGGCGGGCTCCTCAAGTATTTCAACGGGTCGTGGTGGTGAATTCTGATCACGAGTCGGCAGGGGGATAGAAGACTCAACATATAGCATGGCATCTGTAGGATTTTCAAAAAAATGCGCCCGTCCACCATGCTGAATTCTCATCTTAGCCGGATAGACTAGTGAATAGGGAACTTGGCGTAGTCTCAGTTGCCTCTTGACTGGCTCGTATGACCGTCTCAGCGATTGCACATTTGTTGAAAAGTCCGGGTAAATGTGTATCCTACTGCTCTCGTAAAAAAGTATGCTTTTCTCCCTGGATTTCCGCAGGATGGCGTCTCTATCTCTATAATTGAGGAGACGGGCAATTATAGTGCGCGGCGGCGCCCCGGGTCGGGGAGGGGGTGCTGAGGTACGGTGGGCACGCTCCACAAGGAATTGGTCAGAAAAGGCGTCGGGGCCCAGAAGGTCTTTCAATAAGGATTCCACCTGGCTCTCCATTGATCCCCTGCCAAAGGTCTCGGCCACCCCCACCAGGCGAATATTATTCCTTCTGGAGCGGGATTCCAAATCTTCACATTTATTAAGGGTCTTCTGGAGGTCTCCCTTTAGTTGGGCGATGTCTCGGCTGTGCTGTATGATGGAATCTTCATTGGTACTTATCCTATTCTCGGCTTCGGTGACACGGGAGCTCTCCTTATCCACCCTCGCCTTTAAGGAGCTGATCGTCGCCCCAATGTCGTCTAGCTTGCTGTTCTGGACCATCTCCATTAGTCGGTCCTCTCTTTCATCCCCAGTGGTGGAGCGGCAGACCCGCCTGGCTGGGAACTGGTGAAGGAGTCCATCGGGCCCGTTTTTCTGGAGCGCGCTCCTTTCTGCTCGTGGCGGCCCATATGATGAATCGAGTGGCTTGTGTTCACCCACGTATCACCACGCCTCCCAATGAATTGCTCGTAATATTATGAAAAGAGCTGCAGTGTTCATGTACCCTGCCTGTGGCCACTCCCAGAGATCAAGGCAAGGTATCAGTGTGTCGTCGGGCAAGAAGGGTAGCTCGGGGAGGTGACCAGGTGTAAGTTCACAGGGGGTGGAGCCACAGACGTAGGGGTTACCAGACCTATCGACACTCTCCGAGACCGCTCCGCACAGTCACCTAGCAAGAATCATGTCATCACCTCAATCCCATAGCCAATGCCAGCGGTGACAGCCACGTGGTGCAGGCCAAGAACAAGGCCCCCAGCAAGGGGGGTCTCCAACACCAGGAACAGGGAACACTCCCCGTATATCCGTTTTCACATGGAGCACCACTAAATGTTCAGCCAGGTGCACCTCACAAGGGGGGGGTAGCCCCACAGATCAGGGTTATGATCAGGGCTCTGACGCTGCAATGGGAGAGTTCCGTCACCGCAGTATTACCTCCGGGTTACAGATCCACGCGTCCGGCAAAACTGGCCCCTTCCGATTGTATCCGGCAGGCCCGGGCTATGTCGCACGCCCGGTACGCCGTGTAGGCGTGATGGTGTCCTCGTAGCCTGTAATGGCGGCGAGAGCCCTCGCTCTTCGTTCCCAGTACACCGGCTGGGGTGGTATGTCGGATTTCGCATGCGGGGGAGGTTCGTTCCCCTCCCAGGCCGCTACGGGATTGCTCACCGCTCCACTGGGCCCCTTCTATTCGGATGAGCCACGGAGTTCCGTGGGGCACTACACTGCGGGCCATCGCCGGCACGTCAGCTGCGCAGGGGGATCTCAGCCCGCGGCACCGCAGAGCACCAACCAGCGCCACCATCCACCGGGCTCCCTCTCTCTGTCAGCGGAGGGATGCGCGGGTCCGTCTCCGCCTCTCCAGTAAGGCGCGAACAGCGGCTGTAGAGTTTTGCCTCCCCCAGCGGCACCTTAGGGGAAATCCACGGAACTCGCGGGCGGCCCGCGCCACCACCAAGGCCCGCCGGTTCAACGGGACGATGTAGCTCCCGAACGGTCAGCAGCAGAGGCGCCGGATTTTCACAGCGCGCGCCTCAAGTCCTGGAGGGCCCGCCGGTGCAACACCTTCGTTTTGGAGGCAGCCCTGACACAGGATATTCACCAGCAGGATTGATGTGGACCGGAGCTCTGGGACTAGGCGGCCATTTTCCAATGTGCGCAACAGCGCCCCCCAGGTAGTCCCTATTCTAACATTCGGCGCAGAAGCCGGTTGGAATATTAGTGAGCAAAAATGGAACCAACTAGAGGGGCTTTTCTGGAGACGTGTTCTGAATCTTCCGGACCGTGTTTCAATCATTCTGATACGCCACGAACTATCGTTAAATTCTCTCTTCACCCATATGATCTGGAAGTCCATCCTGCTGTGGCAGAAAATAAAAGACGTGAGTGGGGCGCCAGCCTATAAAAAATTTACTCTTATTGGTGATCTAAACTCCAGTTGCATGTTAGACCAATGGCACAAAAAAGTTCAAGACTGGATTGTGGCTGCAGAAATTAATAACTTCGACCTATTTTCTCGCCCCAAACTTGCAAAAAGAAAATTTGAAGCATGGTCATGGATCGTCAATGTTGAGAAAAGGACAACAATGGCAAACTCTAAATGGCTAGGCAATGTACAAAAAAATCTCAACTCCCAAGCCCAATATCTGACTCATTGCTATACCCGCTTCTATCGTGAATAATTCCTACGTTTCCGTTTAAACATCTTGAACTCGAAGGAAATTCTATATCAAAGGAAACATCCCACTGTAAAAAATAATCTATGTCGCTTCTGTGTTGCTTCAGTGGAATCACTGAAGCATTTAATTCTAAATTGCCCAGCGTTATGTGATCATCGCTCTGCCTACCTAGGCTAATTTGCCCCCTTGGATGGGGATATGGCGACATGGTGGCTCTTGATTTCCTCTGGACAAAACAATAAACATGTATGTGCCATTGTAAACTATCTAACAGCACTTCTAAAGTTTCCATTCGACTACAAAGAAAATTCCATCGTCTAGTCTCAGTAGCTCATAGAGAGGCCGGTAATCCATGGCGTCTGCTGCATAGAAATGATATGACAATGCCTTGAAACAAAAGTTTTTTCTGTTTGTTAAAACTGTAGTTTTTCAATTAAAAAAAAAAAGAGGGTGGGATTTGGGCAGTGGTGAGGGCCTTATTGATCCAGATCCCACTCCACTGTGAGTTGCACTAGGTGAGCAGAGTCAATCGGAAGAGCTTCTAGCCTAGCAGAGTCTTGAGGCTAGATCTAAGCTTCTGTGATAGCAAGAAGTCAAAGATTAGGGTCCGATTCAAAGTGGTCAGTGATTTAGGAAGGCTTGTTGGCAAAGGATTTTGCATTCCAGATTTCAAGTGCAAGAGGAATAGGTGTTGTTTGGTAGAGGGATAAGTGTTGTTTGATAGGGGTGGAGGATAAATAACGTTGGATATTCTGGGATAATTGGAGCATGAGGTTTTAGGGGTGCGGGTGCAGTGGAGAGGAGGAATATGGGGTGTGGGAGAGTGAGGTAGAATTAAGACTGAGTTGTGACTAAAGTCCAAGAGAGAAGGGTAGGAGAAGAGTGAATACAAGGAGAATGGGAGCAATGTCAATGTGAATGTTGGAGGGTCAACAAATTAAGCAAGTGAAGACGGTGAAGAAAAGGGAGAAGCCCAAGAGGGTGAGGGTAGGTGGGTGAGTGGAAGTTCTGATTTGTGGTAGAGAGGGACTATGAGCGATCCAAAACACAGTTAGCAACCCCAAAACAGGGTTGTCCCTTGTCTCATTTAGCTAACAGCTGCTTTGCAGTGAACGCCAAAGGATCCCGATGTGTGTAAGCAGGAGTCAAGTGAACGAATGCACAGAGTGGTTCTGGCATGAACAGGGGTTATGGCCATAGGTCCTTCCCGGTTCTTTCTGGCCCAAACAGGGAATTGCCCCTTGCAGCCTTTGGCTGTTAGGTCTGAATGCCAAGGCTGAACATGTCTGAGAGACTCAATAACAAGGGAGTCAGTCTATCACATGACCTGTGTGAGCCAATCAGAGTGATCATGATGGCTTCCAGTCTGGCAGGATGCAGGTGGAGTCATTGGTGCTGTCAACCCAAGCAGCTTTGCTTTTGAGACAGGACCCCAGATAGTGGCCAGGATCTTTTTGCATTGCAGGATGTGAGCAAATAAATGGCTTTAAAATGAAATTCCATTCACATGATGTGGTCACGTGAGCATCTGGGAGAAAATAGGATTGATTGGGATGGCTTCCAGTCTTCCTGGTGGGATGCATGCAGAGTCCTTTGTGTTGGGGGACAGGGAGCTATGGATTTGAGGCAACAACCTCAAATGGTGCTCATCATTTTTGATGGTGGTGGGCTTGGGTGTGGCCAAAGACACCACTGAGGAGGATGTTCCCTCCAATGAGGTGTGAGATTATTAGTGCTTAGACCATGGTTCTGATGTGTTCTGATAAAAGCAAACATTTCATACAATGTATTTGTATTTATAAGAAAATACCATAAAATGAATAACAAAATACACAACAAACATCAGTAACAATGGCATATGAATGAAGAAAATTATAGATTGTATCATTCATATCATTCGATACCAAGAAGCTAAACAAGCGGTTAACAATGGCTGGATAACATCAATACACCTCTGAAAAAGCATTTAGGTGTTCATTAGATACTTTTTCCTGGTTGCTAATGCTGAACTCAGAAAAGTCAATAGTGTCCAAGAAATCAAGGGAGTGTCACCTAATAAGATAAAAACATTGCTGGAAAACATTGGTGAAAGTTAAAATTGAACAATAATAGCTCTAAAGTGCGTTTGCGAACTTGATCATAAATTGGATAGAAAAATAACATATAAAAAAGGTCTTCCAGGCCATTATTACACAAATTGCAAATAACATTCTGATAGTCACCAGAAGCCCATCTTGTCATGATAGATTTTAGGGGAAGTGCATTAAAATGGGCTCCTGTGATCAGACAACATTTGCTTACAAAGTTTTAACAAGACAGATATTTTTGTAGGGTGTTGGATGTCAAGAAAATATGCTGATGGTTAGCTGGTTTCCGTATTTCAATTTCTTGCCTATTGGCAATCAATATCTCCAAAAGTTTGTTATGATACCTGTGTATCTCATTCTTTTTTATTTGTGCAGGATTCATAAGCAGGGAACCACAATTAATATTATTTGCAACCTTCCTAACATGAGCAATCCAGGGTATGCCAGATATATTTTTTGCAAACTTTAAAAGCCAAGTGATGATTTGTTGGGATAGGACAGCTTAGGGATTTCCCAAAATACGTAACCATAATCAAAATGGTTCTAATTAAATTTATCCAGGTAAGTATGCCCTAATTCCTGGTGGGTAGCGAAATTAGCAGAACACAATGGACGTCGTAGCAGCTGTTTCACAAACCTATTCCCATCAACCTGTAACTGAGACAAGTTGCCATACCTCCAAAGGCCCATACAATATTGGCAGTAGCTATGACGTTTGCATGGTATATTTTTTGCAATATTTACATAAGTGAACATCTATAAAGTTTTGCAAAATGATGGATACCATTGATAACCTGAGCCATGGATTTCGCCCGTTTAGTGCAATGATACTTTTACAAAATAACAAGGAGGTAAACGTCATTACAAGGTAGTCATGGTTGACACCATTAGCAAAAAAAGAGGGAAGGCATCCACCCTAGTTGGAAGAATGAGGATCTGACAGATCATTGCTTCTAGTTACAATCCATTAATGAATTCTGTATGAATGACTATTAGCCTTTGTAAGGCTCCCCGCATCATGGCTGTCAAAACGGTATCGTCTGCATAGGAGACAATGGAAACAGATAGTTTACCACAATAGGGAACATTGGCTTTACAGGCTTCAAATCTCAGCATAAATCTGTTGATATATAGCGAGAACAGCATCGGAGCCATAACATAACCCTGCCTAACATCCATTTTCACCAGGATCCATTCCGTACAATGCCCATTCCGCTTTTGACTGAAGCTCTGAGAATATGGTGAATGAGAATAAGTATGTTAAGAAGGTCGACCAGGAAATTATACTCCCTCAGACACTGCCAAAGAGAGTCTCTATTGACTCTATTGTAAGCATTTTGTAGGTGTATAAAGGCGAGGTAGATCTGTTCCTCCTTCAGACAAATCGAGTTTGCCCCCACCAAGTACATATTCAGAGATTGTTCTTTAGTACCGAGAACTTCCCTAGAACTCAATTGAAATTTGCATAAAATATGGGCATTATCTACCCACGCCTGGAATTTTGCCAACATAACCCTTCTAAAAATCTTGAATTGGGAGATAAGAACGTATATGGGCCTGTGTGAAATGGGAAGATCTCTAGGACCCATCAAATATATTGGAGAAATAACTGCCAATTTCAAAGTGTCCAGGAAATCACTATTTGCCAAAAATGCATTGAAAAAATGCAGTCATGTTTTCAAAAAGATTGACTGATATATCATCAGACCTAGGTCTACATGTAACCGATTGAGAAATTAGGGTAGCTCTTACTGCCTTATAAAGATTGCTAAAATGAGACACCAAAGCCGAATCAGAAACATGAATCAATGTTGAATTAGAATTCTCAGTATGTCATGGACCATGGTTAATCAGTTTCCAGAAGAATCTGGAATTATTGGATCCAGCAGCTACTGATAGTTCTTCCAAGGCCTCAACATCAAGATAAGCCTTTCTATAAGCAATGACTTGTTTGCATTCTCTGCTGGCACAATTAGTGTACTAATATGGTGGGATATTTCAAGAGGGAAAGTACATGTTTTTTGGCCCTAGAACAATTAGCATCAAACCAAGATCCAAACCAAGATCTTTTACTGTTAGTTGTCCCACCCCGGCCCTTCACTTCCTTAAGGAAAATACCAGAGACCTGAGTCATACTAGATGGATACAGGCTCAAAATTAGACTTGATGACATAGAGCCATCAAAAACACTCCTTAATAGTGCATAATTAGAACAAATTATAGTTTCCTGTTTAGAAAGTTTCTCATTCAGATTCCATATGATAGTTTTCTTAAAGGAGATTAGCACAGGATTATCACTATGGGGTAACTGCATCGACCTCGGATTGGAAAATGGGGACTACACTTTTAAGTGTATCTGGCTTTCCTTTCATTATGGAAACTGCTTCCTTGTTTCCATTCTGTTAAGGCAAGCATCTACTGATATGCGTTTGATATCCTGGAAAACGGTTTATTTCCATAATCTGTTGTTCTATTTTTGTTTTCAGGAATTCACCATCGATACAACTGCAGCATCCCATTAGAACACGAGCCTGGAATACACCCCGTCAGAGCATTCACTTTCACCCCCCGGCCCCCATTCAGGGGGCAAAGGAAAGGCATTAAGATGGTGGTATGAGTGGTAGCAGTGATACATAGGGTATTACCATGTGAAAAGAAAAACAATCGGTGTGTGACCACACTAGCCCTCCCTCAGACACAAACTCAAAATATTGAAATCTGACTCTTGTGTGTTTAACCAAACACATACAGAGATCTGTCATACACTTAATACAGTAGATTATGATGAACTGACTCTGTTTTATTTTTTAAATGTATATGTATGTTTTTATAGAAGGGGGACCCAGTCCTCAGGTGTGTTGGAGCTTAGTACAAGTAGTTTGGGAAAACATCTGGGAAATAGTTAAAATGGGGCACAAAACTGCAGGCCAAAACAAACTGAATCTTACCCAAAGGCGGCCGACGAACTTTCAGTGATACATACAAATAACATCCAGTATAAATTGGGTTATTCCCTCTATTTGTTACCGCGGGGGCATATCTAATGAGGGACCAAACAGTATTAGCAAAGGAGCGATGAGCCCAGGCTACCCCGCCTTTTCACACGTAATTGGATGGATGAAAACTCCAGTAAAAAACTGCAAAGGATTACTGAACAGTATTCATGGTCAGAGAAAACTAAAAACATTATATTCAAAGACAGACACAACATTGCACACAGACACAACACATATATACTATATGAACTGTAGTACACAGACAGGCACTGGAGATGGCTGGACTAAACAACGTGTTTCATGGACATCTGAGTCGTTATACATATACCAACGTGATGTTAGTAACAGTGTGACCAACGTTCCACTGTTAGTGTCAACACAATTGTGTTTCTGGCTATGAAGAGGAAACTGTGTCTCGCATCAGTTCATTAGATAATGGGACCCTCCGGGCCTTCATCAGGACACCCAGCTCAAGGTGATGTGCTAAAGTGTATGGTTCACTCGTTATGGAGAACAACTCCAGATAGACGCTAAAAACAAGAATAAATGATAACATTTAAAAAAAGGACCATGGCAGTTCTCTTATACGTAGAACCAATATCCCGAAGTGTGCCACCCACCTATCATCTTTTCTGTGTGTCTTGGGCTTCTTGTTAGTCAACACATAGATAAATGTTGTGTATTCTGTGGTTTATTGCTGGAAAACAAAAAAGGGTGCAACAATTTGTTCTCATCTTCATGTATCCGTGAGTCGCGTTATAACTCAATGTAGCTGCCAAGGGCATTTTTATAATTACCTTACTAGTTGGTCGCTCTACTCTTATTTGCTGACAAAAATACTAGTCGCGCTTCAGGGGACTCAACTAAACAAGAGTCCATCTCATAACGCTGACGTTTCTCATGAAAAAATCTTTCAGAGACGGAGAAGCATCTTACCACATTGATGTGTTTGTTCACTGGCGATTAATGCGGTGCAGCAAAAACAGGGATTTCTGAAAACAACTAACCCTGCAGCGCTTATGTTTTGCCTCAGTACTGCCTGTGATGTCCTCATGACAGTGGCTAATGTCTCTGTGGATATGTTCAGCCTTGTCGCCTTTTCATGATTACTTCAGTGATTTCATCCGGGTATGGTCTGTGGGGCTGCTTCAGTGGGTGGCATCCCATGAGACTCCTTCTCTCTACTATGCACTATCAAAACTGCTAATTGTATTGCCAGAGTACACCCATCATTTTCTCCCTTAACTTTCTAACTTTCTTTTTAATCTCTCACTTGCTACTTCTTTTTCTTTCTTCCTTCAAACATCCAGTCATTCTTCCAATTCTCAAGACTCCTTCGCTAGGCTCTTCATCTCCTGCTAACTATTGACCTTCAGCTCTACTTCCTTATCCTTCTAAAGTTCCAGAACGGATTGTTTATTCTAAGAATTGTGCTTTCCTGGATCACAATTGTTTACTCTCCCCTTTAAATATGGGTTTCATCCAATTCATTCTATTGAGACTGGCCTGTTAGGTGTCCTTGAAAAACTCCTCTCAGCATGTTACTCTAAACTTTCAGCAATTTTCGTTCTACTTGCTGCTTTTGACACAGTGGATCATCCGCTCCTTCAATCCTTTCTCTCTTTTCCTTTGGGGTTTTGTTCTAAACTGAATTGCCTCTTATCACTCTGACCGCTCCTTCTCTATCTCCTGGGCTGGTAACCTTTCCTCTTATGCTCATCTTCATCATAGTGTTCCCCAATGTTCGTTCCTTGGGCCCCTTCTATCTCCTCTCTACTCCTCCCTTCTTGTTGATATTATTAAACCCTTCGGTATGTCCTGCAACTTCTATAACACTTATAGCCAGAACTTCCATTCTTCTTCCTCCTTTTCAGACACAATATCTCTGCTTGTCTACTGGTTGTACAAACATGGATGCATGCATGCTTTTTTTTTATCTTAATCCCTTAAGTCACTACAATGTTGCATAATCACTGGCCGCTTATCCACAAATACAAAAATAACATGCTTGCTTCAATCTCACTATTTATAACACACAAACATCCATTTATATAATACATTATATATCTATATTAAGTTCTAAATTACAATATGTCTTCTAATTTCACTTCTGCTGCTTATCGGCCAATATGTCAACACTTCCTTTGCAAATGATACACAAACCTTGCTTTCCCCAGTTTCATCAACACATGTTAGAATCAAATACCTGTTCCATGTCACACACTTACCATGTACATATGGTGCTGTGGACTGCTAACGTGTGTGCAGTTTGCAATGTACTTGCAATAACTTGTATTAGAATTGTGCAGGTTTCTGATGTGTAATCGATTCAAAATGCACTGAATTTCAGTTCACCTACCCAACCTGGGAGAATAGTTTTAGAGGTTTATTAAACTAGTATCAGTGCCCTTCCCCTTTCACCTCCCTAATAGAGTCTCAAAGTGCAATTTTAAGAATGAGGGGTAAATGCGATGTACATGTGCATCATTTTATGGCAAACAAAATAACACAAAATAAACACTCTCTCATTTCCCATTCCTTATTAAATAGTTATGGACTTCCCAGAACACACATCATTAAATATATCTTCATTATGCTCAGCTATAGACATCTTCATTTAACAGCCCAATGGTAACTATTTACGAAGAATTGCTGTCTAAATTATTGCTCTCACAACACAGAAATGCATTTTAAGTTGGATTGAATTGACCTCCCCTTTAGTTTTACATGCAATGAGAATCTACAGAATATTTACTATTTAATTAATGTCTTTTGAAATCATTTTCCCAAACCATCCCCTCCTCTTTTCTGGGACTTAACAGAAAAAATGAAATAAGTGGATAGAGGGCAGACATCACTTATCATTATCATAGTCACGTTTGAGAAAATGCTTTCAGTTTTAGGAGCAGCCTGGAGGCTTCACATAGGAAATATCCCTGCTGGTCTGTTTTTATTCTCTTGTGTGCAGGTTCCGCTGTGGATAGGACTCATCCCCTGGAACAGGAATCTTCCTTTCTGTAGCTCTTAAGTTGGCCTCTCTCTGATTCATCCATTCATAATCATAATCCAAGGTGTCTTTCCTGCAGCAAATGTTAGAATCGTATCCTCTCTGTGTGTGCACTTTTTAAAGTCTCAGATATTCCCATGATTTTGCCATAATTATGCCACACTATGTGATTGGCTTGTTCATTCCATTGCCCAGTCTTAGAGTTAGACAATTCTATTGAATACACATCCACAAATTTCATTGGATGATTATAATTTCTATATTTATGGCTGAAAAAGATGGGTGCCCTACTGTCACTAAAGTCCAATTCATCTCCCTTCTCATCCGATTAGTCTCTACTTAGTTGCAGGATAGTATCTTCCAAAGTGGTGAGGTTCCTTTTTTTTTTGAAGTTGTCCAGTCCTCGAAGATGTACGGCTGATCTCGGGAAGAAGCCACTATGCCTGTAAGGCTATAGCCCGGGCAATAGACGCCTGTCCGAAAGGAACTCAGAAGGGAAAAAAGCCAGAAAGTCTTACAAAAGAAACCTTCTCCAAAGAGATGCATGTTCTTGGAGGATTGCAGCAGGATCCTGAATGTATGTTGTTGTGGGTAGATTCCCTTATCAGGCGTTCACAGTAGGTGACAGCAGGAGAAATGAGAAGCGGAAGAGAATCCCATCTTATTTTCAAAGGTAGGTAAATTGCAGGAATGGAGAGTCTCCACCAGAACGAAGGAAATGATTGTCAAAAGCGGACACCAGCAGGATTTAAGGAAGACAACGGAAAACAAGGGAAAAACGAAAGTCAACCCAAGGAAGGAAGGATAGGAGCATTGAGAGGAGGGAGTCCAAAGGAAAGCAAGCTGGCGTGAGCGACACAGCACAGAAACACAGGCAAGGCGGGAGAGAGCAAAGCACATTGTAAGAAACAGCGTCTTACCCAAAGTGGAAAGAAGCCGTTTACAACGCGCCGCGAAAAATTAGTATGGCATTGATGAAGGCAGTCGCTGCTGGGGTAGGTAAAAGACTGGACCGTTGCGGCACGCATGAGGGTGCATGAAGGAAGAATCAATGACGCCACAGACACCATCTCTTCCATAGGCGCCAGTAAGGGTGGCTGTTGTCACCTACCCACTCTTTAAGACTTAACGTGCTAAATTGTTTTGTTTCATAATTACCGACAGCAACCTTCTTCATTAATGGGATATGGTTTTCCCGGAATATGTCCGTGCAGAAGCATGCCTTCATATGTGACATTAATTTGTGAAATTAATATTCCAAATTGTATAACTATTAATCATTCTATTAACCATAAACAATTGGAGAACATTTTGTGTCAAATCAAAATCGAGACTCTCAGTTTGAAACGCACCCGTCCCATATTTATGTGTCTTATAGTTCCAGAATTATGAGTAATATTCACTATTGCATATAGTGGCCATGTTAAATAACATGTGCTGTTTAAAGTAAGGGATATATACTTTTGTTTTTCTTCATTTTTTTTTGGATTGATTGAACATGCCCTGTATTTCAACTTGAGGCGTCATGGTTCAGCACGCTAGTTTACATAAACAAACACTAATAATTGGTTCATGTTCATGATTAATGTAAGTCAACTGACATGGCCCTTTTGATATGATTGCATTAGACAAACACACATGTTTGGTTTTGTGATAATGGATGCTTCAGCATGTCATATTAATTGCAATAAAAATTGTATGAAGATGGCAATAAAAGAGAACAGGATTTTACCAGCATATGTTAGCGTCTGCAAACACTGCAACTCTACATTATTTGATACATTTATACCTTGTTTTTCAAGGATTTCTTTTCATGTTGTCTTGCAGAGGTGATGGCCCAAACTGATCCAGGTTGAAAACCTGGCCAACCTGAAGTCAACACAATATGCTATTCAACCCTACATAGACCCATTGTTTTTTTCCTTCATTTACATTGTAACCTATTATTGAAAATACACATATTACAATTACTATAAGCATTATACAATACAGGCAGTCTCCATGTCTTGTGTTAGATCTTGTCCATTACAAAAGGTGGAACCTATTCACTTGCTTGTGTTGATGCAATATTTCTCCAAACAATTAAATCATATGTGTCACATTTGAAAAAGCAGTGCACCTTTTCAGCATCTCTCACTTTGAATTCAGGCAGTCTGCATTTGCCGTTAGTTCTCTCCCACAAGCGGAACTATTACCAAAAGCACTAGAATCACTGGAAATGCGAAGGGATTGAGAACAGAAGGACTGAGGGAGAAACAAGATGGAAATATACAGGAAGAAGATAAAAGAAAAGACCATCAAAACATTTGTTTTTTTTAAAGCAGACCTGTAAAACAAAATGAAAAGAAAGCCTGAGAAGCAAGCTAGAGACGTTGTCTCAAGAGGGTGCCAATGAAAACACATTACTACAGGAAGATGTTGAAGCAAAGATCATGCTAACGTGTAAACTAGTGAGCATCTGGAGAATGCCATACTGAATTGGAGGACTCATCCCCAGAGTATTCTTTCATAGGAAAGGAAGAACAACCCATCAGTAAGAGTCTAACAGCTAGGCTCTGGTAATGAAGCTGTGTACTTAGGAATGTTGAGGGAACTGGTCTCTGCAGAACCTGCCTTCAAGACCAGTGAGGCTTCCCTCAACACTCTGAAATCTGAAGCACCGGGACAAGTGATCAAATTGATGCCTTTTTCACAGCAGCAATGGCATACACAAACCAGTCACTCCCTTCCAAGCATACAACATCCTTGGAAGTCTCAAACACAGATAATACCAAACAGCTTTCGACAGGCACACTGACAATGCTGTGAAAATCCTGCAGAACAGGCAAGTGATATTCCTTCAGTACCATCCATATGCCTGTACATCTATTTTCTCAAATAAACTTCCAGTACACATGATGTTGCCTAACATATTGAATACATTGATTAGGACTGAACTGACCCCTAGAATTAAAAGGTATTAGGCTGTTAGGGAGAAGAGGGGGAAATTAGGCATAGACCCAGTCCTTTACGACTCACGGTCAGGCACCCAGTTTAGATTGACACACATATATTGTCATGTGCATTCATTTGCATGCAGTCATTTGACCTGTGTGGAGACAGAAGTGACTGAAAATCTAGGATGGTGCACTATCAATTGTTCTATAGCTTTCCAGGTTTAAGTATCTGCTAATATGACCCAATCTCTGGGTAAGCAAGAGTGGAAGCACATTTTCTCCAAATACAATCAGACCTGTTTAAGTGTATACATTTGTGGATGAAAGTTGCCAAATAATAATTATGCATGTTCATAAGATAGAGCTGTGTGGATTAGGGGCAATCATGGCTTCTGCCACAGTACAACAGAATGTAGGAGGGTACAAACTCATTAGTCAAATCTGCAGCATTTTAGGATTGATAAAGTAATTCTATCACATGTTTGAATTGGTCCATTGATATAAAAAGGTAGCGCTATTGCATTCTATCTATCTATCTATCTATCTATCTATCTATCTATCTATCTATCTATCTATCTATCTATCTATCTATCTATCTATCTATCTATCTATCTAAGGATTCCTCAGTATCCAGAGTTGTTGCAACATTATCAATACATTTAGCCTTTTTGTGCCATCAGATGAATGGCAACCTTGGATAAAGCCAGTCTGATCCATATTGGTTAGTCTAGGATCAAGGCACATGTCTGACATCCTAGCATAAGAGTCATCAATGATATACGACTATAGGATTGACAACAGTGGCTATCTTTCCTGTGTTTTTAAGTTTAAGTACTTAATTGAATGTTTCACTAAATATATGACATGCAAAAAAATTCAATATGCAGTTATGCAATAAATAATATCATGAATACCTCTATGGAACATTCTCATTTTGAAAGACCTTTGAGAAATAGATAAAGCACAATAAATAAACTATCAATATAAATGATGTGAAACAAAGGTGAGGTGGTAAGATATTGTAATACATAAAACATACCTACAGATAACATTAAATATTCATATACATGTATGATATGCGTATGTGCATTTATGTCACATGAGTAGTGTTGATGGAGGCATGTATATCATAAAGTGCTATAATATAGCACTTAGTTGGAATCACAATACAATTGTCACTAGAATTATTCAGAGGAGGTTTTAAAACCTAAATAAACAAACACCCATTTTTTGTTTTGTTTCACGTGGACCAATGGCCAGTTACACTGTGCTCTTCTTTGGTCATGCTAGACTACATAACCAGATTCAAGAAACATTGATTTGGAAGTTATTCACCCTCAGGATTGGCCCGAAAATTGCAGTATACTTTACCAAACTGACTCAGAGTTATGGTAGAGTGATTCACATTTCAGAGAAACATGAAAAGCCGCCACTACTTATTATGAGTCTGGCATAATTACAGTGTCACGCTGCATAATTCTCTGCTATAGTTATGTCTGGTTCTTCAATTCCAAGAGGCAGGAGTTTGTGCTTTGCAAAAATAACAAACACAAAATAACATATGAAATTGCTTTACTACTAGTTGTTTTATTCAGCTCAGTATGTATTTATTTATTTTGTAAATCTTATGTAGTGCTTTTATCCAAGAAAATGGCAACGATAAAGCAATGCTTCAAATGAGAGGGAGATTAAGAAAAGACAGACTGTAATAGATGAAGTTTAAGAGTTTAAGAAGTTTTTTAAAGTTAGAAAGAATAGGGCAATATAACATCTGCAACGTGAGACTATTCCAAAGAAGAGGGTCCCGGAGTTGAAAAGAGTGGAATTGAGAGGGAGCACAGTGTGGGCAAAGAACTGACAGACAAAACTGATCGGCAGAACACAATTCTCGAGTAGGCAGATACAAAGAAATCAAGGAGCAAAGGCACAGTGGGGTCAGGCCATGAATAATCTTAAAAAACTCAAAACGTTGTTTAATTGGGAGCCAATGAAGATGGGCAAAATAGGGTCGAATACTGGCTGACCAGGGTAAACACAACACAATTCAGACTGAAGACCATGAAATTGAATGCAAATGAAGAATGGCATAGTTAGTGAACCCGAAATAGAGTGAACAGCAGTAATAAAGGCGAGATAAAACAATAGGTTAGAGGAATATTTTAGTGGAGGCAAAAGTTAATAGATGCCAAATTGCTTTAATATTATGAAACCAACATGCTTGTACAATAGAAGCAATTTAAGATTGAAGTGAAAAAGACAAATCAAAAAGAAATCCAAGAATGAGGGCTTGATGACCAACAGGAAGATGAATAGGTAGAAGTAGCAGGGGAAAACAAGATTTCTGTTTTTATTTGGGCTTGAGACAGAGGAGCCAAGAAGACGGTCAATGGCACAGAGACTGGAATAGAGACATTAATGGATTGAGTCATTGAATGAGGGAAGGAAGATGAATATGTGTGTGTTATAAGCATTCAGATGTACCTGGAAGTCAAAATCGAGTATAAGAGGAGGGGACAGAGGTGATGTATAGATAGAAAATAGACAAGGACCGAAGTCAAAGCCCTGAGGGACACCATAGGAAAGCGGATAGGACTAACATGTAGAACTCTTCCAAGAAACTGTGAATGAGCAGTCAGAAAGATATGAAAGAAACTACTGAAGAACAGTGTCAGAAAGTCAGAGAGAATATTATAATGATCCACTGTGTCACAGGCTGCACTTGAGGTCCAGCAGAACAACAATGGAGGACAGTTGATGGTGACAATTATGAAGAATAGTGTTTGAAACAGAAAGAAGAGCAGTTTCAGCAGAGAAACCAGAGCGGAAAACAGATTTGTAAGAGGGAAGGCGATTATTCAGCTTGTGGTAGGAACTGATTTGTTAATGTACTAGCCAAAATTTTTGAGAGTTGAAAGGATAAGAGAGATCAGATGGAAATGTGAGGATGTCACAGGATTGGGAGAAGGTTTCTTAGGAAGAGGAATAACAGTAGCAACTTTAAAAGAAGAAGGGTAGTGTCAGAGGAAAGAGATCAACGAAAGAGAGAAGTTAAGAAGGGAACAAAGGCAGGAAAGATAGGTTTAATAAGAGGGGCAAGAAGAGGATTAGATGGAGAAGCAGAAGGTCTAGAATGTGAAATAAGGATAGCAGCACCATTCTCTGAGATTAAACTAAAAGAGAAAAAAGGACAATCAGAGATAGGAGCAATAATGGGCTTAGAGTAGTCCATGTTGGAATCAGAGGGGGTCTGGGAAGGTAATGACAATCTGATTATCTCCATTTTAGAAAAGAAAAGTAAGCAAAGTCATTAGCAGTAAGCAGAGAAAAGAAGGAATGATCAGAAGAAGGAGGGACAAGACATTTGTTTAAAGTAGAGTGAAAAAGGTTTGGGATCGAATAAGTGATTGGAAATAATTAGCTTTGGCTTGCTTAAAAGAATGAGAAGACGAGTCCAATAGTACAGAGGAGGATTGATATATGCTATTGCTTCTAGATTTCAACCATTCACGGCATGCCCTACGAAGCTGGATTTTCAGCTGTTTAAAGGAATCAGCAAACCAAGATTGAGGGGAGTTTATTTTTGCTTTAAATTCAGAGAAAGGACAGAAGTTGTCAAGGGATGTAGAAATTGCTGAACGAACTGATTTAGAGCAGAGTCAATGCCCAGAGTAAGAGGATCCGAGAAGCTAGATGATTGTGAAGAGATGGAAGTAATAAGGTCAAAATGTTCAAGAAATATCACGACAGAGAAAGGAAGAGGTAGATGTTGAAAGAGTAGAAGGGAGAGATGGCGAAAAAAAGAAGAAAAAAACGAGCAGGATATGATCAGCAGAGGGGATATAATTAATCTGGACAGGATCAATGAGAGACTCAATGACAGAACAGTCAGCAGAAATGCAAATCAAGTCTAAAAGCCCTCCTTTGATGTGAGTGGTCTGAGAAGGAAGCAATTTAAACATTTTAGAAAGAGTGGTGAAAATCAAAGGACAGGATATAAAATCAGATTGAGTAACATGAATATTGAAATCTCCTAGAATGCTGACTGGCATAGCACAAACAGAGACAATAGAGAGCAAGGAATCAAAGCCATCATTGAAAGTGAAGAGACGACCTGGAGGACGATAGATTACCAATAGGGCAAGAGGAAGTGGGGCAGAAAAAGAAAGAAAATGGTATTCAAATGAAATAAAGAGAGGAGAGGAAAAGGATGAGGGAGTAATAACTCAACAGGGATAACATTGCAGACCAGTCCTACCACTGGAACATGTCAGACTGGGTGAATGAGAGTAAGGGGAACAGAACAAAGTTAAGGTTGCTTGAGTAACAGTGTCATGTTGGCAGATCCACTCTCTGGAATGCACAGAAAATCAAAATTAAGAGAAATAAATAAGCCCAGAGCAAAGTAGTTTTTGACACAAAAGAGCAAGAATTCCAAGTGCCAAGACTAATAGGTGAAGGCACAGAATCCTGACTAGTTGGATAGATACGATTATAGTGTGATGTTGAATGTGAGATAAGTTTAAATTGAAGGTGGTATGGTATAGTATGGTATTTTTTATTTATAAAGTGCCTACACACAGGCAAGTGGGAACCCAGGGAGAAAAAAACAACAGTCGCTCAGAGCCCTTGTATTTCTGAAGTGATAACAGTCTGCACAGGCAGATTAAGTGAATATGGTACATTTAACAGTTAAGATACAACAAATAGGCCTGACAGCGATTCTGCTGTTTTTTCAAGTGCACATTAAGGGGTGAGACAAGGAAGGATAGAACAATTTACAGATAAGTGAAGGCCGGGCAATGGAGGGGCAGGGGACCAAGTGCACCCAGTTGTTCGAGACTGGGGAAGTGCGGCGATAGAAGCTCTCAGGATTTATTGCAAGTGCAGTGAGTGGGTGGGGTGCAGGACCCTGATGAAAGTGACGAAGGACTGGCAGGGGTGCCTGGGACCTGTCTGACTCTGTGGTACACCTGGTGGCCAGTCAGTGAGCTGTATGGAAGGAGGGGGAGAAGGAATAGCAGAGAGCTAGGTTAGCAGGGGGAGAGAGAAGGAAGAGGAGAAGAGGAAGGTGTTGAGGCATTTCTGGAACTTAAGAATATCAGGCTCAAGACAGAGGGGGGCAGGGAGGCTGTTGCAGAGGAAGGAGCCTGCTGAGGAAAGGTATCTCCCTCCAAATCTTTGCTTGGAGAACCTGCTCACTTGCAGAAGGTTGGAGGTTGATGAGCGGAGGGCTCAGGAGGGACAGTATTTAGGAAGGCAACGCAGAAGGTAAGTAGTTCTCAGGCCCTAGAAAGCCTTGTGGACAATGCAAAGGTCCTTGAATTTGATCCTTGCATCGACTGGGAGTCAGTGGATGGATTTCAGTTCTGGAGAGATGCGGTCCCTGGGCTTGAGGCCAAGGATAAGTCTTGCGGTTCTGTTCTGGATGAGTTGCAGAGGGCGCAGGGAAGAAGCAGGGAGGTTGAGGAAGAGGCTGTTGCAGTAGTCAAGTCTAGAGAGAACAAGGGCTCTGGAGACAATGAGCCACCGGTGGAAAGTGAAAAAAGGTAGAGTGCCTCTGAGGAGGTGTGGTTAGATTTTTTTGAGATGTCAGAAATGTGTGAGGAGAAGGAGAGAGTGGAGTCGAAGATGATCCCAAGGTTTTTGGCCTCACAGGTGGGGGTGGGCGCGGGGCCAAGGGAGGCTGGCCAGAGTAAAAGCGGGAGCAGGGGTGCCAATGGGAACAATCTCAGTTTTACTGATATTGAGACAGAGGTTGTTTGCAGTACAGAATAGTGGACAGACAGTCAGGTATGAGTGAGGAGGAGGAGTAGGTGGCTGAGGGTAGCCTGAAGGATAGTTGCGGGTCATCTGCGTAATACTAGAAATTGGCAATCACACATGCCAGGGTGGCCCTATAGACATTGAAGAACCAGGGGGAAAGGTTAGAACCCTGGGGAACGCCACAGGTTGAGAGGGTGATAGACAAAAGAAAGGCACCAAGTTCAAACTGGGATGGGCGGTTGGAGAGAAAATAGGTTAACCAAGCAAGAGCCTGACCTGCGAATCCCAGGGTGTCACACATCCATGAGATCAGGATGTTGTGGTTAACCATGTCAAAGGTGGAGGAGAGATCAAGGAGAATGAGAACAGAGGGGGTGTTAGTGTCAAGATTTAAGAGCACGTCTTCACGGGTGTTCAGAAGAGCAGATTACGTGCCTCTCGATGCTCTAAAGCCAGACTGATGGTTGTGGAAACAACTGATTGATTCTGTGTGGAGGTTTAGCTGAGAGATAACCAGCTTCTCCAGGAGTTTACCCAGGAAAGGAGTGATAGAGATCGGGCGGTAGTTTGACGGAATGAAGGGGTCAGCAGAGGGCTTCCTGAGCAGAGGGTGCACAAGAGAGTGCTTTAGAGCAGTTGGGAAAACTCTCTAAAGTGGGAGATATGAACAAGAATGTTCATGGTAAGGTTCCAGGCAGCAGAGCAAAAGACGAATAAGCAAGTCAAGAGCATCATTGTGAGGGCGTGCATGTCCAGTCTACTGCACAGCATGAATGTAACCAGGAATAATCCAATGCAAACAGGGGCAAACAAGTTACTGCTGCGTCCTTGGAATGGCATCGACCCTTACACAAGGACGCCCAGATGATGGATAGCGTGGGAAGTGTGCTAAAATTATACAATAAGCAACGTGAGGTGAGGTGGAGCCGCAGCCCTGCACCAAGGTCCCAGGGACAGAATATAGTAAAGCCTTAGCCGTGGGCAGGAGAGCCAGAACAACAGAGAAATAGAGTCACCTTTCATGCTGGTAGGGGCCTGCCAGGAGGCAGGGGGGCATTTGCTGCCACGTGACCCACACCACTGCACCGGGGGGGCAGAAGCACAGCTTGCTTTGAGGTCCTTGTGATGCCAGATGGAATAAAGTCAGCCGGGGGCAGAAGCGCTGGATCCAGGGAGCCTAATGATCCTGTTTCCTGCTGCTAGGGGCCCCGCCAGGAGGTGAGGGATATATGCTGTCATGTTGCCCACATTGCTGCACCATTGGTCATGTGATTGGCTGTTGGCGAAGGAGCAGTGCCACAGGTCTGCTTGGCGGTCCCTGTGACACCAGATGGAACAACCACAGCCGCGGGCAGAAGAGCTTGATCCATGGGGTCACTTTTTCTACTGGCAGGTGCTTGGCATGGGGGGATATGCACTGTCACATGGCCCATGCTACTGCCACATGTATTCTAATGATAGGATCCATGGCATTTATAACGCGCCTGTACACAAGTGTTTCACAGTGAGGCAAGGGGGAGGCAGAGAGAGGACAAAAACATCAATCTTACTAGGCCTTGTGACATTCAGATTGCACAAGTGCAGGGGAAGGGGGAGAGAAGTGCCAGGAAGGGGGGGGGGGTGGAGAGGAGAAATGTGAGACAAAGGAAAAAGCAGAGAGTTCAGCCAACGGGTGGCAAGTGCGGGTGCTCAGAAGTGCAGCTACCGGGTGGCTAATAAGTGCAAGAGACTGGCTGGAGGGTTACAGAAACAGACCAGAAGTGCAGGGGGTGCCAAGAGGTAGTGTGGGTTGCAACTGGACAGGCAGGGACCTGGGCCCGAATTCAGAGGGGGGCCAGCTGACCAGTGTGTGGATCAGACAGGAGATCATCAGGGGAGAGGAAGAGAGAAGGCGGAAGCAAAGAGGAAGATCTTGAGGTGCCTCCGGAACCGCAGTTGATTCTGCTGAAGTTTCAGACAGGCAGGGAGGCTATTCCAGAGGGAGGCCCCAGCTGAACAAAAAGCTCTGCCCCCAACTCTTTGCTTGGAGAACCTACTGACCCTCAAAGAGTTGGATGTGGAGTAGCGCAGGGCTCGAGTAGGAAGATATTTATGTAGAGAGAGTTGGAGGTATTGCAGTCCCAGGCACCAGAAAGCCTTGTGGACAATGCAGAGGGTGTTGAACTTGATCATTGCCGCCACTGGGAGCCAATAAAAAGATTTCAGCGCTGGAGAGATATGATCGCTGGGCTTGAGGCCAAGGACAAGTCTCACAGTACTGTTCTGGATGAGTTGTAGAGGACGGAGAGTAGAGGCAAGTAGATTTAGAAAGAGGCTGTTGTAGTAGTCCAGCTTAGAGAGGATCAGAGCTCTGAAGACAGTAAGCTTCTGGGGGAAAGTGAGGAAAGGAGGAGTACCTCTGAGGAGGTTTAGCTGGTAGTTTGACTTCTTAGAGAAGTCAGAGATGTGAGGAGAGAAGGTGAGAGGGTAGTTGAAGAGGACCCCGAGGTTTTTAGCCTCACAGGTATGAACAGGAAGAGGGCCCAGGGTGGACGGCCAGATAGTGAGAGGAACAGAGGGAGCTGGTGATCCGGTGAGGAGGATCTCCATTTTACTGGCATTAAGGCAGAGATCATTGACGGGACACCACTCCTGAATTGCAGACAGCCAATCCGGGAGGAGAGAGGGAGCAGAGGTAGCTGAGGGGAGCCTGAAAGAGAGCTGAGTATCATCCGCATAGCACTGAAAGTTGGAGCACAGAGCAGATATGCAGCGGGCAAGAGGTGCCAGGTATTGCTTGAACAGCCAGCGAGAAAAAAAAGTCCCCTGGGGAACACCACAAGTAGAGAGAGAGATATAAGAGAGGAAGGAACCAGGTTGGACCTGAGAGGGTCGATCAGAGAGAAAGAAGGTCAGCCAGGCCAGGGCCCGATCAGTGATACCCAGGTTATCACATAGGTGTTGTGCACGATGTCATGGTTGACAGTAGCAAAAGCAGAGGAGAGATCGAGGAGAATAATGACAGAAGAAATGTTAGAGTCAAGATTTGAGAGCAGGTCTTCACAGGTGTTCAGGAGAGATGTTTCTGTGCTTCTGGCCCCTCTGAAGCCAGACTGATGGTCATGGAGACAACCAACAGATTCAGTGTGGAGGTTAAGCTGGGAGATGGCCAGCTTTTCCAAGAGTTTGCCCAGACAAGGAGTAGTGGAGATCGGGCGATAGTTAGCCAGACAGGAGGGATTGGCAGAGGGTTTCTTAAGGAGCGGATGCACAAGAGGGTGCTTCAGGGGGGAGGTGAAGGTTCCAGTGGCGAAAGAGTGGTTACAGAAGTCGGCCAAGGCTTGAGCGAGGGTGCAAATGTGGTCCTTGATGGTTTTGAATGAACAGGGAAGAACTTGCTTTGACAAGACCTTCATACATCTGAATTGTCTAGAAATATTGTCAGGGCTGATCAAAGGAAAGGAATAGAAGGGAGGAGGAGAAGCAGCCAGGGAGTAGAGTAACTGGATGGAGAGGAGGAGAGTGTGGACAGGATGTCCTGGGTGTTTGTGATGAAATGAGAAGCCAAGGCTGTGCAGAGGGTCTGGGAAGGAACAGGAGAGGTAGAGACTGCAGCAGGATTGGCCAGCTCCTTGCAGATTTTAAAGAGTTTGGCTGAGTTGTTAGATGACGCAGAGATGCAGGCTTGCATGTGAGCTCTCTTCTTAGTGTGGACAGAGAGTCAGTACTGCCTTTGGAGTAGGTGGCAGGCCAGTGTGTCAAAGGGTGCACCTGATGCCCTCAATTTCCTCTTAGCCACCCTACACTTGCGTTTAAAGGTGACGAGGTCTGAGTCATACCAAGAGTTGCACTTGGCTTTGGTCTTCAAGAGGATCCTCATGAGAGGGGCAAGTACATCAAGGGTTCAGAGATAGCACAATGGAGGTTAGACAGGGCTGTGTCAGGATGTGAGTCAGCCAGAGGTGCAGGAGGGGGAGAGAAAGTGGCAGCAAAAGCCCCAACTAATACATACTTCATGGGTCGGATGACAGAGTAGGTGGGTGGCAGTGCTGGAGTTGGCTTGCCCTGATGGGTAGAGAGAGAGAGAGAGAGGTGGAGGAGAGGTGAAAGTGGTCGCTCCAGGATAGAGCAGTGGTGAGAAAGTTATTGAGGGGGAGTTCTGAGGAGATAAAAACATCCAAGGTGTGCCCTGCAGAGTGAGTCTGGCCAGAGGGACGAATAGAAAGAGAAAGAGATGAGCAGAGGTTGCGAAAGTGTCCTGAAGAAGGACAAGAAGCATCCAGGTGGATGTTGAGGTCTCTGAGGAGGAGAAGTTGAGTGGTAGAGCCCAGGAGAGAGGAGGAGAGGTTGGCCCACTCGAAAGGAAATCAGTTACCTGGCCAGGCAGCCAGTAGATAGTAGCCACAATGAGAGAATAGCCAGGAGAGAGAGATCCTGCAGACCAGGCATTCAAAGGAGATGTAGTGCTACATAGGAATGATAGAGGCAGGGATCCACTATGGGAACATCAAGGGTACACCCCCACCGGGACTGTTTGTTCTGGGTGCAGAGAGGACCTTGTAGCTATCAGGGAGTAGAGTGTCGAAACAGATCTGGCCGTGAACCACGTCTCAGTCAGACTGAGAACATCAAGGTCGAGTTCTTCCAGGAGACGGCAGATGTCAGAGGAGTGTTTGACAGCTGAGTGAGTGTTGAGTGTGGCAATTTTGCGAAGGTTGCTACCTTTGAAAGTCTTCCGGTCGAGTGGTACAGATCTGAGGTACATCCTTTGGAAGTGTAGAAGAAGACTGAGGGTGGGCAGAGGAGGAGGAGGTGAGCGCAAGGTAGCCAAAGAGGAGAATGAGGATGCCAGAGAGGTGCAGAGGGTGGAGGAGGCGGAGGAGCTGGAGAAGGGAAAGAAGGGGCAGCAGGAGAAGAAAGAAAGAAAGTTGATGAGGTGCGGAAATCATCTATCAAAAAGGAGGAGGTTGGCAGAGGGCCTAGGACCAAGACGGTTTCATATAGATAAACATTAATGATGGTTTTAGAGGAGTGGAAGGGGGCCAGGAGGGCCTCCCACCGGGTGCCGCTATTAATGGGAGAGGATGAGAAAGGGGAGAGCACAGAGACCATATGTGGAGTCCATAGGCCTGTTGAGGGAACAACAAAGAGGATGTCGGTGAGGGTGTGTCTGGCAGATGCACTGGTATAGGTTTCAGCAATAGGGAGGTCTGGGATGGAGACCAGGATATCCCTCTTAAACTTCTTCCTACAAGACGTAGGACATGATAGTCCATAGAAAAGCAATTAGAGAAGATAGGAGAGACGGCGAGCATCATAGAGGATGTAGAGGGAAAGGGTGAGGGGGAAGGAGGGAAGGAGGAAAAGGGAGAAGCGGGGAGTCGAGAGGGGCAACAAATATGGGGGGAGGAGACACAAGTGAGGGCACAAAGTGGATGGGCGCAAGCGGACAGGACAGAAAACAAGACAGAGGATATAAATAGGCAAATAAATACAATTCAAGATGGGTTTAGATGAAAGGAAGGATGAACAAGTAGGAATCAGAACAATATGCACAACATTAGAAGACAAACAGAAAAGGAGCTGTGAGCAACAAAAAACAGTTAACAGAGCGAAACGACCAAGGGAACCTGTGAGGAAAAAAGGAACACAAGAGAATTCGAGGCAGTACAATGTGCGGAAACAACTCTGCAGACCGAGGGCTAAGTAACAGAACAAATGATCAGGGGAACCTGGAGGAGGAGAGTGAAAAACATCCGGAATATAAGCAATACGATTATACAGCAGTCAAGGATAGCAGACGCAAAAACACAGAGAAGTTGACAAAAAGGGACTTAGTAGAAGAAAAAGCAAAAGAGCACAGAACGTAACAGGGGATATGGGAAGGGACTGGGAAGGGGAAAGGGCAGGGAATGAGAGTAAGGGCCCACAGGGAAAGCAAGGATGTGCAGCCGGTCAAGGGAAGACCGGCCTAGAGTTGCAAAGTCTAGGGTTGCAAGGGAGTGCAATAGATCAAGGGTTGCATTGAGGCGCACTCACCTCGGAGTGAAAGAGCACAAACTAGGAATGCACGGAGCAAACGCACCTGGGATGCATGGGAGTTTTGGAGCCTCACAATCAAGGAATGCGAGAGACCCGTGCAATCAAATATCACAGGGGAACGTGCAAGGCCAAAGGACGTAAGGAGCGTGGAGCTCATGTGATCAGGATTGCGAGGGAGCCACGCAGGATATGGACGCGAGGTTCCGCTAGCAGACTAGGATGCAAAGGGGAACAGGGGCGCACGTAATCAAGGATTGCAAAGGAACCACGCAGGCAGATGAGACACAGGCATGTATGAAGCCTGGGATAAAAGGAGCGTCGGAGCGCACGTGATCAAAGATTGCAAGGGAAACATGCAGGCAGCGGATGCACGAGCATGCACACCAAGCGTGGAAGGGGCGTGGGAGTGAACGCAATCAAGGATTGTAAAGGAAACACGCAGGCAGAGGATGCGCGGGTGCGAACAAAGCCTGTGAGGAAAGGGGCATGGGATTGCATGCAATCAAAGATTGTGAGGGATCCATGCATGCATAGAGCACATGGGCACACATGCCAAGGATGGAAGGAGCGGGAGAGTACGCATTCGAGGGATTGCAAGGGAACCACGGGGGCAGAAGAGGCACGTGTGCGAATGTAGCCTGGCATGGAAAGGGCGTGGGAGCACATGTGTTCAGAGATTGCAAAGGAACCACATGGGCAGAGGATGCGTGGGAGCGAATGTCAAGGATGGAAGGGGCGTGGGAGTGCACACGATCGAGGATTGCGAGGGATCCACACAGGCAGAGGACGCGCAGGCACAAATTAAGCCTGGGATGAAAAGGGCGTGGGAGCGCATGCGATCAAGATTGTGAGGGAACCACGCAGGCAGAGGACGCCAGTGTGGAAATGCCAAGGAGTGAATGGGGGTTAGAGTGCACGCGATCAAGGAATGTGAGGGAACCACGCGAGCTGGGAGCAAGGGTAACGCAGGATGCAAGCGATAAGGGAAAACAGGGGCATGCAACCTAGGTAAGGTGGAGGCACGAGAGAGTGGGGGGGGTGACGGCAGAGGGAGAGGTCTCAGGGGGAACCAGGTCAGGGGTGAAGGGCATCAGGTCAGAAGGGCTACGAAGAGCTGAACAAGATAACTCTCAACACAACGTTTTACCTGGTGGCCACAGACAGGAGGGTGAGGTCGTCCACACTCACTGTCTATCCCGCTACCCCATTGCTGCCAAACACCTGCCCTCGCTCAACACTGCTGCTTTGTTCTGCGATGGCTGTGCCACAGAGGATCTGAACCTCGCGTTCTATAGGCTGGAAGCATGGACTTGGCAAACGTGCTAGGTGTCGTCGGAAAGAGACTCCTGTGCACCTGCGTCGCTCAACACTGCGGCCTTCTCCTGGAAGGGCTTTGCCACAGAGGGTCCAACCCTTGGGTTTTATAGGCTCGGAAGTGTGGATGTAGCAAACGTGCTACGTGTCGTTGAGCAGAGACTCCTGCACACCTGCTTCATTCAACACGTCTGACTTGTCCTGCTAGGGCTTTGCCTCAGATGGTCTGAACCTCTGGTTTTGTAGGCTCAGAAGTGTGGACGTAGCTAACATGCTATGTGTCGTGGGGCAGAGACTCTTGAGCACTTGCGTCGCTCAACACCACGTCTTTACTAACGAGGGCATTTCAGCCACATAGCTCTTTACACTCATCAAGTCCTGGTTCGACATGCACTGTGTTGGGGGGATAGATGCATAAAATACAGGCTGGAAGTGAAGTAAGAATATACACAGATCCTCCCTCTACCCCCTGCTGTATAATTTATATCTACGCCCACTGATGGATATATTGAAGAAACATAGAGTAAACCTATGTCTCATTCTGGTGATACACATATATATGTCAACATATACAATGTGGAAGAGTCCTTCCTTAGAGTGAGGATTGTTTGGAGGAGGTTAGTAGCTGGATGTCGGCTAAATGGCTTTAGCTTAGTGCCAAGAAAATGGAGATGGCATTGATTGGCACAAAACATCTTTTAGAAGCAGGTAGCTGTCCTCAGACACCCCACATTCTGGGAATGGATCTTCTACTAACCACTAAGATTAAGAATTTGGGCTGCATATGGACATGCAATCTGAGCAGCGAGGGTCAGGTGAGTGCCAAGGTGCAGGTGTGTACCATCCGGCAAGAAGGCAGTACTGGTCTGAGCATTAGTAAATGCTCAATTAGACTATTGTAACAGGCTGCTTGCAGGGATTCCAGCTAAGCAATGCCACCGACTGCAGAGAGCACAGAATGCGGCAGTGAGATCGGTGGTGTGGGTCAAGAAATCTGATCTTATTTCATGACACCGTCGCCTCCTGCGTTGGTTATCTGTGAGGGACAGCATTGACTTTAAAGTTCTCTGTTTTGTTTTTAAATGCGTAAACAATCTGGCTCTGGCCTATTCGTCAGATAAAATACACAGATATTGTCCAACTCACTTGCTCCGGTACAAGGAAATATTGCTGTTGAGTATTCCATTCTCCTCCTGTGTGTCCCGAGGTGACCGGAGTTTTGTTGTCTATGGAACGAGAAATCGGAACAGATTACCCCTAGAGATTCGAGCAGCCAAAGGACAGGGAAGAACTTGAGCAGAAGTATACAATGGTAAATGAACACCATGCTTAGAATGAGCTATGAAGTGAAGTGTGTGGCCGAAGTGCGGTTTGCCACCGCAGAGCGACTGAAGCAATAAAATCTTTATTGCTCATAAAAATGATATGAAACATTCTAAACTGCTGATAATGATCTGAAACCACTGGAATTTACAGCACTACAGGAGCAGGCAGCAGGTCTGAGGCTTGAAATAATGTGGTGTTCCGCACGCCGGGCAACCCTTCTAGAACATAGGAGAGGCTCGACTATCGTACATTTGTGCCGTCAGAAATCTATATGTGCCATGGCATTAGCACCAGCCAAAATTACATTTCTGCAGGTGCAGATGTACGACTATCCGGGCCCATGTATACATAGACTGACTCTTATTATTATTGTTTAAATTATTATTGTATTTAGTGAGCGCGGACCTAGCTTTCCGGAAGCAACGCAGCGCTTTACTGAGGTATACACCAATACAGATACAGAACAGAGCGCTTTACAGATGTGTACAACATTACGAATGCATAACAGAGAGCTTTTCAGAGGTAACAACAGAACAAATATATAGCGGGGGGTAGGATACATAGGGGGACAGAGGAGGGGTACAGCTGTACCAGGTGGCAGGGAGGAGAGGGGCGGGCAGCATCTAGCAAGTCAGGAGGAACAAGGCAGGACCGTGTGTTGAGGAGTCCACCAAAAAAGTCACAGACTTGTATTTGTAACTAGCTGTCTCTGGTGTACTGTTAGCCAGAATTATATGCAGTACCCTTTGGGAACACTACACACAATTAAGACTACAAGTGACAGTAAAATTTCACCTTTGGTACAAGCCTGTACTACACAGTTATTGTGGTAGCAGTAGCGGAGAAGCCAGACTTATATCAAGAGTAAGTGAGCAGTACACATAGTTACACAAAGGACAGCAATTACTATGATTCAGGCTAACACTGACTCAAGGTTTCTATGTAAAAGAATATATATTTATTTACTCAACAGTTGTATAACATTTCACTATTCTAAGCAAGTCAAAAATCACAATCATAAATACACCACACCATTTCCCTTAAATTCCAGAAAGTTAAGCTCACAAAATGAAGTGGGAGCAAAATGGCACTCCAGCAATTTAAAGGGGAGGGAAAGACAAAGTTATTAGAAAGTAGGCAAAACCAACAGGTAAGTACTCAGGGCAATTCAGCAAGAGAGACTACAGTGAGGAGATCAGCTAGAAAAGGCTTAGGGCCAAAGTCAATGGGTCAAAAGTCTTTTGCTCAAGATCACGCAGTTCAGGATACTTCACAGTAAAGTTTGTGGCACAGATTCCGGACGAGGTTGGTTGGTAGAAATGTTAGTTCAAAGAGAAGAGAAGGACAAGCCCTCGGTTTGGAGAAAGATTTCAAACACTTTCACATCGACTGAACGAAACGGACAACCGGATTTGCACAGTACCTTGAAACGGAGAGGGAGCTGTAGCTGAGGCGGACGTTCCTGGTGGTTCCTGCAGACTCACGGTTCCTGAAGCGACTGTTGGACTGACATGAAGTAGGAAGACTGGAGGGTCCAGCGCCACCCAGGGAAGAAACCAGCAGCAGAGCAAAACAACAAATAAAAGGTGTGCTCCTTAAAACCCAAGCAGGGTCTGACCTTCCTGGCTATCCGGCCCACTGTAGCTCTGTACAGCGAATTCAACTAGAGAAGGGGTCCTGTCGTGTAGTTTGGGCAAACTGGTTGGTCCCACCAGCTCAAGGGAAGAAGTTTCCTGAAGGATCTTCTCTGTCGTCAGATTCTGGCGATTCGGACCTGCAGCAGGCCTTCGCCGGGTGGTTCAGTCGTGAGAGGGGTCCTCTTCTTCCAGTTCCTCATTGGTTCTTCCATTCCCGTGGCGACTCTGCTCTTCCAGTCCCTGAGACCTGCTTTTTATGCAGTTTTCTCCCGTTCATACAGCCTGGCTGTCAATCACACAGCAGGGTGGATGGCCTGGCAAGGCCAGTCCCCTTAGCCAATCAGACAAGAGTGCGACTTGGGTTACCAAGGGAACCCATGGCAGGGGTACGAAGACCCTCCCTCACATCCTGCCTACCTAGACTATCAGGCTCCTTAAAGCGGGCTTCTGTGCAGAAGCCTGTGAAAAGACAGCGAACAAAGGAGTCATCCCCGTTTGGTACGGAAAAACACGAGAAAGACTTTAACAAAAAGAAATGGTGAATAAACCCAGCCGGAACCAAAATAAAATGTATTTGGTCAAGCGGGTTTATGTTCGAGGATATTATAATATCCTAAAACATTACCACGTTTATATAAAATAATCGCGGTAGAAAAGTTAGGGTAGATACAACTGCCACCAGCCAAGTCTTAATGTTAAGGGAGCGAAACAAGGCTCCAAGAAGCACAGACAAAAAGGGATAGGAGTTAACCCTTTCCAATACTCCATGTAAGATGGGGTGTACTGGGTCTGTGACTATATAAAGTTAATGTCAACTTTACCTGTTTCTGGGGGACAGTAGTCAGCCCCAGAAAAATGATATCATACATCGATCTAGTCCTCTCACTCACTATCACTCTTTTTCTCTCTGCCGCTCTCTTTTCTGCTCTCTTTCTCTGTCTCACTCTACGGGTTAAAGTCTCACAAATGAGCTAAGATGAAAAAAGCGCAGAAGACGTGCCTTTTTCATTTGCGCTCATTGCTGAAATGTGCATGTCCCCTTATTCTCAAAAGTGACCCGTGCATTTCAGTAGGGGCTGGACAGTGGCGAAAAGCAGCTCTGTCCAGTCCCCTTGCAAACATGTTCCCGACACTAATGTATGACAGGCTCCCAGCAACCACATGGTTGCTGTGAGCACTCTTTACAGAGATGGGCCATTAAAGGTCCATTCTCTGTGAAATGCTTATTAAAAAAAATAATTTCCATCTCCGTTTGGGTGAGAGTCACATAGCCAGTTGCATGTCTGCTAGAGCCTCACCAGCTGCTGCTGACAGCTGCACAGCAGGAGAAAAACAAACAGGTATATTGGGGAGCAGAGGTGTGTTTTTTGCCAAAGCAGCTATTAAAAATAGACAATTATTGAGTAATACTTTCATGGTAAACTGTCTATTTTAAAATGCGTAATATGTTTATTTCTAATGATCACTGTATATTATAGTTCTAAAGAGAATGATACACGTTTGTTACTTAGCACAGCCAATAATCAAAATCTAGAATAACCATATAAAATATTTTCTAATATCAAGTTATCATTCCAAGATGGAGGGTCTGGTAAACTCCTATTGTACTCTTTCGGAAAACCTCTATGACAAACAGCAACAGCAAGGGATCCAGCCTTCTTTGCACAATATCAAAGAGTATTTTGGTGACATAAGAATTATCACAAATCTTCATATTAGACAAATTAGTTTGTGATGAAAAGCGTATATGCTTGAATCACAAAATGTATAATGCACATTGGCGCTCCTTTAATTTTTCACAACACTCTCTGTAACATTATAATATTTAAAACATTGTGCCATATACACTGATAAGGACAGCCTCAGAATGTGGATCCTAGGTTAAAATGGCTGCATCATCAGTCCCTGGATTGTGGTCCAACGCACTCTTTCCTTTTCATGTACAGAATTTTAGATTGGTCTGTTTAACAGCTGTCCATGATGCTGCTAAGTAGCATGGATATAAATGAAGTGGGGCGCCACAGGTGAAAGGTCAGCAGAGATAGTGTCTCCTCATGCCACAAGTAAAGGTGCAACTTGTAAAACTTTGATCTGGCTAGAGGTAGAGAAGTATTGGATGCCCAAAAGTGGGAGAGCCTGGCAAGCTAAGCCATGCTGTGTCTTTCACTGGAATAATATGTTAAGTTGCAAAGCTTTTATACTGCACTAAATCGACACCATAGTGGTCTCAGAAGACAGAAGATTGTCTGGAAGTTGGTGTATTATGACCTAACATGAACAGGGATGATAAAAGGAGAGGGATGACATTTGTGATAGTTGGGGCGCAATTGGCCATTGAATGCAGACAGATTTAGAGGGTACATTCTAAAGCGGCTTTAGGAGCAAGAGGTATTTACTTGAAGGTAGTTCTGGGAAAAGGATACATAAGTATTAGAAATTGTGGTATGGGGCTGCATGATGCATTTATGATGTGCACAAGGGTAACCATCTAGAGGGTGGAGGCTGTTTTTTCATCAGGAAATGGATTTCCGCTTACTGTTGGTCTAACAAAAAAACAGATTTTTTTCAGGCGATTTTCAGCGGCCCACAAAAAGCGAAGACGCCTGGGTTGGAATGAGGCACTGTGTGTGAGAGAGAGAGCGAGGAAAGGGAGTATGTTTGAGATGGGTAGGGTGAGGGGTAGGGGGTACATATAACTGTTTGCGTGTTTGCAAGTGTATATGGTGGGGGATTGAGTGAGACTGCCGGGAGTGAAAGGGAGCACTGGGAGAGCGGGGGAGCAAGACGGAAATGAGGGTTGAGGGGGAAAACCCCCAGATAGTAAGAAAACCTGTCAGTGCAGAGGGGCAGTGGATGTGGATGGGTGAGGGAGCGGCTTGCCTGGGAGCCTGTTGTTGTGAAACTTCCCCAGGCATGTGCCATTTCTGCTTTTTGAGGGCTTTTTGAGGGCCACACAAAATCGACCTAAATAAATCGTTCTTTTTTTATGTGCAGCCTGCAAAAAGGGGAATAATCACAGTACCGGTAGTCGAGTTTCATTTAGTAATGTTGCATCTAGTACTTATATAGCCATAATGAAATAAGAATACAAAATGAAAACATCAGGACATTCGAGGGATTTAAAACAAACAAAACTGATGAGATAGTGGATGAGATAGGGCATGCGCAATAGGAACAGTGCCTAGTCACTATGATTGACAAGCGCATTATGGGCATGAACGGTAGATTAGTGTCTGCTCATCCATGCTTAAGTTATAACAGACACGTTACGAGCGTCACACAAGAACAGAAGACCGAAAGAAGAACATCCCTTCCATAGAACAGGTAAGACAGGCTTCGCCTAGCCTAGGCCTGACCCAGCCAGTACGAGGGCTCTCCAGGGGCTCACCATTCCACACGGGAGTGCAATCACCATTCGCTGGCCACCTCTGGCCACCCCAGGAGCACAGGGTGCAATGGACACACAACACACTGCCGGCTCCCTTCCAGCCCCATCATTATCAACCCAGAATTTTGGAAACCTCATCTCACATGATGCACACTGACCCACTACGACCCTCCAAGCCATGGCTACGCTACGGGCACGGTGTGCATGCACACCATCATGATGCTTTTTCCATCCATGCCCCAACCAACCAACCAACCAACCAAATTGAGCACCTGAGAATATGCACCACCCTGGTTGACAGCCAGGATGGAAGCACCTCAGGCTATGCACCAAGCCACAAAGCATACACTGGGTTACACACACTGCATGCACAATCCTTTGCTAACATCCGATTCCAAGAATGAAAAGTCAAATCTTGCTGTTATTGCTTTGTGCTAAAAAGTCAAATCTTGCTGTTTTTGCTTTGTGCTTAAAAGTCTAATCTTGCTGCCCATTGCAAAATTCTCTGTATTTTGCTTGTACACTGTTTCTTCTCTGTAACTTGCCAGCCCAGTGACCTCACCACTCTCTTTTGTCCCACACCTACCTGCCTTAGCCACCCCCAGTATCTCCATCCTCTCCTCGCTTCCACCCCATTGGCGCTTTCTTTTTATCCTATCTTTTCCAACTGCTTCTCCATTGACTATCCTTCCCTTCTCACTAAGTCTGGTATGAAGGAGGTCAAAAAGGATATCTTGGCCTCTAACCCTGGTCTTCCTATCGCCAACACCTTCTCCAATGCTTCCGCCAGACAGACCCTCACCGACATCCTCTTTGTCGCTCCTTCGCCAGATCTATGGACTCCTCATATGGCCTCTGTGCTCTACCCTATGTCCTCCTCTCCCATTAATGGTGGCACTCGTTGGGAAGTTCTCATGGCTTCCTTCGACTCCTCTAAAGTCATCATTAATGTCTACCTAAATGGCACTGTCATGGTCCAAGGCCCTCAGGCCAATCTCCTCCTCTTTGATAGGTGCTTCCCTCGCCTCATCAATTTCCTCTCATCTCCTGCTGTCCCCTCTTCTCACCCATTGGCTACCTTGCCCTTTCTTTCCTCCCCCTCCTCTGCCCCTCCTAGGGCTCTTTCTCCTCCGCAGGGCGTACCTCTGATCTGTACCCCTCCCCGGAAGGTCTTTAAGGCTGGCAACCTTCTTCATATTGCCACTCTCAACTCTCGCTCTGCTGTCAAACACTCCTCTGACATCTGCCACCTCCTTGAACAACTAGACCTTGATGTCCTTGGTCTTACTGAGACATGGTGCACGGTCAGCTCTGTCACAAGCTTTGACACTCTCCTCCCTGATGGCTACACAATCCTCTCAGCACCCAGATCCTCCTGGTCTGTTGTGGGGTAGCCCTGATCTTTTCTGAGTGGATTCCTGCCTCTATCATTCCCACTCAGACCTGCTCCTCTTTTGAATGCCCTGTCTGTAGGCTTTCTCTCTCGACTACCCATTCTCTTACTGTGGTTACCATCTACCGGCCTCCTTGTCAAATCACCTAATTTCTCTCTGAGTGGGCAGACCTCTCCTCCTCCCGCCTGGCCTCTACCACTCAAATCCTCCTCCTCAGTGACCTTAATATACATTTATACTCTCCTTGCTCCTCCTCTGTACTCTTCCGTACGACTCCCTCTCCCTGTCCATCCTCCCCTCTGGCCCGAGTCACTCTGCAGGGCACATACTCGATGTCTTGATCTCCTCTGACCTCCCCCCCTCCATCCCTCTGACCACTCCTCTCTCCTGGAAAGATCACTCCCTCCTCTCCTCTCTTCCCCCCCAAGCCAAGCCTACCCCAACACTGCCACCTACCTTCTCAGACATCCGGCCCATGAAGCGTGTGTCAGTTGAGGCTTTTGCCGCCACTTTCCCTCCCCCCTCCACCTTTGACTGTCTCACATCCTGACACAGCCCTGTCTCTGCTCTACTCTTCAATTTCTGATATGCTTGATGTTCTTGCCCCTGTCATGATGATCCGTTTGAAGTCCAAAGCCAAGCACAATTCCTGGTATAACTCTGATCTAGCTAAATTTAAACGTAAGTGTAGGGCTGTTGAGAGGAAATGGAGGACTTCCTGTTCATACTCTGACAAACTGGCCTGTCGCCTGCTACAAAGGCAATATCGACTCTCTGTCCTCACCAGGAAAAGAGTCCACATTCAAGCTCGTGTCTCTGCGGCATCTAACAACTCGGCTGAACTCTTTAAAATCTGCAAGGAGCTGGCCAACCCTGCTGCAGTCTCTACCCCTCCTGGTGCCTCCCAGGCTCTTTGCAATGCCCTTGCCTCTCACTTCATTTAAAAAAACCAGGACATCCTGTCCACCCTCTCCATCCACGACCCTCCTCTCCCCTTTCCATCTGTGCTTGCTGACCCTCCTTTAGCCACCCACCCACCATCCTTCTCGTCCTTTCCTCTTTTCTCCCCTGATGAGGTCACTAGACAAGTCCGATCTATGAAAGCCTCGTCAAAACAGGTTCATCCCTGTTCCTCTAAAACCATCAAGGACCACATTGACACCCTCACTCTGGCCCTTGCTGATTTCTGCAACCACTCCTTTGCCTCGGGATCCTTCCCCTCCCCTCTGAAGCACTCCTTTGTGCATCCTCTTCTCAAGAAACCCACAGCTGATCCTTCTTGTCCAGCTATCATCCAATTTCCATTACTCCCTTTCTGGGCAAACTCCTGGAAAAGTTGGCCATCTTTCAGCTTAACCTTCATTCCAATTCTGTTGGCTCTCTCCATGACCACCAGTCTGGCTTCAGAGCTGCCAAAAGCACAGAAACTGCTCTCCTGAACATCCATGAAGATCTGCTCTCCAACCTTGACTCTAACATTCCCTCTGTCCTCATCCTCCTCGATCTCTCTTCTGCCTTTGACACGGTCAACCATACCATCCTGCTCAACCGTCTCCGTGAAAACCTGGATATCATTCCTCTCAGATCAACCCTCCCAGGTCCAACTTGGGTCCTTTCTTTCATCAAGCTTCCTCTCTACCTGTGATGTTCCCCAGGGGTCTAACCTCTCACCCTGGCTTTTCAACCAATACCTGGCAACTCTCGCCCATTGCATTGCCACCTTCTGCTCAAATTTCCAGTGCTACGCTGATGACACTGAACTCATTTTCAGGCTGACCTCTGCCACCTCCTCTCCACCTCTCTCATCTCTGATTGCCTAACTGCCATTCAAGATTGGTGTGCCGCCAATGATCTTTGTCTGAATGCCAGCAAGACGGAGATCCTCCTCATCGGCACACCTTCACCATCCTTTCCCCTCACTCTCTGGCCGGCCTTCCTTGCCCTCCTCCTACCCCCACCTGCGAGGCTAAGAACCTCGGGGTCATCTTTGACTCCACCCTTTCCTTCTCCGCCTACATCTCTGAGGTTGCTAAAAAGTCAAATTTCCTACTGCACCTCCTCAGAGGTACTCTGTTTTTCCTCTCCTTCCCACAGAAGCTCACTGTCTCCCAAGCTCTGTTTCTCGCTAGCTTGGACTATTGTAACAGCCTTTTTCTAAATCTACCTGCCTCTACTATCCGCCCTCTGCAACCAATCCAGAACAGGACTGCGAGACTTGTCCTTGACCTCAAGCCCTGGGATCGTATCTCTCCAGCTCTGAAATCTCTTCATTGGCTCCCAGTGGATGCAAGAATCAAATGCAAAACCCTCTGCATTGTCCACAAGGCTTTCTGGAGCCTGGGTCCAAAATGCCTTCAGCTATTCCTCTGCAAATACCTCCCCTCTCAAGCTCTTCGCTCCTCTACCTCCAACTCCCTCAGGGTCAGTCGTTTTTCAAAGAAACGAGCTGAGGGTAGATCTCTGTCTTCGGTTGGGTCCTTCCTGCCACTTTAAAACTTGAGGAGAACCATCTCTGATTCCGGAAGCACCTCATGACCTTCCTCTTTTCTTCTGCCTTCGCTCCCCTTTCCCCTGCTGATCTGTTCTCTCTTGACACAGTGCACCTGGCCACCATCTGTCCTCCGGGCCCAGGTACCTTCTCATCCTGCCACCCTCCCGCACTGTCTCCGGGCCACCCCTTGCACTGGGGTCTGTATCTGTACCCATACAGCCCCCCACCTTTTCTTCCTGCACTTATCAGACCTACGCTGTCTGCTGCCTTAAACCTAGCACTTGCAAATTGCTGGCTGCACTACCACTGTTTGTTGCCTTTATTATTTATTTATTGTTATTTATCTGTTTCTTTTCTGCTTTGCACTTTCCACTTCTCCCCCCTTCCATGCACTTTTCCCCTCCCCCTCTTCCATGCACTTGCGCCTTCTCAATGTCACTGGGCCTAGTAAAATGGCTGTTTTGTTCTCCCCTGTTCCCCTCCCTTGCCTTGTCGTGCTCTGAAACACTTGTGTACGAGCGCGATAGAAATAAAATATCAATATCAATATCAATGCATACTCCTGGGGCCACCATAGAACACCCTCTATATGTCCTGTACCTAATACTGACTTAAACCTTCTTAAACCAAACACTGGGGAATACAAAACTCCTCATGCGCAATCCTAGCACCACTATTGAATGGCACCCATGTTCAGCACGCAACACAAAAAAAAAGAAAGAAAATCACTTAACCCCACATTGGGCAATCCAAGCCACTGAATGCAAACCTTTTGGCTCCATTGAATGCGCAGTTGCCAGCACCGACCAACTTTCAATTAACCTACATTGGTTATTTCCATTTTCCCCCCAGACAGACCCTACCCAGGGACAACAATGGGCAAAGCCAGGAAACTGAGCCCCCGTAACCTGCAACAGCAGAAATACTCTAATGATATTAGGCACATGCATGAATCCTGAGCCGACCAGTAAGGCTGACTCGCAAATTCAACTACAAACATGGATACTAACCAGGCCTGGCTCCAGGAATTTTCATCTGGGTGGGCCAGAGTTGTGATCACGGGGGCCCACATTCCATTGGGTGTGGATCTAGGAGTACCCTAAACAAAGTGCTGGCGTTGATTCAGATTTCCCAGATCCGTGATCCAGCAAACAATGTCTTCCCAGATCTGCAAAAATATGTTTGCACCCCTCTATAAAAAACAGTACATAGCAAAAGAGAAGCAAGGAAAATAGTGTTGCAACATCAATCTACCTATCTTCCCTTTCCATCTGCTCTCCCCTTTCTGGTATATCTGATCCTCCTTCACCTTTCACCGTTCAGTTACCTTCCTTCAGCTGCCCTAACCACCGCTCCCATTTACCTCCCCACCCACCTATTCACACCAGCACCCAGCACGCCTTTCCTTGCCTGGTTTAGGAGAATTATTGAGGGTGATGCCTCCTCTTCCTCCTCTGAGAGGGCTGAGCAGTGAGGCCCCCAGTCTTTGTTCCATCTCAGATGGTGTCCGCCCCACAATACCTTCCTGAGCACTGTGGCTACTCCCAGCATGCCCCGGAAGAGATGCTTGTGCTCCCTCAATCTTGTTGTGAAAGATAGATCCCCCCTGGCCCCTCAGAATACTGAAGCAAGGAATAGGCGATTTTGTTTCCTACAAAATTACATTTTCTTTCAAACTTCAGTTAATTTCAAGAACAGAACATACCATGTCCAATCAACAAAGGTAGTCTTTTGATCTTAAGAATATTTTGAGCACAACAACATATACTCCAATAACATAAACATGTATACACAATCCTCCCTTTACCCACCCATTTCACAACCTCCTTCCCCCCTCCTTTCCAACTGAAACACTACAGTAGTCCCATTCTGAATGTCTCCCATCAATGGTTCATGTCCAAAATTCCATGTTAAACACAAATTGTTATTTAATTGAGTTGAGAGTGCACGGGAGTGCTAGGTGCTGCATCAGGAGGCAGACAGTGCTATTTGAGGGGTTTGCGGCCTTCTGGTATCGCTCCTGGTGGGGCGTGACCCTGTACATCATTGTCTGGTACATACTGTTAACACACTGGTTATAATATGCAATTGTCCATGATGACTCTTTGTTTGATGTGTTTACTTTGATTTGCTAGTGAATGGCACAATCTTATTCAATAAATGTGGCCTGGATATTTTCAAAGTTACATGTGAGTGTCCTAATGCTTGTGCTGTCCATCTATTAAACCATTAGTGAGGCTTTTTGGAATAGCTTATAATGCGAACTGAATCATTTCGAGGGGCACCTAATTTTAACAGGTAAGGCATAGTGAAATTAAAAGTATGCCAAGGATCACACACTTTGCTCAAGTGGTAAAGCCATAATTTGAGCCTAGCCTGAAATTTAGATACCTGACCACACATCTTCTGAGCTCAAGTTGGTACAAATATGTGTTGAAGTTTGGCTTTGAATACCTAAAATAATACTAAATGTTATACAGATCACTTTAAAAAAAATGCACAAGTCACATGATAAACCAACCTGAAAATGTATTCATCATTGTAGAAACATGTTGATGAAAAGATTAAGGGGGGAATTATGTTTTGAATCAAAAATTGCAAAGAGTTATTTTCCTGTTTGCACTTTTTTACAAAAGGGGCCATTCATTAATTTTAATTGTTTCCACCAAGTAAAGAGTAAAACATAGGCGAAAATTGCCTTTGCTCCTTACTTTACCATTACGTGTCTGGAAAAGTGTAAATCACTTCCACAATTAAGGATTATGGGAGCCATCCACAATGTATTCCTTTGGACTCTGCCCGCTTTTACTAGGTGTAAACGTCAGACAGATCCCATAGGAATCCATTGGTTTTCCCCAATGTAAAAATACATGCTGGTGGAACACCAATCGGATTTGGCAGGGGGACCTTGTTAAGTCTGATCTGCTCTCCAACTTTGCCTGTCAAATCATACAAAATCCAGCAGCTCATAAAATGTGGATCTAAATGCATTTAGCACCACTTCGTCCACACCGCTTGACCTGGAAAATTATCCCCTATGACTGTAGCTTTATTTTCCCCATCCTGAATGCAAGCCTACAAGCTCCAGCATAGCAATTAATGAGAATTTACAAAACTACTCCTACAGAGTGAAATGACACGCATGACAAAGTTACTGTTTCACACAGCTTGTTATGTATCCCCTTACTTACTAATCACCCAACAATCACACTTAAATAGCTTCTTAAAACCCTATAAAACTTTTTTTAAAGTGCTACAGCAATGGTCACTGCCTTTTACCTTTTCTCATCTCTAATCACTTCCTGTTGTAAATAATCTGCCTCTGAGACTCTCACTGGTAGGGCCTGTTTAGCCCTGCTGTTCTTATTCGAGGGGAGGGAGTAGAGCAGGGGGCGGGGGGTTGGCATTGGAATTTGTCCCTTGTCCAATTGTTAAATCCACCTCTGATTGCACTCTTAAGAAAATATTTAAATACGGCTTTTTAGTTATAAAAGATATACACTTTTTATTCTTTGTCCGTAACATTATAGAAAACTCACTTCTTTTTTGTTATTTTACAGGTGTTCATGTTTCATTTCCAGAACTGCCTAAACACACAGCACCCAAGATTTACATCATACTTCCCAAACAAATCCCACAACACACATGACCTATTTTGTTTACATGTAAACTCTGTAAATTTACTCAAACAGAATGAGGTTATCAAGTCAGTACTTATCAGTTTGAATCATGAAACGTTCGGTCAGAGTAGACTAGCCTTCCAAACAAAGATACATTCTATTTAGGTCAGAGCCCCACTGGTAAGTATGCATGAGAAGATTTGAAACTGGTCAATAGTTGCCAACCTAGCCTTATCATTTTCAGGTAGGGCCTTGTTGGACCAGCTCAGTGAGGTGCAGCTTGATTCCCTAGGCATAGCAAGCAAGACACCCACACCTGGGCATATACACGTTCACTTAGGGAGACACACTCAAGGCAATATGCACTGGCAGAGCCAACAGCTTGGGCCTTTGATTAGGCATGGATAGGCATTTGCCAGGCACTGCCATGAGGGTACCACCTGGCCATAAGATGGAAAAAAGCTGGAAAATGCTGTCAGTAACTGGGCATATGATGGCAAATGTCTGCTAATACCTATACGCAAGCCAAAACTGCAGACTTTGTGATTGCTTGTTTAAGACAGGACTTCAGTGCAAGTCACAGAGGCATTGACAAATATATTGTTTATAAAATAATCTGGCTGAAGACACACATTAAGACAATTTTACTACAACAGTAGCTCATTTACAGAGGCAATTAAGTAATTAAACAGTCAAAAGAATGCTTAGATATAACACTGACAGGCCCTGTACAGTAACATGTTTGTTGTTTCTTTGTGACAGAGCTTGCTCAAAGAGTTCTGCAAAGGTTAGGTTTTGGTGGTGAGGCATTGACATAGCCATGGCTAGTCATTAGGTGGGTAGGTGACCAGACACACCCATAGGATGTGTGTTTCTCCTCACAGTTTATTGCCATGTAATCTGTGTTCCACAGCATGAGTTCTGTTGGTACCTAATAGGTAAAAGGTCTCTTAATCAATCAGAACCACCGCCATTGCTCTGGCCAGCCTTCCATACCATTGTCAGCCTTGGCCCTGTCACTAATGTCAGAAGCCCTTCCCAAACTGCTAAACCACAGAGCCTACATATTAATGTGGTTGCTTGTGTTCCAGTGCAGATGCAATATGTCTTAGCAATTGAGATTAAACTGCACCTTTTGGTGGAAGCACCAAAAGTCATTTGCTAATGGCTTGTCCCCTTCTCTAATCGCACAGACATACTACAGAATTATGGCATGGAATGTTGCGCAGAGCAACAGTAGTGCTAATGTTTAATTCAAAGCATTGCATCTATCACTTTTTGATTTGACTATACTCTGTTGGGTGTCCTGACCCACGTTTGAGCTATCATGCTGCAACATTTGGTGCTGTGGGCTTAGAAAATCCAAGATGGCCAAAAAGCCCACATGTGCGCCAAAATCCAGGAGAACCACACAGTTTGTGCACACTAAAATGGTTGCCTAATTTACCTCCCACCAGTGCGAGCAGGATGGGCCGGGGTGCCATGAGTGAAATGTGTGCCAAAGGAAAAACCGCACTTTAAAATTACCTTTGGTTTCTCTGAATGCCAGCTCAAAATGCCTATTTTCAAACATTGCAACACATCCAAAAATCTCACTGAACACCAGCGGACATCTGGCAGAATGAAGTATGTGTGCATACAAAAGTTGAAGAGCCCCAAAACAATGTTCATAACAAGACTGGCAGGTCTGCAGCAGCCTAACTGAAACTGGATTTAAAACTACCAAAAATCGAAAATGTTTAAATTAACTGAGTGACCTACTTTTGAGTGTCACATAGTTTGTCACTGTTGAAATGTCATAGTTTAGAACTTAGAATCAGTGTTCTAGCTGCATAGGTAAAAATTGTCTTGACTTAAACTGGGGAACAAAAAGTGACATTTTACCTGAAACCTGGATTAAGGAAACTGGAATTCTGCCAGACAGCTACCCCCGACAGGAGTGGGGGCTTGCCCAACAAATGCATTCCCAGGCCTGGCTGCATTCTGTTGCTCCTGCCAAAAGGAGGTCACACACTCTCTGATTGAATTACCAGGGGATTGCAAGAAACTAAAGAAAGGGCCCAGGCAGATGGTTTATTAGGGTGGTCGTAAATGGCTTCCTTTTGAACAAAGCCCTGCCTTGACTCAGGCAGATGGTTTATTGGGGGGACCGTAAAACAGCTTCCTCTTGGCAGAAGCTGGGAGGGGCAGGGTCTCTGAGCTTGGCAGAAACTGGATGAACTGGTTTCTATACCATGTGACCTGAAAAGACACACCCCTGTTGGCCAGAATATGATTCTAAGAAAGATGTATAACTCACAGTGCGGACTTGTCAAAATTATTTAAATGATACCATAATTCTTGTGATTTTTCGGTGCACGTTTTAAGACGCGTTGGGAATTTGTGTGATGTTCTGGGGAAAAACCCCGCTATTTATTGACACCACATACTCTGTGTTTAAGCTAGAGACATGGGAATTTACTGGAGTATGTATGGACAGGCCTTGTATATGTGTATCATTTTTAATGAAAAACCAATATTGCAAAACCAGTTAAAAAACGCCAAATGTTGCCAGTTCTGAATGCGAGCTCTTAGAAACATCAGAGTTTGAACAGAGTATACCTCATGTGATACGTGATAAGTGCATGTAATTTCAAACCACTGTGTATCTATGAAATATGTCTTTAGGTCAAATATAGATTTGTGTGCAATTTGACAGGGGAGTATCCTTTCTGCAGACCATAAATCAGCATCACCATGACACACATTTCCTTCCCCCAATCAAAGCAGTGCGGAAAGCTTGACCAATGGGCAGTTGAGAGAGGGGCTGGCTAGTGATGCTGCACACACACCCACTTTCAAAAGACATAAAAAAGAGCCACTGGAAGCTAGAGAGGACATTCAATTCCATTTGCTGCGGAGCATGCTGACCGACGACTTCACATCCAGAGATCCAGACTTCAAATCCATCAATCTCCAGAACCTGTAGCAGTACCCAGAAAGCAGAGCAGTATCCAGAATCCAGAGAGGCTAGACCAGCAGAGCAGAGCTGACCCAGATCACTGTGAAGTGCCGAGACCAGAACCGGAGTCCAGTCCAAAACCTGACCAGATCCGTGGAGAGGCCTATTTCAAAAATATATTGTGAGTACCTAGCAGAGCTGTGCAGAACCAATCTCTTAGTTAAAATAATCTAAACCAAACTATTTTAATCTAACCAGAACTGCCTCCTAGAAGTTGTTACTTGTTAGTTTGCAAAGCTGTCACCTGTCATTTTCTAGCTGCAAGCTGTAACCTGTCGCTTTGAACTTTTAAAATTTCAAATCCGAAAAACAACCTTCACAAAATCGTTCATAACTACGTAACCGTTTGGGTTAGAAACTTGCTTTAACTTTCCTCTGAAAGCTTAGAATCCTACCTTTCCAACAAGCCTAGAACCGACTTCCTATACTGTCTCCGCAATCACGATTCATGCATTCGCGAATTTTGCCGCGATTTGCGATTTGGCCCGATTTCTTTACTGTAAAAATCAGCAGCTTTTGCCTGAACTGCTCAAATTTCGTTTGCCTCTTAAGAACCATCCCTGGATCATTGCTAGAGTGGGCCTGAACTCATATTAACTAGATACCACTCACCCTGAACCTCCTGAAGGGAATTAAAAGCATTGTCAGCATATTTCTCACTGCATTGTCACCATATTCAAAGCATTTTGCCTGTGTTTCAAAACTCCTATTGTTGTATAAGCTGCTGAGGGAGAATTGAACTGAATTCTATTTGATTGCATTTCTAAGAACTGTGCGCTCTCCTCTTCATTTCCTCACATTGCATAAGGGGGGGGGGTGGATTGCCAGAGAAAAGTGATTACATTGTTTCGTTGAAATCATATTGAGTATTTTCTGTATTGCATTTCATTCAACATTGCATCCATCTGAAACTAGATAAAGCATTCTCTACCACCTTATTCTTCTGTTCCTATTCCCAAGCGTGCTACCTCCTCTTTTATACTACTCCTGGGTAATCAAATCAGTTTATTAGTATGGTTGTTAACTGCTCATGTTCTGAAGTGTGATATTAATTATTAATTTATTATAAAGTGTGATATATATATATTGTTTACATTCTCAAATAAACCATTTAAACTTGCAAAACAGAACTACTTCTTGGCTCAGTGGGGTCAGGGGGGTTCCAAGAGAGGGGTGTTATATAGGGGTAGTCATCCAGAACTCATGAACTGGACATAAAGATATATCAATAAGGGTTTCCATTCAGTATCCCAGACTAGGCATTGACTTAGCTGTAGTGCTGGATTGAATATTCTTACAACTCTCGCCTCCAGAATTACATTTTTGTTACTACCAACCTTATCTTTTCACTTATACTCAAGTAGTTAATGCAGCAGAATATATACTTTGAATGTCATTTGTAAGGCCCCCCGTCAGTTGATGCACCTTCTGCAGAAATCTGTGTTAAAGCAACTTTACCTGTCATTTATTGTTTGATCTAGTTAACCATTTTATTAAGCATGATGTGTAAAACCACTATATTCCCACAAAAAAACAACATACTTTAAATTACAGAATCCAAAATTTTGATTTTAGGTTTCAGAAAATGGTTGTAGGCACACTGCTTGAATAAGTGTGCTACCTCACTAAGAGGTGTGAATGGCTGTGGGGCATACATCATTGTCTAAGGTAAAAAAAAAACAATTCCTGGCCAGGCCTCTTGCAATTCAGCCTCTCAGAATGATGTCTCTGAGGTTGCTGCTGAATGTTTAGACGCAGGGGTGCACAACTGATTTTGCCAGATGGCCGAATGTACCCTACATGCTGCCTATAGTAGGCCGAAAAGTAAATGCGGGAGGAGAGGCAGGCCAGGTAGTGGCAGGAGTGTTCTTCAACCCTCAATTATTATTAAACACATGGAAAAAATAAATGTTTAGGTGTGCCGGTCTTTGTGTATTTCAAACGTATATTTTGTACTACAGATTTTCCATTTTTATAATTAATTTATTTCATAAGGATATATTGGCAATAGTGGACAAAGTAGACAAATCATTCAGGAGAAAAAACACTGCGCTCAAACATTTCACACATTATGCCGCTTTAGATTTCAAGGCACAAGCTCATTATTTTGGACTGCTATTTGGACTGCTATACTTTGCTGTTTGAGTTGGCCATACTCTTAGGAGTATGGCCTTCGTTGAGTCAGGTTTCCACAAAAGGCAAGGGAGGTACATCTCTTAACTGTGCCTAATTTAGCTTTATGATTGGGTTAACTCTTGCGTGTGACACTATACCCCATGGCCCCCACCCTCCAATCAAACACTATGCCCAATGGCCCCCACCCTGCAACCAGACACTATGCCCATGGCCACCACCCCCCAACCAAACACTATGCCCCATGGCCCCCACCCCCAACCAAACACTATGCCCCATGGCCATAATCCCACAACTAAAAACTGTCCCCCATGGCCCACACCTCCACACTATGCCCCACAGCCACCCTCCCACCCAAACTCTGCCACATGGCTCCCACCCCCAACCAACCACTATGCCCCATGGCTCCCACCTCCCAACCAGACACGATGCCCCATGGCCCCCACCCCCAACTGAACACTATGTCCCATGGCCACAACTAAAATCTGTGCCCCATGGCCTGCACCCCCACACTATGCCCCATGGCCACCACCCCTCCAACCAAACTCTGCCACATGGCCCCCACACCCAACCAAACACTATGCCCCATGGCTCCCACCCACCAACCAGACACTATGCCCCATGGCCACCCCCACAAGCACACTATGCCCCATGGCCTCCAACCAAACACTATGCCCCATGGCCAGAATCCCAAAGCTAAAAACTGTGCCACATGGCCCGCATCCCCACACTATGCTCCATGGCCACCACCCACAACCAAACACTACGCCCCATGGCTCCCACACCCAACCAGACACTATGCCCCACCCCCAAATGAACACTATGCCCCATGGACCCAATCCCACAGCTAAAAACTGTGCAACATGGCCTGCACCCCCACACTATGCCCCATGGCCACCACCCACAACCAAACACTATGCTCCATGGCTCCCACACCCAACAGACACTATGACCCATGACCCCCAACCCCAAATAAACACTATGCCCCATGGCCACAATCCCACAATTAAGAACTGTGCCCCATGGCCCACACCGCCACACTGTGCCCCATGGCCACCACCCGCCAACCAAACACTATGCCACATTGGCCCCACCCCCCAACCAAACACTATGCCCAATGGCCCCCACCCCCCCAACCAAACTCTATGCCCAATGGACCCCACCCTGCAACCAAACACTATGCCCATGGCCACAATCCCACAACTAAAAACTGTGCTCCATGGCCTGCACCCCCACACTATGCCCCATGGCCACCGCCCCCAACGAAACCATATGCCCCACACCCCCCAAACAACATAATGACCAGTGGATTGCATCAGCGCAAGAGCCTTTTCACAAAGACAGTGAGCTAAATAGAATTGGGATCAACAAATGACTGTCTGCATCCCGGTTTCACTACAAACCAAAGTGTGTGATCCTGGGCAAATCATGCAATCGTACTGTGCCTTATCTGCAGTGATTCACTTCATAGCTTATGTTAGCATATCATGCTGTTATGAAAAAACAAATCCTAATGACTATAGAGTTGCTGCATCTATAATAACAGTGCAATTTAGGTATTTTGCACCACAAAGTTATTTACCACTTGGCTTACTTATGGCAACCTATTCTAAAGTCACTTCCATTGTACCTTCAAGTACCAAAAACTGATGATGCTCCTTGCAACGTCCTTTTCTGTGAAGTCACTTCTGTTGGTGCAATCCGTATGCAAGTGTAGGTGTTAAAATGCCATCTGCCACTAATGTTACCAAAAAAAAGTTGATGGGAGGGGAAGCTGCATGAATGAGGCCGTATGTATGGAATTGCGCAGCGCACACTGCATTTGGGGGGAAAGTAGCAGGACTTTTTTTGCACCTCACCCGACACACTGTTGCAATGCTGGATACGCCCCTGCACACACCCCAAACTCCCAGCACACACACCAATAAAGAACATGAGAGTGCCCCCACTTACCGGCACTGTGGATGTGCTTGCGCTGCAGCTGGCGTGGAAAGGCTGAAATGCCTTGCGGCAACAGTCTGCACCACGCCAGCTGCAATGCTGGCCCTCTATTGGTGTAGCCCTTGCACTAGGTGACTCGTAAAAGCCACGTAGTAAATGTAGTCCACCAATAGAGGGTCAGCATTTCCCGGAATGGCAAGTAAAAAAAAGACTTTCCTAACAGAGGACGCCCGTAGCTGCTTGCGGCCTGTCCTCCGTTAGGAGAGTCTTTCATCCTGGCGCGCCGGGAACATCAACATACTGGGCCGCACTTGGGCCGCATGTTGTGCACCCGTGGTTTAGAGGGACATCCACCCCCCACTCCCTCGGTTACCAGTGGTCATTAACACCACTGGCATGGCCCCCTTTCTAGGGGGGGCCAGAGGCTGGCTTTGGGGGGACCTGATACTAACACATGACTTCTGTTTCCTCTCTCCCCTTCTTTTCTTCCTCCACCCGCATGAACATGTGTAATGTAACTCACTGAGGTACTTTCTATGATGCACAGTTAACACTTGACTGCTATGCCTGTAATGACTATGCACTGTCATAATCATCACCAACGTCACATCTTTTTGTCATTTATGTATTGTGCACATGTAAATATAAATCGTTCAGCCCTGATAAAGACCCGGAGGGGTCGAAACACTTGTCGACTGATCATAATGATATTAAAGATCAAAACTTGACATTATAAACCATGATATCAAGAGTCTTAGTGATCACAAGCAAGGTAACCGGGCAAATACACATTACCAATACCACCGGAGGTGTGGGCAACACAGCTCAAGCCAAATTGCACAACGCCAAAGCAAGCCAGAGTAGCGCTTGGGTCTAATTCTAGTGCCCAAACCCATACTTATAATTAAAATAAATAATGATGTATACTGTCAAGTAGATCTGCCATCTCCCTTTTTTGTGACACCAACATCATAGAAAGACTGTCCCCGAGGCAGGCAGTGTCAATATTTGCATCCTTAATGAAAAAAGAATAACCTTTGAAAAGGTAATTGCCTGGCAACATTGCACCTCTCAATCTCCCCACTTACAGCACTTTATAACATGGCACAGCAAGGCATGAAGAAAACATAGAAGGCTTAACAAAGCATTAGAGGTCATGGCGAAGACCAATACCAAGGCAAAATAACCTGTTGTCCTCTCAGCACTGCGACCATTGACCTCTGCAGTCAGCAACCACAGCACTTTCGCATTTTGCCACTGTCAACCTCCCCCTCTCTCTCTCGCTCTCTTTCTCTCTCTCTCTCTATTTCTACAGCACATTTCCATGTTTGCCATTTAGTAGCGTTTTAAATCACAGGTATTAATATTAACAAGTTCCATGCTTCTCGATATAATAAATTAAGCTCAGGGTGATGAAAGGCTGAGTCAGTTCCTGTAATGTAATGAGGGAGAATGTGATGTGATATTTCTTCTTGTGATGTGATTACCGTCGAGAGTCAATTCATAGTGATTCAATGTGTAAGGGGTCAAATGGCATGTGAAGTCACTTATACAATGCAATTCCATTTAATTAAATTTAAGCGATTTAAACAGTGCAAAACCCATTTGAGGCCGATTTAGAGCTGGAACATGGGAGCATTCATGAAAAATGGCTGAAAGAATGAGATTCTACATCTTTCCGAAACATGCCCAGTATCTTAGTGCTGCATACATCATCCAGGAGTTAATTCCACAATGTATGTGCTTGATGGAAAAGGATGTAGTGTTTGTGCAAAGCCATATTCATTTATGTCCCACACAAAGATGTCTGCCACTATATCTCAGTGACTGCAGGTTTTGCTCAGTATTGCAATCTGCAAGCACCAGGCTGTGATTATGACACAGTGAATAGAACTGTTGTATAGTGATCAAAGTGCAAAAAGAAAAGTAGTGGTACTGTGGACCTTGTTAAAAAAATAACAAGTGTGTTGTTGCATGCGCCTTGGTTGCGGAATGGCTAGTTCACACAAAAATGTATTTTCCCGAGTTCTTGTTTGCCCATCCACCTAGATACAATTAGATTTGTAGGTAACTAGCTAAACAATATAAAAACATGGATCTTTAAAGCAATTATGGGCCAGGTTATCCTTCACCCAGCACCTGGCATTAGAATGAGGCCCCACAAACACCCTTTTTCACACATCCTTGTGCAAATGAATAAGGTCTTTATCAGTGGTTAAAGTCTCCCTAACTTAGCACTACTATGTCTGGTTGACAAGAACTGATGGGGCTTTTGAATATGAAAGCCTCCATACAGCTCCAAATGGATAATGGGCCTCATTAAGAAGTTGGAGGTAGCCTTGCCGGTTTTACTCGCCCATATTGCCTATATGTTGGGAACCAGAGTGTGAGACACGTGCAGTACCATTGAAAATACAGATACCAAGCAGAATCCTGGAAGCAAGGTCCCCATTGAGAAAACTATACCTGCATACACGACAGTATGATGGCAATTTGAATGAGATACATCAGCACAGGTAGAATGCTATGGTAAGCATTCCATGTAAGCATTGGAGGGAAGCTGCACGACAGTATGATGGCAATTGGAAGGAAATTCCAGAATAAACAGGACCAATGAATGAAAGAGTAGAATGGTGACGTCACACACGAAGCCGGACTGACGTACATAGAAAAGATGCAGAGACAAGAGAATGAAGATATTCTATAAGGCATCAAGAAAGTATCAACGATAAGTGACATCTTGGGCTCAAGATGAAGAAACTTATGCTACAGAAAAGATGAAGATATCAAGTAATTTTAACCATGTACATATGCAAAGAAAGGCAAGCAGACAAAGTATTCTTGAGGCTAGCTTTATAGTGAGCAGATTGCGGCATGCGCCAACGTATACATATATAGGAATGAGTAAAGAATGGATGTTTCCACAAACGTGTTATAGCAGAGCTGGACCAGAAAAGGAAGGCCTTTCCAGTGTGTTGCATTTAAAAAGCAATTGAATTACAGAAGCAAAACTCAGAAAGGCAAGGATGGAGGAGCACCAAGAAGCCAAGGCCATTCATGGCTGGGATGAGAAGACATTAGTTACAATCGTGTGAAAGAACGAAACTCCTGTACAGAAGACATGGACAAAAACAAGAAAGATGTCAGAGGTCTATTGAAAAATAGTATTTTAAACGCACCAGAGCTCAATTTTGTGGTCTTCAGTCACGTAGAAGGATGAAGTTGAACAGACATGACGAACCACGCCTACGCATGGAGGAAGAGCGTGCCTTCACTCCCCTGAATTCTCCAGAACAAAGAACATTTCCAAAGCTGAGTTCAAAGCTTTAATTGACAGCAGACCACTGAGGTGATGATAGATGAAATGCTAATTGGTGGGAAGCTATGGATATGACCAGCTCACCAGCACCTGGAAGTCTAGCCTGCGTGATGCTAACGTAGGTGGAAAATTACTGACGGATGTAAGAATGCCAACCAATTGTAGGGTGCGCCGTAATTAAGGGCCCTATACTTGTGTCACTAATGGGACGTTGTGTATTTAGTGATATATTTAGTGATGTTCAGAGTGACCTCTTTGAGGGGAGGGCTTAGTTGCTCCATCTGATGTTGAGGAGCCTATCACTCTCTTAGACTAGTATGGAACATATACTTAGATGTTTCCCTTAGACACAATCACAGTTGCCACTAGGTTTTTTGCAGTTTAACACGTAGGATGACGTTAGTTAATATGTAGCTTAACGTCATCAATGACAAGTTTTTCCTATAAGTATGATGTTTTTTATGAAAATCGTTCAGACCATGTGGTGAGATGTGCGTTGATGTCCGTTGTACTCCCTGTTTTAGATAATTGACATTAAAACAGTCAACCTTTTTGCCAACTACCTGAGTCATTTCTATTATTGATGTTTGAGTAACTTCTGCATCCCCATTCATCTCAAGGGTATTGTTACCTCGTTCTTAAAGGGCAGGGCAGTTCACGCGGTAGCAGAGATGATGGTTCAGAGCCATCGACCTAAGTAAGCTTTGGGGTCCCAGCAATATCGAACATCCTCTGCCATTCGGCTGAAAGGACATGAAACTACCTCTAGATAGCGGAACCAGTTTATTTTGAAAACTAAGCCTTGCAAGCGCAGGTGAGACGGGCCCCTTGGTTTGTACCAAATCCCCTCCCGACTTCTACAGGAAGCTGAACGGATGGAAGGATGAAGCGGCTGATAAAGAGGTGCGATCCCGAGCGTCGGAAGTAAAAAAAGCGAATGGTGAGTACAATCTGAATGAGGTGGCAAAATTATGAATGGGCAGTGAGTGGAGAAAGTAATAAGAGGAAAACGAGTAACTGAGGGAGGTAGGGGTAAAAGCAACTCGAGGCGATGAGCGTCGAGTTATTAAGTATTTGCCTTGAGGGGAGGAGCCCAGCAATTGAGTAATCGTGAGACTAGGACCGTCACGTTAAGAATAGGCCCAGTGTCCTGCGTCATAAGCACGTAACAGAAGGAACCGTATCTAGAGTCCCATTTTCGGATGACGTAGGCTACAGACTTGTTTAATGACAGTCCAAAGAGAATGGTTCACATCCCAATTGGGATATTTTTTTAGGGGTGAGGATAAGTCTCGAGGATCATAGACTGAGATATATGTGGCTGGTCGAGTATGTCAGTTTGTCTGTTTGTTTTATGTTATTGTATAGATATATATGCGGTGAAAAAATAATAAAGGAATTCAGAGACGTAAAAAGGAAAACGCGAGTATTAAGAATGAATTATTTATTTGTTGAAATTGAAATTGTTGGTGTTCAGTGAAATAGGTAGATTGGAGTAAAACGTGATATGGAGGGTTTGGGGCTGCGACGATTAGTGCATGCTCATATTGTATTCTTTTCTTGAAACATATTTTTGAAAACAATTGCAAAGTGTAAAGGTGAGTATTGACAGTCAAGTGTGATGAGTGAAAATGGAGGATATTACCCTGTTTACACATCGCTGCCAGCAGTTGCCAAAACACGCACCCAAGCTTAAACAGTATAGTGCAGAATGGGATAAAAGTGTAACGCTCACCTGGTTCCCACGGAGGCGCGGCGTCGAAGGCGCAGAACTCTGAAGATGGACAGGAAGGGCCCCTCTATTCTGGCTTCCCTGGCTCGTTGGATACCCTCCTGTGCGTGAAAAGGGAGTATTACCAACTGTGGAACAATACTCAAGCCTCCCACTCCCTTCCAACCCTCCACGATACCTCCTCCACGATTCCCCGTGAAGCCTCACCTTAGGGTTTGGAAGGATGAGCTCTCCATCCTGCTTCTGATGCAGGGGCGCGTTGAAACCCAGTTACTTCACTGGATTGAGGATTGATGGGAGTTCAGGTAAGCTTGACTGTTCAGGTAAGGCGCTGTAAAAGTTCTGTTCAAAAGTTCAAGCTTAATAATAATGTTCGTTGTCTAATTGCAGCAAGCGCTAATGCTTATGTCTTTTTCCCCTTAGGGGCTGGGGTTCGGAGTGCCGGAGATATGGCGCCGACCCGAAGTGAAACAGTTCTGGATGAGCGCTCAGGTAATGTCTTTGCATTCGCTCATTCAATGTCTTTGTCTTTTTTCCCCACAGGGGCCGGGGTCCGGAGATGCCAGGAAGCGGCAGGACCCGAAATGCAGTGGGAATAATCCAACAGGTAAGACTTAAAAGGAAACTGAGCTTTCCTTATTCCTTTTCTCCCTCTCACCTTTGTTCTTGTCTTTTTTCCTCTAGGCGCCGGGGCGTAGCTGAATCCGGAAGATCGCTGCTGAAGATGGAAGCGCCTTGCAAAGGTAAGTAAAATGCAGCGCTGCAGCGATCGAAACGAAATGCCTTTAAAATGATGTCTTCCTTTTCAGGGCCATTGGAGAAATGACTCCGGGATGCAGATTTAGCAGGTAAGGGCTTTTCTTCTCCTATTCTCTTCCTTTCTCCCCTTGCAGGTGTTCCAGGGTGCTGGCAGGCGTGGCTGAAGTCAGGATGCAGGAGCTGACACGGTGAGCATCCAGCTGCTAGGTGCAGAACAACGCGAAGCATGTGTGGCTGTTCGGGTGGGGTTTAAATAGCCTTGGAAGAAGTTCCTGGTATGTATCCTTCCACCAATCAGGTATGTATCCTTCCCCGACCACACCCGGGTGGTGAAGTAGTCTTACAGGTTAAGTAGTCCCATTCAGGCCTCAGGAGGGCCTGGATGAAGCAGCAAGGTCTGCATCAGGTAAGTGTGCAACCAAGCACTTAAACACATATCCTCTTCTATGAGCCTGGCGCCTAAGGCGCCAGGACTGGGGTCCGCTATGAGCCTGGTGCCTAAGGCGCCAGGACTGAGTCCAAAGGGCCCCGACCTTGGGCCCGCTGAGACTTCCCTGGGGAAATGATGTCTGCCTCTGGGGTTGCTGGGCCCGGCCTGGCTCCTTAGAGGTAGGCATTATGACAAAAAGCATGGCAGATAAGTTGTTCATGCCATGGCCACAAGGGGGATCACTATCGAAGGCAGTTTTGCAGCATATGACGACATATTTGCATGCAGCATACACAGAAAAAAGTTAGACAAAAGGTTAGCGAGCTTAGAAAATGACAGGAGGAAGCACGTTAGCTGTAGGGGACATTAAAAGTCTCCTAGTCGCTATCCTTGGGGAGAGAGCTGATGACTTAGAGTGCTGTATCCGGACACGTCAGATATGGGAGCTTAATGATGAAAAAAGATGCAGAAAGGGGATTATCCTCTTGTTTACATTCAGAATTTTCAGCAGGAATGGAGCTTGGAGACGCTCAAGCCTTGGGGGAAATCTATACCTGTATTTTATCATATACTATGCCATTGGCTGCCAGAGCCAGTACAGAAGCAGCTCAAGAAATGATGGGCATGGAAGCAAAGCCATGGTCAGAAATTCAGCTGACCATGGCGCATTATTGCAGACTGTTGCAAGAGAAGAATCGAAAGAAAGACGATGCTAGGAAAGGTGAAGAGGCAAAGTTAGTGCAGAAAAAATTGTCTAAATACGCCATCGAAGGGGCGATGTTGACTAGCGGAGAAGGGTTCAGGTTCACAGCAGGCATGGACCAGGTGAATAAACAAAGGCAGTTCGATCAAGGTAATTATGGATTTGTAACACAGGGAAGGAGAGGCTTCAGAGGCAGAGGCTTCCAGAATAACCAAGGTGGGTTTCAAAACATGCAGTGACAGTCAAGGCATGCAGGAAGAGCAAATTAGGAGACCTCCTGTGTGTTGGACATGTGTTATGTCAGGACACCTCGCACGCATGTGTAGAAGCCAAGGGATCGTGCAAAATGGGCAATTCTCAAGAGGGGGGACCGCATACCCGCCTGCATAAACTCAACAGAATGGAGATAGGTTTGCTCAACATCAGACAGTGCAGCAAACACAAGGGCTGAGAGTACAGCAAGATTTACAAACATAGCCGATGAGAATGAACCCACCACAAGGGCAGTCACTGCATTCACCCATGCAGATACAGCAAGACACAAGCACGGACATTTAATGACTCCTAGAATAGGGGGTGTCACTGTCGATGGAGGGAATCCTTTCACAGGTGCAGGGATGAGAATGTATCTAAAATAGGACAGCTCACTGGGAGACTTGATGTGTTTGATACTATTTGTGATGACTAATCCTCAAGAGGAACCGAGGGTTGACGTCAATATAGAAGGCACATCTTTTTCTTTTTTATTATACACGGGTCAAACACACTCATCTATACGAGAGGGGACATTTACAATGTCTGGAAATGCCATGAATACTCAAGGTTTCACAGGAGCTACAAGTAGAGTTCCTTTTACTGAAAAAATGCCATTCTCTATTAGAATGTGACATATCTGTACCATTAATTATATTCAAGGCAGACACCTGTCAATATATTAGGTCAAAATATTATGACAAAGTTGAACATGACAATTTCGTTCACTGATGAAGGCATAGTGTGCTCAACACCAGGAATGCATTATTTAAACATGAGTGAATTTATTATGGCGTTTGCAGGACAAGTGGCCATACGAGGAGTACCATTAGAACAAGAAGTTTTTCACTATGGGGTGCTCAGTCTGTTAACATGGCTACCAGGTTTAGTGGGAAGAACTATGAGAAAACCTAATGAGTGTTACGCTCACCTGGTCTCTGCGGGCCATTGGGGCACAGTTGTAGCCCTCCCTGGACATGGCTCCCCTGGATCAGGCTTCTTCCCCAGCTCCTGTAGTGTTGGCTGCTCTGGTTGCAGACACTGTCCCTGAGAGAATATGAGAGGCAGTGAGAATGCTGTGGTTGGACTATGATTTCCCCCAAACCCTTCTTCCCAGAATGAGGTGAGCGTGCGTCTACTCATATGGTTTCACCTGCTTATTTATGAGGATGAGCTCTCCGTCCTGCTTCTCAACTGCAGGGGCGCCTTTAATGGACCTAGTTTCTTCACTGGTCCATGTGCGTGGCAGCCCAGACCAGCTGTGGCTGAGCCACTTCAAAGCTAAGTCTTTCTTAACAATGATTATTGTCCGTAACCCTTGTAATGTCTTTCCTTCTCCCTAGTAGGTGATGAAGGGCCCAGCAGAGTTGCGGTGTTGGGAGCGAGTCCAAATGGAGGGCAGAGGAGTTTGCGAGGTCCCCAGTAGAAGGTAAGTTGGGTTCTAAGGTCAAGCGCGAAGAATAACTTTTGCGCGACCTTAGCGTTAAGTCTTTATGTGTTTCTAACCTTGTTTGTCCTTTTCTCCTGCAGGGATGGCCTGGCGGCGTCTGATGAGAGGCAGCTATCAGAAGACCTGCCGGTGGTTGCTGGATGGATGGATACGCAAGGCTGCTGGGCGAGATGGACTCCCGCGTAGCTTAGACGCCCGGAACAGGTGAGGATGCGCCTCAACTGTGATGACTGCTGGAATCAGGTAAAATGCGCTGCAGGCGATGGGATTGCGGGATCAGGTAAGATGCACTTCCGGCAATGGTATTGCTGGAATCAGTTTAGATGCGCGCTGGAGATGATGTTGCTGGAGTCAGGTAAGCTGCGCTTCAAGCAATGGTATTGCTGGAATCAGGTAAGATGCTTCAGGCGGCGGTGAGCATTATGCTGCTTAAGCAGACTAACAGGAAGCGCTGGCATGCGGGCGGGGCAGGCATAAATAGCCTAATCCCAGCCACGCCCCCTTGGCTCTGCCTTGTGGCCCCACCTTGCCACTCCCAGAGGATGCTGCACGTGCAGCCCAATGTTTCCCTATGGCCACGCCCGACCTTGATGCACGGGGGAACCTGCAGGGAGGGAAATAACACGTGCACCAGAAATAAAGTATACAGAGCACACTGTCTCATGAGTCTTGGGCCCAAGGCGCCAGGACTGGATCAACTTGGACCCTTCAGATGATGGCACTAGTGGTCCTTGCACAGTGGCCATGACAGCAAGTTGTTATTCAGGCCAAAGATACCTATGGATGAAGAGGAAGGACAAGTCTTTCCCCTAGAATTGCAAGCGGCCATAGTGCGAAGAGAAATGGCTTTGCTTGATGGAACGGATTATGAAGGCAGACGATGGTGCACAGTGATTGCCATAGGGGAAGGTTATAGATTGACTGATGTCACTGATGAGGATATGTTTGGAAATGATCCATCAGATGGCGAAGTAATATTTGAGGTGAGTATTACTTGTTGGGTACGAGCAATTAAACGTGAGATCTTCAGAAAATGATGAGTATTTCGATGAAGACATGGTGAAAGTTCCAGTTTCATTACAGACAACAGGCCCCTATGAAGTAGTCCTATTGAAGGGGGCTAGAGAAGTAAAGACTAAATTGAAACCAGGAGCAATTTTATATCGAGCAGGACAGTATCCCATGTCTCGAAAGGCAGACAAAGGTATTTTCAAGATGATATCCGCCATGATGGAACAATGTATCTTAGTGATGTCAGAGTCACTATGTAATACATCAGTGTATCCGATTAAGAAAAGTAAGGGGGGTGTGGCATTTAATACAAGATCTATGTCCGATTAAACAGATTGTAGAGGCTGAGTACCCTCTAGTTCCTAATTCTGCAACAATCTTATGTAGTATCCCTGTTGAAGCACGAAATTTCACTGTGATTGACTTGAAAAATGCGTTTTTTACTTTCCGCCAAACTCGACTGAAAAGTACTCGCCTGCCCCAGGGGTACTGTGAGTCTCCATCGATTTTCAATGGAGTCCTGCAGGTGGACATAAGCAGTATTGATTTGGAAAGTGTTGTTTTGCAGTACATAGATGACATATCAGTCTGCAGCGCCTCAGAAGAAGAGTGCAGACGCAATTCAGTTCAACTGATGATTATTCTTGCAGAGAAAGAATATAAAGTAGACAAGGAGAAATTGCAGTATTGTCAAGAGGAAGTGTTGTATATAGGCCAGTTAATTTTGCATAAAGGAAAGAAAGTCACTCCTGAGAGGGCTGAGGCTATTTTGAAAACAGTTAAGCCACACACGATAAAGCAAATGCAAAGAATTTTTGACTATGTAATTATGTAAGAGCATGCGTCTTTGATTACAGTTCATATATAAGGCCCTTGTTGCAAACTCTGAAGAAGGCACAAGCAACTCAGGAAACAATTGGCCTGGACTGAAGAAATGGAAGAAGGGTTTGATGAGTTGAAAAAGGCAATTTGCACAGCTACAGTTTTAGGGATTCCCAATTATGCTTCTACCTACAAGCTGGTTATATTGAATACAGCGATTAAAATAGTTTGATGAAGAATAGTGAACCCTGCCATGCTTATAGCAGAACCACTGGCAGACGACGAGCATGCACATGATTGCTTGGACTATGAGGAATTCTATGATGAACTCCCGAGGGTGAAGGAAAATGCATTGGCAGCTGGGGAGATTCTTTTTATTGACGGTTCTTCTAGAAGCGATCAAAATGATGGACAAATATATACAGGTGCCGCTGTGGTGAAGCACACGCCGATGGGGAGTTTGAAGTATTGATAAGTGCACAACTACCATCTCACTTTTCGGAACAGGCTGCAGAATTAGTGGTGCTGATTGTTGCGCTCGAGAATCACGCAGATCAGGAAGTAACAGTGTTCAGTGACTCTTGTCTATGTGACGTAGACAGTGCACACATGGCTAGCATGTTGGAAAAGGTGGGGCCACCTCCGAGCGGACGGCACTCCAGTGCAGCACGCACCACCTTATTGGACAAACTTATTAAAGCACTACAACTCCCAGTAGCCATCGCAGTCATTAAGTGTGCAGCACACACTATAAGGGCAGATTTTATCTCACATGGAAATCAAGCAGCAGACGAGGAAGCGAAACGTGTTACATGTTCAGAAAACATTATGAAGTTTGATACGCCTGATGTGAATGAAAGCATGGTGGTGATGATGAGTGTGCCTGATTGTTATAACGATTTGTCTAAGACTCAGCTAGTAGAAATTCAAGGGGAAGCGCCTCAGGATGAGAAAGACCTGTGGACATGGAGGGGATGTTCTTTAAGCCCTTCTGAAGCATTGTGGTGACAAGACAGCACCGGTAAACCAGTGATGCCTGTAGCCTTATTAAAGGTGGTGTTATAACAGCTACACTCCCATGCGCATGTCACTAGAGAGAGCCTCACCGCATTGCGGAGGAATGGTTTGTTCCGAATTTGGTAGAACATGTTGCATTTTATGTAGTAAACTGCATTGTATGTAAAAAGTTCACTGCTGGGCACACACTGCATACAGTTAGAGGAGTTATTCCGAGACCTAATGGTCCTTTTCAGAATTTACACATTGACTATGTCGACATGCTGAAAGTCTGTAATGGATACAGATATATGATTGTAGTGCTATATCCCTTTTCAAGCTGGATTGAAGCTGGTCCATGTACACATCCAGATTCCATGTGCCCAGTGAAATGCCTAGTACAAGAAGTGTTTCCTAGATGGGGATATGTGAAGTATTAAGATCAGATTATGGCCCTCATTTTGTTAATTAAGTATTTGAACAGATAAGCTTGTTGCTTAGTATAAAGCACAGTTTTCATCGGCTTATCACCTGTAAGCGAGAGACTCAACGGCCTGCTTAATGAAAGAATAGCCAAATTGAAGCTTACCTTGAAGAAAGGATGGTTGCATTGCCTACCACTGGCATTGTATGTGTTCAGAAATCAGCCAGGTTCCAACCACCATCTTACCCCTACAAAATAGTGATAGGGAGGCGGATGAGGACATCCCTCACACCTCCATCTAGAACTAGAAGTCAAGCCCAGACAACAGCAGAATTGTTAGGTAAGGAGTTGCGTAATTACTTAACATGTATGACTACAAGTATCTCTGTCATTTCAGATCAGCTTAATCGGAATGGGTATGGGGCACAGAACCCAGAAGGAGATGTTACAACAACCAGATCTGAAGAACTACTTCTTCCCAAACATTTCCCCAGTGATTAGATCCTTATCCTCAATTTTACTAGGAAATGGCACGAGCCACGCTTTAATTGGCTATTCTTCGTGGAGGACGTAACACTGTCAGTAGTAAAGGTGCAAGGCTGATCTGTATGGATATTTCGCAGAAGCGCAATATCTACGCTGGAGAAACCCCTGCACCCCCACCCCAATCTGAAGCAAGCATCAGGGAAGAACCTGAGCACATGCAGACTAGGTCCATGACGTGGAAGAAGGACGCAGAAGCTGGAATAGACAAATAAAGAGTACATTGGACTGTGGCTTATTTTGGGACACTCTTTTCAGCTACTAAAAAAGGAGTGATATAAAGCTATTTGTTCTTGAGCCACAGGAGTTTGTTGTCATTGGACTGAAGCATGTTTAAGTCTTGATTGAGAAGGAAAACATGCCATATTTGGAGTTCCTTTTTGATGACTGGAAGAGGGAACAGTTCCCCGATTCCTTTCTCACTGAGTTTCTTTTCGGAGGTGCCCATGGTGGTGCCTTGCTGTTTTTATCTACATTCTTTGTTCGTGCCCTGCGCTGGTGGGGAGAACTTTTGATGTTCGTAATTTTCTGCAAGATCCTTAGTCTGGTCCAATCGTGAGGGTATCAGGTAATAATATCCCCAACAAAAATATCGCCGTAAATATGGCCGTTTGGTTCGCCATAGGCAATATTTTTATTGGGGATATTATGTGGGAGCGGGGGTTTCGGGGGTGTCCCCTGAACATTAAAAAGTGATGCGGGGGTTGCGGGGATGTCCCATGCAGGGTCCATTGTGAATTTCGTCCAAAAAATATGGCGATATTTTTGTATGGCGATATTTTTGCGGCAAAATTATCACATGGAACCACCCTGAGGACATTGCTTGCAGCTATAATAGAGCAGTTCTTCAGCTTCCTGAGTACAGTATGGAAAATACCAATGCCCCTATCGGCTGATAATGCACATAGACTGGTTGACATGGTGTTCTACTATTTGATAGAGGAATGCCCGCATCTTGTAAAAAGACAAACTGATGTTCGCACCTTCTTGAGAGACCTGAGGAATAACATGGCCCTTAATGAATTGTTACGACATATAATAACTCAAGTTAATCTGTATTCTGAGAGAACACTGAGGACATCCTGAATGAGACTTTCGATGGAAGAGATCCAAAAGTCTACTGTTTAAAGTACTTTATTTCTCACTGGGGGGCATCCACATTTCGTCTGGCGAAAAGACGACTCCTTTGTCTTCATTGGGAACTTTGTTAATCGTTCAGCAGCAGCCAGATGATCGAGAAATGTGTGAAGCAGACTCAGCAGCTTCCAGAAATATTTCATGATGTTGCCCAAATAAAAGTTGATTAAGAATGGGCAGCATCAATAGCAACAATATAATGGCAGAAAACGAGAGACGTCTGCGATGTGCAAGAAGCTATTGTTGTAAGAAGTGGGCTTACTTGTACGTTATTTACACATGCATTTTGTTTATAGTGATACTTCTTTCACTTACAGTGCGCACTGCTTACTATTTGGATCCAAATAGAGGAAGGATTCCTGCATTTCTTCCTATGCAGAAGGAGGGTACAGATGCGGCAACTACAAGGCAGCTGAGACCTTGGCCTTCACAAAGTCTCTGATTTCTTCATCTGTCAGATCTCTGGCCTTCCATCCTGATTCAACATCGATCATGATTTTCATCCCTATAGCTTTCTTTGCTGTCTTCTTGCATTGTGAGATGAATATCCTAATCACACAGAATCCAAGCAACACCATCACAATCAGGGCCCCAAGGAACTTTAACATGTCTGCCATGCAAATGTACTGACGGATGTATAAATGCCAACCAATTCTAGGGGGCCAAGTAATTAAGGCCCTATAGTTTTGTAAGCAATGGGACATTGTGTATTTAGTGACGTTAAGAGTGACCTGTTTGAGGGGAGGGCTTAGTTGCCCAACCTGATGTTGAGGAGCCTATCACTCTCTTAGCCTAGTATGGAATGTATACTTAAATGTTCCCTTAGACCCAATCACAGTTGCCACTAGTTTTTTGTAGTTTACCACGTAGGAAGACGCTAGTTAATACGTATGATAACGACATCAATGACAAGTTTTTACTAAAAGTATGATTTTTTAATGAAAATCGTTGAGACCATGCAATGAGATGTCCGCTGATGTCCGTACGGCCTGTTTTAGATAATTGACATTAAAACAGTCAACCTTTTTGCCAACTACCTGACTCATTTCAATTATTGATGTTTGAGTAACTTCTGCATTCTCATTCATCTCAAGGGTATTGTTACCTCGTCTTAAAGGGCTGGGTGGGCCCCAGATCAATTACAACAGACTAGCACAAATGCAACCACCCTGTAAAGGAACACAAATGACAAACAGTTTCACGAAGGAAAGGGATGCACTCTGGATACTGACAGGATGGTAGTGGGTAAAGCAATCAGTCTTAACTGTTCAAGGTTATTTGTTTTCAGCACCAAGGGGGCAAGGGGTCGTAAATGTCACTAGGGGTCTTCGAGAAGGACCAGGGGGACAGAACCACAATGTACCTGGTGCTTGAGATGATCTTGATTCTCAACAGCATTCAAGACGGGAAACATCTGCGGGTATCAGGCGGCAGGCAGTTCGGCAAGCAAAGCTGGACGGACAGCTGCAGCCTTGCCTACACAGTGGCTCGGGGTCAAGAATTGTCCCTGTGCTCGTTGGCGGAACTGGAATGCTGGGCCAGGCTTCTCGGATGGCTTTTTGTGACTAAAGTGTGACAACAGTCAGTGGTGCAGCCGGTTGCGGTTTGAGGGCTCGACTGGCTCGAAAATGTCCTTAAAAGATGGACGCTGGTTGACGCTTGTCATGGCACTCCTCCTGTCTTCTTCGCTGGGCATGTGCCATCCTTTAAGGCAGACGTCCCAAAGCTGAGGAGAGTGTTTGAAGGCAACAGCCTTGTCGTTTGTTCAGAGACACTCTGGCACTTCCCACTTAGGAAGCTTGCTGGCAGAATCTAGTGGGGCATGCTGTGTGCTGGCTGGGTGCCAGTTCTGGAGCTGCTGGGTGGGTCCTCTGAGGTCGGTATCTCCCTCTGTTCCCTGGGAGATGTTTAGGGGAGGGATCTCTCTTCCCTGTTGGAAATCCTGGCCTTCCTTCACTGGCGGAAGATGTAAGGCAGACTGTACCTTTAGCCGGGGTCCAATGCTGAGTTCTTTTTTCCTGCTTCTGATGAAGCCTTCAGATGATCTGCCAAAAGAGGAGCTCAACCCTCTTCTTTTAAATGCAAATGGGACCCAGTGATTGGAGCAGGCTAAGCCTACCTTAATGAACCAATCCTGTGTCCCCACCAACAATCTTCTGTTATGCGTGAGGTCATAACCAGAGTGCTTTGGTAAAGGGGTGACAACGGGTACTACTAATTCCTACCCATCTTCCTGTCTGTTGTGGATCAAAGTGTCTCTCTGCTTAATTAAGCTCTCTGTGGCTCCTGATCAAAGCACAGGTCTTCCTTGAAGTTATGATGAGAACAGACTTTCTGTCTCGATCAAATCACATACTCCTACCTTCTTGAATAGGGTCCCCCTGCTGGGATGACAACTGTACACAGTTGTCCCAGACATGACATTCACTGCCCTTCATACTAAGGGTGGGAGTTGATTTCAAGTTGACACAGATGCATATCAAATTGGTGTTGGGTTTCCTGTCCGTTTTGTCAGTCCTGAGATCAGGCCTCCTTCACTGCAGGTGAAGTGACAGCTTCTACAATACAGGGTCGTACAAACTGTGGTTTGTGCCACTTCCGAACAAAATTACGATATAACACTCTGTCACCAGGGTAGAGTAGGAGAGGTCTCAGAAATTGTCCTGATCAGCTTGTTCATCGTTTTCATCAGTGTTCTTTGAACACCTCTGCCGCATCTGCACCTGTTGAGACACAACATGTAAGAGAGTCTGTCATAGCCGTGAAATAATTGTGTATTTCTTTCCTAATGCAGTAGCAGCATTCTCAGCTTCGGTGTGAACCCATGTGGGAGGAGTAATGGAGGTAGGCATTCTGCGACCCGTCACCAGCTCATGTGAAGTCAGGCGATGGTCAGAGCCTGGCTGATTTCGTATAGCAAACAAAGCTAGAGGAAGACAATGTTCCCAACTCTATTTTAGAGTCGCTTTAAGTTTGGCAATTTGTTAATTTAAGAGGCCCTTGAGGTGCTCACAAATTCTGTTTACTTGTGAGTGATAGGCAGATGAGAATGTGTGCCTTATCCCCAAGTGGATAGTGATGTTCTCAAAAACTTCATTTACAAAGTGCGGTTCATTGTTGGAATGCAAAACATTGCACACACCCCACCTTAGACATACCTCCCATACAAGGATCTTCACTGCACATGTGGCATCGAAATGTGTGCATGGACTGGCTTTGATCAATCAGGAAAAGGGGCATACGACTACTATCATATACTTGTAACCATTACAACCATTACAAATGCAGAGAATATCTACATAGGCAATATGCAGATGCTGAAATGGTCCTGTAGGATGGGATATTGCTCCTCTCACAATTCTATGGGCGGGGTCAGTAGTACATTTCTGACAAATCAAACAATTAATAAAACTAGGAATGTGCTCATTTCAGTTAGGGATGACCCAGTCTTCTGAGAACAGTACTGGAAGATATTCTCTTATTATATGTGTTGGGTAGTGCAGTTTTTCCAATGCTACTGTCAGTAGCCATAGGGGCTTAACAGGCTTCCTGGTGCTGTCCTGCCATCACATTGTAACTGTGGGGGACAATTAGCACCTCCTCCTTTTTCGACAATCGCTGCTCCCCTGGTGGTGCCCTTCCCTGTAGCTCAACAATTTGTGCTATGGGTAGCGTATTGAAGCCCTCTTTCAACACCATGTTGCGTGCATGTGTATATGGTGCAATCACAATGTCAGGTACTTCTGGTAAATATGCTGACCTTACGCGTTTAAATCAGCAATATTGCTGCGAGAAATAAAGTCCACACCACTGGTGTGCACTGCACACTTCTCCACAGCAATAGCCGATGGGACTTCAAGTGGGTCGATGAGCCTGTCTAGCAATGGCACATGCTGCACTGGTGTGCTGTCTGCACGCAAGAAGCCCCTCCTTTTGTACCATAACAGTCATGCATTTACCAATGACATCACATAGGCGGCGTCGGAATACACTGTTACCACCTTATCTCCATGTACTTCAAGTTTTAAAATCAACACTACCAACTCTGCCGCTTGCACTGAAAAATGTGCTGTTAATCTCGCGCTTGTCACTATCTCAAAGCTATCATTGTCTTTTGCTTTCACCACTGCTGTTCCACTATGCCTTTCGCCAGTGCTTTGGCCTATTGATGATGAGTCGTCAATAAAGAGAATTATCCCACCTTCTAAGGCATTTTCCTTGACATGGGGTGCCTCATGATACTCAGTATAAGTGGTGCAATCATGTACGTACTCCCCCTGCTCCATTGGCCCTGCTATGAATCTGCCTGGGTTTACCATTCTGCATCTGACAATTTTGATTGATGGATTTGATATTATCACTTCATAACCTGATGCTCTCTGTGTGGTCAGTGCACTTTTGGGTTTTTCAAAGATGGTGAAAAGGGCATGCTCAACATATCAAATGTTACTGAACAGCCCAGAGTTATGCTGGCTGATTTGTCAATTGCAAAAGCTGCTGCAGCTAATGCTTGTTTACATGGATAATGGCTCCTCATTACTGGATCTAAGATCCTGCTGTAAAATGCGAATGGTTTGTGTCCCATGGTAGATTTCTGTGCGAGGATAGCCATCATCACTACTCCATTTGAATAGGAAAACAGAAAAAAAGCCTTTGTTGTAATCAGGGATCCCAAACACTGGAGCTGTGCGAATTGCTAGCTCCAACTCATCAAAGGCATCTATCATTTCACTTGTCCAGGCTATGTCACTTTTGTCTTTCAGCACTTCTTTCAGTCCCTTTAAAAGTGGCCTGATGTATGTGTTGTAGTCAAAGACCCATGCTCTACAGTAATTGTAAAGGCCAAGGAATTGCTGTAATTCTTGCATTGTCTCTGGCCTGCATGTTGAAAGGGAGGAAGGGTCTTTAAGGCCCCCTTTATTCCTATTATAGTGCACATGATATGCTCATTCCGCGGCCGACCGTGTGCCTCTGGCCAAGCGGTGTGGTACCCACTGGATGACACATAACAGTGCATGACATGAACGCCATGAGACTCCATTTTGTTAGACACTGACTCCATTTTATATTAGGCCTCGCTCAAACAGTAGAAGCCAGCCTGCATCTCTCCCCTTCAGTGTTCGCACACAGTCAGCAAGCCAACCCCCCACCTCCAACACTGGGCGCGAGAAGTAACAAATTACACACTGTATCTCTCGCCTTCCCTTTTGCATCACTGCCCTGTGAATGACGGGCCGGAACCTGGTCCTGGAAAAAAACATTTGTCTCCACAACTCCGCCTTGTACCCACAGACCCTATCGAAAGAAATATAGACCACAAGCCCCCACACCCCAAAGTCCTTTTGATGTAATAGTTGCATGCCCCTCGTCTGTGTGCCACCCCATTTCACTCCCAGCACTAATCCTATGTGTGGCCATAATTTCTTCTCGTACTAACAATCTATAAACCATTCTCTCTTGAGATCTAAAGGAATACTTAATGAATGTATTAATGAAATACTGTGAATAGATTAGACACCTGAACCCATGTACTCTCACTTTTATTGTTCAGGTCAAACATCTAGTTATATAGTTCTTATATATCCAAACAAATGAATAATGATCAGGCATGTGTGGCCATACGGGCAAATGTTAGATAGTCTACATCATTATTATTTTTGAATTTATTTTAAATTATTTTTATTGGCTTATACAAACCTCTAAAAAAGAAAACAAAAAAAAAGCCATGTATCCATAAGTCTTATCCATCCTTAACATCCTTAACATCAAAAGAACGAGACACTCGCAACCGGACATAAGAGGCGACAATTAAAATTTAAATTACATCAAAACTGGCAAACCCCAACTGAGGAAAATAAAAAATAAAGAAATGAAGAGGGAATATCAAGAAGCAAAGACGACCGATCACATATAGTCAGTTTCCTCTCATTGTGACCATATATCCCTTTCACTATTCTGTTTCAACATCTGGGGACTTTGACATCAAATTTGACTTGATATCACCTAGGACGTTAGTTAAAGCGTAGATTAACATCTTATCGATTACATCAAACATCTTTTGCCACCAGTCATCAGCACTTAGGGTCAATTGGCTTGCAAATAACACTCCCAAATGTCTCGTTCTTATTGTGCGCAGATCTTCACAAAACAGGACAAGATGTTTCAAGGTCTCTTCTTCTTGTGAACAGAATCTGCACATCATGTCAAGATTAGCATATTTCGGCCATCTCTTTATTCTGTCCTTTGAAAGGCGTTCAGTCTGAAACACAGGTACAGGGCTCTTATTCGTGGATCTTGAAAAAGAGTGACATAAGGTTGTACCTTTCCATAGTTGTTTGCTTTGTATGGGGTGTCTTTCATACTACTGGTGTTATGCCGCAGTTCTTCTGTAGAATACCAATCCTGTTGCCACATTTTCTTTTTTGCCAAGTTTGGGTTTTCATGTAATAGGTCTACATCGATACCATATTCTTGCAAGATCTCTTCACAACGGACGAACCAGCTTGCTTATATCGAATCAGAGTTCTTGTCGGCCTGATCATGAAAAATTTCAAATTGCAGGATATTTAGCCTTTCGTATGGTTTTACGAAACAGCGATGCCAAGTTCCAGCTAATTCGAGTATTAATGGATATAAGGGATAGTTCATATCGTATGTAAGCGTTGGCCGTACCTTTCGGTAGTTGCAGTTCTTTTGAACAGAATTAATTTAACAAGGTTGCCCACAATTCGTTTGGACAACCAAATGCACACTCTGCACTATAAATTAGAGCTGGAACTACCTTCTGCTGGTAGAAGGTAAGAACGGGCTTCAAGGAAAATGTTCCGTATTTTTGGTTGAGCACAAACGCTTGCGATGATAAACGTTTACATTTATTTTTTACGGCCTCAACCCAAGGGCTGTCATTTAAACTTGCACTGAGCTGCATTCCAAGGTATCGCGCACTTGATGCGATAAGTAAAACTTCCTTCCCCAGGAACCATTTGAATGTTTTGCAGTTGATTTTTCCGGTAGATCTTAAGTCTTGTAAAATCAAGATTTCACATTTCTTCGTGTTAATTAATAAGTCGTTCTTTTTCACATAGTTTTTGACAACTGTAATTTTTCTTTGCAAGCCAATAGCAGTAGTATGCATCAAAACCAAATCATCGGCATACAATAGCCAGCTCACATGCATGTTGTTAAATTTTGGGGGAAATGAGTGTGCGATATTGATTGACTCTCCAATGTCAAACAGGAACAGTGCAAAAATGATAGCCGCTAAGGGACATCCTTGTTTGACTCCCCGAAATGTGTCTATTGCCGCCGACAGGGTTCCACTTTGGTCTAAACGGATCTTGATGTTTGTGTTTGTATGCACCTCTTGAATAGCGGCCAGCAAACTCAGGGGACAATTCCATTTACATAGTTTGTCCCATTGTTTCTGGCAGTTGATGCTATCGCCCACGTAGGAAAAGTCTATAAACGCCAGGTACACCTTCGTTTTAGTTCTTAGAGACTCCATTTTTAGGATGTTCAATATCAAGAGGTTAAGTGCGCAGCCAACACCTTTGACAAACCCATCTTGCCGCACGTCCTTGTGATTCGATTGTCTTGACCCATCACGCAACTTTCTTTGCAGTAGGGTTGCATAAATCTTCCCTACGGCATCCAAAAGTGATCAGGGCCTTGATTAACTTAATTATCTTGATAGGACTACTTGGTGCTATATTTGGGATTGCACTACTTTGTGGTTCAATCCTTGTCTCAGGTGTATGTGATTGGTGGCAACCCCCAATGTGTGTGTCAAACCCCCCAAAGGCGCTGCAACCAAGCTCAGACATCGGTACCGCCACTGGGGCGCTACCGCCCCGTGTAGAAATGGAATTCACTTCAATCCCATTGAATGTGGTGCCCTGTCGCTTGTCCTGGGATCTGAAAGTGCATATCTGCTGTTCCAAATCCTTGCACTTTTTAATGAGTCGATCTGCCTCCTTACGCAAGTAATTGTTTTCATCACCTAATGTCCTCTGACTGTTTGCCTACTTAGCAGCGAACAGGCTTTTATGTCACCTACTTCTATCGTCATTCCAGCTGTCAGTCTTTCCAACTCATAAATCCACTTTCCTGCCCAGAGGTATCAATATATTTTTTTATTGCCCCATGACGAGGCTTAACACATGTTCTTTTCCAATGCATGTTATAAGCAAACTCTTTTCCTGTTAATCTCTCTATTTTTTCACAATCCCCCTATCCACAAAAATACCCTGCCCCATTTTACCATGCCTATGCCATGCTTACATCCATGGATCTGTTGAAGGTCTTCGTGTTGAGACTCCCCACTCTGCTTGTGACTCTCTTTGCCAAGGTGGTGGCCTGCAGGGATCGGACAGGTTTATTCTGCAAAGGGGCCTCGTGTTGACCCTTCCCTGTTGCACATGCTCCCATCCATAGGTTGCCTCTAAAGTCCTCGGGGCCACAGAGGTGAGCCCTCGACAATCCGACAACACTTCCTCTGCTACCATATGTTGAGGCAATCTAAAACGTTCCAAATAACCCAGAGTAACTGGAGTCAATCCAAACTAGACTCATCGATGGAGTAAACAAAGTGCAAGGCAAAATACAGCTTTATTGTCATGCAAATAAAGCAGGGGCAGCATACAAGCATTACAATTTCACGGCCCTTCAATAGCAAATGCGTCATTCATGACATCATGACATCATCTCAAGTACAAAACCTACAGTTATTGGGTGACTGGTTTAGTTTGTTTGGCTATGTATTGATCATATAGGGGTTAAACATTTTATTGGGTCAGACAAATCTGATGGTCCCACTTGGAACCACCCGTATTATGATAACCGTACAAATACATAATCTCAGAGAGAAATAATTGGTTGGCCTACTATTTAATGGGTGGCATGACACTACAGGTTTTGATATGTTGGCATTTGGCTAACCATACTTGGACACTTTACAGGTGGTCCTGATATGAGCCACACGAAGAGAAGGGGGAGAGAGGCTCATGGACTGTCCATTGTTTAATAATAGAAGTTACCGTCCCTCATTCTCAGTCCATGAGACTGTGCAATCTCTTTGTACTTGACCTTGTAGGGCAGCTTGTGTCTGTGTGTGCTTTTAGGGAGTAATGCAGGTGGCCTAGCGGTTGGATTTTAAGAAATAGCTAGTGTTGTTCAATTATAGGTCACGTGTTAGAAGACCATATATGAAATTGATTTACCTTATCTTTATGGGAATTCTAGCAAATATTAACGTGTAGTTCATGTTTTCATTTTCTACCAGGAAAACTCTTGAGTTACTCTTCATAGAGTGTTTTGGCTTGCTCTTTTACTGCACCTGGCTAACAAAGGCTGGTTGTAGTCATATAATACTTTAAGTAATCTGGGATTATGCTGCTTGCGTCTTGGGAACTGTTATCTCATACCTTCATTCTGCCATTGTCATCCTCCCTTATTTTACTTTAAAATTGCCACTAATTGTCAGCTACCATCTGAGCTCTACATAGCTCTGTATCTCTGTGGATTCAGTGTTTTGAGTTCACTCGAAGTCTTGAGGCCTGTGTTCTTTTAAAAGTATGCTGCGGCTTCCAATTTTAGGAAAATGGCTGCCAAAACACACTCTTGTTTCTGTGTTAGTGAGATATATTCAGATATCAGTAATGTTGCATTCAACATGTACATTGATTATGTCTTATAGATGCTATGTTAATATTCTTCATATATAAATGCATATATTACCCAGTGTACGTGTTGTTCATGTGGACTGCATGTCGGCTTCATGTCTAATGCATGCGCTTGTTACTGTTGCAACATTGGCTTGATTGGTTTCGCTATCATCAACTTAAATTGTCTCTATGTCCTGTTGTACCTGCCTGGGACAAGGGCAGTATGATTGTCTCAGTGAGTAACATTTCTCACCTGTGCAGTATTGGATCGGGGACTGGACAGAAGCTATGGATGATGTATTCATCTGCCTCTCAACAATATTGTCTCTGCTGCCCTCAAAGTCGCAATTCAAACTGGTCTCAACATCTGGCCAGTAGTAGGGACCATTTATGGTTTATCAACTCAAACATTAACATTCAACACGTTCCCCACAACATGTGCTCCCCCAACTAGGGGTCCCGTTTCTTCTCTTACTCTTAGAACGGTTAACAACTCTGTGGATCAGGGTTTCCTTAGAACAGCTCCTTCTAAAAAATGATGTGTCACAATGGTTCGTAGGATACAAAAGTAATCCTCAAATTCATATTGCCTGATAGGTGTAGACCGCTCCTCAACTGCTCTTTTTTCAGAAATTCCTAAACTCTGATTAATTGCATCAAGCAACATAGAGCTTGTGGAGTTTGTGTTCCTTGACTGCCTGGACATAGTTACCTTTGACATTCCACCCAGAATCATACATGACATGATCCTGTCGGCCTTTACAGGGACAGAAAGTATCCATTTACGGTTTCCAAATCAAAGAATGTATTTTCCTAGGAAGGTGGAGGTATAAAAATGATGTGCCACCCTGGATTAGGTGAAAAACAGAAAGCCATATTAGGCCCACAGAAGCAAATGTCCTCTTCTAAACATTTGGATTGGTCCTGGCTCCTGTTGGCATTGGGGAACCCTTTGAATATCGATAGAGACCTTAACTATTGCTCTTAGCCACTCATCTCTTTAAAAGGTTGCTTTGTGGAACACGCAAGACCGTCTGCAGGTTTTGACAAATGCTTCGTTATGCTCCACACTTAGTTGTTTCTCAGTCATTCTCCCACAAGGATTGTAGTTTTTAGAATTACCCTACTTTGAAGGTTTTCACACACTTTAACAACCTGCCTCATGCTTTCAAATAGGCCGCCCATCTGTCGGTTTAATACTTACATTTAAACATTCCTGTGGATTTACTATCAGGAAGAATTAGTCTATGCATGAAGGTATTTCAGCTGCAAGTATTTGCTATTGTGTAAATAACATACCTTTGTCCATTTTGATTATACATTTCGATTGGAACAGGATTACGTGCAATGTCCAAGCACCCCAGTATGGACTAACAGGTATTCTGGACGATTGGAATACAAGCACACCTAACAGCCTTACCTTGTTTGGGGAGGGACTTCAATGTTAATTGTTCAGCCTTTGATGATTGTCATCCTGTGAGAAATGTTTTGCCTATTAACTCATTTAGATCTTGGTGTTACTCATGGTCTGTTTTTATGAAGAATAATCGTCTATGTATGCTTAATGGAAATGATGGCAATGTTGATGGTGATCTAGATGGAGCAGAAACATGGCATAGAGATGGCCCTGCGTCCGGTACAGACTAGATGTTTGCAAGTTAGGCATTATTTCGCAAATGTTAGGGACTGAGTATCCCCCAAAATAATTTGAGCGATCACAACATGCAAGCTGCTGAATTTTTACCTACTGCTCCCCTCCTTAAATAACACATGACCTAGAAATGTGAAAACTAATCCATCAGGATCGCTTATTTCTTGGAGACCACATCATTCTGCCAAATTCAATATGTTGTCATATACCTCAATGGTGGCCCCAGAGAAAAACATAATCAGTCTAATTTTGCCAACCTTTTTCAGTGTATTTCTCCAAGAACATCTAGACAAATTGTCCTTTAATGGGAAAATATTCAAACCCAATCTTCCTCATGCGTATGACGACTTTTACAATCGGTGAGAATTGTCCAGAGAGGTAAAAACTCAATTGCCTCTAAAATAAAGAAAATTAAGTCCATTAAGCAAAAGTATAAGTAATAGCTGCTACACCATCGCTACCCTATGCTACAACATGACGGTTGAATTCATGTTAGGCATACTAATAATCAAATCTGACGTGCACCTCTGGTCACTAGTCAAGAAGACAGAGTACAGCCAGATGGGAGGTACAATTCAACCCAATTACAAGCACTCTCTGGACGTTGTAATTCTCTGCTCTCTATGCTCTCTACACTTCCCAGAGACCAAACAGACCCTCACCTTTGATACTGAGGATATCCTACTATTGATTAAACAATCTTCCAATTCTGGAGACCCGGGTCCTAACGGTCTGTCGAATATAGTACTGAAAAGTGCCCTAGAGTTGTGGTCTACAATACTTTTAAAACTTGTTTTCAACAACATCTCTGCAATGAAAACGCCAGAGTCTTGGAAGGCTTCAATTGTAGTTCCCATTTATAAACGAGGAGATGGCTTAAATCAGTGGACTTACTGACTTAAAATGTTACTCAATGTTAACAGCAAACTAATTTGCTGCAATACCGAAGAATGAAATTGAAACATGAGCACTTAGAAGAGGCCACTTCAGTAAATAACAGTCTGGTGGCCAGTGGAACATTGGTACTTGCCGAAACTGCATGATTTAGAAATCTATTAAAATAGAAAATCACTCAAATACATTCTCTACCCAATTGTATTGATTCTGTGGACCTCCTTTATGCTTTCGATACAGTCAATCAAAACTTACTGTGGGGATACTTTTCGTCTCTGGGCTTTCTTAGCAGTCTCTTAAGCATATTGGTTCACCTGCAGACAGAAACTAACATTACAGTTAGACTGAATCTTCCTGGTGCCATAACAGGTATCATTCCCACGCACTGTGGACTCGGCCAGGATGTGTGCTGGTACCATGCCTTTTTAATATCTACATTTCGGGTGTGGGCAAGTCTCTGGACTACTCGACTAGGCAATCGTCGCTTTCTATGGTTAGTGTATGCGGACGACGTTGTCCTAATGGACAACTCTCTAATCGGTCTGCAGAGGCTTTAAGTAGCTTTGAATTGCTATGAGAAAGCAAATGACCTAACAATTTATAAAAGGCTTGCTTCCAAACGGTGGAAAATGAGCTTTAAGTGGTACCTAGATAGCGCACCCATGGAAGTTGTGACATACTTCACCTATTTGGGTATTCCCTTGTTCGCTAGTAAGAACAAGGCAACACTGATGGACGTTTTACAGTTTAAAGCTGACAAACTGATCCCAAAAATGACAAAATTGAATAATAAATATGCAAGATTTTCAATTTTGCCAATCATTACATTTTATAAAGGAAAGCCGATACCTAAAATCATCTATGACATTGAAACAATCCTCACCCTTAACTTTAATGATTTATGTCTAGTCGCGGCCAACATTTGGAGATCTGTGTTGCAACTCCCTACATGCCTTCATGTAGCAGTGATCTGTTATGATCTGAGTTTGCTTTCGCTGGAGACCAGAGTATTGTGGAACTTGCTCTGTATGTACTTGCTCTGTACGTGCAAGAAACTATTATCCCCTCTAATGAATTCCTTGTACATAGATCTAAATTAATCTTACAGGGACCAGAAAGGCGACCTTTTGGATGGATGGTCGTTGAAATGTAATCAATTCCCATGAAGATCTCGAGGGTAGTAAAGAAAGATTGGTGCCGACTCCACGGCTTGTAAAAAAGATGCTCTTGGAACAGGACTGGATACACACATTTACTCAGATGTGGCCCAAAAATATAAAAAAAAGAGGAGTCCTGTCTCATTAACGTATACAGTTCCCTGATGCTCAGTGGGGACAACAGTTTCTGAAACTAGATTCAATCTAATGCTCACTAAGAAATACTAACATTAGAAACAAAACGGAGCATCAGTCTCCATTTTGTCACTTTTGTTATTCCGAAGTCATAGAAACTTTTTATTTTTTATTTTTATGTGGTTAGTAAAAACCTTTACAAAATTACATATATTTGCGTTGAAACTTTAAAGCACCTTTTTACAGCTTGTCCCTCTATCCTAGGCCCTTGGATTGAATACTGCTTTGGTGGAAACCGACTCAGTGTGGCCATGCGTAGTTTTGCAGTATTAGCTGCTCTTCGCTTTTTAAAATATCTATAGTTTATCGATTAAGGAAAGAAAAGAGTTCCCCCACAATTGTAAGAAGTTATCTATCTTATGTACACATGCAATGTTTTTACTTACATTCCTTTTTGTGTTTTGCTACATTTTAAAAGTTTAAATAAACCACACACAAAAAATCTCCAGATTATTTTATGAAGGGAACCGATTTTCTTAAATGGTTTGTCACAAGGGAACAATAGAGTTATCTTTAAAAAATGTGCTTAGGAAAAGAATACAGTTACTCTATAGAGTTAGGGCTCGGCGAGCAACCTACCCGGTGTGACCATAAAACAGAATAGTTAAATGGGTGTTCATCTGTCTCAGCTGCAATTCCACCCAGCACTGCAGAATTCTGATTGGTCCTGCCAACAGCCTTCTGATTGGCAGAATGCCTGGGTTTCCACCCTATCAGAGAGGTTGTTATATTTCGCCTGTTCATGGCACATAGAACATTACTGCCAATGAAGGCTGATTGGGTACTCTGATTGGGTAGAATGCCCTATATTGCAGAAAATTAAGTCACATGAACTCTTCAGACTCTTCAGGCCCATCTTAGCTAGCCTTGGCAATGTGAAGTGCAAAAGTCTGAGAATTCCCCAACAGAATGTAAAGCGGTAAGTTTAGATGTAATTTTGCTGTGAAAAGTTCGCCGGACATCATAAAAACTAATTGGGAAACTGGACCACAGTGTCTATCATTTGAAGGGCACCAAGAAGAAATGGTAGCAAGAGCCGTGTAAGAGCTGTTAACACTAACAACTCCACACTTAGTTGTTTCTCAATCATTCTCCCACAAGAATTGTAGTTTTTAGAATTACCCTACTTTGAAGGTTTTCACACACTTTTACCTCATGCTCTCAAGTAGGCCGCCCATCTGTCGGTTTAATACTTACATTCAAACATTCCTGTGGATTTACTATCAGGAAGAATTAGTCTATGAAAAAAAGAACATGAAAATAGCGGCGCCAGAGAAGGGGCATGGTGTAGCTGTACGCCAACCAAAAAGCAACCACAGTAAGATCCACAGAGAACTGGACAATATCAAGGACGTCACTTCACTAAAATGCCAGGTGTAGCGGAAGTGCCATCACATGCCTGATGACATCACAGGAAGTGATGTCACATGACATTTGATTTGTATGCCATCACAATGAGTGGCATCACAATACCTTCGCATCACAATACCTTCGGCACCGAACACATAACAGAAGTGACATCCCAGATATGTACAATGAGCTTACATTTGAAAATGATTATCCTATATAGCAGACAGAAGACCAGTAGCTAATAGCCATGTTTTTAATAGGGTTCTTCCTGAATATGTCATTGGTGGTACTACGACATGTCTCAGGTATATCCAGCAATACCAAAACGGGGCAAGAGTGCTACCCCTGTGTACCAGTAGTGCCCGATCTGAACTGCTAGTGCCATTTTATGCCTGTTATGCCCTTGCATGGTAGGTGTAGTCATCAAATACTAAATGCATCCCCATGTGCTCTCAAGCTGTGATAATATGCTGAGTGCAGCTTGACATGCTGCAATAATGCAGCGTATCTCAGTTAACGCATCCCACACATGGTACAGACATCATGTAAGATACATCATCACATAGCCAGGAACAGACATTACCTGTCCACACAGCCTCACATGCCACAGTAATTCCAGCTAATGAATGCCAACGCCTCATGTGAATTGTATGTTCATTGTATGTTTAGTGCAGCTTCACGTGTACAGTTGCTGCACAATATTCAACATGCAGCCTAAAATGACCCGATTAAGGCAACCCGTGTCAAGTGCAGGCAGGTTAAAAGTGAAAGTATGGGAAAAAACCAGAACAAAAAGAAACATATTTGTTTTTCTAACGAACCATACTCACTGGGCGATCATAAATAAATGAAAAGTTTAGTTGGCCCTATTGTATTTGCAGTTTATAAGGCTTGGACCATCTACCTCACTTCCTGTTTGTAAGCATTACATACAGAAATTTGAGAAGGGTATGGCTGAGACCTATGCTTTTGAAATATAACACTACAAGTTTGCCGGCAACCAGCTGGTGATTCTGGAATGTTACTGGCAAACCTGCCTTACTGTACCCGCCCCCGATATGCTGGGATCGCCAGGATATTACAGGTGCCAGCAATGGTGGTATGTTCCCATTCCATGGAGTCCCATAGTACTCGATGGAATAGATCTGCTGCAATCACTGGCACCGGTTGTACCTGTGTTGGTGATTGCAGCAATTATTTGCCGGTAGGGGCTTGAGTTCACTGCCTCTACCTGCAAACTCAGAGTGTGCCGGTCCGGTAAAAATGACAAAAACGGTTTTACCTGCATTTTTTCCAGCATTTTTACTGCCCCGCCACCCTCGTAATGAGCCTAAGTGTCTTTCTGCAGGCAGAATATGCAGCAATAAATGGTGCCCTTGGCACATTTGTTAGGCAATTTTATTTATACTAAGCATTATGTGTTCTGCTGTTTTCTTTGTGAATTGTATCCGGTGTTTATATTCCTGTATGCTTTTATGTGATGCTGTGCTTTGATGAAAAAATTATAAATAAAAATAATAGGCACTCATTAATGCATTGCTTTGATAGCACACCTCCAGCCCCGTGCATTTTTTTTGCAGAGCTGGCTGTAAGATAGATGTCGTCCAATTACAGTAAGGACGCTACTCGAGGGAGGCGAGGTGCAAAGTTCTTGGGTGGCATTTGGTGCATCATCAGCACTCATTAATGGATAGAAAAATGGCTTTTCTAAATTGGGCTGAATCGCCCTCTGCTGAAACAAATCATGCAGATATTGTCTGTAGTGGAAGATCTTTCCATGAACACGTTTGGGAGATAGGTGTAGGCGGTCACTCAATACACTTCTCCATGTTATGCTATGCCATGTTATTGTGACTCATACCGTGCACTGCTGCCTTTTTCATGGTCTGCAGGCGATCGGGTGATGCTGAAAAGTAAGAGGGTTTGGAGGACTTCGTTATTGGGATTGAGAGGGAAAAGCGCAGGAGAGCTTTGATGTGCTGTTGGTAGCTTCAGCTCAGGAAAGCCGGTCACTGTGTGCTGGGTTCGGCCCTAACTTGATACTTGGCCGGCCTCTTACCTGTCTTTAAACCCAGTTTACCTGGGTTCAAGATGACGTTCGTGAACCTTGAAGTGGCATTAAAAGGGGGCGGAAAGGGAAAGGTTAGGGCAGGATGAATTGTGTCAAAGGCCCTCTGGAGAAAGACACTAGGTTAAAATAACTAGCAAAGGAAAGGGGGGCAAAAGAATACTGGTTTACGGCTCTTTAGTAGTTCTTTAGGTCACTTATACTTTCTACCGGTATGCCAGCATGGTTTTATGTGAGTTTTATATAAAACGGGAATTCACAAGACAATATTTACAATATAAACTAACCCTAGGCAGTTGCGCAACTGAAAACCTTAAAATATGAATCTGTAAAAATTACAGGGGTCAAGTGCTAAAAATTAAAATGGGGGGACTCAACAACAAATGCAAGAGATTGCGACATCACCAGAAATTAGCACATCAATGTGAAATATGCACATTTCATTAAATTGGCTGTGCATAAGCACCCAAATTGCACAGGAGGAATGGCATTTGCCTTTCATAAAAGGAACACACAAACAAAACCAAGAGGGGACATTTTCTTCTAATAGTGTTTTTGAAAACGTTAAAAGATGTGCATGTTTTAAACTCCAAGAACCAACACAAATGTTTTCCCTAGGACTTGCAGTACCGAAATGAGACATTTTGCCTTTAGTTGTAATTTTCATCAGGTTATATAGTGCGGTGGTGAAGTGTCCGGCCTACAAACCTGATGACTGTGGTTCGATCTTCTGTCAGCTTTAATGCATAAATTCAAAGAGGACATTCAATGTTTCTCTTTTTAGCTAGGGGGGACTAAGTCTAACCTCTGAAAAAAGTGGGTTCGACTTGAGCCCTGAAAAAGAAGCATACATAAAAGGCCTTACTTTGGAGACAGCCTGTCCAGGTCTGTTCCAGGGTCCTTACGGCTGCTTGATGATGTTCTTTTAGGTAATGGTTCTCTGGCAGGTAACCAGTTATTGGATTAGGCCAGCAGCAGCACTTGTGTGGGGGAGGCCCACGTCTTTACTTTGGCCGGGCTGTGTTTTTTAGGTGCACCCAGCAATTGCCAGCAGCATGAGGGAGTCCCTGATATCGCGTTGGTCGGGATGCGTATGTCCGCTGCTGCCCGGCATTGACTGCTGCGATGAAACTGCCCCCTAACAAACAACCTCAACCCGGGCCACACCTGCCAGGTGTGTGCCAGGGAGTCCTGGTGGGCGGCCTGCGTCCCCATGATACAATTATATGCGCCCGGGAGGCTGTATCAACATTGCCCCCCCTCTGGGATGAGCCGGTAATTAAGAATGCCCGCCTCCCGGTGTTGTCTGGAGGGCAACGGCAGGGAACCAGGCGCGGAGCAGAGAGCCTCTCAACCCTTCTTGTTCTCAACGGGGCTCTGCTCATGCTGGCAACATTCTTTTTGTTTCTTTTTTCAGAGTAAAGGATCCTTCGCCTGATCACGTGCAAGGGTCCTTTACTCCATTTCATATTCCCCTCTTTGGGTGAAAGATTACCGTATCCTGGAGCCGGAGATCCTTTCTTATTTTTTTTGTTTATCCCTGCAGGGACGTTAAATGCAGATCATGTAGAAATCTAATAGTCGCAATTTCGCCCGTCGCATTATACTATGACATACCGTTGCCAATGTATGTTAATGTATTTATAAGAATACACCTGATTGAGATGAGCAGTGTGGTTTGTTTACTTGCAATGTTTCTTTGTGAGAATAGTTTCACATTCAGGGGAAATACGCCTTTGATTGTTGGTCATCTTTGAGAGTTGTCGGTCCCAATTAAATCTGGTATTCACTGCCAGTAAGTGCCCGGAAGCATGACTTAATGGTCCTAAGCAAATCCCGGTTATATCTTTACGGTTATACGTGATTTTACTGAAGTAAAATTCGGAGTGGTAAGTTTTACTGAGGTAAAAAATACTGAAAAAATACTGAATTTCTTTTTTTTTTTAATTTGGCCCCCCCAAAGTCTCCCGTTTTCCTACCCGTTTAACCCCATCCCTACCCCTTTTATCCCCTCACCCCACTCCATATATTTATTTTTCGGTATTTTTTGGGGTATTTTTTACTTCGGTAAAACCTACCAATCTGAATTATTTTCAGTAAAGCGACTGGATACCTGTTTTTACTACTGGAAATTAGGATCTGTAGCACCCTGAAGACAGCACTGATGTTCACATTTTCTATTTAGGCAGAGCAGGTTGTCGCCTGTTGCCTCAGGCCCCTGGAAGCTGCATGTGTTGCACATTGCTATTCTGCCACACGGCTCAATAGTAGCCCAAAATGAATTGACTATCACATATTCAGATGAGCGGTGCGTTTAAGTGAAACAAAAGTGTCTCCGAACTGTGAAAATGTTTGTAAAACTATTTAACATTACAAAAATGTATACTTCCTTTATGGTTCGATTTCAATTTGTATGGCACTTGGAAAGTTCCAAGAGCCCATGTGGAGAATTGTAAGAGAATGTTTTGCCAAATAGCAAGAGACTTCAGAGCGAACCACAGTGGCACTACCAATAAAACTAAAAGCTCTCCTTACATGGCTTTATTAGCTGGTTAAATGGGCTGATGCTTGCTGGTGGAAAAACGAAAAGAATTTGGCGTGGGCTTATAAAAAATAAAAATCAAGGCACGGTCTACTCAAAGGGGTGAGGAGTGAGTGTATAAGAGGGACCACCAAGCACCCTGTGCTTGTTCAAATCCTATTTTGGTGCCTCTGGTCCTGTGTATGAAAGTTGCATACTTTGGTTGCCTATGCCCATGTGTATGTAACATGCATTGTTTGGGTCGTGCATGCACTGTCTTTTGTTACTCTAGCCCTTTGTATATAACGTGCACTGTTTAGTCACCGATAAACAGATTTTGTTATTATTATTGAAGTTTCTGACCACGTTAGGACCCTGTGTGTTTTTAACTTGCATTCTTTGGTCTCCTAGAGCACTGTGCACTTAACTTGCATTTATGGTTACCTAGGACAACGTGGTTTTCAAAATCAGACTTTTCCTTATCGCCTTGGACGCTGTAAATGTTCCCATTGAATTCTTTGGCCATCTATGGCTCTCTGCACTTGCATTGTTTGGTCAGCTACACCTCTGTAATTATTGACATTGCATTTTATGGTCGCATATGCCCATGTGCATTTAACTAGCATTATTTCTGCTCCCTTTGGCCCAGTGTATTAAAACTTGCATTGTTTGAGCGCATATTTTTTGTGTCACCTATGGTCTGTGTATTTAACTTGAACTCTTCAGTCGCATTGGACTTTGTGGTCGCCTCACAGGCTCTCCCTCGTGACTGTCCTTATCCTCCTTATTATTCTTTCTTTCTCTCTCCCCTGCGGCCTGTTTCCCCTGCTCCCCTCCTCCTGCTTAACTATCCACATCTTTCGATCTCCTCTCATAGTAACTCAAATTGCACCTCTCTCCTCATCGCACCCTATCCACCTCCTTTCATGTATTCTCACAAATTCCTCCCCTACCTCTGTCTCTGCGCTTTGAATCCACTCTGGTTTTCTGGAATGACCAATCCCTCTGCAAAATATTCCTTTCTTGCTAACCATTTTCATTCTGCCGACCCCTCCTGCCCGGCTCACTATCGCCCAATCTCCATCACTCCCCTTCCTGGGCAGACTCCTAGAAAAGCTGGCCATCTTCCAGCTTAATCTTCATACTGAATCTGTTGGGTGTCTTCATGACCATCAGTCTGGCTCCAGAGCTGTCAGAAGCACAGAAACTGCTCTCCTGAACATCCGTGAAGACCTGCTCTCCAACCTTGATTCTAACACCCTCTGTGTCCTCATCTTGCTTGATCTCTCTCCTGCACGGTCAACCATGCCATCCTGCTCAAATGTCTCTGTGATAACCTGGGTATCACTGGTCAGGCCCTGGCTATGTTGACTTCTTCCCTCTCTGACCGACCCTCCCAGGTCCAACTTGGCTCCTTCCTCTCCAGTATCTTTTTCTCTATCTGTGGTGTCCCCAGGGGTCTAACCTCTCTCCCTGGCTGTTCAACCAATACCTGTCACTTCTTGCCCACCACATTGCCGCTCTCTGCCCCAACTTTCAGTGCTATGCGGATGACACTCAGCTCATTTTCAGGCTACCTTCGGCCACCTCCTTTCTGTCTCTCATCACTGACTGTCTGTCCGCTATCCAGGAGTGGTCTGCCACCAATAACCTCTGTCTTAATGCCAGCAAGATTGAAATTCTCCTCATTGGCACACCCACCCTCTCCTTTGCTCTCTGAACGGCCGCTCTTGGCCCTCTTCCTGCTCCCACCTGCGAGGCTAACAACTTTAGGGTCATCTTCGATGCCACACTCTCCTCACATCTCTGATGTCTCTAAGAAGTCACACTACCAGCTGCACCTTCTCAGAGGTATTCTTCCTTTCCTCTCCTTCCCCCAGAAGCTCACTTTCTCCAGAGCTCTGGTTCTCTCTAGGCTGGACTATTGCAACAGCCTCCTTCTAAATCTGTCAGCCTCTACTCTCCGCCCTCTGCAACTCATCCAGAACATGACTGCGAGACTTGTCCTTGGCCTCAAGCCCAGGGATCGTATCTCTCCAGGACTGAAATCTCTGCACTGGCTCCCTGTGGCTGCGAGGATTAAGTTTAAAACCCTTTGCATTGTCCACAAGGCCTTCTGGGGCCTGGGGCCTCAATACCTTGAACTCTCTCTTCCTAAATATCTTCCTTCTCAAGCTCTTCACTCATCCGCCTCCAACTCGCTCAGGGTCAGTCGCTTCTCCAAGCAAAGAGTTGGCGGTAGATCTCTTTCTTCGGCTGGGGCCTCCCTCTGGAACAGCCTCCCTGCCTCCCTGAAACTCGAGGAGAACCATCTCCGGTTACGGAAGCACCTCAAAACCTTTCTCTTTGCTTCTGCTTTTTCTCCTCCTTTCCCCTGCTGACCTCCTGGCTGAAACTGAATCTGCACTGGTTACCTGGCCACCCTCTGATCCCATACCCAGGACCCTCCCCCGCCAGTCACACACACTTGCACTGCCTGCCTGGCAACCACCGCACTTGGAGACTGTCTCTGTATCCCTACAGTCCCAATACTAGCACTTGACACCTGATGTCTGCGCTTACCTTTGCACTTGCCACCTGCTAATCTATTCCCATGTACTGCACTGTCCCTTCCCCGTCCCCTGCAATTTTCCCCTTCCCTATCCCATGCACTTGCGCGATCTAAATGACACCTGGCCTCGTAGGATCGTTGTCTGTCCTCCCTTTGTTCCCCCTCCCTTGCCTTGAAACACTTGTGTATAGGCATGTTATAAATGCCATAACATATCAAATCATATCATCAGCCAAACTCTTAGTGATGGCTATCATCGGAACCTCGATTCCTCCACTTGACACTGCCACCCTAGCAGCCCTTTACACTGACTTTTGCTCTTTCTCTCACCCCCATCACTCAAAAACAGGTGGTGGTGTTGCATGATCAGCAAAGACACATCTTCGGCAACCCTTCCCCTCTGTCATCTAACTCCCAACTCCACTGAGTATAACTCAGTACAACTCCTCCTTCTGACCCTCTTTACTATCCTCTTAATCTCCCCCATGTAGCACCCTCAATCTCTTTTCTGATCTTGACCTCTTACTCACTTGATGGAAATTGTTCATCCAATATAAATAAGCCCTATCAGCTCCTCTCCCTGACAATTCACTAGTCAACCTACTTTAGTTTACAACCAACACCCAAGGCAACTCGATCAATTGCATATTCCTACCATCAAACCTGATTTCCTCTGCTACCACAATTGACTACTTTCCTTTGGATCATGCTCCCATTCACATAACAATCTGTATTCTGACTCCACTTACACATTAAATGTCTCATGTGTCACCAAACATAAATTCAAGCCTGACTCTATGGTCTTCTTCCCCTCCCTCCAGGATCTCTCTCCTTCACTTGCTCACTCCACTGAAAATGCTTTTAACAAATTCAAGACTGCAAAGTCCACCCCTTCAATCATCCCTACCCTCCTCCTTCACTCCCTCCCGCCAGCCAGCTGCTGAGTGCAACAGTGCATCGCTGCTTAGTCAGCTAGCACATAGAGAGACCTCCACTTTTCTCATTACAGGATCCTCTACTAACTCTGACCACTGCTCAACAAAGCCAAATGCTCCTATTTCACTAATCATGTCACCACTCTCCACACGATCGCACACAATTATGCAAGTAAGATATGAACATTAGTGGTGACTGGTTAGTAGGGTGTTGAAGGGCACCATAATCGCACTGTAAAATACAACCGGGAACCTCCTCTTTCCCTCCAGAATGTGCATTCAGGAGTGAGAGTCTTTCTAAACTTCTTTCATAAATTCAACACAAATTGCTGTGTGCAATGTTGTATTTGCAACACATCTTCTTGCCCATTCACTGCAACTGCAAAGACTTGACTCGGACACATGCATTGTGCACTGCATGCACCAGAGCCCGGGCCACAATTCAGTTTATCCCCAACAATGACAAATGCACAACACAGTGCTGGGTTTCAGAGAGCCAAGGGATGCCACACAATTTAGTTGGCAGATCTATACTCTGTCCAGGTTGCATAATTCACTGCCCTGTATAGATAGATACCCTTGTACACCATGCCCTGTACCTTCCTATCTCATGCTGGGGATGTTTTCAGCTCAATGATCCCATTACCAGTGTGATGCAGAATCAGGGGCAGGGCAGGGTAAAGGGGAAGATCAACAGCTAGGCAAGGCTGGTGCTCCAGCCGTACCCAGATGGAAAGTCACACTGCATTGTGAGAGTCTTGCCTCCAATGGAATTAACCTTTCCCTGTTCACTGCTAGGGACAAAGGACAGTATGGAACTCACTGCTGTGTTCAGGTACCTGCATGTTGAGCGTATGGCCCTTTAGGAACATTTGTGCATTCAATGGATGGGTTTACGGAATAACTATGAGTCCAATAATCAAACCAACTCTGGAAGATGGCAAGGAAAACAGGGAGTTATAACGAACATCAACAGATATAAGATCGATTTTTTTCAACAATCTTTTCATTAAAACAAGATTATATACTCAAAATACATCAGAGGTGACGTCATACTATGTGGCAAATAATGAAAAACCTACTGGGGATCGGGATAGGCTTAAGGGGAACATCTAAGTACACATTATATAGGAACTAGCATTGTAATTGGCTTCCCACTGTCAGGTGGACAATATATGCCTACCTCTAAAACATGTAATCTTCAAAAACATTAAGTACACCATTTCTTATTGGTTTCTCAAACTATAGATTCCTTCGTTATATGGGCTTCTACAATTAGTTGGCATGCTTGTGCCATGTCTAGAATATTCAGTTCATGCAAGCCCAGACAGAGGTGCAGACAGAGGTGCAAGGAGGTGAGCCAGACTCTACCTCCCTACCCGATTAGCCCAGAATCTCTCATCACCCAAGCCTTCTGCCATGAAGATTGTCTTTGAACTTGGCCTTGCAAAGTATCCTTGTCTCTGAGAATAAATGGGAGTGTGGGCACTCACTATCATCGTTCTAGGACTCCAAGTTCGACTCTATTTTCTATTTGGCTCATGTGACAGGAGACCACGACTTGGTCCATTTTGCCGGTTCAAATTGTCTTAAATGAATACAACCTGGCACTCTTGGTGTTCTTTCTTTGCACCTTCACAAGAGATGAATCATCCTTTGCACGTTCACTCAAATCCAGAATAGATAGCTGACTTTGGCTCTTCATTCTTGACTTCAGGCCAGACAACCTCACTGTGCAGCTTCACTATTTAGCTTATACTTACTGCGACACAATTTTCCCTTTCATCTTCATTCGTGATACAAATGTCCAGCTTCCATACAGTAGCGGCTTCACCTGCATTCTATTCAATATATATATAGCCAGCTTCTATGATGACTTAGTCTACCTTGCGTTTCAGCGTCTGTACAATTATTGAACAGTTGATTTTCTGTAGCACTTTGTGCACGTGTAATCTTCTTTTTCATATTCAAAAGTTTGGTTGACTCTTTGCTTCGTCATTAGTTTCTGTAGGATCCATACATTCTCTTCAGGCGATATGCTGAGACGTCATTCATATTCTTTTATGACATCGCAGGCTTCTTTCTTTGTTTCTTTTCTCATATTCCTTTAGGGAGTTCCTCCCTCAGCTTGTCGTCACTTCGGGGATACATTCGGTAGGGTTATCTCAATGGGTATCTTTCGAATATTCGCTGCGGTATTGGCACAACTGCTGGTGTCAAACACAGCGTGATTTCAGGCTTCCAACATATGGGAGGTAGGGGTGGGGTTTCCTGCAGAGGCATGTAGCTGCTCCTCTACATTTCCCCCTCTGGTCGAGTCCTCGACCATGTCCTCAATTGTTTCCACATCCAGATATTTCATTAAGAGTGTTTCTTTGGTGTCCATATCTTCATCACCCCTCTCAGGGTGCCTGCTGATTTGACACTCCAGGTCATGTAGTTACATTGCCCATTCCAGACACAATAGACCCATTGTCCCACGTACTCCTTATGATACTTCGGATACAGGAACTTTGGTCCTTCAGGTGCTACAATGCTGGCCTCTATGTACTTCCTATTATACCAAGACCTTGGCTGTGAAGCCAGCGGTGTGGGTTGCACTGCCGTGACCGCAGTACGTGTTGTATTTTTGCTTGTATTCACTGGTAAGCATTTAAAACGGAACGGTTTAGAATTTCTTCAAGATTTTTATTCTTAATTTTTTGAGAACATTTTCTTAAATATATCACTGTTTGTGCAGGTGCCATTAATTGGGCCAATGCATTTCGGAGTTATCCTTCATCAGGGCCTTTTGTATCTGGTTATTACAATCACAACCTAACTTATAGTGTCACCAAATGAAATGTAGCAAGTGATTTTTGTAAACATTCCAATCGTATCCCATATGTAATGGTTAATTATTCACAATCATGACATTGCTCACATTTTTCACCATTACACATAGTCGTGCATTAAACAACGTTTAAATATTGGATCGCGTACATCACTTTTAATAGGTAGTAAGTATATAAATCATACATACGTGTGGATGTTGTTAATGGTTTTGTCCATATTGTGGCAAAAAGGAAAAATAATACATTTCTATTAGCGCCTGTATCCTTTATAGAGTTCCAGATAACAATTGATGTAGGTAGAAAGTGACAGCATCGATGATGTGTACATGCGTACGGCACAAGACTAACCTCAGTCTCTAGCATCGATTATGCGTATGTGCGTACAGCACGAGAAAGAAGGCTGATTTCTGTGCCAATGGACATGTTAAAGTAATACCTTTGCTGCTCTGTTAAAATGTGAAATGGAACTGTTCAAAATTCGTAAGTCTAATGGGATGAATGAGCCATATTCGGCTCTTGATGCTGTGTGCATCTTTCCTCATCTTGCTGGCGGAGAGCAGAGAAGCCGCGTGAACGCGTGCCTTGCTCGAGTTTTTGTAGTGTTGGTTACTATGGTGACGTTAGTATCGAGTTCCTGAGGTGGCCATCTTGGAACGGTGCTATCATCGGTTTGCAGACACTATACCAATGTATTATGTGTGTGAAGCTGATAAGATAAAGCGTAGTACGGTTACAGATTAGTGAATCATGATCTGTGCAATGGCAGATAAGTGTATATTGATGAATACAAGATAACAGAGTATATAGAGATGGCGAGTATGTATTAGAGTCCTTCACAAAAACATGCATATTGTAATTGTGTCCGCGGTTCTACTCGTTAATAAAAAAAACGTTTTTCCGTCAATAGTACCCATTTGATTCTGCTTTCTTATCCAAATGTTCACAGTGTGTGATCAGTATCTACTTACCTACGTTATGTTTGTACTGACGTTTCAAGCGGTCAGACTATTACAGGCATTGCATTAACCTCTACTTAGATACCTTCTCTAATTAGCTTGTGTAGGACAATTATGTCAATTACTATGGACGAACTCTAAATGATGTTAATGAGGTGCAAACACTCTAATGTTCATACAGGATACGCGGAATTTACCGCTGATCATAATGTCGGTTAATAAATGGTAGTCAGATATTTAATAAACACATACATGCATTTCTACCCTTTTTGCTGATTGTAGCTGTCAATATAAAGAATAGAAAGATGCTTATTTACAAAAAACAACTTAAATCCAACTCCTCCTTCATTCAATTCGGAGTCAATGAGTCCAATTTATTGATCCAGAAGGCTTCTTGCTGTGCCCTCCATTTCTTCATATCTTTACTTAATCCTTTTGTAGATTGTAATTCTAGTACCGCAAAGCGCAATTGTGAAATAGAGTGTTTACTGTCTTTAAAATGTCTAGCTACAGCTGATGCTGGGTTTGCATTACGGATACAAGATTTGTGTTCATTGATCCTAACTCGTACCTTACGTGCCATTTCGCCTACATAATACTTTCCGCAGGGACACTTGATAGCATAAATCACATTTTCAGACATACATGTCGCATGGTATTTAAGCTTAATTTTAGACCCTGTTATGGGGTGTGTCACTGTATTTCCTTTCATTACATTATTGCAATTACTGCAACTCATACAGGGATAAGTGCCTGGATGCTTATTTGGTTCTTTTGTGGCACTTTTACCTCTTGTATTCACCAGCATATTGTGTAGATTATTGCTTTTTTAGATGCAAAAACCGGTGGTTGTGGGAAGAGATCTTAAATCCTTGTGTCACTTGTTAAAATGCTCTACCTGTCCTTGGTTATTCCTTTGATCTTTCTACTTTGTATCGAGTATGTTGTAATGAATACCAATTCTGGATTTTCATAATCTGTTCTTTTAGTAAGAAGTTGGTCATGTGTACGTGCATCTGTTTTATTGCGAGCTGCTTCTAGGTCTGTTGATGGATACCCCCTTTCTTTCAATCAGTCTTCAAGTTGTTGTAGTTGTATCTCGCAGTCCTCAGGGTCACTCACGATCCGTTTGATCCTCAACATCTGCCCCAACGGTAGGGTGCGCAAAATATTAGGTGGATGAAAACTTAAGCGACAGAGAAGGTTATTCCGTTCCGATCCGTTTGTTTTGTATAGAGTGTTGTGTTTATTCTGTTCCCATTGATCACTGTCTGTACATCGAGGTAATGTATATTGGCATTACCGATTTCAAGGGTAAATTGCAGCCGTAAGTCTATACCATTCAAGTATGTTAGAAAGGTTTTCAAATCTGTTTTGCTTCCTGACCATATTCCAAAGATTTTGTCGATATAATGAACCCAGATCTTCAAATGTTGCTTCCATCTTTGAATTTCCAAAATGTGTTTAGTTTCAAATTGATACATAAAGCAATTGGCATAGACGGGCGTCATGTTTGCCCCCATGGCTGTCCCCGATATTTGTGTATAGTATTGTTGGTCATATTTGAAGCATGAGTATTTGGAGATGAATTTTAACAGAATCATTAAGAATTCTTTATTTGCTCCAATTTGTCCTGTTTGTAACAGTAGAGTTCGGACTGCCTCCTGACCTTTATCATGGGCAATGCTTGTGTATAAGATCACAACGTCAATGTTCTTCCTGACAGTTTCATCAGTCAGCTCCTTGGTATTAGGTTAAGGTTTTATATTGATCATGATCTTCATTCCCGCCACTTTCTTTGCCATTTTCTTGCATTGGGCAATCACTATCGTGAATACACAGAATCCACACCTCACCAGCACCAATATTACTCCAAGCATTTTGAATATATTTGCCAACCAATCCATGAGAACAAGGAGACAAACAAACTGTCATCTTCAATGTCATCCATCTCGTCTTCCATTTTGTTATACAAGTCTGTCAACAATGTTATGGCCTCTATCAAGGTCCCATTTTGTTAATCATGAAAAGGTGTGAATGCGCAACATGATGGCCCAATTTTGGCACAAACTCCTCCTTTCATCGCTGGGATCTTATCAAGGACATATCGGTTCTGGAGGGTCATCAGTCGTATGTCCCTCAGCTCTTCCTTATTGGTGTTGAATCCCTTTATGGTAACTTCATGCTGTTCCCATCTTCATCTTGTATCCTGGCTTGCAACATTATGTGTTACTACTGACTTCTGCAATTGTATTCGCTCTCCACTCTTACTTCTCCACTCTTTTTGACTGCTTACTCTCTTTTCTCTCCTCCTTTCCCTTCATCCTTTTCCTATCTCCTCCCCTTACTTTCTTCTATGCACTTACTCTATCAGAATTGTCCCTGGACCTAATATTATAGCAACCTCTTCTGTTTCCTCCATCCTCCCATTACAGTTTTTTTCCTCCGCACCACCCCTTCAGCACTATCTGAAATGTTGTCAGGCCTAGTATGATAGTCGCTTGTTTTGTTCCTCGCCTCCCTTTCGGCACCCCTCTCCCTCACCTTTTGTCTTTCTCCGGCTCTACCAGAAATGTCGTCAGGCCTAGTACGGTAGTCGCCTGTCTGTTTCCATTTCCTTCCCACTTTCCCCCTCCCTTCCTTATCTATGTCTTAGCGCTTGCACTATCTGAAATGTCATCAGGCCGAATACGATAGTTAATTTCACATCCTTACTGTTCATGGCCTGTAAGAATGTGGTTGTATTTTCCCTTGTTCCCTCCCTTGCATTGAAGCACTTTGAAACACATTGTGTATAGGCACTATATAAATAAACGATCACATCATATCATATCATTGATTTTCTGTAAAAGTTTCCACCTCGTGATCTGTAACCACTTGGCAATTGCCACTGTTTGAATCCCTGGCATGGATAAAGTTGTCAGCATTGTGGCAGCCTTGCTGTACAACCTGTGCTCCTCAGAAATGGAGTCATATGCTGTTATTGATTTGGCTGAGAAATAATGTTCTCTTTTTGTCCGACGAAGCAGTTCAAGTGATCTTCTTTTTCTCAAATGGGCATCCACCTTCGGAAATTCACCAATGTTCAGGTAGCTTTGTGGAATCACTAATGTTGGAACATGAATCAGCATCAAGGAACATACTCCACCCCAATCTTCGGGTAACCTCATATAGGCTCTAGATCCAAAAGCCCAATATTGATGCATAAGGACGGCTGTTCCTTTTCCCATCTTAGTAACATCAATTGTGGTTTTGCATTTTTTGTTATATCCCATGTGATTCTTTCCGTGTTTTCAGAAGCATAGTCTTGCATTAACCAGTGTGATTACAACTACTGGGCCTGATTCAGATTCTACCCATTTTAACAGTTTGTAGTGCTTGGCCCATGACTTCAAGCATCCACCATTCACTTTCTGCACTTCTTGTACGTAGTCCGTGTTCAGCGGATGAGCTGCACAGGACACCATTCCTTCTTCCCATCCCTTCTTGGAATTCACTTGTCTATAGATCAATAATTGGGTTCATTCCAAACATCCAGGTGATCCGGCTATTTCTGTCACATCAGGGCAATTAATTCTCTTCATTTCTTCAATTATCACCTCATCCTGTCCTGCAGCAGGCTACAAAAGCATCTTACTCTTCCATCCAGGCTCCTTTTCCATGTGTAGTGTCTTCATATAGTCATCCTAGTATGGAAACAACCATTTTGATCTCCATCGGAAGGTCGCCCAACTTCCTTGAAATAGTCCTTGAGTAGTACATGTTGCAAGATGACTGAGACAATTTACATTGTGCTTGGAACCTCTCTTGCAATGAAAGTCCTTACCATGTTCATGGCATATGGAATGAGGCAGCAAATGTAGCAACCCTCCTTAGATGCTTTTTCCCCCACTTTTTCATGTGTTGGTACCACAAGTTCTTCCCCAGGTGTGCTGTGTTATCTAGATAGGTATTTATACCTTCACTATCTTCCTCTGGATCTCTTTTGTGCCTACCAAAATACCTATCGTAATCATAAATCTTGTCATGTATCATTTTCATAGTGGGTAGAACCATAGGGACCTTTTCTTCAGTAGAACTACTAAGATGATAGGCACTGTGAAAGATGAGGACTAGAAAGACAATGAGAATAATCCTGCAAATGTATATTATTCATAGGAATCTGGGCATCCACCTCTCGCGCCACCCTACTTCTTGTTGAATTTGTTCATTCTGTAAAACCATGCCATTTTCTTCATTAATCATTTATAATACAATCATCAAGCCTCTTTATATTTTTAACTGTAAAATGTGTTCAATTATAGCAATAAGAAGTCTTCTTATCACTCAACCGTATTTAGGATACAGCAAGAAAGTGTGAATATTAATGTCTCTTCTAAAAAGAGCAGGCTAAGATTGAAGTATGAACACAAAGACAGCAAGCACAAGCCGATGAACGTCACTATCAGCAGGTACCATATGTCTGATCACTTAAAACAAATATTCTCCATGAAATGAATCTGGATACTTGTCTTGTTTCCAATTTCTGATCAAGAACTGACGGCTAGGCATAACTCTGATGCATTATTTTCTGCTTCAATATGTATTTCTAAAAGTTCTTTTCAAAATTCCTGGAATTCTCTGCAAGTCTTTGCACTTTCTGCTAAAATATTTATAAGGAGGACTTCTTCTTGTCTTGCTTCTGAATCGGTAATGGTGGGAGGGACAGTCTCGCCCTTATAGATCTTCACATCACCCAACCCAGGTGCAGCCAAGCTCTTTTTCCTTGTACTTTGGCAGCGGAAGGGGACACTTCTTCGATGATAAAAGGGCCATGAAAACGTGGCTCATGCCACTTCCTGGTAAAGTTTTTAATTAACACTAGGTCCACCAACATATAACTTAGCTGGTGGTAATAGTTCACTTGTATTGTTGCCGAATTACCTTCTTCTGTGTTCTTAGATCGACCCCCCTGGTGCTTGACTTGATCTGAAATGAAAAAAATACTAGAGGTCATACATGTCAAATAATCATGCATATCATCACCTAAACTTTTAGGTACATTGTGGGAATCACTCTTATTCCTAGAAAGAGGTGTAAGTGGCATTCCCATGTGACACCGTGTCACTAGTTTGTGTGGGGTGAGGTCGTGGTCTGATGCTGGCTGATTCCAAAGGGCATATAAGGCTAGGGGCAACGTTCCCTGTAAGGTGCGTGCCTGTGTGGCCGCGCACCTTTGATTTGGGAGCCGCACATATTGCATATTTTACTGCGCACATGCTCATTTTGCTGCAAATCATTTTTTTATTTTTTTCAATTTTTTTATTATTTTTATAAAACAATTTTTGTTTTGGGGACCCGTTGGCTGGACTGATAATGTACCACTAGGGTCCGACTAGGAGGAATGGCCCTGTTAACACTGCAGCACTCAGCGAGTCTGCTTCGGTTTCTAGGGCTTCAGGAAGGGGCCGGCTGGGTGGAGGAGGTGGAGTTTGCCAGGGCCTAGGAGGTGGAGTTTGCCTGGGCACCGCATGGGCTGGGCTGCTTCACCATGCTTGGAGGAGGTGGAGTTTTCAGCTTGCAGGAGGTGGAGTTTCCCCAGGCCCACTGGAACATTCCAGAATTGATTGTTCGCAAGGCACGTGAAACCACCTCTGTCAGAGACAGTTGAACAGCACTCCATTCGGGACGGGCGGGCACCATTAAAAATCCTGTTGCCAGTGTTGTGCTAACCAAGGATTTTAAAAGGTGAGTGAGCACTGAGGAGCCCCTCCCCCCCACACAGGACTGCTATACTGTTTTTCTTCTTCCCTTCTGTTCTTTCTTTCCCTCTGTCCACCTCCGTTCTGTCCCGCAAGCCGCTTCCCCCTTCGGGTACTTACTCTGCTCTGGTGCGGTGACGTAACTCCGTTCTTTCTTTCCCTCTGCGAGCTCTGTGAACTTTGCCAAAAAAACACTGTACACCAATGTGATCACTGCTGGAGAACATGTAATATTTTATGTTCCTGCTGCCTAGTAACGTGGTCTCTGGATTCCTTTTTTTTTTTACTGCCCACCAGTGTGGGTGTGCGCTTTAGCCCTGAACCCATGCACTTGAAGGTCGATATGGCAGATTGGGCAGAACGTTTTGTTTGTAAACTGACTGGGTGTGAACTGTGCACAAGGTGTTCATTTCCATGTGGTTGCCGCCAGTGCCACCCTTCTAAATGGTAGAAGGCCCAAAAAGCAGCCATGCGTTCATTTTTCTCTGGCTGCAGATTGGCCTCCTTTCCCAGCTCCACGCTATCACGTGTTTGTTTCTGTGCTGCAGCCTCTTCTCTGTGCAGATGAGGCGTGTGGTGGAGAACATGTCATATTTTATGTTCCTGCGTAATTACATTGGGCACCGCACTGCAGTATTTGTCTACTTTGCCTAGCAAATAAAGGTGTGATTGTATGCGCGCGCCCGAGTCTTGCATGTATGTGCAGGTGAGGGCACAGGAGTAACATGGTCTCTGGATTCCTTTTTTTTTTACTGTCCACTAATGTGGGTGTGCGCTTTATCCCTGAACCCATGCACTTGAAGGTCGATATGGCAGGTTGGGCAGAACGTTTTGTTTGCAAACTGACTGGGTGTGAACTGTGCACAAGGTGTACATGGTAGAAGGCCCAAAAAGCAGCCATGCGTTCGTTTTTCTCTGGCTGCAGATTGGCCTCCTTTCCCAGCTCCATGCTATCACGTGTTTGTTTCTGTGCTGTAGCCTCTTCTCTGTGCAGATGAGGCATGCACTGGCGACCCTTGCCAGCAGCCGCTCAACATCTCGTAGCAGCCCGCTTTAGTTCTTATTGTCAGGTAGGGAACAAGATAGAGTGAGGATGGGGCCAGCCAGCCATGTTTAAATAGAAAAAGAATGCTGGGTGATGTGTGGCTTACTAACACATGGGGGTTCTGTGAAAATGGCCACCGCAGATGTTTTTATTTTTACTTTGCATTTAAAATTACTGTGTAGGCACGTAACAGGCTGTTAAGAAGTCACATTTTTTGCAGTTAGTAGAACTGACGCCTAAGGTTGGGAAATAAACACATTTTCCCAAGATCACAAGCATTGGGTTAAGTTGAGATTCTCAAAGGTCTCTCCTTGTGCCGACCGTTCAGAATATTCATTGATTGCCAAATTTTGCAGACAAATATGGAAATATTGTGCGGCACAAACATGTACATTTTGCAGCATTTATGCTTGTTTAAAATCGTTGTCGGTAGATTCCAAACTTGCAGAATTCCAGTCCCAAATGTTCTTATTTAGCTTCCAAACTGGAAGCAATCTCTCACAGAGAGAGGTTTTAAGGCCACTGTTTCTCATGCGAAAATATAGAAGGCACGATAAGGCCTTTGTAAGTGTGTCCTGTGATTATCTTGTCTGGTACCTGTACTAACACCTGTGCACCTTTTTGTCTGCAGCTAAAAAACGAAAATGTGTTATTTAGCCTGAAAAATTGCAGTTTCATATTGTCTAAATATACGATATCCCTTGCTAGAAATCTTGTGTTTTCGGCCCCATCTAAAGCCACTTGTAATTGTTATGTTGTATTTGTTTCACAGGATATTTATAAAGTGCACCATTGCCATTTACATGACATTGTGTGATTTTAAGGACCAATTTGCTTGATTTCGTTTGAATTGTGCAATGTTACTTATGATTGGCATGGTTTGGGTGGGAAGTTGGGAACTGGAAGTGAGTAGTCCTGGTGAGCGGAGCAAGGTTGACTGGGGGTGCGGATATGCATCTGTGGTGATGCTTTGCTCACCAGAGAGAACTTTGACTTTTATAAACAAAAGCATATTAGAAAGAAGCTTTCAATGGAAACCTGTTTATGCTGTTGTAATGTTTCAACTTTAACAAACAGCAATTGGTATGTATGCCATTCACATATCCCTTCATTTAAATGAAAATGTTTAGATTTGTATTTTTTCTTGTATTAACATGTCATCAGCTTACAATATATGGCAAAACTGGTGGTGCTCTCTGTCCTGTTGTGTGATGACATTTGTTTTCTGTATTATTTATATAATAGTTTAATTTATTTTCTTAATTGATTGTAAAACAATTTATTTTGTTATGTGCTACCTGGCTGCTATTGCACTGTACCAGTCCCAGAGTCCCTCATGAATCCGATCCCCCAGTTCCTTCATCTTTATATGTATTGTTCATGTTGAATAAAATAGTACTAAACCCTTCCTTGTTAGAGTGTTGCTTCTTGCTGGACCTCTGATTTGGTTACAGTCCTCTTGATGCTGTACTAGTAGTCTTATAGTCACCCTTTTCGTGGCAGACTTTCTGAGACTGTCCGGTTAACTTCCAGGACAATCATCTGAGATTACAGGATTACATGATTCAGTGCTTTTTATTTAACTGTCAGAGTCCAATGTCCATTCATACCCTGCCTTCTATTAAGTCGTCTTTGTCTTGAATCATGTTCATGTACTGTTTATTTCATTAAACAAAGAGAAAACATTTGCTTTATATTCCATACATTTAGTGAACTGAGAATGGAGAGGCTAATGCTGTGCTAATATTAATTTGTGAGGCAGAATCTGTGTTCCACTACAAAAACACCCTGTTCTTGTACCAACCCATCATAAAACAAAAGATCTTGCTAATCTTTAGAGATGTAAAAGGACACAATTTTAGAAGAGCTAAAGTCTTGACAGGAGAATAGAGCACCCAAATGTCCCTTGAAGTAGAGCTTGTTGTGCCGCAAATTCGCATTCCTCGCTTGCACTGTGGAATCTGATCACTAAGCCTTGCTCACTGGTGGGGCGCTGCGCCACCGCTGCGCCGCCGTCGCCCACCCCCGGTCTGGCAGTGCATCACTCAGTTGCGCACATGACTGAAAAACAGCCCGCACACAACTATTCTTTGGCGCACACAGCCCAAAAAAATTAGAGGGAACATTGGCTAGGGGTAGGCAATACAACCATCCCTTTTCCGATGTCAATTTAATCTTGGCAATCCTTTTTTATAAAAAATAGTTTTTATTAATTTTTACAACAAAAAACCATAACTTTCACTCCCGACATTTTCAGTTACAAGTATCATAGCACACAGTACAACCTCTGGTTTAGATTGCTCTGTGTAATTCTCTTCCTCATCCTTGGGCGTGTCGTCATTACTGGGGCCACCCTGGGTGGGCCTGTACAACGAAGCTATCATTTGTCTCCATTCAGTCAGTGGTCCCACTTCTTCCCCTTCCCCTCTGTTGGCCACCTCATACCATGCCACTGTCTCCGCGTCTGCCCGTTTTAGGAGGTCCCTCCACCAGGTCTCTAGTCTGGGTCTATGGGCGGCTTTTCAGCTCATGGCAATTCTCCTTTTGGTCAGGATGTATGCCAGGTCCTTGAGTTTACTTACATGTCTCAAGTTGCGTGGCCTGGGCAATCCCCCCAACATGCATTCCCATATGGATTCGACGTCTAGTTTGATCCCCTTTTCAGATAGCTTATGCTTAATTTCCCCCCAAATTTCCCAACCTCCGGACATGCCCAAAACATGTGGATCATCCCCACTCCCACATCTCTACATTTGGGTCATTTTTATGCTTCTGCGTTTCCGAATTTTGCAATCATCTGGGGGGGTCATGTATGCTCTGTGGGTAACGTATAGTTGGATCTGTTGCAGCCTCGCATTTCTGGACACCTTCTTGTGGTATCTCTGGGCTCTCTTCCATTGCCCATCCTGCATGGTCTCTCCCGCCTCTTCCTCCCAGTCCTGCCGCAGTTTGAGCGGCTCTTTTCCCACTCTTGACATTGTTAGTTTATATATCCTGGTTATTTCATGCCCTCCCTCCGACATGTCATACATCATTTCTATGGCTGTATCCGGCTGTTCTACTAGCGCTATTTCCGACCACGTTCCTTTTACCCTTTTAATTATTCTACTGTATGTAATATGCTGTTCCGCATGTACCCCGGTTCTGTCCATTATCGTTTGGAAGTCCAGGGCCTCCCCCTCTTGCCAAATATCCCCCAGGGTGGCCAGGCCCACAGGCTCCCAATATGTCCGGATTCTTTTCCTTAGTTGGGCATCTGCGCCACATAGCGCCACAAGTGGTACCTGCGGGGAGCACGGGGTTGGGCGTCCCATAGCCCAGCACGCCTTGTGCTAAATCTCCCAACTCAGTGTTAGCAACCTCGGTCTACCCCGCATCTCTGGCCTGGGTAACTGTTATGAAGAGGCTGGCGCAGGCAGGTAAGATGTATAACAGTATTTATTTAAGTTATATATAAAGGAAGAAGACCCCCAACACTCAGAGGCTCCTCTCCTTCAGCACTTTCCTCCAAATGACCAACCTTAGAACATTATACAAAAGATGCTATCATAACATTCCATGACTTCATACAGGGCTGAAGCATCATATGAAAAGCATTGAAAGCTCCCTGCTCTCTATAAGACATCACAACACATCTCCCTTTTTTTAAATTTAACTTAACCTATCATTTTAAATCTTTAATTCAACTGAAAAATAACACGCAATATTCCAGAAACAACCGAGACACTTCAACAATAGTCCCATGATGTCCCATACATCTATACATGGCCTCTCCTCACAGTGGCAATTCTATCTTTATTCCACACTTGCCCTCCAGTCACACGTACGACTCCTTTCATGAGTGCCACAACTCTGACAGGATCCGAATAAAGAGATTCTCCTTTCTTCTTGACAACTCCCTTCCTTATTCTGACCCAATCTCCACACTCCACGTGCAATTCTTTCTTCCCTCTCTTAAGATTTTCGCGCATGACCCATTCGGATTTCTTCTTCACCAATGATTTTCTCACTTCATCAACAACCAGATCCGTCTCCCTACTTCTACCAAGCCATGGTGGACATGCCATGGAATATGGCTTCCTGCCCCTCATGAGCTCAAACGGGCACAGACCTGTTGTAGCATGTGGCGCCATCCTCAAAGCCCAGATCCTATTTTGTATCATGGCTACTTTATTCAGACCACACTCCTCACCCATCTGAATACTCTCCATCACACACCTATTCATCCTTTCAACCACCCCGTTGGATTCAGGATGGTACAATGAAGTTCTTTTGTGATCAACTCCACACTTCCTTAAATAGCTGGTAAAGTTACTGCCTATGAACTGGGGACCATTGTCCATCAACACACTTTCTGGTAAGCCTTCATTGGCAAATATCTCCTGCAATGTCTTTATCATACTTTCTCCGTTGATGTCTCTCACAACCTTAAAATTCACCCATCTAGAAAACAGGTCTACAACCAGAACAATGAATTTTCCACGTCCGTAACCTAACTCCACAGGACCTAGAATATCCATGGCAATCTCACTCCATATCCTTGATGGGAGGCCCACATCCACCAATGGCTGCTTCTTGGCCACAACTCCCTTTCCACTCTTGATGCAAAATTGACAATTAGCTAAACAATTCTCAATTTCCTTATCAAACCCAGGCCACCAATATTCTTCTCTCAATACTTCCTTGGTTTTAGTAACTCCAATGTGACCACAATGCGCTAGCTCAATCAGCTTTTTCCTCAACCTAATCGGGACCACTGCTCTTCCCCACCTGAATAAAATATCATCCATGACAGACAATTCATCCTTCACTTCCCAAAACGGCTTCACACCCTCCGCCAATTCCACTTTATTCGGCCATGCTGCAGACACCACATATGGAATTACCCTACTCATGATCTCATCTTTCTTTATCTCATCCAACCACTCCTGTTTGGACACAATACCGTCGGTGTTAACAAACACTAATTCCATTTCTTCACTTTCCACAACATCAGAGTCAACAACTCTCACCCTCGACAAATTATCCGCGAATATATTGTCCTTTCCTGGACTGACCTCCATCTTAAAACTATGTGTCTGCATCCTGGTGACCCAACCTGCCACTCTGCGGGAAACTTTATCGAGGCCCTTATTTTCGAATATAGCTTTACGTGGTTTGTGATCTGTGCGAATTACAAATTCTACTCCCCACACAAAATTCCTGAATCGTTCCACAGCCCAGAAACATGCCAATGCCTCCTTTTCAAGAACCGAATATCTCGTCTCTGCTCCCTTGAGACCTCTTGATGCATGAGCTATCACCTCTTCAGACCCATCATCTTGCTTCTGGGATAATACCGCCCCAAGTCCATACTCACTAGCATCTACTGTGATGATAGACGGTCTTCTTGTGTCAAAACATCGTTAAGGATGGGCTAAGTTTACATCTTCCTTTATTCTATTAAATTCCAACTCACAGTGACTATTCCACACAAAATCAACGCCTTTCCTCAGAACTTTTCTCATCTCTTGCACTTTGTCGGTATAATTCACCACAAATTTTTGATAAAATTCTGTCATTCCGAGAAAAGACCTCAGCTCACTCTTATTACAGGGTCTCTCAATTCTCTTTATGGCATTTACCATCTCCTCTTTGGGCCTGATGCCATCCCCCGATACTTCATGTCCCAAATAGTCCACTTTTGTCACAGCAAATTTGCACTTCTCTTCTCTCAGTGTGATACCCCTATCCTTAAATATCTTCAACACCTTGCATACATTTCTGTCATGCTCCTCCAAAGTCACTCCACTCACCAAGACATCATCTTGAAAACAGAACACGCCCTTCACTCCTCTCAGAAGGCGATCCATGATTTTCTGAAATACAGAGGAGGCAGATGCCAACCCAAAAGGCATTCTCCTAAACTGGAACACTCCTTCATGCATCACAAACGCTGTAACTTTCCTACATGTCTCCTCTAATTCAACCTGATGATAGGCTGACTTCATATCCAGTTTGGAGAAATACTTTCCCCCACCCACCATGGTCAGCAACTCACCCATGTTGGGTAGTGGGTGCCTGTCCACCAACACACATTTATTCAACTCACGCATATCCACGCACAATCTTATGTCCCCTGAACTTTTCTTCACTATTACAAATGGGGAAACCCACTCAACACCCCCAGCTCTCTTGATCACACCTGACTTTAACAATTTCTGCAATTCTTGTTTAACACTGTCCTGCAAGGCAAAAGGCATCGGTCTGAGATTTGCTACGGTGGGAACACTACCCCTTTTTAGTAATATCTGATGTTGAAAACCCTTCACTCTTCCCAATGTCTCATCAAACACCTTACTAAACTCTCTCACATACTTGCAGGACATTGTAGATACTTCTGACACTTGTAAAACTTGCTCAGGGTGGTTGGGGTCTAGTCTGATTCCTAAATTCTTTTGGTCTCTCCATCCTAATAAGGATTGTCCCTTTTTCGTTACATACACTTTCCCATCACTACTGCAACCTTTAAATTCAAACCTACTCCACACATATCCTAGTAAATCAATTTTATCTTGGTTGTAGCCTCCAGGACTTATGTCAGGTTCTGATAATGCTGATACTTTCCCCTTCATCTCGCCTTCAAATGCACTCCTGGACACTAACGTGACTCTCGACCCTGAGTCTGCCATCATCGACACCTTACATCCATTCACTGTCAACACGGCATAGGGACGCTCACAATCATCTGGGTTTCCACCACTGGCAACAACATTAACTGTGTTCACAATAACATTTCTCAATGCTAATGCAGTATCGTCTTCTGATGATATCCCATCATCCTCATGATCTACATATAGGATCTTCCTTTGGCCCGTTTGGCCAAACTGATAGTTTTTGCAACATGTAGAAAAATGTCCTCTCCTTTTGCATTTATTACATACTGCCTTCCGCCCTGGACACACTACAGAAGATGCAAAGTGCGCCGCACTGGCACACCGATAACACAATCTCTCGTCCTTTTTATCTTCTCTCCTTTTGTTTCTCTGCGTTGATACTTGGTTTCTCTTTTCTTCAGCATTGTTCCTTTCCTTCTGCCTGTTCCTTCCTTTCTTTTTGTTCTTCCCTTCACCCACATTCAGCACCTTTGGCTTATTTTCCTTAGAGTCACCTCCATCAGTCTTGGAGAGTTTGGCAACACATGCCAGAGAGTGCTCTACACGCTTGGCCAAATCCAGTACCTCATCCAAATTTGGCTCACCCTTCAGCCAAAGTTCTTCTCGTATCTTATTTGAGTGACAATGCGTCATGAATTAATCGCGGATATGCTCATCAAAACTTCCTTGAAACGTACATGTCAGGGCGAGGTGACAGAGAGCGGTGACATAGTCTTCAACAGATTCCCTGTGAGCCTGAATGCGCATGCGGAAATTATACCGCTCCAAAATTCTACTCCTCTTCGGGGTTGAAATGCTTATCTAATTTGAGCAAAGCCGATTCAAATTCATTCAAGTCAGCCCCGCTTCCATCCCCTTCCAACTGAGGAAGGGTCTCGAAAATCCTCTGCCCCTCATAACCTAGGAAGTGTAATAGCAATGCCACTTTTCTTTTACTGGAATATGCGGTTCCTCCGGCTGCCCTCATATAGTGCATAAACCCTTTTCGCCATTGAAGCCAAGCAATCTTCGCTGCACCCAGAGTGGGCATGAAAATGGGTGGGCCAGATATGCCAGGTAAAGCTGCCATGTCTTTGTGCGTGGGTTACTCCTTTTTTTTCCGATATAGTGTCGCTAAAGCAAACCTCTTCCAACTCAGTTCTTGCAAAGTTTGTTGCACCAGTCCAACAAGGCGCGTATCAACAGTGAACGTTCACATCTGGCACTGAATGCGGTGAAAAATCATATTCAGAATGACCTATTTCAACTGCAGGCTCACTACAGGAAATGCACGAGATTGAAAATCCTTATCTGTCTCACGGCTGTGCAAATGACTTGCACAGAGCTCTCCCTCCCTCGGGAGATATTCCTGCACTGGGAGCGCTGCTTCAAGTCCAATTCACTTGCTCCTCTTTTCCGTGTGTTACGGCAATTCACATCCCTCCCACGCGGATCATTTTCCCATCTGCTAGCAGGAATACGGTAGCGAAGGCCGGCCTCTTCCCTACGCTGGCAAGGATGGTCGCAGGGTCGCGGATGGGGCCGGGATCAGCAGTGGGGCACTAACAGGAGCAAAGCGGCACTTACTTGCGCAAACGTTGCAGGGACGCGCCGGTCGCTCGATGCTACAAAGGAAGCGGAGCAGCCTTCCTTGAGCCTCCCCCCACGGCTGCTTCGGTCATTCCTCCAGAAGGGCACTCCGTGGACGCTGGAATGGGGCCTCAGCATCCGCCGTTCACTGTAGCGGGCCGCTCAACGCGAGGAGGAGCGGAGCAGCCCACGGCCAGTCACTTTCTTCTCTGGCGGCGCTGTCGACTTCTCCCCGGTGGGACGTTCTACGCCACGGGGGCACCTCCGAACACCCTCCTCCAGGTTGCTCAGAGGAGGCACGGGCGGAGCAGACCTCAGGAGCGATGCGAGCACCCGCTCACAGGCCACAACTCGACACCGGGCAAAGTGGAGCAGGCACAGCAGTTGCTAGGGGTCTCCTTTAAGCTGTCTGCAGTGACCTCTTTATCCCATCCTTGTCGCCATTGTTATGAAGAGGCTGGCGCAGGCAGATAAGATGTATAACAGTATTTATTTAAGTTATATATAAAGGAAGAAGACCCCCAACACTCAGAGGCTCCTCTCCTTCAGCACTTTCCTCCAACTGACCAACCTTAGAACATTATACAAAAGATACTATCATAACATTCCATGACATCATACAGGGCTGAAGCATCATCATATGAAAAGCATTGAAAGCTCCCTGCTCTCCATAAGACATCACAACAGTAACCATATAAGTTCTCATAGGAAATATGGGGCGCTATCTTCCCTCAACAGCCTGGATTCTGCCTTCTCATCTCCCGCCAGCCACCTGGTTACATATTGTAATTGCGCCACCAGGTGGTATATCTCAAAATGCAGAAGATATATCCCCCCTTTGTCGTGCGCGTTCTGCAGTTTCCAGAGGGCCACTCTGTTTCCTGTGTTGTGCCATAAAAAACCTCTGCACAGGCTGTGTAGCCAGGTAAAGAAGTGCCTAGTCACCTTGTGTGGTATTTTTGTGAAAAAATGCAATAGCCTAAGTAAGACCACCATTTTCAGCAGGGCTGCCCTCTCCACCATAGCCAGGGGGAGCTTTGCCCAGAACTCCATGCAATTCTTGATACCCTCAACTGCTTTCTCTGTATTGTAATTATGCTCCTCTGCTACGGTGTGGTAAATGTTGATCCCCAGGTATCTGAACGTTTAGGTCTGCCAAGCTATCTGCAGGGTGGGTACATTTTGCTGTGGTATGTCCTTGTATCTACCTAAGGGGAACATGCTCGATTTTTTTGGGTTCACCGCTATCTCGAAGAGAGCCGCATAGCGCTCCATTACCTCTAGGATGTATTGTAGGTTCTCCTCCAGGTATCATACGTACAGGAGCATGTTGTCTGCACACAGTGATATCAATTGCGGTCCCCCTTTGGTGCGCACTCCTATCTCCCCGTATTGGTGTCTTAGATAAATTGCCAGCGGTTCTAGTGCGAGGATATACAGCATCGGAGACCATGGGTAACCCTATCTCGTGCCTCTGCTTAGTTGCCACTTATCTGAGATTATCGCTCCGGATTTTACTCTAACTGTGGGAGAGCTATACAAAATGTTCACCCACCGCAGGTACCCAGGTCCCATCCCGTATACTTTTAAAGCCGCCATCAGCCATGGCCATCTGACCGAGTCAAAGGCCTTGACAGCATCTAGCTAGACTACTGCTATTTTGCTTGAGTCTCCCCCCGTCTGCTCTATGATGTGGTGGAGCCTCCTGTGGTTATCGGATATACTTCTACCTGGGACATACCCAATTTGGTCTGGGTGTATCAGTTTAGTTATCACCTGCTTAAGTCTATTCGCTAGTACTGACATGCAGATTTTGCTGTCTGGTTTAGCATGGATAATGGTCTATACGACCCACAGTCTCCGCTAGGCTTGCCTGGTTTAAGTAGCGGGATGATTACCGCCTCTCGCAGGGATTCCGGTAGTCTCCCTTTCTCGTATGCCTCGTTCAGCATTGCCAGTAGCGAGGGAAGAACCTCTTGCCTATATGCTTTGTAAAACTCGCTGGTGAGCCTGGGGCTTTGCACGTGAGTAGGTGCAGCACCACTGCTTCCAATTCTTCCAGTGTAACTGGGGATTCGAAGTTCCCTCTATCTTCTGCACTTAATTTGGGCAATCCTATGTCCTCTAGGATCTCTTGGGTCTCTCTCTCCATCCTCTCCCCTGCATCTGCATAGAGGTATTTATAGAAACTGAGGAATCTCTCGTTCACCATCTCCTGGGTATTCCAGACTTGTCCCGCCTCTCCCACTAGTTCTCTAATTGCCGGTCTTGGTGCCTCGATTTTATAAAACCATGCAAGCAGCCTCCTTGGTTTGTACCCTCCAGCGTGTTGTCTTTCAATATATTTCTTGTACTTCAGGTTGCTTAATCTCTCCCAAAGCTCCTCGCCAACTAGTTGAAGCTGGCTTACACCTTGAGCCTGTACCTGTGTGGTGCCCTCTTCTTTCATTATTGTTTCCAGTCTTTTCTCTATCTCCCGCAGCTCCCGCTCTATACCTCCCTGGAGCCCTTTAGATTTGGATATAGCCGCCCCCCTTATTACCACCTTAAAGGCCTCCCACAGAGTTCCCTCTGATTTTACGCTTCCAGTATTGTTCTCAAAATATCTGATTATCTCTTCCCATAGGTCCTCTCGGAATGTGGTATCTCTCAGTGCCTCGGCCCGAAGCCTCCATGTTGGGATTCTGGCTCTAGGGGACTGGTGTCGCCATTCCAAAACCAAAGGGGAGTGGTCTGATAGTATTCTTGCTTTGTATTCTGAACTCACCACTTCCCCGGGTACTTCGGGGTTGGCAATAATCCAGCATTGTCTACATATTATGTGAGGCCGCATAGTGTGAATAGTGTCTTCCTGTCGGATGTTGCCGCCTCCAGATGTCCTCCAGCCCAAAATCCTTTAACAGAGCTCGTAGCGCCCTTGCTGTGGGGGTGGGTTTGTCTAGTTTTGTGTCGGATCTATCTAGTTTGGGGTCTAGTGTACAGTTGAAATCACCTCCCCATATGATCGTGCCTCCTGTGTGGGGGCTGATCTTTCTATATAACGTTTCATAGTAGGACACTGTGTCCTGGTTAGGGGCGTATGTGTTTATAATGCTTAGTTCTCTGTTCTCCAAGATTCCCCGAAGTGCTACCATCCTCCCATCCGGTTCCACCATGGTCTGTAGTATCGGGAGAAGCACCTGTGGCGCCACCCAAATGATCACCCCCCTAGCGTATGCTGAATAGGTAGCTCCTATGGTGGTACCTCTCCATTTTTTTTATAATTACCTCTTGTTTATCCTTAGTGAGGTGAGTTTCCTGCAACAGAGCTATGCCAACTTTTTGCTTTCTCAAGTACATCATCACCTTATTTCTCTTCAAATAGGTATTAAGTCCCCTGACGTTCCAGGTTATTATCTTGAGGTCATCCATTATGAATGGTTCCCCCTTCTATTTCTTGCAGCAGCATTGATTCAATGTACTCTGTGGGGTTCGATCCCTCTTCCCCCTCCGGGAGCCCCATGACACATATGTTGTTTCTGCGTGCCCGTCCTTCAGCCTCTTCGGCCCTACTCTCCAGGTTGTCCACCCGTTGGCGTAGTGTATGGATCTCTAAGGCGTGCGTGTTGGCCTCCACTTCTTTTTCTAACTCTCCTGTGCTGTCAGTGATTGCTCTTACATCTTGTCTCAGGAGATTTAGGTCTATTTGTACTGCGTCAATTTTTGCTTCCAGCGCCACTTTCAGTGTGTCCATGGCCGCTTCCAATTTCGTTTCCCACGCCACTTTCAGGTATGCGATGGCTTCCAGGATTTGCCGGTCTCTGCGCGCTGGGGATGCATCCAGCTGGGCGCTTCTGTCTTTACTTCTAGCTCCTTCCATTGATTGTGGGGTTTTTGTAAAGTCCACCATTGTGGATTGCTTCCCCTTTGTTTTATTCAACTTAGTTGCCATGTCTTCAGCATTTCCAGGTGGGCAAGCCTCCTACCTCGGATGGTGCATCCCCTTGCTGCTACCAGGCCCGCAGCCTTACGTGTGTGGGCTTGTTACTGTCCCCTTCTGGAGTTCCAGCACAGTTGTCTGTATTCCAGGCTATAGTTTTGTGTGGGCTAGTTCGTTAAGGTGCTGCCAGGGTCAGTCCGTCCTGTCTCTAGACCTCGTCTGGGGCGGCCTCAGCTTGCGTTGTGCCTACTTGCGCCACTCCTTATGCCTGACCACAGTCTGGCACAGCAGGGCACATGTGAGGGGTACCTCCGGGCAGTGTTTTAAGTGCTGTCGTGTTTCTCGGTGAGGTCTTCTCCTCGCCTGCTTCCCAATAGTGGGGTGGTGCCCCACATCCTTCTCGGGCTGTCCATAGTTAATGTGCGGCTTCAGGTGCTTTGGGTGGGCTTGTCTCTATGCCCTTTATTTTCCCGTGTGTTCCTTTACAATGTGTCACAGTGCAGCCATGCCTCCTCTTGCCGACAGCTAGTGTTTGCTCAAAGATATGCCCCGTGCCGTGGGTCCTGTGCCGGCTTATTACCCGCTGTGCTGCCTTCCACAGGGTTCAGGTGCTCTTTTCCTGCGGCTCGTGGCGGGGCACGCCCTTTATTTCTTTGTATCCCCCCCTATTATTTCCGTTGCTGCCAGGGCTGCCACAGTGTAGTGCAGCATGGGGCAGGTTCACGCTCCCTTGCCTCTCTGCACCCCCGGATTGCCGAAGCATGACTGTGGGTCATTCAGCCTATGAGGCTCTGCCCCGTGGCTGTGGGCAATGTGCCGTGAACGCACCGCCCTTCTCCCGGTACGCACCTCGGGTTGGGTCCCTCTGGGGCTATATAATTTATGCGACCGGGAGTTCGGAGCCACCCAGTGCGTGCGGCTCCCGCTCACCCGCGGGGCTTGATCACATCCAGCAGCCCGCTACTGCCTGGGCGTCTTTGGTGATCTCAGCGTGCCCGGCCCGATGCACATCGCAGTGTCAGGTGGCCCTGCTTCGCTCCAAGGCTCTCCCTGACGTGTCTTGCCTTCCACCTCCTCTCAGGGTTCATACTCAATGGTGGGCTGCTCCTCGTCCTTCGGTCCTCCTGGCTCATGCCGTGCACTAGTCCTCTGGCATCCACACAGCGCTTCTCAGGTGCTTGCCCGCGATGCCACTGTGCTAGGCTAATTCTGGCCGCGTCTTTGTGCCCGCCCTCCTCTTCTTTGTTCCTCGGCACATCGGCCATTTTTAAAAGGGGTGCCCATCTGGTCAGCGGTCTGTTAGGATTCGGGTACTGCTGCTGCTGTCAGGGTCTGATTCCAGTTACTTCATGCGGATTGCACTCTCCTAATATTCCCACGCAGATACCTCATTTTTCAATGGGAGTGCTGCGTTGAGGAAGCAGATATTCGTAGTATCGTAGTCGGATCACTGGGAGCTCCGGAGTTTCCGTCCCTATACATGGCTGGTACCCACGCCTCTTGCAATCCTTTCTTTGAGGAGGCCGTTGAGTCTCTCACATATTCTGTTCACTTGCGGGTGATAGGCAGAAGAAAACTTGTGCTTTATGTTTAATAGAAGCCCTATCCGTTCAAATAACTAATTGGCAAAATGTGCCCCATTATCAGATCTTAGTACCTCACAGACACCCCACCTCAGGAACATTTTGCGCACTAAAAACTTTTCTGTGCAGGTGGCATCAGGGTGTGTACACAGACCGGCTTCGATCGACCTAGAGAAGGGACACACCACCACTAATTGACACCTATAACTATTACATGTCTGCAGAATATCAACATAGTCGATATGTAAATGTTGAAACTGACCATTCGGTTAAGGTATTACTCCTCTAATCGTTCTCAGTGTATGCCCAGCAGTTAACATTTGACACACAATGCAATTTACCAAAACAGTGTAATGTTTTCCAACAAATTATGGATGAACCAGTCTTCTGCAATCATAGCAGCAAGACTTTCGCTAGTTACATGCGCAGGGTAATGCAGATGTCTGAGCGCAACTTTCAATAAAGTTACTGGAATCACTGGCTTTCCAGTCCTGTCACCACAAAGCTTCCGGGGGGATAAAAAACACCCCCTTTGTTTAAAAAATTCTTGCTCTTCCTGTGGTGCACTTCCTTGAATCTCTATTAATTGGGTTATTGTCAATTTATTAAACCACTCTTGTACTAACATTGTTGTAACTGAATTTTCTTTAATATTTTCATTATCAAAATTCAAAATTTCTGGAGAATATGCAACACTTTTGGCTTCTACGCCTTCAGATTCATTCCTGCAAGATATAAAACATGTTTGCTTAGTTTGCGCTGCACATTTAACTACTGTTATGGTTGCTGGGAGTTGTAGTGCCTTAATGAGCCTGTCCAATAAGGATGCATGCTGCACTGGAAAGCCATCTGCATGGAGGTAGCCCCTGCTTTTCCAACCTGACAATCCTGCATGTACGGTCGATATCACATAGGCGGAGTCACTGTACACTGTCCCTTCCTGTCCTTCATGTTTCTCAAGTGCAACAATAAGCGCTACTAATTCTGTTGCTTGTGCTGAAAAATTAGATGGTAGCATTGAACTTGCTACTACTTTGAACTCTCCATTTAATCTGTGTCTTAATACTGCTGCACCTGAATACCTTTTCCCACTGGTCTGATCAATTTTCGAAGAACCATCAATAAAGAGAATTTACCTTCCTTCTAAAGCATTCTCCTTCACATGGGGTATATCATCATAAAATTCAACATAAAATTCAACATAATTGGCACAGTCATGCACATGATCGCCTTCTTCTATTGTATGTATGAATGTAGCAGGGTTCCCTATTTTACATGTTATGATTTGAATCGCTGGGTTAGAAATCATTACCTCATAAAGATGAAGCTCTTTGGGATGTCAACGTGCCCTTCGGTTTGTCTAGGATAGAAAATAGAGACTACTCCATGAATGCGGTCATAGAGCAGCCCATGACAATACTTGTGGACTTTTCAATTGAGAACATGGTAGCTGCCAAAGATTGCTCGCAAGGGAAGTGTCCTCTAATAACTGGGTCTAAAATCCCAACGGTCCGTATCCCAATGTGGTTCTTTGTGGAAGCATTGTCCCTTTTGTGTGCGAAAACAAATAAAATGACTCAGCATAATTAGGAATTCTTAAAACAGGGGCTGTGCAAATTGCTTTTTTCAACTCTTCAAATCCTTCCTCCATTTCTTCAGTCTATTCTAGTTTAGTTTTACTAACTTGCACTTTCTTTAATGCTTGCAGAAGTGGTCTTGTGTATGTGCTACAATCAAACATCCAGGCTCTAACATAGTTGCACAAACCCAAAAACTGTTGCATTGGTCTCACTGTGTTTGCTTTTGAGGTTTTCCTAATTGCCTCAGCTATCTCAGGTGTCACTTTCTTTTCTTCATGCGAAATCAACTGACCTATATATAACACCTCTTCTTGACAGTATTGTAACTTCTCGTTGTCTACTTTATATCCCGTGTCTGCTAGAATAGACATTAATCAGATAGAGACCTGCCTGCACTCATCCTCTGTGGTGCTGCAAATCGAAATGTCATCTATGTACTTCATCAACATGCTTTTGAGATCAATATTTCCTTGATCAATCTGCAGGACTCTGCTGGGGACTCACAGTATGCTTGAGGCAGCCTAGTATGTTTTTAGTCTCTTTTGGTGAAATGTAAATGAAGTCAAGTCTTGGGAGTCCTTGTGCAACGGGATCAAGAAAAACACGAAATATCGAGCTTCCTCTGTGATACTACACAATATTGTTGCCAGATTAGGAACTAAAGGAAACTCAGTGTCTACAATCTGGTTAAGAGGTCTCATATCCTGGATACATATCCACAACCCCTCTTTAGATGTCTTAATTGGATACATTGCGGTATTGCACAATGATTCTGTTGGCACCTGAAACCCCTGATTCATTAGTGCTGCTGAAATATACCTTCATCAGCTTCTTGAGACATGGGGTACTGTTTTGCTCTAGGTAAAATTGCTCCTGGATTAAGCTTTATTTTAATGTCTCCTATCCCCTTCAACAAACCTATGTCATAAGGGCCTGTGGTCCATAAGGCACTTGGCACCTTTTCAAGATCCTCTTAAAAGAATGCTGGTTGTTGGCGCATTATCGCCATTAGCTGTGGGAATTCCCTTTTCTCTATCCTTATCCAGTAAGTAATGTTCATGAAGAACACTACTTCATCATCACTTCAATTTTCCCCAAACATATCTTCATCAGTTATGTCAGTCAATCTGTACCCTTCCTCAAGAGCTATCACTGTTCTCCATGGTCTACCCTCATCATCTACTCCTTCGAGCTTTGCCATTTATCTTTGTACTATGGCTGCTTCCAACTCTATAGAAATAGTCTGTCCACCCTCCTCATCCATAGGTATTTGTGGTCTAAACAGAAACTCATCAGGCATCCTCATAACCTTTCAACACCAAGCCAGGCAGCCATGTCAGTAAAATGCTTACTCCATATAGAAAAATCTACCGATCTAAAGGAATGCTTAGCAGAGCCTCTTGCCCTGTGAATGACAGTATAAACTCTCCCATGTTTAAATAGTGTATTCCTGGAGTGGAGCACACTATTCCTTAATTGGTAAATGAAATCGCCATGTTGAGTTTTGTCATTAAAACTCTTCCCAAAATATTAACCGGTGTTTGTCGTGAATATAACAAACAAACGGACATGTCGCATTCTCCTATGGAAACTGGTAATTTTTCAGTAAAGGCAACTCAACTCGTAGCTCCAAAGAACCTTTGAGCATTCTTGGCAATAGCTGACATTGGATATTTTCCTTCTCGTATACACGAATGAGTTGCTCCAGTGTCTACAAGAATAGAAAAGGATTTGCCTCCTACCGTCACATTGACCCATGGTTCCTCTTGGGGTATGGTGTCAGAGATAGTACTGCACATATCAGGTCACCCTGTGAACTGTCCTATTGTGGATACAAGCTCATCCCCGTACCTGTGAAATGATTTACTCCTACCACAGTGACACCTCCTATTCTGGGTGTTAATATGTGTCCTGTGTGTGCATACTGTTGTGTCTGCATTGGGGCTTGTTGCAATTGCCTGTGTGGTGGATTCATTTGTACTTGTCTGTGCTGTTGTACCTGTTGGACTTGCGGCGCTTGTGTCTGATAAGGTGTGTGATCTTGGGCAAAGCCCTCTCTGGTCTATGTGCCATATGGCGGAGGATAAAATGTCCCCTCTCTGGAACATTGGATATTTTGTACATTCCCTTGGCTCCCATATATGTGCGTAATGTGTCCTGTCATTCCACAATTCCAACATACTGGGGGACTATTCTGTGAATTCCTCCTTGATTATATCCTCCCTGAGTATTCTGGTTCTCATACTGTATATTTTGAAACCCACCTTGGTTATTCTGAAATCCACCTCCTCTTCCTCCATAACCCATATCTCTGCCTCGTGGCATAAACCCATATCCACCTTGGTCCATCAGGTGTGAATTATTTGCCTGCAATGCACCCATTGCTTCCTGCATTCAGCTTGTCAGTACCACCCCTTCTAGGGCAAATTTTGACAATGTTTTCTGAATTGATTTGGCTTCCTCTATTTTTCTATTCTAATCCTTCTTCTTGTTTTTCTCTTGTAATAAATGACAAGTGTGCACTATTGTCAACTGTTTCTCAGCCGATGGCTTCGCTTCCATCCCTACTTGTTTCTTCATTTGCCTATGTACTGGCTCAGGCAACCCCTGACATAAAATGGGGGGAAATAATGCCACTGTCTTTTCCCACAGCTCACGTGTTTCAAGTTGACATTTCTTCTGAATATCCTGAATGTAAGCAATAGGGTCTTCATCTTCCTTCATCTTACGCGTCATAATTGCACCCATATCTGATGTGTCAGGATACTGCACCCTGTGCTCCTTCCAAACATCTGCTCTACAATTATTAAATGGTGCACCATCATGCGCTGAATATCCACTCTCCTCCATATGTCATCAGCCCTCTCTCCAAGAATGGCTACCAGGAGATCGTTTATGTCCCCTATGGCCAACGTATTTCCTCCTGTAATTTTCTCTAATTCGTATATATCCATTTCCCAGCACCCAAAGTCAAACTAGGGAGCTTGCATTTTAAGTTACCCTTGTCCATCTGTGGCCGTGGAATATATTGCGGTCTTGCTCCCCCTTTTTCTAACAAAGGAAACTGCATAAATCCTCTCCCATTGTTGGATCCAACTATTACTCTATCCATGGCAGGGACAATCATCCCTATCTGTCTCCTTGTGGGTAATGACCTTAACCTGCTTACATATGGTAGCAACTCTCCCTTCTCACTGTGTGATCATCCTCGCAGACGCTCAGGATATATTATGGGATCTGGTGTTCTATCTTTAGGTTGTTCCAAATCCGACCATCTCACTTTCTGATCCATTTACAGACTTCCTTCAGGGGCGCACACGCTCCCTCCTTCTGCCCGAAGACCAGACTCCCTTTCCTCGTCTGACATGTCTAGTCCCCAACTAGTATGACTATCATCCCCTTCAACCTTATCCAAGTTCAGTCTGCACAAAGACAATGCTTGACGTTCATCACTTAACATGTTTCACTCCTCACTTTGTTATTGAGGTATTGGGGATCGATCAATGTTCCCTCGAGTTCCATACTCGCTACTTCGCCTTAACTGTTTATAGACCTTATTGATCCTTTCTCCAATGCTTTCTGCATCACATCTTTCTTCTTCTAATGCTAATCTAGATACTGCTGGTGCTCCTTCCGTTATCGGAAGAATCTCTTCCTCTCTGTCCCACCGTATTTCTTGGCTCGGCCTCATTTGTTCTTTAAGAATGAGACAGGCATCGAAACCTCGCTGTTTCCTTTTTCATTCCATTTCTTCATCTACTTCCCTTTGCTTTCTCGCATCCCTTCTAATTCTTTCTTCCTCTTGCCTTTGTTCTTCTCCTCTCCTTAATCCTTCCCTTCTTTCCTCTTCTTCCCTTTGTTTCTGTAATATTTTGTCCCTTAATCCTTGTGCTTCTTCCTCCTCTCTCTTTCTTTCCTTTCTATCACTTTCTTCTATCACTCTCTGTCTATTGTTGTACTTTCTTTGCTCTTCTGCCCGTTCTTCTATTTTCTCTTTCTCCTCCTGATATTTCTCCTCTCGTCGCTCCCTGCTTTTCCTTTTTTGATCTTCTTTCAATCTCTTCTCTCATTTGTTATCCTTTCTTTCTTGTTCGTCCTTAAATTCTCTTTCCCTAACTTTCTTAAATCTTTTCCCATCTATCTTGAATAGTATCTGTCCTACCATCCATTCGTTTTGTACAAGCACTATCTTGTCAGCCTTATCTTTCTCTCCTTTCCATCTCTTAAACCCTCTGTTTACTTCTGTCGAAAAATGTGACCACTCACACTTTTCTTTTTTCTCATGTATGATCTTATAAATCTCTTCCTTTCTCTTATTCTCCTCCAGACTATTGTCACTACTGTAAGCGGGGGGTTCATATATCAGATTACTATACCCTGTCACTGCTCGCAGTTCTTTTAAAGGATACACCCCTATTTCTTCTGTGGCAACACCCTTTGCTTCAGGTGAGGTAAGGGGAGCTGAGGGCTCGACGCCTTCCTCCTTATGCTGATTAAGCATCCACTCCTCAGGTGGTGGGTCTTCTCTTTCCTCTTGATACATCTTCCAGAGCTCTTAAATTGCTAATCTTTTCTCTATTTCGTTCCCTGTTTACGCAGCGTGCAAGTATGTGGTCATGTGTGGCAATACCGCTTTTGACAATGATCCCTCTTGTGGCCACGGCATGAACATTTTATCTGCCGTGCCTTTTGCCACTTTTGCACTATACTGTTTGAGCTTGGGCATATGCTTTGGCAGTGTCTTAGATGGGTGCATGAGAAGAGTATCCCCCATAATAACAAGTCTTGCTTGACTGTTGATACTTACCAGATTATTAAAAAAACTTTATATTTATGCTTAAATCACCACTTTTCAACCTTTTTAAAACAACAAATATGAGCAAGCACCATCAATCTCAGCTCAAGCCTCTTATTTCAATAGTCTGCCTCTCTTTAGAGACCGTAATATCCATTCCTACTGGGCCGTGGGAGTGTCGAGCCGATGTACTAGATATAAAAGTGATTATATCTAAGCTGAAGAACTCAAGAGCTGCTGGCCCTGATGGGATTTGTAACATACTAATAAAACAACAACCTGACCTATGGGCCGCTGCTCTATACAAATTATTTACCCATATAGGTACATCAGGTGTAATACCTCCGTCGTGGCAATCTAGTCACATACTAACTGTCCATAAAAAAGGAGCATGGGACTGTCCAGGTAATTTTAGGATGCTTGCAATGTTAGATACTTCATCGAAAATATTTGCAAAAGTCCTACTACTAGAATTAAATCTGTGGATTACTGAGAAAAAAATACTACCCCTGAATCAAATCGGTTTCCGTGCAAATTTTAGTACAATGCATGGGCTCTTGCTCTTATCTACTGCAATTGAACACTCATGGACTAGGCGTAACCTTAATGTGTATTGCGCATATATCGACTTCTCTGCAGCATTCGATACCGTGCAGAGAGGTAGGTTATGGCAAATGTTGCCTGACTGGGGTATACCGTTGGGCCTATTAAGGATTCTGATGCTATTGCACTCAGGCACCACCGTACGCATCCGTTTGAATGCTGCAGGTAGACTGTCAGTGCCAATGCCGACATCAAGTGGTGTTAAACAAGGATGTATGGTTGCGGCAATATTATTCAATCTGTATTTGGCTGATATGGATAATGTATTCAATATTGCCGCGGCAAATCCCGTAAAGATCTCTGAGGTGATTATCGGATGGCTGGCATATGCCGATCATCTTATTTTGCTTGATTATACACCTGCTGGTCTCCAGCTAATGTTAGAGGCACTCAGCAGTTACTGCACTCTCAATGGTTTGCTGATTAATATCGACAAGAGTAAGGTAATGGTTTTCACTAAGAAACGCTGTCCCAAAAAATATGTGTGGTCAATGAACGGTAAGCCTTTAGAACAAGTTAAAACTTATAAATATTTAGGCATCATCGTTGATGATCGCCTAGCATGGCACGCTCAGTGGTCCGCACTACAGGCCCGCTGTCTGGTTGCTACCAACGCTCTGAGTATCTTCATTGGAAGAAATAGCGGCTACTCGGTATCTGCGATATTGACCATTTACATTGCTAAGATTAGAGCAATATTACTGTACGCCATTATAATATGGGGGCACAACTTCATTAAACTGGTTGTGCGATTTGAAGCCTTGTTACTTCGGAAACTGTTTCGTCTTCCACAATGTGTAAGTGTCGAATATATGTACCTAGAATTCAATCTGATAGGTCTATCGCATGCATTCATTAACCATTGTGTACTAAATTACGAAAAGTTGTTACGTATCAAGACTGATACAATCACTTGTCGATATGTGAAAGCATACATGAAACTCATGAACATCAATGCTTTTGGAATAATGGGTGAGTTGAAACAACTTCACAATAAGTGGACTAGTTCAATTCCCTCATTTAGCCAAATGAGCTTGTACTCTGTGAAATCCACCCTGAAAAATATATTGAAAGATGTAAGCTATGAACAACAGCTGTCAGACCTATTGACTAAAACTCACAGCGGGACTTATTGCAATGAGCGCATGTCCCGAGGTCAGACTCCAAACTACTTCCATGCCTACCCCAATCTACAAACAGTACGGCAATACCTCCTATTGAAATTCAATATATCCGAGGCATTGGAAGTAAAAGGCTCTCAATTGGGTATTCCCTGTGACAAGCGATATTGCTGCTTATGTGGTAATAATGTCACAGAGACGTTACACCACTTGTTAATTGTGTGTGAAAGTTTATAAGCCCTTCGGTATCGACATATGAAATCATATAATAACACTTTTAAGGCTGATGAAATTGAGACATTATGGTCACTATTTATGAGTGGAAACGATATAAACCTAATGTATTTTATGGTGCTATTCTATACTAAAATTGTTTTAATTATACAGTGTATTGTCTGATCATGTGAGACAATTTTAAGTGACACCATATGTATTTCGTACTATCCAAATGCGCTTTTGAATCGCTAATGTAATAGCAACTGAGATGTTTTTAACTGTAATAATGTTAGATCAACTGTCTGTTTTTAAAATGTACATGCGAAAGCAATGATATATAAAACATTTGTTTTGTTATATGTATATCAATAAAAAACTATGAAACTATGAATAGTCTGCCTATTCTCTTGATTGACGTATCTATTCTCTTGATTGGCGCCAATCGCTTTGCTATACTCAATCACTGTTGCTCCTCAACTTTTTCAAATTTTCACAATCTCTGTCGCATTTTGATAGTTTTACTGAACAAACAACATTCAGTCTAGTCAAAACATTACACATTATAAACACCTCGATCACCTTTTCTCTCACCTTTATTTTATACCCTATACAGGGTTTCAGACATCACCTTATGTAATCCTTATTGTGTGTTGTATATTACACTCTTCCCCTGCTGGAATTTGAGATGTCTCTTTCCAACTCCCTTGAGTCAGGCCTTCTAGGCGCTACCTCCTCTCTTCACAATATTTGCTGTTCCTCAAAAATTATCACAGTCCTGTCCCCTTTATTTGCCATTCCCCTTAGTCTACTCACTATTCGTTAATCATCACAAGGCCTTCGGTATCGACTCCTCCTCCAACCCAACCCCTTCACTTTCCGTCCACAGAGCGCCCATGGAAACTGGGCAGGGATTTCGTCAATGGGGGACCTGCCCACCATCTCAATTCTTCCTGCAAGTTTATTTCTATCAGCCACTCTGCACAGGGAACCCCACGATCTTCCAACTAAGGGCAGAGGATGCCCAATAGTCCAAAATACTGGAGACAAACTAGTTTGGATCTTTTTGAACCATCCACACCACTACCACCGAGGTTTATGCCCATTTAGGAACATGCATACAATGGATGGGTTCACAGAATAACTCTGAGTCCAAATAACTGAACCAACTCAGGAAGATGGCAAAGTACCGTTTTAGTAACAATTATCTAAAACAGGTAGTTACAATAAACATCAACGGATGTACGCTCGATTTCTATCAACAACCTTTACACACAACATATACTTTATACTAAAAACACGTCAGAGGTGACGTCATTCTACCTGGCAAATAATAAAAAACCTACTGGGGATCGGGATAGACTTAAGGGGAACATCAAAGTACACATTTTATAGGAACTAGGATTGTGATTGGCTGCCCACTGTCAGGTGGGCAATATATGCCTACCTCTAAAACAAGTAATCTTTAAAAACATCAGGTACACGGTTTCCGATTGGTCTTAAAACTATAAGGTCCTTCATTATATGGACCACTACAATTAGTTGCTACACTTGTGTTGTGTCTGGAACATTCGGTTCACTTAGCAGCACGTAAACCCAGACCCAGGTGCAAGGAGATGGGCCTGACTCTACTTCCCCACCCAATTAGCCTAGCATCTCTCATCACCCAAGCCTTCTGCCATGAAGATTGTCTTTGAACTTGGCCATGCAAAGTATCCTTGTCTCTGAGAATACATGGGAGTGCGGATACTCACTATCGTGTTCTAGGACTCCAAGTTCGACTGTAGTTTCATTCTTGGTTCATGTGACAGGAGACCACGATTTGGTTCATTTTGCAGGTTTTAAATTTCTTAAATGAATAAAGCTCCAGTCCCCCCCTCTTCACCCCCTGGAAACCTGGCCGTACCCATCAGTCTCACACTCCTCACAGGTAAGGAAGGGCTGGAAAGATCCCCATCTGCACTCACACCGGCACGTACAGGGTTGTTAAGGGTCGGGCTAGCTCTGACCCATGACATGGTTTGGGAACAGGCCCTGCCACAAGGGCTTAGGGACATTACTGGCCAAGCACGTCTGGGGCTTAACGCTGTTAGCTCCACGCATTCAAACTGAGTTGCTAAAGGTTTTTATTGAAATATAAGCAAAACTTTCCCTATGTTAAAAATGGGAATGACTGCCAGAGACAACATGGCATCCATGGTGACCTGGGTGTTTTTTAAGAGTGAGTCCTTTCTCGCTTTCCCTTGCAGTCAGGAAGGAAGCCTGCTGGCATCGTGACTGAGGAACGGTAGCGGCCTGAGGGACTAGGACAGAGTGGGAAATAAGTAGCGGCCATGTTTCGTGTGTGTAGTAGACTGTGGAGCTCAACACGTGTGAGCAGCGGGCAGCTATTTCAAATGCGATCTTATACCTATGGGTGAGCCTGGCATTGGAGGAAGCGGATTTGCTGGTAACTTTGTGTTGGGTGCTAATATGTGAGAATATGCCCATGCTGAAGTTAAATGTACAGCACTCAATCTGGCAGAGTTGTGATGTGTGTCACCTGAAGTTAACATGCTGGTCCAACATTAAACTTGCATTGGAATACATTAGATAAACTTACCTCTTGGAGGAAATAGATCATCACGTCCGAGATTAGCTCAGAGGGCAACACGTTCGCCATGGGAACAAGGTGATGCCAGTGCAACATGGATTCGATCCCCTGCCTGATGCCTAGAAGCTGAAGGAGTCTGGTGTTCAACACGGGCTGGAGCAGATCACCCCTTCAGTCCACTCGGGACAGCCTGCTATCGGCCAGTAGCTCCTTTTAATGATTTTGCATTGTGTTTGTAAGTCTTCCAAGGGCTTCAATAAATGCCCCAGCAGTATCTGGCTCTCCCCCTCCCCACCACTACCTCAAAAGAAGACGCCTAGAAGAGAGGGATTGCAAAGCAGGAGTCCAGGAAGCAGCAGAATCTGCTTACGTGTGGATTCTGTACACACCTGTGTCTCCGGCCGAGACATTGGTCCAAGGTATGTATTGCTGGGCAGAGAGGGAATTGTGAATTTAGGGTAGTCGGCACATATGGAAATTGGTAGGCTGAAAGGAAATCAGCACCCATTTTTAAGACAAACCATACATTGGCCCAGCTTATCATGTGCCCATTGTTGCTGTGGGAGAATCTTGGATTTGTCCTTCACATACTGTTCATGTACCTAGTTTTTATTTGTATTTGCATTTGTCAAGCACCTAAGCCTGAGGGCATCGAGACGCGGTTGCGTACCATTCCACAGTGCATATACTTGAGGAAAAAAACTATTACTAAACAGGTAAGTGTGGACAGTACAGGTCAGTCAGGGCAACGTTTAGGCAAGAGCTAAGTTTTTAGCGCTTTCCTGAATGCCAAATGGGAGTTTTGTGTTCTTAGCGAGGGCAGAAGGGAGGTCCAGTGGGACCCTGCTACTGAGGGGAACCTAGCATCTCCTCCTCTGGCACATTTAATTTTGGTGGTGCAATACGTTCAGCGTGGGTAGATCTCGCAGGCCTGATAGTGTTGGCTCTGACAGTTTTCTGGTGCATTATTCAAGAGGAATTTGTGGGTCATAGTAAGGATTTTAAAGTTAATCCTTTCCTGGATGGATAACCAATGCACCTCCTTCCCTCCTGCTGAGATATGCTCTAATTTGGATATATTGAGTGCTGAGCATAGCGCATTGTTTTGGATTACATTCATTTACAGATATTCTTCTTGGATGCGCCTGCAAAAAGCACATTGCAGTAGTCGAGTCTTGCTCCAGTTGCTGAGCGTGCAATGGTGAGGAAACTTGTCAGTGTGAGGAATTGTCTGGCTGTGTTAAGAACTTTGGCCGTGTATGCTGCTGATGAAGCCATTGCGTTGACTTGTTTTGGGAGGGAGAGAGTGGAATGTAAGTGCACTCCAAAGGTTTTCACGTACTCTGAGATTGGCATTTTGATGCCATTGATCAAGAAGGATGAGCATTGGGGGAGAGTTTCTTTAGCATTGCAGGTGACCCCACTACGAGGGTCTCCGTCTTGTCGTTTAGACAAAGATGGTTAGTGGCCATTCACGTCTGGATAGTTAGGTACATTTTGTTGACTGTCATTGTATCCACTTTATGGGACTCTGATATGAGGAGGAGTATTTGGGTGTCATCGGCCTAGTTGGTATAGGCTATGCCGTGGTCATCCAAGAGGTCAAAGAGAGGTTTGGTAAATATATTATAGAGGGTGGGAGAGACACAGGAACCTTGCGAGGCGCCACAGGGAATGGGTGCAGGGTGGGGGGCACTCGAAAAATGAGAGAAGCCTCTCATGGATCTCCCTTCAAGGAAAGATGCAACCCATCTCATGGCTTCTTGGGAGAAGTTGGCAGCAGCTGTGAGGTGGTGACACAAGGTCAACCAGGTCAAAGGTCGCCAAAATGTCAAGTAGAAGGAGGTATGCTGGCTTTCCTTCATCTCTGAAATTGTCAAACTGATTTTTCCAGTCGGGAAGTGCTGATTCTGTTCCATGTCCTGGTCAGAAGCCACATTGGTGCTTTCCTAGGATATGGTTGGATTCCAAGAAGGCTTGGATTTGGTTGCAGGCTGCCCTGTCAAAGATCTTTAATAAGAATGGAACTGTAGTAATCAGCTGGTAGTTGTTGGGAGATGACGTGTCTAAGCTTTTTTTTTTTTTTAGTAAGGGGAGGACCCAGGATACATGGTTAGATGAGAAGGAGACATTGATAAATCTAGTAATGAATGCGGCATGGATGTCAGAACAGTCCATGATTAGAGCTGCCAGGCAGATATCACCTTTGCATCTGGACGGTTTAAGATTTCTGATGATATTCGCAGTCCCTTCTTCCAAGACCTCTCTAAAGTAAATGGTCGGGCTAGGCGGGCTGGGGGCTGGTGGGAAACCCTAGAGGCAGGTGCATTGGTTTTACTGAGATCTTGTATCAGAGATATTTTCTGATGTAGAGAATGTATTTTAGCTCTGATGGCAGTTCAAACACCTGTCATACTTTACCTGTAGCTGTTTGTTTGGGAGGCCTGTACTGAGCCTTCCTATAATGTACCTGTTCCAGTTTGTGAGGGACCTGTGCACTATCCTTGCCTTTGGTGCACCAGTATCCATGCTTGAGGGAAGCTTATACTGGTCCTGCCAAGGCTGCATTTATTTGTGGGATAAGCTTTCACTTGGCCCATCAACGTTGCACCTCTTGTGGGGAGGAGTGCTCCCATTGTCCCTGCCTATGCTTTTACCTGTTAGATTTATGGGAAAAGCACTAATCCTGCCCATGCTGTCACGCTTATAAGTAAAGGTTATACTCGGCCCTCCACCGCTCTACCTGTCCTGTCTCTGAGGGAAGGCTGTACTGACCCATTGCACGTAGTAAATGTTTGTGTTGTGTTTGTGAGGAATCTTGAACTGATGCTGTCCACAATGTACCTGTTCTGTTTGTGTTTGTGTGTGTGTGTGTGTGCATGCCATGTCGCTTTGTCTGAGAGAGTATGCATGCGTCTGTGTCATGAGTTTCATTATAGCCTGCATGCCAGAGCCAAACCTCCACACCAAAGGTGGTCTAAATGCCAACTTGGTGCTATGGAAGATTTTGCGGATGACAATGGTGCTGTACCCAACACAAGGCTATAGAGAGTCGGATCTCGGCACTTAGTGCAAGATAAACCACTACCACTGAGCACAGGGAAGACGTTTGATTAAACAACAATGGGTCTACCTCTAGAGAATCTGATTACCAATTTGTATTACCATTGTGTGTTTGGTAACTATTTTTTGTTATCAATATCACTAAACCAACAGGTAGTTTCACTTTCAATAAAGCGTCTTATATACGCACAAATAGAAATAGATGAAGAATGCTCTCACACGTTTAGCATTTACGTTTATTTATTCTCCATTAGGGATAATATATGAGCAGTAACAATAGTATAATCAAACAACATGCATTTCCCAATATTATCAATGAAGTACTTGAATAGAGTTACAGCATTTTTCTCTCCTATAAACAAGTGTGTTTGTAGCAACTGTGGCACAGGAACACATAAAATCATACTCAGTAGCAGTGCTGTAAGGATAGACGGGACTGGGGACAGGTGAGTTTATGCATCCCACTTATACCTATTAATTGAAAAGAGTATATTTGTTCACAGTTTGCTGCGTATAAGTCTAATACAGGAATATAAATGAAACCTCTTGTGGGTCTTCTGATATGTGAAGTCTGCCTAGAATAAGATATATTTTAAAGGTAACACAGATTTTCTGGCCAGATCAGCACTTCCAAGTGTCATTTGCAGCTGCCACATGTATACTTTAGCGTTCCGAGACCCTCTGGGTAGAGTCAGCGCTAAACAAAAATTCACATAAATAAATAAATAAGTAAATAAATAATTTTCATCAAACACAATTGAACAGTTTTAAAAAATGATTTGTTTGTGTTACTTGTGTACGCAAGTAAAATATGCCATACCCATTAGATCTGAACTGGCATATGCCCATGCATCCATGTGCTTGCTAAAACGTGCCATGTATTCAAGTAGCTACCATGCATATATAGCTTCCCTTGGATTGTTTTGCTGTTCATAGAAGTGAATTTACAGAATATGCGACAGCTGAGGGTGTGCTCGAGTATGTGTGTGAGAACCTTGCAGTGCTGCTGCCTATGGCGTGCCTGATATGTGTGTCTGTGAGGGAAGCTAGCACTGTGCTAATAATCCTCTTGGTATACATGGTAATTATTCTACCTCTGCTGAACATGTTTGTGGTGTGACAGACATTTGCTGTGATTCTGTCCGTATTGTGCATTTCCTGTATGTCAGGAAAGTTTTAATTAGTGGTGTGTCTGGGGTCATCATTACCAATTTGGCAGATCGTTTTACAGTGTGCCTTATATTGGTAATGCACATGACTTTAGACGTGCTAGCACTTCCCTTTCAATTACAGTTGTTAGAGTGTACCCCGACAGCATTATGCTCCTTTTCCTCTATAGAATAGTCTTTGCAATATCCAATATAACAAGGTCTTCGGTGTATCCTAGATATGACACATGGTTACTGCTTAGTTTAGGGCAGAAACATCTAAATGTTCTTACACATGCTATTGATATCAGTTATACACGAGATAAACAGCAGTGGTGCTAGAAAGCATCCATCTCGTACACCCACGTTAGTAGCAATTTACCTAGTTGCAGACCCATTCGCGTTCTGCCGAATTCTTCTGTTCTGTATATAACAAAATTATTGATTTTAGCAACCCCTCGGCAGTTCCCCTAGGGGCAGCTTTTCCGCAGTAAATCTCTAGGCACACAGTCATATTCCTACAAGTACTCTAAAGGGCCACGTATAATGATGATCCTTTTTGATTGTTTTCAATTCTTGCTAATATGTTTAACCGGATGTACGTGTTTTAAACAAGGTCACTTTCCTCGTTTGCACATTACCTGTGCCTTTTTCCTCATTGTCGTTTTTATTGGAGGATGCCCCCCTGCCCGCAAGCTCCCCATCTGTCCCACCCCCCACCACTTCACCATTCCCCACCACCTCACCCTTTAAACACCATACTAGGAATACCATCTGGGTCATGAGAAAAGGCAGAACCCATTTTATTAATGTTCTCCTTAATCTGTGATTCCAAAAAGTAACCTTCCATTTTCCTCTGGAAATAAGAATCTATGTTTTGTAGCTGCTCACACTTAAAGTTCTCACTAATAAATAGTGCCCACGTGTTGTCATTAATTGGGTACATTTGTGTCAATGCCGAATATACGCCTTGGTTGTGCAGTAGGGAGCACAACTTTCGGAGGTCTCTGCATTGAACAACTTCTAGTAAAGAGCATAATTGAAGGCTAACACATTCTACACAGTTTTTAAATAGAATACGTTTTACTTAACAGTTAAGACATGTTCAACCTTATTTAATTGAACTGACTATTCTATACATAACTCTTCGAAGTTCTTGTTTTTGTCTTCTCAAAGTCATATGGTCTGATAGGCGTCATTCTGCCACATGTGACAGCGGAGACCGACTGGAATGCCCAATTTGTGGTAGGTATGTGGACCAGCTTGCTTAATTTTTGACAGGCAACCAAAAGGAATGATCTTTATAGCACCAGTCTGATTTACAGGTATGTCTAATTGTAGCGTGCATATTACTGATATTATGTTTTGACCATTTTAATTTGTGATCCCCTATTATTTACGCATGTTCCACCTACTGGAAAGGGTTCATAGTTATCGTAATCTTTAAATCTAATTGCCCATCTGACCATGTGCTGTCCGGGAATATCCCACTGCACTCATCGATTTAGGATTATCATATCACAGTTAGTAAACAATTGTGAGGTGAGTTTCCCATGGGCACGCTTCTTCCACTGGAAATAGATCTTTTGGAGGAGCATTTTGTCTAACTTTGTTTGGCGTGGAACAATATATTCAGTGATAATTAGAGCGCCTTGGTCGAGAAGATTCACAGCAAGATCAGAAATACGTTCTGTCATTACGTTTAGGGAATTTAAAGACCCATTGCACTCTACTACTGAAATATTGTTCTTTAAACTGCTTAATATTGCATCAAAAGATTGTCTTCAACTCTTTTTTGTAGCAGGTTTACAAAATATGAAGAATGATGACATATGCCAATAACAAAACAAAACAAACAGGTGACTTATGAAGGTAACATTAATCTAAAGCAGAATACTAATTAAATATACAAAATAACATTATTAAGCATCACTCGATGGAGTGGTGTGGCCAGGTAGGTCCCTACTAAGGAGGATGGCAGAGAGGGCAGTGGAATCTCCCTTTTCAGCAGGTCAGTTACACCGAACTTTAAAGAGACCCAAAGTTGGTCTGGCAGGACGAGTTGGGAGAAAGATCGGGCTTGAGCGAAGGCACAGGGATAGTATGTGACAGTAAGGTCGAGTGCAGAGGAGGGTCGGAGGGAGCGAAATGGTGAATAAACTGAGATACAATCAGACATACTGAGGAGCAACACTATCGATAGTTTTGTAGACAAGCAGAAGGAACTTGAAAAGAGAGTGGTGATGCATGGAGAGCAAAACCAGCATGCTGTTGGTAGGTAAAAGTGGAGGAGGATCTGGGTAGGTTGTAGAGAGTGTGGTTAAAAGTTGAAGACTTTATCTAAAGTAAGGAAGGAGTAGGGAGGAGGCAGAAAAAACCCATGCAGTGAAGAATTGCAGAGAAAATGTTGGTAATATGGAGAATTGGCAGGGGTAAAAGATGTAAATGTGAACGTTTTTGAGTATCATCAGCAAACACATTATAGTGAAACCTAAAGGGTGAGATAAGTGTTCCTAGGGCAGAGGTGTAGAGGGTGAAGAAGGTCAAGGCTTGATCCCAGGGGGATGCCAACAGTGAGAGTGGAGGGTTCAGAGGTTTGTGACTTCCATGACATTTTAAACGATTGACCTTCTAAGTAGGAGGTGAAGCAGGCAAGAGATGATTTGGAGAGTGATGAGGAAGGAGGAGTGGTTGACAGTGTCAAAAGCAGCAGAAAGGTCTAAAAGGAGGAGTATAGAAGAGTGTTTGGACTGATGAGTATTAGACAGAAAGTTGGAGCTATGCATGAGTGCAATGTCAGTGGACTGTGTACTAAGAAAGCCAGATTGAAGTTGATCTCCAAGGCCATTATCATTATGGTTCTTTAAACCAACTTAAGGCAGGCATTTGATGGAGAAGGCAAGGAGAAGAGTGAGTAGAAGAGGAATGTAGCGATATCAAGATGCACAACAAATAGTAGAAGAAATAGGCAAGTGAAGACAATGAAGAAATTGTGTAGCCCAAGAGAGAGAGAGAGAGAGAAGGTAGGTGGATGAGCAGAAACAGAAGGTTTGTATGGCTGGCTAAGAAGAGGCACCTGTTCTGAGATGGGCAGGAATGGGGCTGTAGGTAACCAAATGACACTTAACAGACACAAACCAGCAATGTTACTTGATCCTCTGAGGGAACAGAAGCTCTGTGGTGAATGAATAGTCAATGGGTGGAAGGATCCCTGTGCTTGGGAGTCAAGAAAAGGGGGAGATTGGTGAGGTCTTGGCTTGAGCAGGCACTTTCGCTCAAGGCCCTTTCCAGACCCAACAGGCCCAAACAGGTAGCTGCCTATTGTTGCTTTTGGCCCTTGCCTACAGACGCCTGGACTTGATGCCCAGGGGTGACTGTATCAGGGGAAGTGTTCACATGTTCCTCATGGAGCCAGCCACGGGGTTCTGCATGGCTTCCACACAGCAGAGTACTGGTTGCTGTAGGCCCAGGCAGCTTCATTTTGTAAGCTGGACGCTCAGATGGTGCACTGGCGTCTCTAGCAAAGCATGATGTGGCAAAGAAAAAAAGAGTGTTCCAGATGGCTATTAACCAAGTCTACAACTCCATCATCTTTATTAATTATCATACAAGAGGTATCAGCAATTCCAGAAATGTGAGCATACCTTCCACACTTTCTCCATGCAACTCACTAACACCTTCAGATCTAATGCTAGTTCTTCTATCAAAGAGTCTAGTGAGTTAAGTAAAGGCGAACCTGAAGTGGCAGTTTTCATGGGTGTTGACTCTTTGAAGGCAGTAACATTCACAGCAATATTTTAATGTACAGAGCAGTTAACATTTTGGTTCTCAGGAAAATGGGCCCATTCATTAGATATGAGCTCAGCACATATGCTCTTCATATTCATTTAGATTAGAATCTATAGGGTTTTTAGATTAGATCTATGGGGTTTTAAATAAATCATAATATGTGGCAGTGTTTTGGGCAACCCTCTAGACGATTTATTGACAGTCTATTGACAGTCTGCCATGGCATAACAGAAAAAGATAATATGCAAATCAGACTTGGCTCCACCCCAAAAGGGGCAATCCGGCCCAAACTGCTTGGTCACAACCCTTCTGCACAGAACCGAAGAAAGAAAGCCCAAACATGTGTTCACTGTCGACAGTGAGGTGTAGCTTGGGTTGTTTAGGCATTCAAGTATCCCATCATTACTTCTGGAGGACTCTGAAGATGTGTCATTCGATTGTGTGGGAGAACAAGATAAGATAGTGAATTCACTGAGCGCAGGACTAAGGGCAGGGAATTCCAAATTGTTGTTGCTTGTGTTGCAACCAGCCTGCCACCTTTGGGAACAAGCCTGACAGTCAGAGAAGCGACAAACAGTAGTCTAAAACTATATAGTGGATTGGATGGACTACAAAGATTCACTTTGCAGTTCAAATATGTCTTGCGACATTAGCTGGTTTATGCGGCCCATAATTCGGAGACAGAGTAGTGGGAGCATGGAGGGAGGCAGTGTAAGAAGATGCTGGCCACTCTCCTTCCTGGCAGACAGCAGGCGGGAAGTGTTCATAACCCTGCTAAAAATCTTCTATTACTTACCTCTTCCCACCACACTGCTCCCCAAAGTTGTTCATGTGGGCTCTGAAACGCACAAGCATCCGAACGGCCGAATATAGCCTTCGTAGCGTGCCTTACACTGGGCGGCTTCTATCTCGCTCTATTATCTTTGCTAACTCAATGACTTTTTTCCAAATTAGAATGTACAGCTTGGGTGATTAGGGGAGCAACCCTGGGGGACATTGCACCTCTCGAAGGCTGTGCACCGGTAGGAGTCACAGGTTCAAGGTCGGGCCCAAGTGAAATGCCAGGCGTTACAGGGCGGGGCAAGCTTCCTTCTGCACACATTAAACGGGGGCCCACTTCAGAACGCCGGCAACCTAAGCACGGGGTACACCGGCAGCAAAACCCCTCACATCTTTGCCAAATTTCGGCAAAGCCATGCCTGCCTATTTAGCAACTGCAGAACCGAAACGCTGGCTTTTATCTTCAGAAGGGCAGTGAATTTATATTGTGTGATATGCCCCTGCTCGGAGTATTCAGGCAAAAGGGAAGATGGGTACAACCAAGGCAGGAGGGGAGTGTTTGTGATAGCCAGGATGCTTGTGGATCCAGCCACAGTGGACCATGCAACATGGCTGTGGAAAGTGGAAGGGTAGATGGTGAGCTGTCTGAGATTGCTTGGACTTAAATATTGCATTCTCCTACAGAGAAACCGTTATCAGGTATGTGGGGCTGTGTGAAGAATGTGTGGTGTGGTGTGCAGGTGAGAATCAAAGCACCCAGCAATCGATTGGGCCACCTAGTCCCAACCCACTGGGACGCATGCATGGGACTTTCAGATCTTAATTCGCAATTTGAACGTTACATTCCGAAGAGCCCCACTGCAGCCGAACCATGTCATATGGCACGGTGTGGCTGTGGGAGATGAGGGGTCTTCATCTTGGAAAAATAACACTCTGAGTTCAAGCCCTGCCTAGATTCATTTCACTCCCTTAAACGCATTTATCAAGCCCAGCATTCAGAGCGAAAGAAAAAGGGGAGACCATTTACCCGAGGTTAGGCCCCACAATTCACTATCAAGTCTACCGACAGCATATGACTACAGGAAACATTAGCAGAACATCTGCATATTGGCAGAATTACATTTATTTGCAATTCATGCTTGTATATATGCCTCACCTTCCCCTCCCTTTCCCTCCCCCCACCTCAAATCCTACACCGTTACTCCCTTCTCCTACCCGCTCCTCTACCCTATCCCCTGCTCCCCCTTGCAAATAGTTCTACTTATTGTTCTAATTACCTGTTCATGCTTGTATATAGGTTTCTCTCACTTTTGTACCTGTTGTTATATTGTAAAGCTGTTTGGCTTAAAGCGCTATATAAATTCAATAAACATAAACATAAACATAATCATTCTCTGGGCCCGTGGGCAAGCCTTAGCGCCAGACGTGGCTTGGCAGTCCTGGCAGTTCAGTGGCATTTTATACTGACATCCTTCACCAAATTGGTAATCTTACCGGAAAGATTTAATAGCAGTTTCAGTCGAACAATGCACTTTTTGGGGGGTGAATTTGCCCGCACTAAACAACCAAAGGATAAACCATGCGTGGACTGCCCACTTGAAGGTGCTCCCACATCACTGTCAGGGCAAATAACATGTGGTGCAGAGTTTGATGGCCACACATTAAACTGTATGCTAAACTAAATGTAACTGAAGCACACTTGGTGCCTGGACTATTCAAAATAAATTTGGATTCTGTTTTGCATGCTGCAAAGGTCATTATAACATACTTTGAAGCAAGTGATGGCCTTGCGCCCAAATAGAGTTAACTTTGAGGTGAGTGTTCCCCTTCTCGCGCACTGCTTCCACTTTTGCACTGTAGTTTGAACATCCTCTGGGGGGACCGAAGTCCAAGGTATGGGAAATTCAAGGAGTTGCTAGTGTGTCTGTGTGCATTATAGGCAATACGCGGATATGAAGAGGGGCCAATCCCTTATAGCCACCCATGTCTAGATGCATATGGGTGAGTGGGCAGAGGTAGTCTAAAGAGGGTATGAGTGTAGCTGCAATTCAAATTGTTTTTGTGTAAGGAGAAGTGTTGTGCAAAGTGTCATTCTTCGAGTTGTGTATGAAAGCATGCAATGCCACTTCCTGTGATGTCAAGTGGTGAGAGGTTGTGTGCCACCACTTCCTGTGATGTCCCTTGGGGGCAGGGTCAAAAGACATCACTTCATGAGATGTCACTTGGAAACGGGCCAAATGATATCACTTCCTGTAATCTCACTGGGACGGTCAAGGGTTGTGTGATGTCACTTCCGTTGCCCCTGTTATTTTGATGATATGACGTCCCTGACGAGCACTCAAATACTTTGTATCAGTGTATGTAACTTTCGTCACTCTGCAATGTCAGATATAAAACTCTGTGATTTCGTTTTTGTGTTCTGATAAAAAATTAATTCAACAAATTAAAGATGCCTAATCTTTTCACACTTCGTTGTTCTTATTTAATAACCCAAATAACTCATGAGAAAGAGATACAGACATAATACATTAAATCTGAATGAGCAAAGGAACAGATTTTTTTGAAATTACTCTGAAGACGGACGCAATAAAATATAGAAAAAATATTAGCATTTACATTTACAGTAAAATCAGAGAGGGAGGCACAAAATGAAGGCAATCAGGAGGTAAGATTCAGAGATCAGGTGTAACAAAGCATTCTGCCCCACAGGCACTCCAATGGTGCCTGTTTCTTGACCTCTTGGAATCACAATCGACTTGATGAACCTGATAGAAGTGGAATGACACTCTCTATAACATCTGACATACACTGTTCGGTGGACCGCAAATGCTGAAGTTGCATCCTCTGCTAAGATTAACGGTCAACAATGACCAACTTGAGTTGGGTTCTAACTTAATTGGAAGCCACTGCAGTTCTGGGATAGTGTAAGTGATGCACTCACAGTAGCACACGTGTCCGGTATCCACGAGTTTAGAGTCATCACTTCATAACATCTGACATACACCGTTCTGTGGACCGCAGATGCTGAAGTTGCATCCTCTGCCACGATTAATGGTCAAACATAACATGACCAACCTGAGTTGGTTTCTGCACATCCGCAATGGAGAAAGCGGTGGTCTCACTGTAGCAGACATGTCCCCGTGTCCATGAAGTCATAGTCATCACTAGCCCGCACATACAAAAGAGTCAGAGTCGAAGTTCTCCATCAAGGTGATCAAGGTTGTCGAAACATATTGGGACAATGGTAAGAGCTAAGGATTCAAGGTTATGAATGCTTGGAATCTAAGGCACCACCATCAGCTCACCAAGGCAGTAATACACAATTTAAACACATCTGCGATCAGGGACTGCAAGCATGCAGTGAAATGTCATCGGACACAGATGGAACCCTCATTCGGGGTTTCAGGGATAGGGAGGTTTGGCGGCAGCACATTTCATGGAAGTAGATTAAATAAAAAACTGTTGCCTGTTTTTGCCGAATATATAGGTGAGGGGTGAGTTTTGGCTAATAATGAAGGTAGGGATGTTAAAAGGGGAAAGCGGGGGTCTTGCCCCACATATATTTGCAACAAAATCAACTAATTACATAAAAGAATTCGATGAATTCTACTTCGATAAAATATTTTCTCCCAAATCACAAAGAACCGGATTTCAAACTGTACCTGTCTTGATCCCTGATGAAACTTTGAACCACTTAAATCGATTTTCATAATTTGGAGAATGTATCATTGCCCATTTCTGTTCAACCCACACAGTAAATACACAATGCATAATTAATTCATGCAACAACAGCACCTGCTTGTAGTACATCTATAAAAATAAACTTTCATGTGAGTGTTACTGCATTGACATATTTTTCCTGCATCAGCAATCTGTATGCAATGTATAGGATAATAACTTGATTCCGATCTCGTTGACTCGGGATTGTTTCAAGGTTAATCATATAATTTCCATTTCTCTTGGTTATTCCTGTTATCAGCACCTATGAAAATGCAATTACAGATCATCCCCTACAGCAGAAAAGTTCAGACATTTTCAAGACTGTGCATTCTTTTGTCACCTATTAGTCTAGATCATTTTACATGTGAATGGACCTGTCTGCTGTTTTTCATCATAGGAACACACTCATGTAGAAAGGGCCCAATATTGCCACTATTGCTATGGTAAGAATGCACATTCATGCTTTCTGTACTAATATATGCCAGTACTGCCACTGTAAGAATACCCATGTGCTGACTTTGCCCACTAATGCCTGTAATGCCACTGTCGGAACACACTGATCATGGATTTTCCGAATGAGGCCAGTACTGCCACTGTATGAACACATTCTAATCGAACATACTTACCAAAAAAAATATACTTAAATCTATGTGTTATTGGCATATTGCAACCACTTACAGCAACGTCTCCCATTGTACTTCTCAGTGGTATAATTTGCACAGGGAGTGTGGAACCATTTGTATCATTTCAAGTCCAGATTTAAAAGGGCAATTACAGATGTCCAAAAGCCTATTTAACAGCAGCCATCAAGCAGTCATCGACTTTGCTCGACACCAAAAAAATGACAGGATTAATTGCATTTTCAAACTTCAAGCAAATGTGGAAATAGCGCTGAATACAATACTGAGAGGTGGAACCCAGATGGTCTTCTTGCAACACATACAATTGGTAACTCAAACAGCTGGAGAGGTTTCTGCCGTACAATCTGTTTAGTTAATCGCTTCTGCTGCACCTTAACCAGTAGGGGGCAGCTAGTTTTTAGCGTCTGTGTCTTACCCGTGGATGTAGACACATCCATGTATAACTAGGAACTAGAGCTTCCTACGAATACACAGAGGGAGCATAAAAGTGTTCTTCAGTTAGTTGCTTTCTTCGTTGAGGGACATCTATGAAAAGGAATGTTTTTCATGAAGAAAATTCAGCAAAGGTACAATTCAAAGAATTATCCTTTTTCTGGTTTAGATGGGCACATTAGAGGAACCTCATATGTCTTTCAATATAGAAGCTAGCACTGTTACCATTCTAATAATTTAAACAATTTAGTTTTCTCTCTAATTGTGGGCTTACGGTTTGTTCTCTGTGGGAGCATTCATGATTACAGACTTCTTACTCAAATTAGAGCCAGCATGAAGCCTTCAATGGGGCTTACACAAACACTGATGATCTTCATCGACAGCTTACTGATTTTGAACACAAATGATATTTACATTCCATTAGAGCTAATTGATAGATTGACTGATTGAGAACTACAAAAATAGATATATTGACCCACGTGTGGACAGCGAGTCTAATAAATATAGACTATATAGATGGCTACTATTTAACTACAGGCATTAAGCCCGCCAGTGGTTTCCGAGTGAAATGTAGTTGATAAATACCCACCCACAATTATATGTTGTGTTTGCTGCTGTGCCTCGATTTATTCTAACACCTGTGGTGTCTCCCTGAGTTGGTTTTCCCTGAGGATGAAATGTAGAGTTTATGAGGGAAGAATTACAGAATACATGGAAAGTTCCCGACATCCTGCTCACCCCCTCCAAACACTAGAAAAATACCTGGCCTCCCGCCCCACTCTTATACCTTCCTCTTGCTTTCCCTCCCCCAACACTTTGCGCCCAGAACCTCTTCTCCACCGCCCACGTATTTTCATGTCCATCCTCCCTCACCTCATTTTTTTCTCCCCCCACTCCAAGCAAATCATTCAGTACTAGTTATCCCGCAACCTTCACTTCCCCACTCATGTTTGTCTACATACTCCCTAAGCAAGCATGCTTCCACCTAGCCACCTAACTTGCTCTCGCCCACCTTCCTCCCTAATGGCCCCCTGTCAGTGAAGAAGCCACAGATCTAACAGTTTCAGAAAGTTACAGCTCCCACACGATCAAAAGCCAGGGAATCGTGGCTCACAACGCTCTCAGAACGTGCCCCTTCCTTACTGTCAGCAGGACATCAGTGACTCGTGTGTAGGTTGCTGGACACAAAGAGGCAGAGACAATGCTGTCGACCCTCTAGTATCAAGCCACAGCTGTTGATTTCACAATCCAGAATCCTCTGCCATGACATCACAGTACAAAAATCCAGCATTTTAGTAAGAGAACATTGCTAATGGCTTCCATTCGAGCCAAACAAAAAAGGTGATGGCTGAAAGGTTTAGAATTCATCTTAACCTCTTGCATTGCTCTGGGAAACTCTCCAGACCATCGTTTTTCACCTGCCAACCCATTACAGAAGGGGACAGACCATATGCAAATCAGGCTTGGTCCCACTCCAAAAGGGGCAGGCCAGCCAGAATCCCTTCTGCACAAGACCACAAGCATCCCCAAACATGCTTCAGCCTCGTTGGGCCTCATCAGAGGTTAGGATCCATTCTAAACCTTCCAGCCATCACCTCTTATGTTAAGTGAACACACACCCATATGTAACCTATATTCCAATCATCCAAACCAAACTTCAGTCATTCCAATACTATTTCATTCATTGGCCATCATTACGAGTTGGGCGGTACAGGGTTAACAGCACCGGTAAACGTGCCGGAGCCGTCAACCCCGTACCGCCCGATTCCAAGTTCCCCTCGCGGGACCCACTCTGCACGTCTGGTCTCACCAGACGTGCACAGCGGGTCCCGCGAGGCGAAGAGGGAGCAAACAACGGGCCAACTCGTAATGTACTATTTCATTCATTGGCCATCATTACGAGTTGGGCGGTACAGGGTTAACGGCACCGGTAAACGTGCCGGAGCCGTCAACCCCGTACCGCCCGATTCCAAGTTCCCCTCGCGGGACCCGCTCTGCACGTCTGGTCTCACCAGACGTGCAGAGCGGGTCCCGCGAGGCGAAGAGGGAGCAAACAACGGGCCAACTCGTAATGGCCCGTTGTTTGCTCCCTCTCCCATTCCCATTCAGCCCTATGGGGGCTGAAATGGGCATGGGGAAGAACCGGGTCCGGGTCCTCGAAGGGAGGAATTACCGGGCCTTCCGACCTCGGAATGGCCCGGTAAGTCCTCATTCCGAGGACCCGGACCCCGACGCGATTTCGGCGGCAGCCATGCCGCCAATAGCGGCATGGTTACCGCTGAACTCGTAATGAGGCCCATACTGTGCAAATTGGTGGAAGACAATTTTTAAGAGGAATAGAGGAATTTTTAAGAGTTTCTTAGGAAAGTCGACCATAAATGCGCCATTATTGACAGGTGCTGGCATGTATCAACAGTATATTTTAATACAATGAATCACCTTTAAGTTTATGTAAGGCTATCCATCATTAGTTGTCCAATTGAGTTTTTAAAAAAGGTGTCTACTCGAGTTTCAGCTCAGTAATCTGGCTATGTCTTATACCCCAGCCATCTTCAGGACACAAAAAGTCATTTCTGGTAACAATAGTGTGTGTAGAGCTTAAAAAGAAAAAAGAAGAGAAAAAGAGGAAACAACAAATGAATCCTCCAAGTGCATACTAAGTTTCATCATTTAAACAATTAGAGCAATACATGCTATGGAAGGCTCTGAGCTATCCAGCATGCTATTTAAGTAGATGAAGGGTCGGTTTGCCCAGCCCGGGGTTGTGGGGGAGCCCTACATCTCTCACATCTATCCCACCATTTGGTCATACTGATCATTAAAAGAACCGAAAAATTAGCCGGTACTACTGGGGTTATCAATATGACAAATTGTGGAGATATCTCCTATGTCAATTAATTCCACTGGTGTTTAGTAACCATGATGACACGTCCTAGCCAAGGGTGAAGGTTATACCTGGTGGCTTGTGATGAAGAAGCACGGGAGAAAAAGCCGAATGAAGAACAGATGTGTGCAGCCTGTCGAGGCCCGGAGATCTAATCACTTGTGGACCGTGCCGGCGTCTGGGACTGAGTCCAGGGGCGCCAAGCCTGAAAAGGGCCCATGAAAAACGAAACATAGGTGTATGTTTGTGTATTAAAAGGTGGTTTATTGGAGGCAACAAGGCCGGTTGTGGCCTCGGATCTCCAATCTGGAAGGCTAACTGCTGCCTAAACATAAGACTCTTCAGTTACCCTGCCCACATTACCCTAAACCTGCAAAAGACGGCGTGTATACCAGCACTAATTCCGCTGCTTGACACAAAAACTGGGTTGGCACACTATGTGGTAAAGGGCGTCTATTCAACATAATTTGCAGACTAGTAGTAGGACATCATCCTTGTAGGTCGTGTACAGCTTGTAAATACTCAAGAAAAATGACCAGCTTTGTGGGGGAAGGGAAAAAATGGGATTTACGTACCTTCACCACCTGTAAAAGCAAAAATGTGGTGTATGCGGTCCAATGCCCTTGCAATATGTTGTATATAGGAAAAACCTCAAGAGAGGTTCATGTTCGTATTAATGAACATCGTTCAAAAATTCGAACTCATAACCTTAATGCCCCTATGGTTCTTCACTTTGTGGAGACAGGCCATAGTGTGAATGACCTAACGTGGATTTGTGTTGAGAAAATTGTCACTAGTGGACCTGTCCAAACCAGGAACAAGTTGACATACAAAGAACAATTGTCGATTTTCAATCTTAAAACGTTAGACAAGGGGCTTAACCCGCTGGAACCTTGGGAGTTTAACTCACGTTGACGTAGATCCTTTGTCCCCTTTTCTCTTTCATGTGGCGCTAATACTATGCAGTAATTGTCTTCGCCCAAATTGCAATATCCACATTGGAGTCTCTAAGCTAGATGTCTCATAACGATAAACGTAGGACAATGACTGAGTCCCAGCAAGTTACATTTTGATTACATTTAATTTTGCACCATACTATTTTGCAATTTTGTATTGTTCCAGCAGCAGGAAGAGCTGTGAGTTGAGTTATGTGCACATTTAGGGATGTCCACATATAACTCCTTGGGAAATACCATCATTTTGACGGCATTGTTACATAAACATGGGCCCTTTTAAACAAAAACATTAGTTTGGCCCATGTGACCGGTCATCACATAAATCACATGGCCTCCAACGGACAGTTGCAACTAGATGTTTTAAACGATGACTGCCTGCCCGAAAAGGCTGAGAGGAATTAGTGCACTATTGGACTTGTGTACATTTAATTAATCTACACCCGTTTAGAACATTGTGTGGCTATAGGTATTTTGTAACTAATAGGTTTTTGCAACTGTCATGTGATCTTCTTATAGTTAGCAGCATGAATTAAAATTATTGGGTAACTATTTATTTATTGTCCTAGTTGTTATAGACAACTTTGAATTCCAACACTTTTGAGCTGAATGAACACAACCATTGATTGTGGCTGTACACACTGCAATATTTATTCGAACATTGGAACATCTCCTGTTCCTTGCTCGAGGTGAGTGGCCGGACCAACACATTTATGTGCCTTGGTCAATTGTAGCACCTGAATTGATAGCTCTTTAGCTAACGGTCATTACACATGTCTTTTCAGATATAGAATTCCCTTGAATTGATTTTGAGGGATACCTATGGGTTTTGTTATCGAGAGCATATGACCCTGGGAGTCAGGTTAGTGTGGCTTCACTGGTTTTTGTGTTTTGTTTTCAACCACAGTGTTGGTTCAGCTCCACTCGAGACACAGTGTTACTCTTGGTTTTAGGGCTTCACAAACCCTTTTGACACTCTGGAACAGTAGAGACACCTTGGGATTCACCCCCACGTGGTGCCTCTAATCTAATTCAATTTTTAACTTCTGGTGTAAACAATTGTATGTTGTCAGTTTGAGCTAGTCAGTTTTGGCAAGTGTATTATTGCATATAATTGTTGTATTTCTTTGTTTTTTTCAGTTGTTGTATTTTATTAATTGTTTCTCCTGATGAAGACGTTGTTCCAATTGCTTTCAAACGTCAAAACCAGTTGAGAAGAACATCCGGGGATGGGATCAGCCATTTTCTGTTGAATATACCCACCCCGTGGAACAGATCACATTTCTGACAATCATTGTGTTTATGCATATTTAATGTGGATGAAATGACAAAGATTATGTAGGGTTAATTAGTGAAGTGCCACTACATATATATTGTACCAACAGTATGGTTCAATTTTTATCAATTTGTGATTGAATGAGGTTGACTGATGTGAGTTGTAAATGATTGTTTGACTGTTGAGGAATGATGGTTGTGTAAGGTTTTTTAAAGCCTGGTGTACTATGCTCTCCTGCAATATTTATGTAATTTAATGTGTGCATTAATTGATGATTAATTCATTGTGGAAAATGACGTATCTCAGTAAATACATTTTGATACCTTGAAAAATTTAAAAACGTCCTCTGGACAATATTTCAGTATACCTTCTATAATCTTGACACCATTCTTCATCAAAACTCTGTATGATCGTTCCTAGCTTCAAAGACAATCATTTTGGAAAGTCTGCTCTAGTTTACCTGTAGGGAGCACAAGCAATAGCCAGAGCCATCTTAATAGTTTTTGGGGCCTAGGACACAGACAGTCTTGGGCTCCTCCTGAACCCCATGTCCCTCTGCCAGCCTCCCCTCCACGAAACCCATGCCCCCCCCCAAAATCCATGCCCCTGCACAGTCTGCAAAATGAGGTGATTACGTACCTTAAGTCAAATTCAACAGATACTTATCTAGACTTTGAATGTATTATCTAGTTGTTAATAAAATATAAATATTATACATCTCTGTGACCTGCTTTTTAAAGGGCCAAGATGAGAAATGCTTATGGTCTTGTAGCTAAGTGTCTGCCCTCACGCCACACAACCCGTGTATGAATCCTGTCCTTCAAACTGTTCCCTTCAACTAAGTGGAAGCAGCCAAAAGAAGGTGTAATGCCTCAAAAACACTCCAAGGGAACTTCATGCGCCACGTGAAAAAGTGTGTGGGTGCCAACCACCGGCTTCTGTTCCATCAACTTGTACCATGTGCGCAATTTAGAAAATCATATATCACATTGATAAAAAATATTAGGGAATTTAGAAGTGAGGCATTGTTTTAGTTTTGGCTATTAAGTGGTGCTTTGGACCACCCATACGCCCAGACTAAGGGCCTAGGAGTATGGATAGGAGGCGCGATGGGATGTGAGGGGAGACACACACCTTTGGGTGTTTGGCTTTTTACCCACCCAAAGACCGCCCATAGACTTGCCATTCCTACCCACTACCTACCTACCCGCCCAACATACACCCTCTCCTGGGATCTCTTGGGGCTAGCTGAACGGTGCACTGACCTCAAGCTGTTGGCTTTTATGAGGATGCAATTGTTATTTCCCGGCCGTCTTCAGAAAGGTAATTGATTAAATGCAGCTGTATACCTGGTGTAAAAATATCTGCGTGTGCCTTGAGCCTCTTGATTTATAAGCAATATGAGTGTCCTTTCATCTATTCCTAATATTAAAAAACTAGCAGTGGCAAAGATAATAGTTTTGGCTCTGGTATAGACATCAGATAGGCACACTTGCTAGGCATTGCCATCATATGCCCAGGTACTCAAAACATGTTTCAGCTGTTGCCATCTTATAAACAGGCAGCACCATAATGATAGAGCTTGGCACTTCCATATCCAATTCCTACACAAAATTCAACTGCAGGCTTTGCCTATACTTGCTTGATTTTGAAGTTGTGTCAGGAATGAGTGGCTTGTAGCCACTATGAGTGGTACCTATTTGTTTCGAGAGATTGCTATGCCTTCTCCCACACCTAAGAAGTATGAGGATGAATGGAGAAAGATTAGAGGTCTAGTCACACAGTTATTGCTAGTTGCCTGAGCTTTGTTGGTTATGAAGTGGAAATCCACAACGATCCCGAATGAGCGTGAATGGGTCAATGTAGCCTCCAATATATGCACCATGGAAAAAATAACAGCATCCCTACACGGCAGATCCACACAATGTGATACCCTGTGGCTGGACTTCACAAGCAAATACATGCCAGGAATGACATATTAACATGTAAGGGTGCGAACAGGTGACCATACAATATACGATGCTGTCCACCATGAAACCTGAAATGACACGAAAGACTGTAGGAGATATTTCCCCCACCGGGGGAGTCCCTTGAAACCCAAAACGCAATAATTGTCAGATTAACTCACACACGTCTTGAATAATAAATGCTTAGCCTGGGGTGGGGTGGTGGGTGGAGGAAGGGAATGGTCACTGAAGGTTCGCAGACTGAAGTTGCCGCAATTTGTATGGCCTATGTTTTGAAACTAAATGGAAAAGACCTCCAATCTGATTGCTTTTTTTCTGTGACCTGTGTGTATTAAAATTTAATAAAAGTAAATAAAAAAAAATAGGCTTTAGGCTGAAAGGTAGAAATCATCAACAAGAAAACAACATTTGCACCCATTGTGCACACAGTTGCTGAGGCAGTCAGATAATGGATACAACACAGTTTTACTTGGAAGGCAGAAGGGAGAGTACTGACATGTAGCAAGAGAAAACCTCATCTTCTAGAAATCGATTGGAAATTGTAAGGTAAAACGATAAAATGTGCACCAAAACATCCTTTAAAGTGACTAAACTTTATGTTATTGTTGGAAAAGTGATTGATGTACAAAGCCTATGTCATGCTTACTGGTCATGCAGAAAGTGCCTGTCACATTTTGTGACCTGCAGTCTGGCTCTTCCTGGGCCAGCCCAGTCCGTCTGTGCATTCGGGGTACACTGGTAGAGTCGCCAAATGCATTTCTGAACTCTCTTTGCCTGGGCTTTCAACCCATATTGTATGTACAGTCAAGGCAAGCAGAAAAATTACATCTTTCGATGCATTACGCACCAGACAATCATGTGGCCTGGAACGTGGGTAGAGTCCACTAGGGACAGCTCCTGTTCTATTCTGGAAACCGGAGCCTCCCTTGTGGGGATGTCATTCTTTTTGTCCTGCCATTGTCCCAGGTCAGCCCAGCCAGTGTCCCGCGCAACTCTCCCCCACCAGAATCCTACAGCCCTCCCCTCCAGAACCATACTTAGCTTCCCTTGTCTGCCTCCTCTAATCACTCCCCCTTCATCCCAGACACAGGTATTGTATATATTAGACATTTTCCTGATGTTGCTATAATTTTAATACCTGGCCATGGATGACAATATGTGGCAAATGGTGTCAGTACTGAGCATATTAAGGCAGTGCCTGGAAAAGGTCTCATTTAATGCCTATTTAAGAGTCAAAAGTGTTTGCTTTGCCAATGCTCGTTTTACCGGGAATTCAGTGCCGGGAACGCATGGAATAACACATATATTGCTTATAAATGAAGTGGCTGAAGATAAAGTGGCTTAAAATATGTTTATTTTATGAGGAGCTGTTTACAGCTGTGATTAAGCCATTACCTGTTAGAAGACTGTTTAGAAATAACAATGGCGTCCTCTAAAAAGCACAAGCTAATGTAAAGCGATCCCGCGGGAGGGAGTGTTTTTGGTGCAGTGGGTCAGGAAGTGGTTGCCTATTGCCTTAGGGACTAGCATGGCCATGGGCATTCAGTGGGTATGGAAAATGACCAATAAGACCCACAGGCTGTGTTGTGTCCCTCATCATTTCCCATCTGTCTCCTATGGCCACTTGCCATGACAATCGTTTTGGCTTATGGGCAGTACATACAACACCACCTAACAGCCAAAACTAAGAAACATACTACCAAGAGTTCAATTTGCATTGCATATAACCTTCAAACTAGAAAGAAAATATAAACCGAGAGGACATCAATTCACAAACTTGAAAGACCCAGCCTTGTGAGCCATAGCTACAAAGAATGATGCTATGTCCCAAGTAGCAGTATGTATGGATGTTACATGAAACCAGTACATGTACAGCCCCATAAAGAGTTTTAGAGTATAAACGCAGTCAACTTGTAGTGGAAAACGGAAACAATTATGCTCCCCTCTGTTCTCGCAGCAGCCCCCACCTCACGGACATGACAACCAAGAACCAATGCAATCAGTTTTCACAGGCGCGGTCTCCCGGGACACAAGTTCACACAGGTGGAGGCTGCTGTGAGAAGGGAGAGGAGCGCAGTCTTTAGACACGCATTGTTTAATGCGTGTCTGCAGCTGGACATGGGGAACCGGTGGTTTATTTTTCCAGGCCAGGCCCACTGTGGTGTGTGACCCTCCCAAGTGTGTTTGCCTTTTAAGGGAATGTGTTCCTACCACGTGTATTGCCCTTTTAATGTGGGCCATGACTGCATCATGGCCCAAGCTAATAAAGGAGCCCCTGCAAGCATATGCATCACAACGGCTGCAGACTCCCAAAGAGGAATGACTGAGCCTGCCTCTCATTTAGGCCTGCAGGCCCACACCGTGTGAGCAGGGGCCGCAGGCCATGATGCAGTGGGGCCCTCGTGCCAGAAAGGTGTCAAGGGTCTGCATGGTCAAGGGTATGGCCCTCCCTGCCCCACTTAAGACCAGTGTCCCCTGCCAACCCCCAGAGGAACTGGGCCTCTAAGGTGCCAATGACCCATAGCACCCATGGGGGCCTGGTGGATGCCCATAGCAGGCCCCCATACAACAATAGCGACGAGGAAGAACCCCTGCGGGGCTCCCTGTCCCTGCTGTTCCTCAGTTTTATTTTCTTCCTCTTTCTTTTTTTGTTGAAGAAGGAAAGAAGGAAGGAGGGAAAGAGCTGTCCCCTGCTGGGGGAGAGAATGCGGTGGGTGGCAGCCATTGCCGCGAGTGAAAGGAGGAGGAGCGGCATCCATCGCCATCAGGATGGCGAGGGGAGATCATGCTGGGAGCCCGCAGCCCCCCTTGTGGCATCCGCCACGAGAAGAGAGGGAGAAAGTAACTGGGCGGCCGCTGCCGGTTAACACAAGGTGGGTGCAGCACCAATGGCCCCAAAATGAAAGGGGAGACCAGAGTCCTGCTGGCAGATCCACCATGGCTGTGGCCATCTGTGAAAAGGGTGCTCATGCGGCATTGGGAGGGTCAGCCCGCAGCCCCTGTGGGCCTTGCAGCCCGTGCCATCCGCCGCTGTGAGGGAAGAAACGTTGATGAAGCGCCCATAGCCGCAAGATGAAATGGAGGGCCGCAGCCGCAAGAACAAAGGGACCTCCCACCTGTGGAGAGAGATGTGCTGCCCCCAGGGGAGGAATGAGGAGGTGAGTACCCGCCCCCGCTGCTGCCCCACCCCTGACCGGCTGTGTGCTCCCAACACCGGAGCGTGTGGGGAGAGGGAGTAAGGCCCCGAGCTGGGCTGTCAAAACAGAGTAATGTCCTGGGCTGGGCAGTGAAAACAGTGTACAGTGTGCCGGCAGCCCCAGCTGCAGTAAGACCGGGATGCCTGCTCTGAAATCCGCAGCTCCATGTCAGAGCGAAGATGGAAAATGCTCTGGGGTCGGAGCTGAGAAAGTGAAAGTCCCTGGCCCCAACAGCAGTGAATGAGAATGCACTCCATCTCGGAGCTCCCATAGATTGAAGGCAACGTGGTGCAGCTGAAAGGGCACCTTCAACTGTACCCGGGTCGACCATGGTGATGATCCCGGGGGCCTAGTGATGGTGGAATTGAACATGCTCCATGTCGGAGCTAGGTGAAAAGGAAAGTGCTCCAGACCAGCAAACCTCTCCAATACAATAACTGGGGGAAGGGTGACCAACGTGGAGGGTGCAGCTCAGTGGGAGTCCCTGTGCACACTCAACACTAGCAGGGTGATACCAACAGCCTCTGCTTTCGGGGAGAGGAAAGGTGTGCACCCTTTGCTGTGGGCAGCTTCCTGCCCATTCTACTGCCTGAGAGAGAGGAATAAACAGTAAGTGGCCTCAGTGCCCAGACATGTATGTCACTCCTGCTCGCACATCAAGTGGCCCTAGAGACATACTGCCACTGTTGTGCGCCATCTTCTGCTGGCAGTGCAATGCCAACTACTCCTGCCTGGGGGAGCTGAATAAAAGCGTAGCCCTAACACCCTGCCACCCTGTCACCCTACCTACTCCTGCCTGGGGGAGCTGAATAAAGAAGTGGCCCTAACACCCTGCACCCAGTGTCACACTACCACTGGTGAGTGCCCTCTGCTAACGGCAACTTCCTGCCCACACTCCTGCCTGGGGGAGAGAACTATGCAAGTGGCCTCATCGCCCTGCTACTGGTGTGTGCTCTGCCGGGTCCGCCATCCATGGACCAGGCCAATGTGGCCCTGGATACGATTCCTGCCACCCCAGAACTGTGACATCACCTGCCCCATCAACAAGCACTGACTCCTTCCTGGAGGAGGAGAAGAAGTGGCCTAGACACCCTGTCACCTGTGTCTGGCCAACCAACGTCTCGCAGCCTCAAACCCACCACCCAAAATAATTGCTATGAGCCAGCGAGGGTTGCAGCTCTGCACGAGTGCTTGTGCGCCCTCCTGTCCCACTACAGTGAAGAGACACTCCAGCCTGGGGGAGTGTAGCCAATGAAAAGGGGAGTGAGTAACATGCTGACACCCCCACCCTGTCGACATCATGTGGCGCAGCCTAGACTCCCTATACCCGCGTCTCGCTGCCTGCGCCAACATCAAGGGACTGACTGAGCCTGGCAAAGCTTGGGCGCCCTGCTACCTGTGTCTCGCTGCCTGCCCCAACATCAAGGGACTAAGCCGATGTGGCCCCTGGTGCCCCCAGGTGTGGCTTTACCAGCCTTTGAACTGTAACATCAATGGACCAGGACCTGTGGAAAGGACTATCCTGAACGTTTGCTGGAGCAAAGTGAACTGGTCTCCTGCGGTCCTGCGAGTGCTCGGAGAAGACTCAGCGGATATGTGTTTAAATTGTGGGGGCTGGCATGGAAAGTACGTGCTTAAAGCGGTCCCAGTTAAATGAATGTGGAGCTCTGTTCCCGTAAGTTTGTAGGCATACTATAAGTGGTGCCAGCAGCTAGCAGTGGCGTCATTCAGTAGTGGAAGTTCAACTGGCCCCAGGTTCATAAAGGATTTAGTAACATGTGACGAACTGCCAACATTCCACCGGCAGTTCGCCAATGGAGATTGTCACCCACTGGTTATGTTTAGAGTGTGTTGATATGTATTGTATGTTTATAACGATGTGAACCCCATGCGTGTAGCAGTGGCATATCCTATTTGTTGTCGATCCTAAATTCTGAAGTAGCCCAAGTAATGTTGTTCTGTAATGAGGGGAGGGAATCATTTATGTTTCAGTAACATTTGTGTGTTTGTTTTGAAAATGGAGGAGTGTAGTGTGTGACCCTCCCAAGTGTGTTGCCTCTTTAAGGGAATCTGTGCCTCCCATGTGTATTGCCCTTTTAACGTGGGTCATGGCCCAAGAAAATAAAAGGAGCCCCTGCAGGCACGTGCATCAGAACGGCTGCAGACTCCCAAAGAGGAATGAATGAGTCTGTCTCTCATTTAAGCCTGCAGGCCCACACCCTGTGAGCACGGGCCTGCAGGCATGATGCCGCAGGGCACTCATGCCAGCAAGGTGGTAAGGGTCTGCATGGTCAAGGGTTTGGCCCGCCCTGCCCCCACTTAAGGTGTCCCCTGGCCACCCCCCTGAGGCACTGGGCCTCTAAGGCGCACCGTAGTACCACTGGGGCCAGCTGGATGCCCATATCGGGCCCCATACAACACCCACTATCTAATGACTTGGGAGCTTCCTCTTCCAAGCTTGGCTCCAGCCCCCCACCCCAAGTTGGGCAGTAGATGTGGGCCCTCAAACCCCCGGTACTCCAGGTTGGGGGCCCGGGGCACGTGTCCCATTCACATAAAGACGTCACTGCTATAGCCCAGCGAACATTTCCATATGTAATGGAAGTGCATAATAAACACAAACAGCCTTGTTGTTTACACGCTGGAGACTCCGGAAGGAAGAGCCAAGCTGCTGACACAATCGAGGATTGGTGCCTCTCATTTGGATTGTCACCATTTTCTGCACGTAGCAGTGGAAGATTTGGAAATCCAAACAGACCCCCAGCTTCTTATGCCCTTCATCAACGAATAGAGCAAATCATTAATGACCTCTGCCAAGCACGTATGTGTTTACAGCAGAGAACAGCAATGCCGACGACCATGATCACCATAGCGCTGGTCATACCAATGGATCTCTGTCGACATTTGCCCTTGTTTACCACTAGACAGTGGCAGATTTCAGGCAAAGGTTAAAACCATAGGCAAGATTGAAAGAAGGCCGTTGGTCGGCATCTCGTGAAGGGGGCGTTAATGGCTATCATGAGTGCAACAATGATTTACTTTTGGAATAAATGTTTCATGTTTTTAAGTCATATTTTTATCATATTGGAGCTGTGTACTTAGGGGTATGACTGTCTAGAAACAGCATGGTCACCATACCAGGTTTTACTGACATAAAGTGATTTGAGCAGGATCACTCAATGTATTTAAGTTGGAAAACCTCTCTCCACTTCCATCTGCACAGTCCCCTTCAAAATCATATACTCTCCGTCGCCTCTTGTGAATTCTTCTGCTCTCCTCTTCTATCCACTCCCTGTTACCCTTCCAATAGCCCCCCTTTAACCCCAGTCACCTTCCATCTGTACACCCTTACAACCATTCCTGTTTTCCATTACTACCATGCACCCTCACCATGTTGTCCTGAACTGGGTGCGAACAATGAAAGATGATGCTTCCTCTTTTCTGCAAGGACTGAGCAATGAGGCCCACAGCCCTTATTTCATTTCAGCTTCAGCAGACTCCAAAAGTGCCCCTCTGAACACTGTGGCTACTCCCAGCAGGCCATGGTGGAGGGTCTTGTGGTCCTAGCATTATGCTGTGAAATACCCCATAGTGTGCTACTGCATGGAATGGTACGTTTTGTGGATTACAGAATTACTTTTTAAAGAACATTTTATTTTTGCTGTAGTTTTGAAGCAGATTTGCAAGGGAGTACCAATATGCAGTGGTGAGAGTTAGTGCACAACAGCAACAGCAATTGGAAATATAACCACTATCCTCAGGTTGACAAACATATTTGGAAATATCATTTGCTGCATTTTTCGATGAGTATAAAGGGTCTATGTTATTATATATGGAGCAACATATATGACTTTTTTAAAATAGTGTTTACAGCGAATTGAGTCACCTACTTTTGGCAGGTAAGGCACAGTGAGATTAAATGATTTGCCCAGGATCACACACTTTGGTTAAATGGTGAAGTTGGAATGTTATCCTAGCCTAAAATGTAGGTACTTGACCACACATCTTCCCAGTTCAACTTGGTACAAATAAGTGTTAAGGTTCGGATGTGTAAAGCTAAAATACGTTGGTGACTTTAGTCCTCAGACACAAATGACTAAAACACAAAGGTTGCATACTGAAGTGTGATGTGGCTTCCATAACCGTGGCCTGCAGTCCGTGCACAAAGGTAGCCAAAGCCTGCAATAGGTAAGTGGGATAGCTGAAAGGAACAAGTATCAGAGAGGCTTGTGGTGGGGGTGGGGCCGGTTACAAAAAACTGACCTCGTAAGTGTGGCCTTCTCAGCATGGAATCTGCAAGGTCAGTCTTTTGTTCCAGACATTTTGGACATGGATTCCTCTAAATAATACTCTGTTTTATACAGATGATTTTAAAGTACACAAGTCACATCATAAACCAACCTGACAATGTGTACATCATAGCAAACACATGTTGATAAAAAAGAGTAGGGGAGTCATTTTGTTTCAGATTCTAAATAGTTCAGAGGGGACCACCTCCATTTGCATTTTTGTGCAAAAGATCCTCTCCAAGCCATTTTAATTGCTTCCTCAATGTAGTGGAAAAGTAAAACACATACACACTCCACTATACTCTTCCTTATACACTACATGAATGAAAACATGTAAATGCCTCCAGAAATTAATGAAAGTTAATGATTATCAGGTGTAAAAGGTAAGCAGATTCCTTATGAATCTTTTGGTTTTCCGCCAGCATGGCAAATACATGCTGGCAGAAAAGCAAGCAGGTTTGGCAGGTGGACATCGAATAGAAGGCACATGTGTTAAGCCCGCTGTGTCCTCCAACTTTGCCTGCCAAATCATACAAAATCCAGCAGGGCATAAAAAGTGTCAGCAAATATTTTTACCGCCACTTTTTCTACCACCTGAAGCTTGAGAAATGACCTCCTATTATTGTAGCTTTATTTTCCCCACCCTGAATGGAAGCCTGAACGTACATTAATGAGAACCTACAAAACAATCTCCTACAGACACAAATTGAAATAAAATGAATGACAGGGTAATTGTTTTCAGCTTCTTCTGCACCCACACCATTCAAAATCACGGAACAACCACATTTTAATAAATGACGACAATGACCTGTTCCTATCACTAGTCACTGCCTGCTGTAAATGGTCTGCTGCAGAGGTATGTTAAAAATATAGATAATCCCTCACTGGGAGGCCATGTGCAGCCTTGGCCTCACAACCGCTTGCCTTTGAGACGAGCGAGGAAGAGCATTGGGGCCCGGTGGGTATTTGCCCCTTTCCCAATTGTTATAACCAGAATTGGCCTCTAGACTCCTTGCTCCTCCATTCATGCACAGCCCACGAGAGCCATGAGAATACCCCCAGTGGCGGGTGGATTCACACAGGGCTCTTTTGCCTCCCATAGCCGACCGCAAAGATTCATGGGCCATGACCGCAGAATGCCGATGCAAGTCACACCAGCCCATGTGTGTGGCAAGTCGGATGTGTAGGCACACGAGACCCCCAGCTGCTTCCGTCTTCCAGCTTTAACACCAACGCATGGTAGGGGAGGCATTTCTCTGCCATCCCATTTTTACCTCTAAGGATCCTGAGCATCCATAAGGCAGTAGTTTGATTAATAGCCCCGAGGGGGGCTGAGTACTCGAACACCGCTGAGCACGCGTGGTTTGTCCTCGCCAAAACAATCACTTGTTCTCATTTGAACAGCTACCAAATGACTCAGTGAGGCAGTAGAGAGCGATATGTCTTCAGAAGATGTTAGGCCAGTTTCTATGGAGATGAGTACCCGGAAGTTGATGTGAGCTTCATTGCAGCTCAGGAAGCAAAAGGCGATCTGTTCTGTGCAGATAGCTCATGTGCAACTTGTTCACCTAGGCAACAGGATGTTGCCATGGCTTGGGCAGAACGGCTCGAGTCTTCAGCCACCTGAGGATGATAAACTGAGTACCTCACATGGGCAATAACAGCAACACCAAGTATTGCAGCACAAGTGTTTAATAACACTGACACCAATGATTGAGTCACTTACAAGCTTGGAGATTCTGACATGAATCGCCATATATATTACAAAGTTGTTAAATTGATTATCTTGGCACAATACAAGCAGGAGGCAGTAGCTTCACATTTGAGTGTGTACTTTCACTGATGAAACTAGGGAACTTATAAAAAAAAAGGTATGATGAGCAGAGCCGGCCCACACAGGGGTTTTACCTGTACAATGAATTAAATAAATGTAAAACTCATTTACAAAAAAACTGAGTAAATGCACCTGCAAAAACAGAAGAAAATGTACGCATTTCAATGTGTTACTATCATAATTTAAATGTCCATTTCCATTACATTGAATGAAACATAGCTGAGCTAGCAATCTCTATTTTGCATCATTTTCTGTACTGATATATATTCTGAAGAATCGGTTTACATTTTTCAAGAGTGAAGCAATGACCGATAAAAATGTTAAGTGAGGAGAGCTCAGGTGCAACGTGCAAGCCTTGGAAGCAAGACGACGCAGAGCAACGCAGGTTCGATCCGGGCAAACCTCTGTGCATTACAAATAACCAATTATAATAATTAAAAGTAAGGCCACTTTGTACTGTAAGAGGATTCAATTCAGCACTACAGCTAAGTTAACGCCTAGTCTAGAATACTGAATGAAAACCCTTATTGATATATCTTTAGGTCCAGTTCATGCGTTCTGGATGACTACCCCTATATAACACCCCTCTCTTGGAATCCCCCTGACCCCACTGAGCCAAGAAGTAGTTCTGTTTTGCAAGTTTAAAAGGTTTATTTGATAATTTAAAATATATATATATATCACACTTTATAATAAGTTAATAATTGAATAGCACACTTAATCTGATATGATAAAGATCAACAACGGAGAATCTGGCACTAGCACACTTCTTTATAATCAATAAGGAGTTGACATGAAATGGATAAGGTAGCACACTGGTAAATAGGTACAGAAGTATAATGTGGTCGAGAATGCTTTATAGGGTTCAAATGGATGCAATATTGAATAAATTAAATGCAGTATAGAAAATACTCAATATGATTTCAACCAAACAATGTAATCACTTTTCTCTGGCAATCCCCTCCCCCCCTTGATGCAATGCAAGGAAATGGAAGGAAGCACACAGTTCTCAGAAATGCAATCAACTGTACTCAGTTCACCCCAGCAAGCTTAAAGAAAACAGATAGGAGTTTTGAAAACACAGGCCCAAATGCTTTGATATGAGCTAGCAATGGATGAGAAATATGCTGGAAATGCTTTTTAATTCCCTTTCAGAGGTTCAGGGTGAGTGGTATCTAGTTAATATTAGTCCAGGCTCACACTAGCAATGAGGCAGGGATAGTTAGCAGGTTAAACGAATTTCTGGCAATGGAAGGCAAGCAGCAGCAGTTTTTACATGTGAAGAAATTTGCAAATCGCGGTAAAATTCGCGAATGCGTGTTCCGCGATTGCGGTAAAACTATAAGGGGTAGGAATGCGGTTCTAGGTGCGATTCAATGCTAAGATTCTAAGCTTTCAAATAAAAGTTATTGCAAGTCTCTAGCACAAACGGTTGCGGAGATATGAGCGATTTAATAAAGGTCGTTTTTCAGATTTGAAATTTTAAACGCACACTTTTTCAGCTTCAAAACTGATGGCAGGATAACACAATTGCTAAGCTGCAGTTCTACTTAGGTTAAAAATGGATTGAATTATATTATTTTAACTAAGAGATGGGTTCTACACAGTTTTACTAGGTACTCACACTATATTCTTGAATTAAATGGGCCTCATCACGGATCTGGTCAGGGTTTTAGACTGGACTCTGGTCTGGTCTGGTCTGGCCTCTGCACTTCACAGTGATCTGGGTCAGCTCTCTCTGCTGGTCTGGGTCTCTCTGGGTACAGCACTGCTTTCTCCCTCTGGATAGATTGAAGTCTCTAGTTTGGCTCTCTGGTGGTTTGATGGAGGTAAGTATGGATTTTTCCGGCAGAGCGTCCCGCTGCAGATGGATTTGGAAGGTCCCTATCTGTCCTGTCTGTCTGCTTTTATGTGTTTAGAATGTGGGTGTGTTCTAGCATCACTGACCCTACCTCTCTCTCAGCTTCTAATTGGTCAAACTTCCATTTCTTATTTGATTGGGGAATGAACTGTGAGTCAGAGGGATGTCATTTTATGGCTTGCAGATAGGACACTCCTCTGTCAGATTGCACACATTCTATATTTGATAATAAAAGACATATTTCACAGTTACACAGTTGCTTGAAATTACATATACATGGTGTGGCTGAATTTAGCCATGTCTCTGTCCAAATCTGTTGTTTCTAAGAGCTTGCATTCAGAAATGGCAACTTCTAGCACTTTTTCATGTGCTAAACAACATTGGATCTTCATTAAATTTTATACAACTGTTCCTCACATATCTACCCACATACCAATGCATTTTCGTTTGTCTAGCTGAAACAGGGAGTCTGTAATATTAATAAACAATGGGGTTTTGCCCCAGAACATCACACAAATTCGAGTTTAGGCTTGAATTAACGGTACATTTTTTTAAATTAAAGCTCTCAAAGTTATACATTTCTGTCATTTGATTACAAAGAGTTATCAGTGTTTTTGTAAAATATATATTTTACTTTCAATTCAGTCCTCAGAGTGTTGAAGTCCGCCTCCAAGACTTGGGTGGGTCAGTCACAGATCTCTGCTGGCTGGCAGATCTTTGTTGACAGCAAACATCCAGAATTAACATATTCCTTTCAGAGGAAAGGGTCCTTTGTGTGGTGTCTGGCCAGCTCACATCAGGAGGCCAGGGGGCCACTTTGCATTTAATTAACAGAACCCTGTTATTTCCTGGCTTCTTGTGTTGAGTTCTGAAGTGTCAAGAGTTCTCAGGACATGCAACCCCTTTGAACCTTTGATGAAATAAGACCCCTTTCTTTGCACTCATGCAGTTTGCAAGCCAGCTCTCCTGTCAGAGTTTAGACCGCTAGCGCCACCATCAGGATTTTGTGGTTACTGCATCCATCCTTGGGATTTTTTTTTTTTAGATTGATTCCTTTCAGCAAGTGATATTATATGGAGTAGATTGTCCATGTTCAGGACATGGCATTGGTGTGTTTCTGCAGTAAAGTAATTCTGTGCCCATGATTTTGCCATATTTGACATTCAAGAAAAATGAATTCCCAACAGTATGGGTTTGCTTTTGGCAATCAGCATTGCATCTCTGAACTCACAATATAGGCAAAATGGGATTTTCCTGTGCATTTTCTGGGGAGCTCTGGCCATTATGATGTTTTCAATGCCAGTACTGCACAGTTTTGAGGTAGGGCCCGGATGCATGGGTAAATACATCCCACAAGCCCCCCTTCTTGCGGTGGCCATCTGATCCTTCACTAATGGGACCCGCAAGATCTGGGATGTAGTTCTCCTCTTCTTCCGATAAATGGCACAGTTCAGCATCTTTTCCTCCATCCGGTCGGATCGATCGGTTCTCCTCGCCGGTCCAGATGGGAGTATTGGGCGGTCCACTGGGCCCATTGGATCTTCGTTCCCGGTCTCCGGATCGTCCTTCTTGGTCATTCTTCATGGTTTCATCTCTCCTAGGATGATAAAGCAAAAGCGGCAATATCTACTCATAGACGATTTTTTTTTTTTTTCCCACCACTGTTGAGATACATAACGAAACATTACATTCTTATTTTAATAAAAACAGTATGACTAAGAGACAGTTTCATACAAATCACAGTATGTTAGAGACTAGATGTGGTATGTTTTATGATTGGAACTGAATTAGTCTGATACAGTACCCGCTAGGATTCCAGAGGATTTCTCCAGTTGTTGCAGAGTGTGCCTGGGATGGCAACATTTCAACTGGTTTATGTGGACCCACTTGTCTTCCCCCTCTGCCGAACCGCCTTTGGGGATGCGGATCTTGTAGGCCACAGGGGAGATCTTATCGACGATCTCAAAGGGTCCCTTCCATGTAGGCAAAAATTTGCGCTGCTTGGCCTGGTTCCTTTGGAAGTTGTATAGATAGACCCGGTCCCCCACCTGATATTCCTTCCTGGAAGTTTTCAGGTCATAGTGGGTCTTCATGCTATCAGCTGATCTTTCTAGATTCCGCTGAGCATAAGCAAAAGCATGTTGGAGGTGTTTCCTTAAATTCTCTACATACTCATGAGTAGTGGAGGCATTTATCAGTGTCTGCTCTTGGGTCCTATAGAGCAAATGCTGAGGAAGCACCATCTTGCGCCCAGTCATCAACTCAAATGGTGACATTTTGGTTGCAGATGAAGGGGTAGATCTGATGGCCATTAGGACCAGAGGTAATCGGATATCCCAACTTGGCCCAGAATCTGCCACAAACTTCTTTAATATGCTCACAATTGTCCGGTTATATCTCTCTACTGCCCCAGAAGAAGCTGGTCTATAAGCAATATGCAGCTTTCTCTTGACCCCCAGTATCTCCCACATCTTTGTCATTACTTCACTGGTGAAGTGGCTACCTCTGTCTGACTCAATCCTTTGAGGTAGACCAAAACGGGAAAAGATGTGGTTAATCATCAAGGCAGCTGCAGTTTCTGCCTTGCAGTTTGGGGCTGGGAGACATTCCACCCACTTGGTAAACAAGCATGTCACAGTCAACATGTACTTATTCCCCCTAGCCGAGCGAATCACAGGGCCTACAAAGTCGGTTTGTAAATCTGACCATGGCAGTGTCATTCCCCTCTTTTGGAGAGGCGCACGGTGCGTGAGGGATGATGGCTGAAATTGTGCACACACAAGATAACCCTTCAAATATTGGTTGAGGTCCTGGCCCATGTGTGGCCAGTATGCAACCTCTCTTAAGATTTCCAGTGTTGTGTGAAACCCCCTATGACCGGCGGTGGCCGCATCATGGGCGTGACTTAACATCAGACTTCGGAATGAGGTAGGAACCACCCACTGATCGTGGCCAGCTTTGGATTTCCTTGCCAGCAAACCATCTTGGATTCGGAACATTTTTGGACATTTCATCAACACTCTTAGGTCCTCTTTCCCAATGTAATCGTATCCGTCAGGGGAAAGTTCTCAGGGTCCTCAAGGTGCTGGTAAAATTTACCAATAATTGGATCCCCCTTCTGAGCAGTAATCAAATCAGCATCAGGGGTCTCCTTACTCCATTGTGCAATTGAAAGGTCGTTGTGAGCATTTGTCTGGGACCTAGTGATAGCAGTGACCTGGATTTCCCCCAACAGGGACTCAATCTCAATTAGATCCCCTTGGATGGCTCCAGTTTTGGCCAGCTGATCAGCTAAGTCATTTCCAGTTTTGTCTGGTCCCTCTACTTTGGAATGACCCTTAATCTTTTTCCAATAGATAGTCATCTCATTCGAGGTGACCAGATCATCAATGTTTTGGATCAACTTCCCATGTTTCAAGGGTTTGTTGTTAGCACATAACATGCCTCTGGTTTTCCAATTAACCAGGTGCTCCACGAACCCGTTCCGTACATAATCCGAATCTGTGATTATGACCAGTTCGTGGAGTTGATGCTGGACAGCAGTGAGGATGGCCTGATGCACAGCCATCAATTCTGCCACCTGACTACTTCGGGGACCAATTTTGTATCCAGCGGAGGGTTCTGGGGACTCATTCACCCATGCATTCCCTACGCCGGCCACCAGTTCTTTCTCCCCGTCGTTGTCAACATGGTAAGAGCATCCATCCACATAGACAGTGGGCATTCCCTCACACTTGTCCTCTTCAAAGACTTTGTGGGGGGAATTAATGTATGCCTCCATGTTGTCCTTGATTTTCAGACTTTCGTCCTCGAGACAGTTTTCTCTGGCACAATCATGCAAGTCAGCCAGACCTTGCGCGAGGGGACTCTTCTTGTTTTGGCCATATCTGACCTCCACAGGAAAGCCTTGCATTGACAGAATCCAGGAAGTAATTCGGGAATTACTCACATTTCCGGCCCGGATTCTGTCACTTTGGAGATATTGCAGAGGCTGGTGTGGAGTCTCCACTATGATGTGTTCCCCCTGGATAAACGGGCGGTAATTCTTCAATGCCCACACCGTTGCCAGGAGTGCCTTCTCACAATCGTTGAATTTTTCCTCCACAGAGGATAAAGTTTTGCTCGCATAGGAGATTACTTTATTGACCTTGTCATGCTTTTGGTATAATACTGCCGTCAAGCACGTATTAGAGAACCCCGTCTCCAGGAAGAACTCCTTGTTTCTGACAGGGTAAGCTAGGCAAGGCGCTTGTGAGAGGCTTCTTTTGAGTTGTTTTACTGCCTCGGCTTGTTCTGGACCCCATTCCCACTTGACCCCCCCCTTCAGGAGATGAATCAGGGGTCTGGTGATCTCTGCGTAGCCCTCAATGAACTTTCTGCTGTAATTAGTCAGTCCAAGGAGGCTCCTTAGTTCCCGCAGCGTTGTGGGGTCTTTCAGTTTCTGAAGTGCTTCCACTTTCTTTTCCTGGGGACAAAGACCCTGAGGAGTAATCTCATGCCCCAAGAAGTTAACACGGGTTTTACACCACTGTGCTTTCTGAAAGGAAAGTTTTGCTCCGGCGTCCCTCAACTGTGTCAGAACATAACGGATCTCCGCTATGTGTTCCTCAACAGTTGAGCTTTTGATGAGGACATCATCTACATAAGCCAGGTTACCCCTTGCACCCAAGTCGGGCATGGCCTTGTGTAGAAAAATGTTGAATTCATTGCCGGAGTTGAGGTATCCGAAGGGAGTCCGGGTCCATGTGTACTGCTGGCCCCCAAAGGTAAAAGCCAGTTTGTATTGGTCCTCCCTGCTGACAGGCACAGTCCAGTATCCATTGGTCAGGTCTATTGCAGTGAATACCTGTGACCCCTGGATCTGGGCCAGCCCTTGGTCAATGTAGGGCAGAGGCCATCGGGAAGTATGGACCCGTTTGTTGAGCTCCCTGAGGTCGGCGCAGAGTCTCCACTGGCCGTTTGGCTTCAATATCCCCAGCACCGGATTATTGAAGGTGCTGTGGACTGGACGGATTATTCCCCGGGACTCAAGGTTCTTAATTATTTCAGTAAGGGACTCCATTGATGCGAGAGGCAAGCGATATTGCTTCACAAACACAGGAGTCATGCCAGGGTCCGTGGGGATTGTTGTTGTGTGGATGTCAGTGCGACCACAGTCATATGAGTCTACCGCAAAGAGATCTTGGAAATCCAAGAAAACTTGTTTCAACTTTTGCTTTTGTTCCAGAGTCACACAGGCATCAGCTAGGTTGACTCTCTCTTCCACCATCTGCCTGAAGCCTGGAAAGACTTCTGGTTTAGCTATTTCCGCGGCCTCCTCCAGCTGGGTGGAGAAGTCCCTGGTCAGAGTGCTGATTTGGACCGGAGGCTTCAGGTGGGAAAGGCAGCCCTCATGTACCTGGAAGATCACCTCATCCCTCCTGAAGTCACACGTCACATCTTCCTTACCATAGGGGCAGGAAGTGTACACCAGGAAGTTCCCCCCATGCCGGGTGAAAATCCTGTCTGGTGTTGTATTGTCCTCACTGTCACTGTCAACACAGTCCTTGGGGATTGGTCCTAACAGTTCATTTACAAGATCAATGGAGAAATGTCGGTCATCAACCGCCATTCCAATAATGGTGCCTGCGGCTAGAGTAATACTCTTTAAGTCGCTGTTATCCACCTCTATTAGAATGGTGTCATGTTCTATGTTTACTAATGGAGTTGGGTTTACCCCCAACCCTTGCTGTTGGAAAGAAGCATTTAGATGTATGTAAGCATCAGGGTTTTTCAACTCTTGTCCCCTTTTAACTTTCACTTCCAGGGAGAATTGTCGGGTCCTTTCTGGGATGGTGAGCTCCTCTTTAATCTGGATTTCAACTGCATAAGGTAGCAATTGAGCTGACCTAAATGCTTTTTCTGGATCATCAAAGCCCATGGGATTATCCGCTAATCGGGACCAAGCTTTGAAGTTTATTAGGTCCAAACTAATGGCAAAGCGATTGAGAATGTCACTGCCTAAGTAAAAGGCGGCAGGGACGTCTCGCACGACCCAACAATTGTGGACTATGCTCTTGTTGCCAATGGAGATTTTGAGCATACACCTGCTTGGCAGGAGATGTTTGGAATTAGGTGCTTCCAGGTCCATTTCCCATTTGTCTATCAGTTTGAAGGTGGGAATGGCTGGATCTTTTGGGAGTTGGCGGAACATGGCTTCGCTGATGAAGCTCTTACCGTTGTTCACACACACTCGAGCGAGAACAGAGTCCTTCCCATCATTTAACTGAACAGGGATGAACAACTGCTCTCCAATTTGCTGAATATCAGCCAGGCTTTCAGCTGATTTCACATCTTTCTGGACTATAGGAGTGGGAGTTCCTGATTGTGGATTAGTATAGAATTTCAGAGTGTTTCCTTCCAGCGTGGAGTACCACTTTAGACTGGAAGGAAGGTTGATTTTCAGAAATAGAGAGGACCCTCCACCACCAGTCTCTTGTCCTACTGCTATTACTGTCACGTCTGGAATTCGGCTATTCTGGAAGTGAAATTCTACTTGGTCAGATTTTTGTTCAACCATGTGGCAGGTGCCGTTTAAACTAACATGGTTGACACTCTGTTTTAATTTTATTGGTCGGCTAGTCTGGGTCCAGAGGACCTTGTTTACGCAATCAATTAGGGGTGACAACCTTCTCAGGAGGTCATTGCCTAGTAAACAAGGGGTGCCCTCTCGGGTCACAACTATGACCGGGTGTTTCAACTTGTGTCGCCCGATCTTAATGTCCAAGTCTGCAGTCCCCTCAACGGGAATTCCCTTCCCGTCAAAGTTCTGTAGTTGTCCAGGAAGAGAGGTGAGAGGAATTTGGTAATCCTCTCCCCTTCCTGCATTCAGTTCATCAAAGGCCCTTCTGGACAGAAGGGTAGCTTGAGATCCTGTGTCCACCAGTGCCGAGATTGTACTCTGCCCCTGTACTTGTACCGGGGCATAATATCTTCCCTCCTTCTCCTCAAGGGGGCACAGATAGTGTACATTTTTGGACAACTGGTGGGCTAACTTTCTGGTTTTGGACATTGCTAGCGAAGAGATTTGGGCAGAATTCTGTGGAGAGCCTTGGGAATCTGAAAGAAAAATTGAGCAACTGGAGATCAGAGCCATTGTGGGTTCCCCTGGTTCCGGTTCTGGGCCGCTCCCCCCTTTTTGGAGGCAGTCCCCAGGATGGGTTTGAACCAGGGGATTTTCTTGCGGTTGGTTCTGGGATGAGATGGTGGGCGGCGGTAGCTCAGTCTCCACATCTCCCCAGTCTGGATTTGCAACCCTAGGGACCCATTTTTCTTTGGGAGGAGTTCCCCCCTCTCTGAAGGAGAAGATCCTTTTCCCAGGATCCTCTGAGGATCCCTCTCCCTCAAATTGGAAGATCTGTACCTCCTCCTCAAATTGAGTCTGTTTGGGTCTTTTGTTTCTCCTACCCCCCCTCTGCTCCTTAGGAGGCAGACTTTCAGGGGCAAGAGATTTTGTTTCCGGTTCCTGGGTTTCCAGGGGCTGTTTACAAGTGAGGAAGGAAGCTTCCTCCAAGGCTTTACACCCCCCTTCCCTTTGTGCCTCCTCCCTGGGAACCGGTGAGTTATCGGGGTGCTGCCCCCGTCATTGTTCTGGAGCACCAGGTCCAGAGTTGGGTGCGTTCTGCGCCGGCACGCCCGTCTGAGGGTTCTGCTGAGCCCTCAGTATGTGACCCAGATCCCGCGTCATTGTTTTGAACCTGGCGCTCTAACTGGGAAACCCGCTCAGGCTGATACGGGGCCCTGTTTTCTCCCCTGGGCTGATCCCGGGAAGGGTAGCTGTCCCTCCTCTGGTAATACCCCGGGTTGGGAAGATTTGGGTACCCCTCCACCCTTGGCCTCCCCTCTCCCGGATTCAGTGGTCTGGGCTCAGGGAATTGGGGAAAGAAGGATGGATGGTTTTGGGGCTGAAAGTCGGGTGGATATCTGGGGAAAAAGTTCTGCCCAGGGTTTGGTAAATTTCTGCCCTCCTGTGGGAAGTTTGGAGGGAGGTTCCCTGGGTTAGGTGCTTGGCTGGATCCCCCCCCTTGGGCTGGAGGAGTCCACACATAACCCAGGATGGGTCGATTTCCCTTGTAACGGGGACTTACATAATCAGGAGAGCGAGGGACCCCATTTGTGGGGCTGCCTCCCTGGCTCCCTGTCTGTGACTGGCCCGAGGACCTTCTGGGCCTAGCATTATTAGGTGCAGGTAGGTTTTTAGGCCCCCCCATCTCCAAATCCAAAACGGGGGTGACCTTTACCTCTGCCACCTTGGCAGCAGCAGGGGTGCTGTTGGCTTTGGGGTTTTTCTGGGCATTACTTTTGCTATCTATCGGTTTCTGCACCTCATAGATCCGGGTAGCCTGTTCAATGACCCAATCTAAGGATCTTTTCTCGTGAAAATCCCTCACGAGCTGGGTCATGATGTATTTGGGCAAGGCATGGAAAAACGTATTTATGAACTCTCTACTATCTGTGCGCACCCTTCTTGTGGTCTGTGCAAAAGCACGCTTTAACTCCTGCACAAATTCTTGTGGGGCCTGATCCTCCCCACATTGCAAATTGTAGGCTGCCTTGCGAGCCTCTTGAGGATTTCTGTGAACAGAAAAATGTTTCAGGATGGCCGCCTTATAGGTGGACCATCTTAAATGATTTTGGTCCTCCAGCCCCGCAAAGAAACTGGAGTATTCCGGGGAGAAGGTCCACTTTACATATTGAATACAGCTTTGGCTGTCCTTCAAATGGAAAGTCTCCATCATTTGTTCAAACAACTCTAAGTGCTCCCAAACAGAATACTTAGCGTTCTTATGGTAAGGCGTGATGACGCTCCTGATCGCCTTAATCTGCTTTAAGGGGTCCTTAAGCAAGGCCCTTTCTGCCTTATTGGCCTTTTTGGTTCGGGTAACCCTTGTCCATTCTTCCTCGGACTCAGAGGCACTGCTCCCAGAGGTTCCCGTCTGTTCTTCCAGGTTTTCCCGGATTCTGCGAGCCTGGGAATGGCTGGCAGAATGTGGGGACCTGGTCTCCTGTGTCCTGCGCAGTTCAGAGGAGTCTTCAGATTCCTCCTTGCTGCCAGGATTTGATGGGTACCCCCTCCACTGACCTAACTGGGCAGAGGTTTTCAGGATGCCCTTAATGGGCCTACTCTCCTGGGGTTCCCCATTGAACTGTACTGTACTTGGGTGCCCATACCCGGATGCCCACCCCTCCATTCCTGAGTGGTACTGGCCTATGAGCCCCATACTCTTAGCTGGATAGTAATCTGCCATCCCTGTGTCCCTGTGCTCATGTGCGCCAGGGGACATGGGGGTGGTAGAGTCCAGGGACTGGGGAAGATGAAGGCCCCTGGTGTTAGGGCTCCTGCGGTTATGGTCAGGAGTCTCTCTTTCCCAGCGGACCTCATCTCTATCCGCCCCTGCTCCCTGTTGCAATGCAAGAGCCTGCATTTGTGCTTTCAGTTCCTCTGTTAAGGCCTTACTCGACTCTATCAGTCTCTCCTGCATCGCTACCTGTTGTTGGAGCCTATCATTGTGTTGACAGAGGGCCTCATTTTCCCTCTGTGCTTCCTGGGTGGTCCTGGAGAACTGGGCCAGTCTTTGCTGCAGGAGGGTTACCTCCTGAGCTGTGTCCCTATTGGCCTGCTCCTTTCTTGCTAGAGCATCTTCCACCCTTCTGGTGTGCTCTACCAAGTTCTGGTGTTCTTTTTGGAGGTCACCCAGTCCCTGGCGGGCCAGGTGATTTTCTTCCATTTTTCTTTTTAAATGGCAGACTTCCTGGCCTAAGGCGTCTCTTTCCTGACTAAGAGCCTGCATTTGTGCCGCCAGGTCGTCCCTCTGCCTTTGAAAGGCACCAGCTTTCTGGCGTTCCTGATCAAACTCTGCCTGGGTATCCAGATCTTTCAGAATTAGTTTGTTGCTCTCTACCTTCACTCTATCTAGATGACTTTGCAGGGTGGCTACCTGCTCCGTGCATGCCCTGTTAAAGTCTAATTGTTGCTCCAGCTTTTTCTGGCTCTGCAGTAAGGAGTCCAAACTGTCTTGGTGCTCCTTCTGCAGGGCCAGAAATCTAGTATCCTGTTCTACCTTTTCCTGTTGCAGCACATCCATATCCTTCTTTATTTTAATGATGTGCTGCCTACTATCATCTTCTGACTCCTGGCTCCTCTGCAGCCTCTGCTCAGAAGAGACCAGGTCAGATTGGGCCTTCTCTAACACCATCTGTTGCCTATTTGCCAGATTTTGGCTTTCAGCACATCTATCCTGCATGTCTCCCATATATAGGTACAGGTATGCTGCTATCCTGGCAATCTTATTGTGTTCCTCTTTGGCTTTAGGAGCCATATATAGTTCGCTCAGGGTCACATGTAATGGACCCTGATCTCTATATATATCTGACCCTGTTTCAGTGACCTGTTGTGTGATTGCCTGCAACCACGCATCCTGGCCCTGTTCGGTCCATTCACCTCTCACAAATAGCTTATGCAAGAGGTGCTCTCTGGCCATTTTCATGTCTACTAAGGTCGTCATTCTAGAGATTGGTCTCTGTCCTGACTTACAGAAGTTTGTATTTTATTTTTGCAGAACAGAACTTTTCTTGGAGTGTCCCTTTTGAGGAATGCTTCACAGCGTAATGCAGCGTGGTGAACCGACCGGATGTATGTATCCCGTCAGTTAGCACACTGTATTAAGCTGCACAAGTGGTAAATCTAACCCAACGTCTCGGCTCGAGCCCCCAATTTGTAAGAGGATTCAATTCAGCACTACAGCTAAGTTAACGCCTAGTCTAGAATACTGAATGAAAACCCTTATTGATATATCTTTAGGTCCAGTTCATGCGTTCTGGATGACTACCCCTATATAACACCCCTCTCTTGGAATCCCCCTGACCCCACTGAGCCAAGAAGTAGTTCTGTTTTGCAAGTTTAAAAGGTTTATTTGATAATTTAAAATATATATATATCACACTTTATAATAAGTTAATAATTGAATAGCACACTTAATCTGATATGATAAAGATCAACAACGGAGAATCTGGCACTAGCACACTTCTTTATAATCAATAAGGAGTTGACATGAAATGGATAAGGTAGCACACTGGTAAATAGGTACAGAAGTATAATGTGGTCGAGAATGCTTTATAGGGTTCAAATGGATGCAATATTGAATAAATTAAATGCAGTATAGAAAATACTCAATATGATTTCAACCAAACAATGTAATCACTTTTCTCTGGCAATCCCCTCCCCCCCTTGATGCAATGCAAGGAAATGGAAGGAAGCACACAGTTCTCAGAAATGCAATCAACTGTACTCAGTTCACCCCAGCAAGCTTAAAGAAAACAGATAGGAGTTTTGAAAACACAGGCCCAAATGCTTTGATATGAGCTAGCAATGGATGAGAAATATGCTGGAAATGCTTTTTAATTCCCTTTCAGAGGTTCAGGGTGAGTGGTATCTAGTTAATATTAGTCCAGGCTCACACTAGCAATGAGGCAGGGATAGTTAGCAGGTTAAACGAATTTCTGGCAATGGAAGGCAAGCAGCAGCAGTTTTTACATGTGAAGAAATTTGCAAATCGCGGTAAAATTCGCGAATGCGTGTTCCGCGATTGCGGTAAAACTATAAGGGGTAGGAATGCGGTTCTAGGTGCGATTCAAAGCTAAGATTCTAAGCTTTCAAATAAAAGTTATTGCAAACGGTTGCGGAGATATGAGTGATTTAATAAAGGTCGTTTTTCAGATTTGAAATTTTAAGCGCACACTTTTTCAGCTTCAAAACTGATGGCAGGATAACACAATTGCTAAGCTGCAGTTCTACTTAGGTTAAAAATGGATTGAATTATATTATTTTAACTAAGAGATGGGTTCTACACAGTTTTACTAGGTACTCACACTATATTCTTGAATTAAATGGGCCTCATCACGGATCTGGTCAGGGTTTTAGACTGGACTCTGGTCTGGTCTGGTCTGGCCTCTGCACTTCACAGTGATCTGGGTCAGCTCTCTCTGCTGGTCTGGGCCTCTCTGGGTACAGCACTGCTTTCTCCCTCTGGATAGATTGAAGTTTCTAGTTTGGCTCTCTGGTGGTTTGATGGAGGTAAGTATGGATTTTTCCGGCAGAGCGTCCCGCTGCAGATGGATTTGGAAGGTCCCTATCTGTCCTGTCTGTCTGCTTTTATGTGTTTAGAATGTGGGTGTGTTCTAGCATCACTGACCCTACCTCTCTCTCAGCTTCTAATTGGTCAAACTTCCATTTCTTATTTGATTGGGGAATGAACTGTGAGTCAGAGGGATGTCATTTTATGGCTTGCAGATAGGACACTCCTCTGTCAGATTGCACACATTCTATATTTGATAATAAAAGACATATTTCACAGTTACACAGTTGCTTGAAATTACATATACATGGTGTGGCTGAATTTAGCCATGTCTCTGTCCAAATCTGTTGTTTCTAAGAGCTTGCATTCAGAAATGGCAACTTCTAGCACTTTTTCATGTGCTAAACAACATTGGATCTTCATTAAATTTTATACAACTGTTCCTCACATATCTACCCACATACCAATGCATTTTCGTTTGTCTAGCTGAAACAGGGAGTCTGTAATATTAATAAACAATGGGGTTTTGCCCCAGAACATCACACAAATTCGAGTTTAGGCTTGAATTAACGGTACATTTTTTTAAATTAAAGCTCTCAAAGTTATACATTTCTGTCATTTGATTACAAAGAGTTATCAGTGTTTTTGTAAAATATATATTTTATTTTCAATTCAGTCCTCAGAGTGTTGAAGTCCGCCTCCAAGACTTGGGTGGGTCAGTCACAGATCTCTGCTGGCTGGCAGATCTTTGTTGACAGCAAACATCCAGAATTAACATATTCCTTTCAGAGGAAAGGGTCCTTTGTGTGGTGTCTGGCCAGCTCACATCAGGAGGCCAGGGGGCCACTTTGCATTTAATTAACAGAACCCTGTTATTTCCTGGCTTCTTGTGTTGAGTTCTGAAGTGTCAAGAGTTCTCAGGACATGCAACCCCTTTGAACCTTTGATGAAATAAGACCCCTTTCTTTGCACTCATGCAGTTTGCAAGCCAGCTCTCCTGTCAGAGTTTAGACCGCTAGCGCCACCATCAGGATTTTGTGGTTACTGCATCCATCCTTGGGATTTTTTTTTTTTAGATTGATTCCTTTCAGCAAGTGATATTATATGGAGTAGATTGTCCATGTTCAGGACATGGCATTGGTGTGTTTCTGCAGTAAAGTAATTCTGTGCCCATGATTTTGCCATATTTGACATTCAAGAAAAATGAATTCCCAACAGTATGGGTTTGCTTTTGGCAATCAGCATTGCATCTCTGAACTCACAATATAGGCAAAATGGGGTTTTCCTGTGCATTTTCTGGGGAGCTCTGGCCATTATGATGTTTTCAATGCCAGTACTGCACAGTTTTGAGGTAGGGCCCGGATGCATGGGTAAATACATCCCACAGTACACTTGCAACAGAGGGTATTATCTCTCAGCATTTGGGGTTCAAATTAAAAATCGATATAAAGCCATGTCGATATGCACATTGTGGAAATCCATAAAACGGCTGCACATCAGCAACATGCTGCAGACTGTCTGACCCTTATGCACAAATATACGTCACAACACATTTCCTGCAGGATGGTTTTAAGGTGAAGTTCTTCCTCCATGGCCATCGCTCTCTAATTTTCCAAAATCCTTTGGATCACTCTCCCCTCATCTCAGCCCCGGTATCCATTTGAAACCCAAGGTACACGACCAAAAACACGTCTACCTTCTACCTCTGGTCACTGCACTGGGTCTCCCTGCCGCTGTCCCCACCCTAAACTCCTGCAATGTCATTTATGTTGGCTTCCTGGCACAGTAGTGGATACACTCGAAAAGGTACAAGTCCATGGATGCCTCATTGTCTTTACCCCAACATGCTCTAACCAACCCACCCAAAACTCTGAAATGATTGCAATGATGTCCGATCAAGTACCAGATGGGTTTCCAAACCATTTGCCCAATGTGCATCAGGGTGTTTCCACTCTTGAGTACCTCTAGAGCAGGGGTCCCCAACCTTTTGTGCGCAATGAGCAACATTGGCATATCAAATTAAATGGTCAGCAACATCAATTTTTCGACAGAATATATCGGCGCACAGTTGGCGGACAAATTGCTTGCAACACAAATTAGAAATGTAACAAAATTAAAACTGCATATAGAACATTTAATTTGCAGTACTTAATAGTTATCTAGACCACGTGTTATTCTAGTCAAAGAAATGTGCAAGGTCTTTAACTTCAATTGACGTTAAGTGGTGGTTTACAAGGAATGTTGAGGAAATTGAGTGGTCAGTAGTACATTTATAGACATATAGGACCAGTCCAGCTGTTCGAAAATAGAGTAGGAGTAAATAAACATTACCAGGGGTTTCAGGTTCCCGAGCAAAATATTAGTGCAAATGTATGGACAGTAAAAATGGCCACATGAGATTCTGCCTAGGATTCTATGGGATCTCTAATGGCAAATGGTGCATTCATAAACATGCAAGATCGGCAATACTGTTCCACAGTCATTGATGACTGTATTGTGGATGTTTTTTTCCTTCAGGAATGTTACATTTCTTATTGATCAGAGAGTAAACACAATCCTCTTGAGTTCATTTTCCAATGGCCAGGGTAGGCACCACAAAGAAGATGTCTGACAGCCAGAGAGGCTGTTTGGCGATGCCTACGCTCGAAAAGGAGGCATTGGAAAGAATAACTAATTCACAAGAAATTAACATATTCTCTTAAAACTGTTGAACAGTTCAGAGGCCACAAAGGAAAGCGTCAGTTTGTCTGAGTCTTTAGGAGAAACTATCCAGGACAGAGCTATTGGCAAACCGTGACCCCATGTTCAGGAGTTCCAGGTTATAGAAAGGGATGCACCATGGTTCGATGCAGAATGTAGAATCTCGAAAAGAAAACTGAACCATGATTTAATGAGGGGTGTGTACACTGCTGGTCAGATTTATAGTTTCAAAATGGCATAAAAAATTGTGGTAAGACAAAAAAAGAATTTGAGAAAAAAATGGAAGCTTTTTTGAAGGATGCCACATCGTTTTATGTTTATTGTTGTTGTCAAGACAGGCATTATGCCATCCCCTTAGACAAGTATTTCTTGGAACACCAGCCCCTCAAGGTTATAGGCCAATTCCCTTACTGGACATTGGGGCTTATTACGAGTTTGGTGGCATCTCAACGGTACAGTTACTGCTACTTGGTGCAGTGGTATCACTGCCAGATTCCAAGTGGTGGTTTGGCGGTGTTAGTCCCCAATTATGGAGTCTGTAGCACTCCAGGGTGAATTTTGTCGGTATTTGATTGAAACATAATGTGGTGGAATTTACATTTTATTGGAGTCTGTGACAAATCTGTGGATGCTGTCCCTTCTCCCCTATGGGGAAGACCATTCCCATGTGGCCAGGGCGGTACATCCTCGGTACAATAGTTCCCCTGAGGGTGGTGCACAGGGAGAGAATCACATGGGAGAGGAAACCCCTTCTGGGACTAGGAACAACCCTATCCTGAGAACGCAATATACTCGCCAATCCCAAGACCCTAGGACTCCTTCCCCCCATTTCTATAACCCAAAGAACAACCCCTTCCCTAGATACGTACTGGGACTATGAAGAGCACAACTGACCCAAGGGAGATCAAGGTTAGAAATACTGAGACGAGGAAGAATGGGGAAGAGTTGGAAGATATGTTATTGACAACCATTGAGACAAATAAGCTGCATGGAGGAATGTAGAGTGTTCTGCATAACCAACATGAGCATTCTAGACAACTTGGAATAAGTACTGGGATGAAGAGGAAGAGTGGAGGCATGAAGACTTCTCCTAAGAACCACAATGAGCAGTCTAGTTGTTGCTGGCCACTCATTGGTCAATGCATAGTAGAAAAGGATGAGGGACTCAGGAAGAAGTTGTCTAGTCCTTCATGAAGGAGCTGCAGGAGCCAGCACGGTGCAGGAAAGTGCAAGGAAGCACACCAGGATGCCAAGAGAGGAGCTGGAAGGACAAGGGCCAGTCCACAGTGGAAGGACCGAAAAGCGAGCTGGCAGAGAGAAGCTCCCGGTGTTCCTGCAGACAGGGAAGCACGTGAAAGACCACGCTGTCCTGGGAAAGATTGACACTGCAGTGTTCCTGGGCAGACCAGAGCCCACTACAAAGGGGAGCACTCAGGCTGGCTGCTGGGAAACACAGTACCTGGCAGGCATGTGAACCATGTCTGTCCCCCAACAAGAGAAACTTAAGAGTCTGGGACCCACCAAACGAAAGCAACAGGAGTCCTCTTCCTTGTGGCGGTACTTGGGAGGAAAGGGCTCCAAGTACTCACACACAAAGAAGGTGTCTGGGACCCACTACACGAGAACCACACAAGTCATCTTCCTCGTGGTGGTACATGGGAGAAGAGAGCTCCAAGTACCCTCAGGCAAAGAAGGGGGGTTTGGGACCCACTACAGGAAAACACACACGTCCTCTTCCTTGTGGTGGTACTTGGGAGAAGAGGGCTCCACAGTAACCACAGAGTAATTTACTAAGGACCACACTTGGCAGGGAAGTGAACCAAGTTAACCCAAGCAGAAAGAGAGAAAGGCAGAGATCTAGGACCTACAAGAGAAGGAACCAGGGCAAAGGAGTCATTGCCCCTGGCTGTGGTCCAATAAATAGAGAGTTGCCAAGAGAAGGAACCAGGACAAGGGAGTTGTTGCCCAGGTTGCTATGAAATTTGTGCAACAGAGAAATGTGTAAGAACTTTATGGAACTTTGTTTTATATTTAAGAACTTTGGGTTTGGAACCTGTGTTATTTGGAACTCTTTGATTGGATCTACAACCTATTCTTCTGAATTAAGAAGATATTTTGTTTTTTATAGGTTAGTAAATGGTGTGAGGGATGGAAATAGGCTTCGGACTTGTGACAGACAGTGGATTATTTACTTTAGACAAGACATACTGGCAGTTTCCTTAGTTTTGGTTAAGGATGGGAAACCCCTCTTAGCTTTAGGGAAAGACAGGAGTTTCCCCAGTCCCCCACCCTTTTCCTTTCAATAAATGTATATGCCAATCAACATGAGCCCACTGTGTCCGAGTCCTACTTCTACATTCTTACAGGTCATTAATAGTTTTTTAAGTCTTATCCAACGTGATACGCAGACATCTCTACATCTGTCCAAAATACAAGATTATACCTTGTTTCCCAACACAAATAAAGGTGACAAGCAGGGATGTCAGTTGGTCCCAATGTATTCCTTCTGGATGTTGATTCTAGTACTTCTCTTAGGAAAGTTAATCCACCCTCCACCTGAAGGGTTCATTTTATAGCATGCACCCTTATGCAGCCTTATTAAATGAATGTAGAGATGAGGGGGCAGTCTCATTTTTATCTGAGCCTAATCTTCTGAAAGAGCAGTGCTTGTGTCAGTAATTTTAATAAGATAGCTGAAAAGG